>NC_082616.1:7440000-8079166 GCF_030936135.1 Gavia stellata | reverse complement strand
ACACATGACCCTAAAAGACCACAGTTCTGAGTCTGAAATGCCAAGGCTGTGACTAGTGTCATCACTTTTTCCTTCCAAACCTGAATCCCAAAGGCCAGCATGACTTCGGTTCTTATATGTTCCAGCCACAGTTACTCTAAATTTAATGTTTGTTTCAGCTTCATGTCCAGTGTGCAAAGAAATAGAAATTGTGTTATCCTTCACAGTAGCAGGAGAAAGAAAAAAATGCCATTATAATTTGGCTGTTATTTGTAAAAATACTTTCTAATTTTTTTTAAACCTTTTTTACATTAAAAGGGGGAAAAAAAGGAGAGAGAAAAAAGAAATCCCTGGTACCAGGTTCATGCTATCTACAGTTAGAAACTTAAAGGACATGCTTAAGTTTGGAGTATCCTATCCCTTTTTATTCAGCAGGAAGACAGACAACATCTACAACCTGAGATATTCTCTGGAGATACTGGTCTCTGTGACCACAGAAGAATTCTTGGACTACAGGGATCATGGCTCAGCTGGTTCAGTTAGCTTTATAATCATAGATTACCACTCACCATCAGCAGATAATTATCTATACATACACAGTTATAACAGAAACTTAATTAGTTCTACAATATTAGTATTTTCTGCCAGAAAGTATTTCAGCAGGAGTTTCTCTGTCAGAGTTGCTCTGCGGTTCTTGTACTGAAGCCTGCAAGAATTACACAGCAAGTCCATAGAAGGACTTAACAAAAATAAGCCTTATGTCAGCACTTCTAACACTCAGAGTACTGTGATCCCTACATGCCATGAACCCTCTCCTGAACTGGTTTACCTCAGTCCTGTCCACCAAAATCCAACTGAAACTGGTACAGGTAATTGATAAGCCATAACAATTGCTACCTGTGGCCTATAACATTTGCTTCACATATACAACAGATGAGATGCAAAACGAGTCTGGGACAGGATTCACTTCACAGTTTGGAAAATAATTCAAAGGCAATGAACTCTCCATTTTGTTTTGACTCCATTAGCAGCAGCAAACACACCATTCACCTCAGCTGGTTATACCTTCAATGAACTTGCTGACTTCTCACTGATCAACAGATGAGATTAAAGGTTTATTCATTTGTATCTCGAATGAATGAGTTTAACAAGAACAGCTGCTCCTGGTAACACACCAGAACCTTTAATTTGAGCAACTAATAGGAGTCCTGAAGGTAATGCCAAAGCACACATCTTCACTTGAGAAGCCACATTACTTCTTTGCAGCCACTTCCCCATAAATAAAACAGCAATTAAAATAATCAGATTGAGGACTTTGTCTTGGTTCCTGCCAATAAATAAGCTCTGTGCATGCTCTAAGGATTCATAAATAGATTTTACTTTTTTATAACCTTGACAGAATAAGTGTTTGTCACTGAAATTAAGTCTTTGGAGGGGTTTTCAGGTAAAAAAAAAAAAAGGTGTCAGATTCTGGGCCTTGCCTCTCAGCACTTTGTAAGAAGTCTGTATCCATGTAACTAGTTTCAAGTTGTCTTTGCATGGTGATTCGACTGGCTGCAATGGAATGAGCCAAGTGAATTAAGGCTGACTGATTTTGCTACGGGCAATCCTTTCGGGAAGACTCCCAACTGGTATCCCAGGTGGAGATAGGCAGAAAAAGGGCCAGTTCAGGTTCCCAGAGGATCCAGTGTCAGTCTCAGCCTTGACAATTCTATAAAGGATGTGAAAGCAGATCAGCTGCCTGGGGCTCCGTATGGCTTAAACATCTGCTGAAAACTCAGTAGTGTCCTGGCTTTCTCCTTCACTTTCTGCTCTGACAGATATTTGAAGTTCCCAAAGAGGCTGACAGAAAAGCTGACACCCCCCATTTACACCAGTAAACTCCTCTAGGTTACAGCAGATGCTCCAGAAGCAGATAGATGTGACCACAGTGCAGAACAATAGGAACAAGGATATTCAACAAAGATATTCACGCAGGTCCAGACTCCACAGCTTTTGTAAAAGGGCCACTAGTTTTTTATAGCAGTATTCTGCATTTAGGTTTTAAAATCAGTAAATATAGCTCAGCAAAACAAATGAAGTTGGAATAAGGGCATTTAACCTGGCATAAATGAATCTACTTCGCTGAACTATGGAGTTTTATCACTGAAACTATAAGGGTACGTGCAGAGAACACCCTAAAGCTGGCTTCAGTGGTAAAGCTATATATAAGTCCCAACACCACAAGGTGCTTGCTTAAATGGACAGGGAATGCTTTAAAACCTTTACTTTAGGACACTTCACCTCTGTAGTATGCCTGGCTACTTCATTCCCACCACCCAAAAAACCACACATCCTTTCAACAAAATTAAATATTCTTGGTGCTGCAGCTTATAATTAGCAAAAACACTGAGGGCAGGAAAAAAAAAACACAAAACCAAAATAAATCTAGCCAGCAGCACTTGGTAAGAGCTCCATATTTATTTAGCATTCCCTTTGTTGGCAGTTAAATACGTATTATTGTCAGGTAGCGGCAATATATGTCTTGCTTTATCAGTTCTGCCAGCTCTTTCCTTACCCTCTTTTCCCACTCTAAATTCCATTTTCCTCTTCAAGAGAGTGGGGAAAAAAAACACCAAGAAAGCACACGTGGACTCTGACTCTCACACAATGTTTCCATTCCTTGAAATTCAACATGCAGTTGTATACGATTGGGTTCCCGTTTGCACTTATTTTCTTGGCAAAGGCAAGCTGGCTAGTGAAAAATCTCTCCTTTGCTCTATTTTGCCCACCTATCTGCCTTCAAAAGCTAAAAATCACAATCTGATGTACAAAGAGAACACTCAGTGGCTCCAAGTAGCCTGCCTTCTCCATTTATTTGCACTGTATATACTCTCTTGAGTCGATGCATGCACATCAATTCCCCTCCTCGTCTAGTCTTTCTGCTCTACTGACATGGCAGCATGATTGACACCGTCCATTGTCCACACCAAAATGAACAAACATGAAATGACACCAGAAAGATGCCTCTATCCAACATTTCTAACTAAAGAGGGGAGAAGAATGGTCTTATTCTTGCCCTAATTCCTGACTGAAAATATGACCACATTGTGTCTGAAAATATGACCACAGCTTGTCTCTAATATAAATATCACTTGAGAGCCTACAGCCACCTGGACAAAGACCTTTTACAACTAAAGAACTAGAAATAGTTTTAAAAACTAAAAATATAATAATAATCAATGGAACTACATTATATATAAGTGGGTAAAAACTTTAATAAAAACCTGAGCTATCTACTGCCAGCTTCTTCATTTCTGTATGCAATAGTCATGCTCTGTGCTCCTTCTGTGTTTGTATTCAGAAATCTGACACAAGAGAAGGATTGCTCAAGACCACCTTTATTGGACTTACTCCATGTCTTGGGAGCCAGCACCTGGCCTACATCTCATATATGTCTTCAGAGCAGGGCCAAGGGAGCACAAGTGGGAAAGGAGCCAATAGATACCCCAATATGGATGACCATGGGGCCGAATAAACATGCCCATTGGGACTTCTGACGCTAGCTGATTCTCCTGCTGACTATCAGCACAGAGAATCTGTGTACTGTCATAAAATCATCCATTCTCACAGGGTAAGTTTTCCCTTTGCAGACTGGAAGTAAGTTCTAGGAGAAAGGCATAGAGGAAGAGCTACGTGCCAGCATCAGTCCTAATTTTAGTAAAGTCTTCGTCGGTACTATTCACTGGATATCCTCCAACACTACTGAAGACAATAGCAATCCTTCTTTTGCCATGCCCAGGTATTCACTTGGGCTCTAAACTCACATAACATCAAATAAAAACATCCACACTGGGTCTAATTTCTGCTGCTCCCAAAGTCAGTAATAAAAGTAGATCAAATTGGAGGTAGAGGAACCCCACTTGGCAAAATCCCCTCTGTCTCTCATTAGGTATATGACAACCCTGCAAGACATTTTAAATTTTCTTCACATAAACAGGGAATAATCTGCTTAGCAGTAATAGCAAGAAATGCAAATACTTCCTCAGCCAAAGGCAGACTAATACTACGCTGGCAAACCCATGCTCCCCACCTTAGTTTGGGAATAGTTAAAACGATATAAAAGTGTAACACCAGTGGATAAAGCCTGTAGCATGCTGTACAGCCAAGAAGTAATATTTGAATTCATGCGGGGAAACATTTTTGTGTGTTGCGGAGACCAAAACTCAGCTTTAAAGCCCCATGGGAGAGCTGATCTGGAAACGCTGTATAATTCTGTCTTAGTTGCCTCATGGAGCTGGAGTACAAACAGGTGACGTATTGTGTATTCTGGACTTCTCTTTGGAAAACTGGGCTCTAAACCACAAACATTTGTACACAGTCTCACCCTCTCACCAGGGCCATCATCTGTTTAAAAAAAAAAGTGCAGGAAATTCAGTGTGACAAGAGGATTGCCACATTCACGATTTTTGCTACTTATTCTGATACTGGGTGGGCTTTTTCTAAAAAGAAAAGAAGAAAAGAAAGCCCCAACTCCTGGAATCTTGAGAATATCAGTGTTCCTTTTCTTTTAGCTTCTAGTCCACAAAATTACAGAGTAAAACCTGGAAACATGAACCCTAAGTTATTTTTACTTAAAAATATTTTATTTTATAACTGTCTTTACTTTTGAAGCCTTGGTCATAATACTGCAAGGATCAACTTGTGATTTAAGAACCACTAGAAATAACAAGATTGTAGATCACTCCCCTGTATGTTACATAGGTTATAATCAAATCACTAGAATCATTCAATCCACATATTATTTATTATGCAACATTTTTTCTGCCTGGAAAGAACTTCCATTTCTTTATCTGTGATTTTTTTTTTAAAAAAAACAGATACAATGAGAAAAATAATTATTTCTAAAGACAAATATAATTCTCCTGGGGAATTCCCTGTTGCTAGAGTACTTTATACCCTTAGACCAGCCAATTCAAACTGTTTTACATATATACAGTTGTACTAGCAAGTACTGTGGATGTAATTCAAGTTAGAGAGGCACACTCAGTGCTGATTGACTGACAGTCCAGTTTTCACCTAGTTTTCTTTTCTCATGGACATCTGCCCTGTGTAAATTGCAAGCCATACACAGTAAGAACACTTGTTTAAAGTAGAGAAGTTCTCTACAGATTTTTAACATCCCCTGTGGCTCAGCAAACAAGATAACTCTATGCTGGTAGTCTGGCATCCCCCTGGATTTCGCAATTTGTATGAGGTATATTGCATCCTTCTCCAGAAAGTACCAAACTAATGACCTTGCCTGTTCATTCCTGCCAAGTAGTAGTTGGCAAGTGAGGAACACACTTCAGTGAGCAATGCCGTTTACTGATGACATTTTTACCCTTAAAGCTACATTTTTTTTACATTAATTCAATTGACCAAACAAATCAAAATGGGAACAAGAACACCAGTTTGCATGTTTCAGCACAACATCATAGTAAACGGGGACCTGTACATACAGATCCAAGCAGTATTAGAAACCAAAGCTAAGTTTGGAGATTCTCGCATCATTCCCAAACTTTGTAAGCAGCTCACAGCATTTAAAAACTAGTCAGCAAACCATTTCCCTTTATGAGTTAATTTTCTGGTGTTGTAATAAGACTATTTTTAAACTACAGAAAGGGAGTCACAGACTGTGTGCAAAGGTAGCTGATGTGAGCCGCAGCCTAGACGAGCCTGTCTCCTGGAGCAGTGTTTGCTGATAGTCTACTTCCCTTAGCTTTAACTCTGCTGTGCAAGGTACAGACAGGAGTCAAGCTTGAGATAGCAGGAGCTGCAAGAGCCTCTCCAAGTCTTGGGGCACAGATAAAGCTTCATTGAGCAAACAGCTTCAGATGCTTAAGACTTCCTTGTTTCAGAAGTGTTTCTTCAGGACACTTCAGTAGGGATTACTGACTTCTTCAATAGCTATGAGCAAGAATACCTGTCTAGATCCCCTGCTTCTTTCCCAGGTGGATAGTGTGAGCTACAGGTGATCGTGCCAGGTTTCAGTGCTATTTATCTCCTCCAGGCTGGCTGGATTAAAAATTACGCTGTGCATATATCAAAGTCCCATTTTCACTCGGTCACAGCAACTTTAACAAGCTCTACCACTTACTGAAAGTCTCACTGTAATTGATTTGGATTTTTCTCTACAAATCCTCTGGCATTTGAGAAAGATGGTTATCTGAGCACTTTCTCTTTCATTTTTTGAATCTCCACCTTGAAATTAAAGTATATTCTCAAATGTATAGTCTATTTAGAAAATCTCATGCTAATTTAGACCTGAACCCTGCAACCACTTCCACATGTGCTTGTCTTTACTAGTGTACCATTCCCTGGAATGAGTGGATTCCAGCAAGCTGGTGTCAGTGGCAGCAAGCTGAAGCCTGCTTCAAACTGTTTGCAGGATCAGGGCTTTCTCCTCCTGGAATGCATCATTGTAAAGGAGCACAGTTTTCAAATAAGGCATCTGCATTCAGACACTGACACTCACTGGAGACTCTTAACTGCTTCTTTTATGTAACTAAAGGTCAAACTGAACCTCCAAATGTGGAATTTCTGACATCCAATTAAGTAGCCCACATTAAAAATTGGGCCAGTGTTTAATTATGTCTGGAGAATACATGAGTTCAGCTGAGACAATTCACACTCACCTCATGTGTTTCTCAGTGTTTTCGATGGTGGAACTGAATAAATATTCTTTTGCTCCACAGATGCACTGGATCAAGGTTTAGCTTGTTACGCATAAAAAATAAATCAGCTCATATTTCCTTGACTTAATTTTTCCAGCTTTGTCATTCTGTCTAGGAGCATACTGCACGGTCAAGCCAGGCATGGCTATGCATGTTAATAACCCTTGGAAAACTACGGATACTTCTGTGCAAAATCCTTTTTATTTTTTCCAAATAAATAGTCAAAGTGCACCTGGTGAAAGATACTTTTCTTTCTCTCTCTCTCTTTTTTTTTTTTTTATTAAAGCCTGTGTTTCAAAAACCCTAAGTGGAACCACAACTGTGGTGCTGCTTTTCAAATCAAAAGGACAGTACAGTCTTCACAGGATATGGCTCCCAGCCAGTTGTTTAATGCTTGTAGGTCAATATAGAACCAACTCAGCTTCTGCTGCCTAATTGACAAACCACGTATCAGGCATAGGAAGGTTAACAATTGCACTTTCTTTCACCTAAGATCCTCCATTGAGTCCCTGGGCCCTCAGCCCCTTTTTATTTTATCATTCACAAATATCTACTATGAACTCCCCCCAGGCACAACAGACTAACTGCATGCCTGAAAAAAATGAGACCCCTGGTAAGCAGTGGGTGTCTGGTCACTCAGGAGCCAGGCTAGCTCTTCATCACGCCTCTCGATTTCAGTCTGCCAAAGCGGTTTAGACCCACTGCTCCCAGTGTAAATTATTTGTAGATGAATGAACCAGGAAGAATTTCCTCCAAAATATTTTTGATTAATGGAGTCATGACACCAAATGTCAATGCATCACCAAACAGTCTTGATACAATCCAGTAACCTACTCCAGCTTGTTTGTCAATTGTCTGTGTTTTAAGGTAATTATCTCTTTGCAAAAACAAACATTAAAAGTCTTTGCACAAAAATGTTCCCCAAAACACCAACAAAGAAGTAGCCTTGCTTTTATTATGGTTCTTCCTGGTATTATTCCCTACCTGTTTAAAGGGAACAAACTTACTGGTAAGGGAAGATTTCTGGAGGAGGGCACCTGAGAAGAGCAGAGAACACAAATATCGACAAGACCCAATGCCTGCTGCTGCCATGGAAAATCACATGATTATTTCACCCCTTCTGTCCCCTCCACATCACAGCAGTCACATATAAGGGAAATACATGGACAATACCAGACCTCCATCCAACACTGCAATACCTTAGTATAATGGGATATGCCTCAGACTAGATACGCCAGCACTAAAGGGGCATGAGAAGCTACTAATATTATTCCAGTTAATATTCTTATCCAGATTCCTGGGGATACTGCCCCTACTATATCATAATTACTAATACCTTGTACTTCACTCTGATGAAGCTGCAGCACGGTCCAGCAACGTAAGCATGGAGGTTTCAACCCTGTCTGTGGCCTTAAGACAGGGTATAGTGACATAAAACCATCTCTGCGCATGCTACTTCCATTAACGCTGAATGGATGACTGTCATCTGGAAGACAAATAAACTGGTGATGACTCTAACAGCTAGTTCTGAGTACAACCCCCATCCAGTCAATGCCGAGTTATGCCTTGTGTTGCAAAGACTTAAAGATTCTTAGTCCCTCAGAGTTGAGTGCTGATTGTCTGAGTGGCTAAACCCTTATATTTATCCATGAGTTTAATGTGCACCTTCTTTGAAGGAGGCATTGCATAGTTCCGTTAGCAGCACACACGGCTGTTTCCACCTGCTTTTATTAGCCAAGAGAGACATGCTGCTGTTCTACCAGCTGTTGCTTTCAATGTTTTTAAGGGTTTCTGACCTTTGTTGTGTTTTATGGTGCTTAGCTTGAGGTATGAGGACTGTGCCATCCGATAGTCTCAAAGTGATAGAATTACTTTCTCCATCTAGCTCCAATAGAGGACATGGATAGTTTCGCAGAGATGCAGAGTTTGGGTCTATAGTTCAATTAGTCTAAGTGAAATAACCTTCCCTGTATTGTCTGTGAAAAGTAGATCCCTTTTAGGCTTCCATTTCTTGCTACTAGTGTTTGTACTTCTGGAGAAAGAGATCAGAGTGGCTCGGTGCCATACTTCCACCCACCTGTTTCAGGCAAAAACATCCATTTCTTACCCTCAAAGGTTCTTGAAGAGCAACATTTTGAGGATATTGCCTTTCAGCAAGGACCTCCTTGTGTGAATGTGTAGCAAAGCAACAGCAGTAAAAAAACTCATGCAAAATAAAGCAAAAGCAGATACAATACTGCAAAACCAGTCAAAACCAATAAATACGTGTGTTCAAACATTTGCTGATACCTCACAACATGCAGAACACAAGAGACAGACAACAAAAGCCAGGCTTTGTGTTTAAGCTTTTCCTTTACCTCAAGAGACAAACCCTAGCCTGCTTGATGATCTCTTTGCTTCCCCCAAAATTCCCATGTTTTCTATAATATATAGAATTGTATCTCTAACAAGGTCAACACAGTACAAAGGGCACAGATACAGGAGTTCTAACTTTAGATCACAATGATTTCTGGCAGGAAAATTACTTCAGCTTTGGAAACACAAACGTATCTTCAAAGATTTGAGGGCCAGTTGCTGTTTCTGCATGTTTGTTTCTTTTTCTTATGTGACATTGAGAAATGTGATTCCTCCTGTAAAGGGGGAAAATTCCAGTATCCATCATTTTGAAGGATTACAGTCAGTGCCATTAACTTGTGAATGCAGCTCTAGTCTAAATTACATTTTCTCTTAGGGCACTCTAAAAGTTGAACTGAGCATGAGACTTGAAATTAAACTGGATTGGGAACAGAAAGCCTGGGAAGCTTTCCCCTTTCCATAAAGTCGCTGAAGCCATTTTACTTTGCAACAGCACCATATAATATATTTCAATTGGCCTGGAAGACAAAGCTGAATTTGTTTGAGTAGCTTGGAGAAATGGAATTTATTGTTATGATTTACAAAGTTAAGTAAGAAGTTCTTTTTTAGTTTGATGCTCAAAAGCCAGTTTTCACCTCCCTTAGTTTAATTTTTCAGGCCTTCATATGCTTCTGAGCAACTTCATTTGCATAAAGCTATGCTGGTTTTCTTCAGAATTAATCAGGTAGAACTCTCATATCTATTTCTGCACACATGCAGGGCCTAATACTTTTTTCCATCTTTGACATTTTTCACAGAAGTGAGATTAAAAACCTAAAGTTTCATTTTTAAAATAAGTTGCAGACAAGACTTTCAAAAGTGCCTCTGCATTTCTGCTCCCACTGAAATCAACACTCAAAAGTTCAATCTTCCTTTTCTGTGATTACAAAACCATGAAAATGTAAGCTGATGCACTGTTATCTTCTCTGGTCGTAGATAGCTTGAAACAATATGTCTGAGGGATGTGAACTCCTGTCTCTCATCCTAGTGGAGTAAATCTGAAACCAGAAAGTGACGGTCTGTGTCAATGTTGTTAACTCTTCCACAGCTAAGGATGTCAGCAGAAATGCTCAGCTGAACTTCTGCAGTCTACCATTTTTTTCCTCAGTGCCATTAAAAAAACCCCTAAAATCCTAATATGTACCCAGTCTTTGTAAGTACAACTCATTGGAAACAGTAGAGTAGTTAATATAATTTATAGCACAATGGGAACTGAAAACACAAAAGACAGCTGAGAGTGTAGAGCTCTCCTAATCTCCAGAACACCTCCACAACAACATCTTCTTCTGCCTTCTTCCTCTTCCAAAAAGAAAGTCCTCCTTGCTGCCACCATGCCCCAGCCTGATGCATGGGCTATGCAAAAGGTCCTACAGGAGAAAGTATGCTTTAGAGACCACAAAAACCTTATTCCCTACCAATACCAAACTCTCAAACCAGATAGGAAATAAAAATAACTGAAAGACATTTATTTGAAGCTCTTTCATTTTAAACCAAGTTTACAATTTATGGAAGCATAAGCTACTACTAGGGGGATGTTGAGGTTAGCAATAACAGATGCAAAACTGTTGTGCTGGGAAGGTACCACTTCCACTAAGGACAGCAGAGCTCTAACACACTCTATTAAGCAGCTGAGCAAGAGTTTTTGATGCTCTTCTTCAAAAATCAGGTAGCTGCTAGATGGACTACGTAAAGCCACGGCATTGTCCTCAGGTGTACTCTCCCTAGGATTTCAGAAGTTCCCAGGCTATAAATACAATTACATCGGTATACTTCTTCCTCTATTTGGAAAGAAAATTTTGTATTGCTAAACTGCCTTGTTCTCAGGTTGCCCAGTTGACTCTTATGCCATTCTTGTTGCCTCTTACTCAGCTGACACGGTGCCACAATGGTAGCATTAGAAAGGTTTCTGCTGTCATACTAAAAATAATTTCACAACCCCAGTCTAGGCAGATTTACAAGCAGTTAACAGGCTGATAAATTCAGTGGATCACACATTTGGTAGGATTTTGGAAACATAATCAATTTGTTTTCATTTTAGTTTTTTCTTCTTTTTTTTCTATCATTTACTCTCACCAACAAGTCTGTTGAAATGTAAAGCAAATCTATTTTATGTACTGTTACAGCTTTTTCAAACCACAGCCATCAAGTAAATATTTGCAGATATTCTGTGGTTTAATTAATTGGCTATGGTCTGCTCAAAGTGTGCGCATAATGTTGGTCTATTTGTAGAACACCACTAAGGAATGCCTCTGTTTCTTCTCTTTCGTGTACGTATTTGCCATTACCTGGTATATCAGATTAGGAGTGTTACATGAATATCCTGATTCTGGCAATGAAGTTTGGAAGTAAGTGTGTAGATCCTGTTCGTCATGTTTCTATGGTTATTCATAAATATTATGGCCAACCTCAGTCAATATATGCCATTTGCAAATGAAATATGTAATTTTTTTTCAAAACACTGAAAGCTGTTTCCTTTCAAAACTCATTTCAGAGTATTCAGAGAAATAGAGAAATTCAGTCAACTTTTTATTAATGTCATTTAAAGGATGCCCAATGCAAACACAGTTGTTCAGTGCCAGTGTTTCCATATTTGGACCAGTACACCACTTCTATGCATTGTTTACCTCTACACTGAGTTTGGAGGGGAGGACAAGTGGGAGGAGTGGAAAGGCTGCTATAATGAAATTTAAAATAACCAAAAGGTCCTTCGGCCGTTTCCTTATTCCCTGAAAAATTAGTGCACTGCCTGGAAAATTAAAGGAAACCTGATCCGTAACAGTGGAAACCACTTGTCATCTATTGTCCAGATACAAGAAATGTTACTTTTTCTCTTCCACACATGCTGCAAGTAGCAATCCAGCTGAATGCTTTGCAGGGACTGGAAGGCCACTAGACGCCAAACACAATCATCTACTCTGGCTTCCTGGATGACACAAGCCATGGAATTTCAAAGTCTATAAATTCTGCTACAGCAACAAACATGGTCATCAGCAAGACATCCATTCTTGATTTAAAGTCTTCCAGTGATGGAGATCCACTATGTTCCTGGATAAATTTTTCCAAACTTGTTAAATAACCTCATTGTTAAAAACGCAGCCTTACTCCTGCTTTGAATGGATCCTCCTTCTTCTGTTTATTGGCTCTTGTTACACCTTCATCTATCAGAGTAGAGATAACTCCACAATTACAATCTTTTGACTGTTAGAAAATTGTACACTGTGAACAAGGCACTTCTCAAAGTGAAGAGCCTGAACTACTTTCATCTTTTGATGCAAAGGAGTGTTATTTATTTACCCTAGTTTATCTTGCCCTTTATATAGTCAGTGTATGGAAATAGTCTCCATAAAGAGACTATGTCATGCTTTACCACAAGGAGAGCTGATATCTGGTTCAGTCTTTCCAGCCTTTAATATTATCTTTACTATTGTTTTAAGAGTCAAGAACCCCTCCATATGCCTTCACCTCCATCCATCATGCCTTCTAACATAACTGATTCAGATGGAATACCAATATGAACAGTCAGCATGAAGGTCTCGTTCATAGATATCAGAATGATATGAAACGTGCAAACAACTGATCCTACTTCCAGGAGACAACACTCAACGCAGAAATATCCACAATCTACTCAATACTCTGTATCCCATCCTGTTTAGAAATTAAAATTGCGAAAGCAAGAAGTGACTGTTCATTTTCCCAACCTTTTGGACAGGAATAGAATTGAGCAGTAAAATAAATTTCTTGGAAAATCTCCATCTCTTTTCTTTTGTTTGTGAGCAGCTTGAGATATTCTCAGATTTATTTGAAAGGACTTGTGAACTTCTTTGCCATTTCCCTCCCAAAATAACTTACGAGAAGTTTGCTGTTAACATTTTGTTATTTAATTTAGTACCTTGCATTGTGTAAGTTGTTTACAAAAATTAGTCATTACTGTTTCTGTCCCATGATTGGTTACTTAGACTAGATCTGCAAGGGTCAAATTAGGAAACTTACACAGAAATAAGAAAAATTTCAGCCAGTGCTTTAGTAGTCACACATAAAATGGTCTTGTGAACGTTACGGAGTAAATATCACAGAAGAGATCAGACAGCAGGAGGCACATGTTTTGGTGTGGGACCGTAAGTTCAGGATGAAAAGAGATAAGCAAAGCTTATGTTTAGCAAGCTAAACAAATGGAATCCTGCTTCTTCCAGCGCCTGCCTGGTTGCTGCATCATATATTGTTAATTACACTGTAAATACTCTTGCTGCTTCACACACATTCAGGAAAAATGGATGCAAAGGCATTGTGGACAGGCCTGAATTGAAAGCCACCCTTTTACCACCTTCTCAGGAGTGGAGAATGGGGTCAGGATGTGGACAGCCAGCTGGCACTTTTTGGAGTAGCATTTGGACTGACCTTAGACTTATTAAATAACACTTTGATAACTGGCACCTCTAGGACCAAGGGAACAGTGCCGTGAATTACAGCCACTTGCTTCTCCTTCCTAAGAATTTGTAAATTGGGGATATCACCCCATATTTCTTATGTAAAAGTACCCTTTAAAGATAGCATTCTTTCTACATTTAGAGCTTATTCTGGAACTCTCTTAACTAGTGCCTGAATACAGTTCAAATCCAGTCCCAATGCTGACATTTGTGCATGTTTCTATCCAGTATTTTCTCAGGCAAAACTCCATTGGCTTTGAGAAGGGTTTTGCTTGAGCAAGAACATCAGGTTTGACCTTTCAATTGCACAGTGACAATTAATAACAGCTCAAAACAGAGATTTTTCTCCTTTTTTTTTTAAACACAATACAAAAAATCCAGTCTATTACAAAATGTTTGCTGTCACTGAAGTTCTGTTCTCCCAAAACCAACAGAAATAAATGGGGTTTTTTATTCCCAAGCTGCTTCATCATCCCTTGAAGAACCTCTAAAGAGTTCAAGAGTTATTAAAACAGCACCTTTCTGAGTGCCCATGCTTGCCTCAAATTCAGCAGCACAGTCAGAAGTGTCTGATTCCTATATATAAGTGCAGCCTAAACCAGCTATACATACAAGTACTTCTGTGGCACAGTGGGAGTGAGAGCTCAGCTCCCATCCAGTCCTCTATCCGTTAGTAAATGTTTTTTTCCCCTTTTGACCTTAAGACAAGCAAAGGAGATGGTGCGATTTGGAGTCCAGTCTAATTTATCACCTCTGTAAATCTCGTGAACTGCTATCTAAACAACTGTTCTACAAAGCAAACCCTCTGACTGATTGGTCCCATGTGTCATAGGGCCAGGTCAGATAGGTATCTCTTCACTTACTCCATGAATGTGAGAGAGAGGCCAGCATAAATTTCATGTCAAATCTATGTTTATTTAATTAAACTATTAACTACATGTGACAACAAAACCTGCCACTGAAAGGAAGAAGGTCACTTTGTACTGTGGAGGAGACCAGGTGAGTAACTGTAAGTTTATGAGCTAGTCCATCATTTCATTCCATTCATTCACCCATTCATACTTTTTTATTTTTTATTTCTGACATTTAAGTCAGAACTCCACTTTCCAAAACAGCCTGAAGCTCCCTCATCTTCCCAGTGGCTGGAGAAGAAATACTGGAGTATGCCCAGATCACCCAGCTTAGCCCAGTGTTTGCCTACACAGTTGAACAAGAGGCACTTTACCTACTCTTTCAGACTTTCCTGCTGTTGAGGCCTTGGTAAAATCTTGGCCCCTTGGAAGACAAAAATTCCCACTAATTTCATCAGATCCAAGGTTTCCCTCCTCGTATGTCCTATCTAAGAAAAGGAAGCCTAGAAAAGCAGCAGTTCTGAGTTGGTTTGGGGTTTTTTTTTTCTTTCTACAGACAGGTAAGACAGCATAACTGTTGTCACCTAGAGGCATTAGAAGTCTTTATTTTGGAGCCTGCCTCTTTTACCAAAAACATTGCCAGGCAGACTGGAAGCTGTAGCCTAACAAGGAACAGTAAATCATGAATTTAGATCAACTATTTCTGTCATCACTTGTGGCTTTGAAGAAAATAGTTGCCCACATGCTGCTTAAGTCAGTACTAGAGTTGTGCTGCATCGTGAGTTAGCTATGGAGTGCAATGCTGTATGCAAGGGCAGATCTCTTCCAGGTTTCTTGCTTTGAGTGTTCTGTTCTGTGTGCATTTCGTCAGAAACAATCTCATGTTTTAACATTTCTATTAGTTCTAACACAGAGCTTGTGCAAGTGTGACATGGCCCTCCTGGTTTGCCTTGCAGATCAATGGGAATTGCCCGTTCTCTCCCTAGCTTGCTAATATTTTCTTTCGAGTGTGGAGAAACCTCAGATGAGAACTCTATTCATGCTTGGATCTATTTCCTTGAGAAGCATGCTACATCTCACAGGAAAGAAAGCTGAACCTGTAGACAAAGTGCTGTCCGACACCTCAAGCACTGCTGGTAAAATACCTGTTTCTGCTGTGCTTTTTAATGCTATTTACTTGATCTCTCTATTTTAGGGTACCACATTTCGGTAGCACCTGAGTACCCTGATGCATAAAATTGACCAAAATTGAGAGCACACACAGTGTCCATAGAAGGTAGGTTTCTATCTGCCCTGTCTTTGGGAGTTAAGAGCTCTGCTTTGACATCATTTTTTCCCCAAGTGCATTGATTTGTGATTTTAAGATCAATTTATTACATGGCTTTTTGTGGTAATTTAGTATGAGGTAGGTCGGGTTTTGGCAGGGTTGAGATAGGACACTGTCAGTATTGTATTACTTTCACAAGCTTTTCAAAGAGGAAGATTTTGTAGTGTTTCCCACCAATGGTCAGACTCTCTATTGCCCTTGGGAGACCTTGCATGGTCAGATCCTTTTGCCAAATATAGTTTATTTTCCAGCTCTCTCCACAGTTCCTCAGGAATGAAGCTACAATTGCCTTTATTAGCTTCAAAATGAGCCATGTGGGTCCACAACTTAAAACAGAGATGGTTGTTCCCTGTTTTGATTAATATCACTTAGAGTAGCTACGAATGAATAGACCACCTCTGTGTGCATACTCAACTGTGCCAGCACCTAGCACAAAATAGCTTTAGATATCATACCGTCTAGTTACTTTTGTAATGACATTGTTAATATTTTTAGAATCTGATAAATTTTATTTGGTAATTTCTACCTCCTTCTGCAATTGTTTTAGACCACGCTGCATTACAACAGCTAGCTGACAGGGGAAGAAAAAGGGTTTTTTAGTGCTAACAAGTGTTATAGTGAGGATAGGCTTACTGGACTGACAGAGTTATAGAAAACATGGAGTGCCTAAAATACTGCTAAATCAAAATCCAGTCTGAAATTTTCTTCTGTACTCTTCTTCTTTCCATTCTGGAGTATGTTCATCTTTATGCTTGCTGTCATACTATTTTTTAATCTTTTACTAGTTCATTGTAAATCTTGATATCGTTATAACAACAGAACTGAATCATGCTAAGGCATACATCTTGACAGGACTGAAAGCTGTAAAACAGGAAGTCTTTAAGATAAGTCCATAGCTCAGAAAGTATCACATAGAGGCCCTAATAACTACTGAGCTGTAGAATTACCAGTTTTGCCAAAAGCCACAGATTTCTTTCTGATCTCAGAGCAACTCTTTCCACACAAATCACATGTGAAGACATTTTATAGGGGTTATGTTATCTATGCCTCTTCTGTTTTCTCCTTGCATAGATTCTAGTGTTTTGACACTACTTCTCTTCCCATGCAAATGACCTTGTAAATTAAATTTATAGCTTCACAACTGGGGTCAGTTCAGTACAGTTTGTTCTAGTTTGGAATATAAAATAGGAAGGAGTGTTCTTAATGGGTTTAGGACAGCATTACTGCTTGGGAATGGAAACAGACTCCACCAATCACCAGAACAACAAACTGGGAATTGGGAATCCCTTGTTTCGTCTTGGCTGGCTGCGTGAACAAATCATGAAGTCTTTCTGTGGCTCCAGTTCACCCATCAGTAAAGAGGAAATCTGATCATTCCTGTCTACTTCAGAGGGAACTGATCTGCATTAAGCACTGACATATTGACATAGAAATTACTATAAACACATAAATCTAGGTCTCAGTGGTAAATGGTAAAAGTTAAATCAACTCACTGTTCAGGAGAATGACTCCGAGCCCAACACTCTATCATACTCCGAGTATGTTAATTCTTACCCACGCAGTACTTATCAGATACGTCTTTCGAGCTGGCAGGCACTTAGCTTTATTACCATATGCATACTATGTTTTATCCATTTCCTACAGGGAGCGCAATGAATGCTGCAGATACCACGGTATTGTTCACTGTCAGAAATGGAATACCAGTTCTAATAAAAGATTATGGCAACTGCTGTACATGTCATGTGCCAGTGTGTAAAGGCTTCAGGAGAACGGACAGAACATTTGTCCAACTCTTCCTGAAAAGACGATTTGCCAGGCTTTAAATTTCCGTCACTTCACCACTTAAAGGTGCCTGATTTCATATATGGCTATTGTATATATACATTATTCATGACTGGAAAGTTATAAAACAATCAAATGAAGTATCAGACTGTATAGTCACTATGCAGAGAGAAAAGTTGAAATCGAGGGAGTATGAGAAGTCAAGACCCACTAACAAATTTGGGTGAAGAGCAGAACTCAATAGACTGCATAGGCAGTTTTGTCACTGCTAGTGACAAATCATGATTATGGCAGCTTCATCAAAAGCTGAACATGTTTTTTTCTCTGCATCTCTCCCACCCCTGTTCCCACCCCAGGCTATTGCAGCATTTTGGCTGCAATTTTCCTGCAAAAGGAGGCAAAGTTTAGTAAGCAGGACACAAGACCAGGAGTCAGCACACTTGGGCTTTACTCTTGGCTATGTCAGTGATCTGCTGTTTGACCTTTTCCAGCCCCCCCGGAAACAAATAGCACCTTTGTGTGTCTTTATTTCTGTTCCTATGCTTTGCAAGTCCTATGAGCAGAGCTGTCCCTACATGTGCAGGGTGTGATGCATAACAAATCCCCAGTCTTGGTCAGGGCCTTGACATCCTCAAATAAACCAAATAATTGTTACTAAATGTCAAAAAATGCACTCTCAGAGAAACCAAATGGTTGGCAGAGGAGCCTGTACAGAAGTGTCATTCTTTCCATTTTCACTTCCTCTCTCTTGTTCAACTTTCAACTTTATATGTCAATCCTACAAATACTAATCAAAAAAGTAAGAGTCATTCATTGCTCATCTTTCAGGCCCAATACTAGTGCAGTCCTTGCTCGGGTAGTGTATCCACTTTCTAAATTAATAGTTGATTTTTTGAAGATCCCATCATGACCAATGGTTAAGAGAACATGCAGTTTACACTGATAAAAGGGGAAAAAAAAAAAAAAAAAAGAAAAGAGAGAGAGCAGCCCAGTACCTTACAACTTTTTTAAGTGTTCTTCTCCTGCTTTCCTCTGCTAGGCTTCTTTGGATCTTGTTTTCAATTCCTGGGAATAAAAAAAATGAAACACTTAAAACCTGTCTAAACAGAATGGCCAAAATAATAAGGAAGTGATATCACATGACTCACTGGAAAACTAAGTTTCATGAGGGTTACACTGTAAAGCTCAAATCTGTCCCTAGTACATACCCTGCAACATGAAAGGACTTCCAGACTGTCTGCACTGCAGGAAGGTGTTCATCCTGCATTCCAAGCCAGTGTCAGTCTGGTGCACATTTCAAAGAAAAATGAAATCTTTGTTGCCATTATGATTCTTTTCATTAAATCTGATAGAAGTCTAGCATGTTATAAATAACCAGGAGGAAAGCAATAGGCAGAACACAGGTAAAACAGTCAAAAGTTGTATGATACACATTCATTATCCATACCCCTCTATGGTTTCATCACAGTGAATATAAAAAATGCATTTGTTTATGTTCATGTTTGTAAAATGTAACTAAATAATACAGATTATAAATGTATCTAGTAATAAATATTTGTGAGTATATATATTATCCTATTTATGTTTGGAAACGCCAAATAAAAATAACTAGTAATTTTTTCCAAAGCTACCATGAAAAAAGAAGCCCTTGTTTCCTTGAATGTGTAAAAATGATATAAGCGAAACCTTAACCACAAAGTACCAAACTCTGGGATCTATTGAAAACCCTATCCAAACGAGCAGGCTTGAGTCCTTCTATAGCGTAGAGTGTAGGGTAGCAGCACTAGCACCCTGATCCTTAGAATCTGCTTTACAGTTCACTCTTGGTTAAAGCTGCACCAGAAACAAATAGGGCTGAAGGCATCTGAAAACATACTGTTCCTCAGCAGTGAGGTCATCTCTTATATTCAATCAGCTAGTAGGTAAATTGTATAACAGGAAAATCCAAGTTAAAATATTAAAACTGCCAAGGATTATGAATTCTTTGTTTTGCTTTGGAAACAAATGCACAGTAGAGACTAGAGTCACAGTGCAAGGAAGACATAACAAAGGCTTTGTTTGTAAGGGGATGGAACCACTGCTCTCTGGTCAGGGATGAGGTTGGCTGATGTGTTTTCCATAATAGTCAACTGAACAATCTCAGCACTCAATCCTGGCCAAATACTAATCTGCTGAATTTATTACATTTGGGTTTTTAAATTAAAATCACCATCTGTAACTCATGTGTAGTAAACAGCGCAGAACATGTGACGAGAGAAAAAAAGCCCCTCATGAAAAGGTGGGCAACTTCCACTTGGTTTGAGGAGCCCAGAGAATGGTGACACTGTACGTCGAACATTTTCTTGCTGAGCAAAAAGCATTAACAGCTTAATGAGGTTATGTGTTAAAAACCCCTCTGTTCATCTCAGTAATGGTCTGTGCAGCCCAGGTCTGGAAATGTAGTTGGTTTGACCGAAGTGATGCTATCAACTGAACAAAGCCAAATTTCATAGGAAAAATGCCATGGTAGCCAGAAATAATACACATACACGCACAGAAGAAAATCCCAGCTTGGGTTTTAGGGTGTTTTTTTGTTTGTTTGTTTTGTTTTTAAGATTTCTGCTTTCACAATCATAAATATTCTCAGGACAACAAAAGCTAATTCAATATTGCAGCTATGCATTCTGAGGTGGGTGAAATCCCAGGCCACCAAACACAGGGTATGTGGACTTCTGCGGGCCCACCATGCCACCCAGCATCCCCGGTTGATAAAGCTGCTGGTGGTGATTCTATGGTCTAATTCCTATTATTTCAAGCAAGGCTGAGGGCTTAAACCTTTTTTCTCTTTCATTACAACTCGTATACAAGTGTTCTCTTCAGAAAAGCAGACTTCTGGAAACAGCAAGTCTATTCATCTCCAGTTGAATAAACCTGCAAGGTATGAATGCTAGTTGGTTACCCACTTCATGCTTTCAGTTTGACTTGTGCCAAAACATGTGTTTGACATGATTTCTCCACAGAAATGGAAATGGCTCTGTGCTTAGTGGAAACATGTCACACTGTACATGCACACAGAGGTGCAAATTACCTGCAAAATGATACTGGGTAAAACTGGCCTAAAAAATGTTTTGAGAACAAGGCTGTTTCCAGCAATGCTTTTTTATTAACCTTCTTTTGTCGAAGTGTCTGCAAATCCCATGGGCGAATATTTGAATTCATTTTCTAATGAGAGTATCATACAACAAAGTATCCTATTTTACTTATCCCAGGAAGTCATAAGTGTCTTAGGAGCTACCCAAATAGGATTTTCTACGCCTCCCATGATATCATTGCTTCCAGTTCATATTTCTTAGTACAAATAAAAACAAATAGAGTGGGACCCCACGCACGCTAGGTGTTGTACAGAGAGAGTCCATGCTTACAGTCTCCTGTGTAAAACCGAGGCACTAAGAACTGGTTATAAAGTCTCCTTGTACAGTCAAAGGAGATGGGCATATTGAAATGTCAACTCATTCCATCCATGGGATGGGATGGGATGGCTCGGCTCTGTAGGTGCTCATGTCTCTCTGCTCTCTAGGAAGAGAGTAACTTAGACAAAACGTTAAGTTTTTTAGAGATGACTAGTGCTAGATAAGAAAAATCCCATGTTTAAGGCTAACAAAAAAAGACTTCCTATCCTCATTTTGCAAATGAGAACAAATGAGGCTAAGAAAATGGTTACAGTTACTTGCTCAAGGTCACATAAAAGGTTTGTAGAAAGGCTAGGAGTGAAAAATCAATTTTTTTCAGTTCAACCCTTCCTTCCTCACGGTGAAGTAGGCAGGAAAAAGGTTCTCACTGCTTTCCAATAAACAGCAGTGAAAATACATAATTGACTTATTTCACACTTCGTGCTTCCTGTCCATTTCTTTGTGAAAAGAACACTGTCCTTGTTGTTTTCTTTCCTCTTGACCTAAGTCAAAGACATAGAAATTTAGGCCACTTTTCCTGTTTCCTCGGCATTTATTCCTAGAGAAATTCATGCTGTTAATTTCACTATGGCCTGATTCTTCAACTGAGATCAGTGCAAGACTTGCAACCAACTTGAATGAATTCAGTATAAGGTCTTAGACATAACTGTTTCAACACAAAAAGACAACAGAAATCATATCAGCTTTTTCAGGGGAGGGGGCTGTTAACGTTTTTTTCCAAGCCTATAATGTGAACACAATCTTTCACACAAGACTGCAGTTTCATTGACTCCCACTTCACAAATCAGAGATCTGATAGATCTTTGTTCTTTTGAGATCTAGGACTATCTGTTCCACTGAGGCATTAGCACAAAAAGAGCAGGAGTAGAAGGACCTTTGCAGAAAAGTCTCTGAACAAGCATTCAGTTCACTATCTGGAGACCATAAGACAAGTTATTTTTAATGGTGAATTATTACAAATAAAATGGCACCTAAAACTGACCATTTGGCAAACAGAGCATCAATAACACAAGAGCTCATGTAATTACTGAAATGGTGTTGAAACCACCAGTTACTAATAACAAAAGCTAAGCAGTAAAGAATACATTTCTCAAATTTTTCAAAAACCTACCTACTTGCTTAGGTGGGCCATCCAAAGACTGTTAGAAGCAAGATCTGAATTTCTACTTCAAGAGGTCAGTCCACAACATCCCAGGCTTCCATTCTCACACCAAAGTATACACAGATTGGAAGACCCTTGAGGCTTATGACAACAGCTGTGAACACAGCAGCAGATTCAGAGGAATCCTGGTAAAAGAGCATTGCACAAATATCAGAATCACTGCAGGTTGCTACATTTGACATTCACAGTGGCAGGAAGAGCCTGTGAGTTTAGCTCTGACTCCCCTGTGTGATGAAGTAGCCTATATCAACACCAAGTCTAGTTTTAATTCTGTCCCTTAGGACTTGAAAACCATTTAAAAATAAAATAAGATAAATTTGGCCATTTAAATGTCAGTGAGGGATTTTTCCTGTTTAAAGCAATATTTATCCAATAATGACAAATCCATACTAAAGCCTAAACCCCAAAATTATTAAAATATTTTAATACTATTTTAAATATTTAATTTAAGAGATACATGTATTTACTGTCAAACTCATATAAAAAGTTAAAACACTAAGTATATCAATGTCACTGTAACCAACACTTACTGAACTGATAGCTAACTTCTGATAGCAGGACCTCTTCTATAAAAAACAGAAGAAATATTGCCTTAATTCTTCTCCATTTAATCAGTTCTCCAAAATGACTAGTTCATTCAGAATTGGTAAAGAGACTGGGATTTGAAAAAGAAGGAAACTCTCTTTTCCTCTTACAATCTGTGCATGAACAGGAAAGCTTGGTTTCCTGTTAGCTATAAATAAGGTAGTTATGAGAGGATGATGCCTAATAATTCTGAAATGTTGAAGAACATGATAACCAGAAGCTGACCTTTTAATTTCTTTATTTTTATGTTTAATAGGTTAGTTTTAAATGCAAAATATCTTCAGATAATTTTTTTTTTCCTAAATAATTAGAAACATTAAGATATATTAAACTAACAAAACATTTTGGTAGTCTTTTTGTGCATGATAGTTTAATTCCAAATTTTATTTGAATACAGTCCAGGATGATGGACAAGCAAATAGTAGGTAGCTAGTAAAATGAAATATACTGTTCATCCTTTTCTAGCATAATTCAAATTCCAGCAAATGTTGATAGTTAAGCATCCTAATGTTTTGTTGCATAATTTCTTAAATATACACATGTGTATAATACTATAGCAAAAAAGGTCAGGACCAAGGAAAAATTTCAGTAGAAATATATCAGTGAACATCAAATTTTCAAAGATTTTAGAGTAGATATGAAACAAGGCTGAAGTGGCTTATTCAATAGGTTGTTTATATCAGGACCTCATCGCTGATCATATTTAAAAACAGAAAGGGTATCTTTGCCACCCACTGCTTTTCCAGCAAGTAGCATGGACTTTCAGGTGCACAGCAGCATTTTTCTGCTTTCTCAATTCCCCAGAGGTAGAGAAGCACACGGTTCTTTCCCAACAAAGAACCATGTGGAGAAAATACAGTTCAAGAGGTATCATCTCAGTAGCGGGCTCCTGGTCTACACATGTCTTTTTCTCATTCCACCTCTGGTGTTGTCTGATCATGTGTACTTCAGCCAGTTCTCCTTCCCTGCTCATAAATCTAAAGATTCTCCCTTGTCTATCACATTGTTTCTAACAACTCTTCTGCAGCAATCACTCCCAGTCTCAAGGAACTCTCAGTGCGAGTCAGAAGAAGGTTTTTATAGCTTCTGCCAAGATTTCTCATTACTTTACATTAAGAATATGTGCCTTACTGCCCATAATGTTCACTACCATCCAGTGGTGTGGACTCACGTTAAAAGACATAACTAAGAGCAGAATGCCGCACAGAGTTTGGGGAGGGGAAACACAACAGCTAGGCTGTTGTTTGTATTTAGCTGCTAGAAGGCTATGTGGAGCAGAGAGAGTTGCAAAGATTGACATTTGTGTTTTTAAGTTGACATTAACATAATGGAAATGGTGTGTAACTCCCATCTCCCCAGCCATCAAGGGTCTGTCAGCCTTAGTCAGTGTCCCAACGCCCTCTCACTCATCCTCCTTAAAGTAAATGAGTCGTTATGCATCTGACGTTTCTTCCAGAGGCAAGCCCAGCAGGGTCCTCCTTCTCTCTAACTTGCCGTCATCCAGAGTTTTGTGTTTTAGTAACTTGAAACATCCTGTAAAATCTATCAGGATTAGTTTCCAGTATAGAAGCACTTGTACTTGATCCAAGCTAATCAAATGTTCTTCAGATACTAAGCCCCAGGGTTTAAGTGAGCACACCCAACATATTAAGCAAAAATGACCTTCTTAGTGTGGCTACTATATCCTCCTTTTTGACCCCTTTTGACACAGTTTTGGCTGAGACAAGACAGAGAGTTAAAGCCATTGTGAACGGGCCAAAAATAATATCGTAAGTGTGTCTCTGATGTCACCAGAATGTTATATCCTAAGACAAAAAAAGCTGGGTTTAGATGGAACAGAGCATTTTTTACATACTAGTAAAACCGGCTTTTTAATAGATAATATTTTGTTTTCAAACTCATATTTCAGTCTTTCCCAATAGAGTTGGTAACCAAATTAAGGGGTTTAGGAGATCATATTATAATCAAACACAAGTCTGAACTTACAAGTCATGTATGACCTGGCAGTCAAGAGGTTATGGTGAGTAAGAAGGTAGACCACAGAAAACCAAAGAGGAAACTTTCAGTCTAGTGTTGATGGAAAAACTTTGGATTAGATGGATGCAGTACTGAATAACTTATTTCAAAGCAAACAGCTCTAACAGAAGTTTCTGACTCTTTTATAGAGGAAACGCTGAAGATGTATGATGTAAGAATTCAGAAGTGCACATGTTAAGCTGCAAAGTCTTATTTTGAGTTATATACAGCAGGATCTGTGTTTACACAGCTATACAGAGTGACTTCCCCTTCTTCCATTCACGGGCTCCATCGACTGACTGACTTCCTTAATTTCAAAAACCAGTATTTATTATTCCATGAAGTGGGTTTAATGCTGAGCTCATCTATATGCCCAGACAATTTAATGGACTTTCTGGAAGGCCACGGATGTACAATACTTAAACAATTCAGTTCAGTCCTCTGTCAAAAACAATCTTTCTGTGCAGCCATAGAAAGAACTTCTTTTTCCATCACTGACAATTGCAGAGACATGCAGATGCTGACAATTTAAAAAATGAAAAAGCATTTCAGTAGAATTAAAATCAATCCAATATTTCCCCATTCTTCAGGAAGGGCCTCAAAATCAGAACATCATACGTAAGCATGAACTTCTATCACTGACAGAAGGGGCAATAAATAAAATGGCTTAGAAATGTATGTTCCCAAAGCCAGTTCTAAGACTGTATGAGGCTGTGTTGCCTTAGTTTCAGTACTGTCTTGGGTTCAGGTGAATAGGAGGTTATTTTTAATTCTGCCCACTAAAATGCAACACAACTTGTCAATGAAGAACTTGGAGTAAGAAGAGGCAAGGCTAATAAGATGAGTTGATTTCCTTGAATGAACTTAGGCTTGATGAAATTTCTGAAAATATAATGTAACACTAATAAAAAATTTAAACTTTGACCAAGGTTAGCTCTTTAAATTCCATTGGAATAAAAGCAAACAGATGTCTCTAGAGTAAAATCAACAAAATAAAAAATATTTTTAAATTGGACAAAAAGTCCAAATCTCACTAGGGAAGCTGTACATGCAGTTCCCATTCATATTAATTGTAAGCAATTGTCTAAGAAAACATGTGTGATCAGTTGCTACAGCTCAGCTGATGACTGGCAACTTGATGATGTGCTTGAGGCCAAAATCTATCTAGAGGCAGCCTCTTGTGCTGGCTGACAGAGCTGCCTGATGTTCAAAAGGATGTTAATTTCAATTAATATTAAGGGTGTTCAGGTTAAAGAACAAATATTGAAAATAAAACTCAAGATACATTCATTTCAGGGAGGAGAGTCCTCCCCAGCCTTTCTATTTTGGGCAAACCTGCTCTGATTACTTGTAGGCTTTCACTGGTAAGGCTTCTCATGACAATTATGTAAGAATCCCAGGTCTGCTTTCTCTATAAGGTAGAAATTAATTACTTGAATTCAAAGAATCTAGTCCTATCTAAATCCAGACAAATATCAAAAAGAGAGATTTCAGTCGTTCCCAGAAAGTTCAGACTAACAAATATTAACAAAGCTTCACCAGGGGAAGGCGGAAAAGGTTTATACAATGCCTTGACTGAGTCAATATTACTATTTAACTTTCACACTCATAACAAAATTCAGCCAAAAAGCCCAAACCACTAAATGGCCAGATTCTCTTCCGGTGTGTATCAGTATAGCTCAAACACATATACTGACTGATGTTTTTTAAAATAACAACAACTCAGGTACAAGGCATTTGAAATCTGATTCCTTATTCCAGGCAGTTATAAGATCCATATTACCACATACTTACAATAATATTTTTTTTTATTTTAAAAATACCACAAGATTTTGGCCCAAGTGAAGAAAGAAAAAAAACTTTTTTATTTTAAAATCTCCACGCTATTTTCCTGGTCGTTAACTTTGTGGGTTTATGACAAGACATTTATTCCTAGATATCAGATGTTAAGAAATATCAGATCACATTAAAAGGCAAATTAACTTTATCTTTTTCCCAGCTCTAGATCACCCCACCTGGGCCACAATTACTAAAGCTAATATCCTGTTCTATCATAAAGTTCGGTATTTGCTGATCCCACTGATTTTTGCCATACTCAGCCTACAAAGCTTGCCTTAAAACCTCTGAGAATATATACAGTTTGTTTGGAAACATATAGAAATAGCGTACTTGGGTGTCACTTCACTGAACCTAATTTACAGATTAATTTAAATATTCTGGACTTGTTCTTGCCTAAAATCCTTCCCCATCAGAGCACAGCAATCGTGCAGGAGACCTTGGAGTCGGAGAGATGGTGGGACCAGCACCACTGTGCACTATGGTGCAACCGAGCTACTGGGAGTAACACAGGGTTACTGTTCAGAGGAGGGAAAGTTTAGTGCAGAAAGCGAATGGAGGGCAGCCTGGAACAGAGATCAGTGTCAAGGGGGAATCCTGCTGAGAGGAATTTACTGAGCCCAGAAACTGTCTCTGTTTTTATTACTATTTATAATTATAAATAAATGACAGTAATTTTTAAAACTTTCCTTTCATAGCAAAATCCCAAGGTCATGGGAATCACCAACGCCACAAACAGATGATTGAGACGAAGATATGAAAACCTGCAGCTGCACAGGGTCTGTCAGTTACAGGCTCCCATTCCTTCTCCGCCATCCACCTCCACCCAGTGCTCCTCATCTCCACTGGATAGACTCCCTGTGCACTGTAAGGTGAGCAGTACCTCAATACTAAGCTCATGCAGCACCAGCAAATTTAAGAGTAAATCCAGGTTCACAACACGCCAGGACACCACCCTTGTGGCTTCCCTGAGAGATCCTTTTGGGTTAATCCAGGCATTCATTTGACCTCTGCTCTCTCTGTTGATGCAGAATGCATCATCAACTGCAATTGCCATGAGGCCCTTTATTGTCAGTAGGGGCTGGGATTAGAGCCCAGTACAGATAGCGCATCCTCAGCAATAGCTGTGCCTGGAAGAGCACTTTAGCTGTGACCCTAGCAGTTTCAGGAGAAAAAGCTATTAGGCTAGGAGAAAGAGACACATCTGCTTCAAGTGACGGCAAGGGAAGAGCATAAGGAGAAAACAGCCATGATTATGGCAGTCAGGCTTCCCTGAAGGACTGGCTTCTTCCCTGTCCCTCACCTTCCAACCTTTTTTCCCTGCAGATCCCAATCTTTTAAGATCTTCACATTTTTCATCATTTGTACTCCAACACTTCCCCAGACCGCCAGACCAACCTGAGAGAAGATTTTCCTGCCGTGTACTGCTTGCTAGTATCTTACATTACTTTCAGATCCATTGGAGTTCACCACCTTCTTTCACTGCTGAAGGGATGTTCAGCTGCCACTCAAACTACACAGCTCCCGTAAGCTTTAAAGAGCTGTGTCTTTATCAGTACTCAAATGTAAAAATTCTTCTGCTGGAAATTTGGGAACCATTTAAATTTGAGTGAGAGTGGAAGCCCACAAACTACCTTCAAATCCTCACCAGGAGAGGATGCAGAAACTCATATAACTTTGCTGTGAATCAGTTTCATTCTTTGCAAGAAAACCACTAGCGCTTTCTTTGTTGCGGGTCCTAGCACTCATAGCTGTTAGATCACATAGCTCAATATAATGCCGCACATTGCGGGAGTTATTATAGATAACAGTAAATTCGTTACTGAAAACCAGGTGTTTTGTGGCTGCTCCTGCACAATGCAAAGAGTCTTGGAACAAAAATTACTTGTCTTAAAAGTAACTTGAAGTTGGACAGCTTGCAATGAACACAGCCATATGCCAATCCACGGATGTTCTGCCTTCATGAGACTTACCGGAATAGCTTCGCTGTCACTAGGGAAGCTCATTCAGAAACAGTTTCTTTTGAACATGTGGAGTTGGTAGGAAATTTTTCCATCTAAAGCCATCTATATGTCCATCAGAACAGTTCCGTCCAAGTAGAGGCTTTGCTTTCCACAGCAAACTGCAAATTTTCATCAGAAGAGCTAAAATCCATCCAGCAAAAATATTTTCAGCTTTTCAAAAAGACAAAAGTTCCCTAGAAAAATAAAATGTTTCCAACATCAACAACCAGGTACAAATTGCCCGGAAGCCCAAGACTAATTGGGCCACTGTCTCCTTCTGTAGTCATTCCCTGGGTGTCTCTCTGTAGCACTAATCCCCAGCTGAGCCTCCAGCTAAGAAATCATAACATTAACACCCGCCATGAGTAAGCATTATAGTTCAGTGAAAACTTTCCCCAGCATTTGTTCCTTTGTACATGACTAATCAGGATATAACTCAAAGTATTTTTCCTACCCTCTCTTTTTAATATATAGGCGGTACAGTTACATTATAGTGGAGACATTACTCCAGCAACTACGCTTACCAGTAAAGACACACATGCTCCCTTCCTCCTATCTATTCTGAATGTAACAGCTTACTAGCAGGTGCCACTGATTATTTAGTGCTTGCAGAAGAGCTGTTTCCAGCTGTGACCAACAACTGACAAAAGTATCATCACAACCGACATTTCCTGATTTTGTATTACCTTCTTTCATGCCCTGTTTTCCTGGTCTGCCTTTCAAACAAGCCTTGCTTCTGTGTGCACTATGGCACAGGTTTTCATGTCGCAGTAAATCAAAGTAACACCTTTTAACCCCCAACACCTGGGATGGCAAAACCCCCAAGATCAGTAACTTGCCACTCCTCTTTCTTAACAGCGAGCCACATGATACTCGCCTGCAATGTTTCACTGATACTATTGCTTCTTATCTGGCTGTCTGAAAGTCGGAAAAAAATATTTCATGTATTTTTAAAATATTTTCAAGCTGCACAACTACTGCATTTTATTTGTTTATAAAATACAGGGGGAAAGGTATATTTTCAAGCTGCACAACTACTGCATTTTATTTGTTTATAAAATACAGGGGGAAAGGTATATTTTCAAGCTGCACAACTACTGCATTTTATTTGTTTATAAAATACAGGGGGAAAGGTACCAGGTTTATTTCCACTGATCAGCAAATATTTCTCTGTGGGCAATTTCACAGAAGTCAGGAAGATGGCTATCTCTAAGAAAGAACAGAACAATATTAGCCAGGGTATTTCTTTACGTTACTACAGAACAATGCAAATGAGGCGGAGAGAGATTGAGGATCAGCTTTTCAAAATTGTTTAAGCACAGATAGGCACTTAATAGGGTTTTACAAAGGTCTCTACAGAGGTTAAGGATCTAACTCCTTTTGATAACACAAAAATTAAGGACATCTAGATTTCAGCTGAAACACCAGTGAGGCCCTGAAAGCATTCAGAAAGCCATATACTTTTTCCTGAAACTGCTTGATGTAATGCTACATAATCCCATATAATGATTTAATGTAGTAAAAGAAATAATGTAGATACCATTTCCACAGGAAAAAGAAGCACATATCTACTGTAATCTTGACAGGCAATGAGGCTCAAACCCTTACACTGAAAAGGTGTACTGTGATCTTTCTAACAAGACTAAGAGCCTATGTAAATTGTAACTCTGGAGGTACAGAAGGTGCTATTTGCTGTAAAACTGTGCTGTAGAATCAGAGGGTTTGTTTATGATTTTTTTTTTTTTTTTTGCTTCTGTGGCTATAATAAAGCAGACTTTAAATGTGAACTGAGCTCAGAAAAGTTTTTCATTTTGCTGTTTAATTCCATGTTCTAGGTCCAGTTGTAGCCAAAGAGAAGCAATGGTATATCTTACTGCCTGTGGGAACGTGCACAGAGCAGTGAGCTATCTCTGTATTTTTCTGTATCTAATGTGCTTACTTCAGAAGTACTGTTCTCTCCATTTTACGATTAAAATCTCTAAGGTTTTCCCCTCTGTCCCTTAAAGCAGAGTTTGGAGAAGAAAACGCCCAATGTGCCATCTGCAATAGATATGCCATCTCACATCTAACCAACCGTTGCAGCAGCCATCCAGCTACGCTCGGGCCAGGTGGCAAGCACCACCTGAATGCTCTGTCTTCAAACAGTCTATCCAGGAAGCCTTTTGCTCACACCAGGTGCAATTCTGGGCACAGAAAGGACCTGGCTGAGGGAGGGAAGGAGAAATAATATGGGATTTCCAGTTCCTTTTTCAGCCACTAAGAAAATATCCTTTGAAATAACAATCTTTAAGGTGAAAAAACATTTTTACTGCTCCAAGATGTGATTTTACTTTTTTTTTAAGCAGAACAAGAGCCATGCATGCTTTGGTCATTTGTGAGCCGTGGCAGGTTTGAGAGAGGTTCAAAACTGTGTAATATACAGTTTTATTCCTTCATCATCAGGCTTGCTGCAGGGAGACCTCTGAGAGCTAAAGAGAACTCTCCTGTGCCTCTCTACAGGGTCCGAGCACTGGAGCACCAGGGGACTTTGAATGGCAGCACCATCAAGACTGGCCCTTTTCAGCCCAAAGGGGCAACTCAGAGATACAATTAAATCCAGTTCTCACTTTCCAGACACACAAAGCCCAGCCGTGTCACAACTGAACAGCCAGAATAATATCTGTCCTTCCCTTATCCTTCTGGCAGGCAAATCAGTCTCCAAATCAGTAGCACATAGCAAGTTGCAGAGGCAGCGTCAAATCCAATGAATTCAAGTTCAAACATGTAAGTGATGGGTACCTGCATAGACCATACTGTTCACATACCTGCTCAGAGACAGGAAAGGCAAAACTCTGCTAATGCACCCTGCTGAGATCCCAGCTCCAAGTTCACCCGTGCCCTTTCAGGTAACTCTGGTGCTCACTCAATCGTGTTTCCATCTGAACATGAGCAGGTAGCATTCCCCATTTACCCATCCTTGTTTTTTACATAAGGCATGATGGGACTCTGACATCAGCTGGGGTTTCTTGCTTCTATTGCAGTACAACACTTAAGCTTTCATTTTTAAAGGACATAATTTTTTTCAGTTGAAGTGATCCTGAGGCTAATTTCCCATTCACTACAGAGAACAGAAGACCTTCCTGTACAAGTCCCAAAGTCTTAGCAGTGAACTTGTTTTTTTTCACATCAGCCAAGAAAAAGCCATCCCTGCTACCACACAAGGGCACTTGTTTAATGTTGACGGAGAAGGAAGTGTACCACCTACTGAGTCACCAATGCCACATCCTAAACACCTGGCTTTTGCCTTGCTGGGCTTCCATTTCAGCATGAATCTACCCTGAGTGGAGCTGTAGAAAAAGTCTATAATAAAACCTCAAACCACACAACACTTTCCTGGATAGGAGGTATATTGTGATCTGCTAAAGTTCATGGACTTTCAGAAGAAAACTGAAATCCTTTCCAAAGCAGACCCATCTGCTTTGCTTTTGTCCAATTTCAGGGATAACAACTGTGCATGTCACATCCCAAAGCAAAGTATAAAACTAAGATTCCTTGAAGTCAGAAATAAAATCACAGCTACATTTTTTTTTTTTTTTAAAGTGACTGCACAAAATTATGGCCAAATCTGCCAAGGTTTTAGATGCCTAATCTCCCACTTACCTTAACTACCTTTGTGAAAGTTCATCCAAATTCTTATCGTTCTCACAAGACTTCTGTACAAAAAATACAGATTTCTTAAAGCCAAACTAAAGACATTTCTTACAAATGACATTCTTGCCTGTTGGGCAATGAATGATTTGCCATCCACAGTACATCCCATAGTTGACAAACAAAGCAGTATTTGCCACCCTATTGCAAAACACAGTACAGCATATTTTGGGAAATGATTCTTCATTAAAAAAACATCGTCTAGGGCAGTACAATGCAACAGGAGTCACATGAATGTGCTACATCCTGTCACCGGCTCTGAAAACAGTCACCAAACATTTTGGGGGCAGGAGGAAGCACACTCTTTTCTATGGGACATCAGCTCACAGATGGGCTCGCTCACTTTTGGTTTGTCCTGAGTCACACCCCAATCCCTTTAATCCCCACGCTGAGGAGCTCAGCCTCTCGGCATGATCTAGCCAACACCCTTCAAAGGCACTTTCTGCAACGTGCTGCCACAAGACAGTGCGTGGTTTCCACAACAAAATGAACGTTTATCTACCTAAAGCTTCGCTTCCTTCCGTATCTGCTACTTGAAGAAATGAAACAACCTTGTGCTCAAGCTCAGAGACCAAAACCATAAATGCATGGTTTGGAGGGAGAAAGAGGTAAGCTAGGGAAGAAAGTAATGACAAGGAAGGATATTTCTGTGATTCGCATCCTTTCAAAGTCCAAATTTCTTGCCTCTTTTAAACTCATGTTTGCAATGCGTAATTTGGAAAAACCTTATGCATTGCAGGAAGTATTTGCAACAGCTATGCTTTTTTCTATATAAAGTATCAGGAGAATCACACAGATTAGTGCATCATTGCACACAAGGGAGAGAAACCAAGTGCATGCAGACAGTTTCAAGATCAAGATCACCTCAGTACATACCGCCAATAAAATTGTTAATAATGCTTCAGTGAGATGTCCCAGTACAGACTGGAACAAGGGAAACCACTCCTGAACAAGAATACGGACTTGAGCCATTAATGACAACAATAGTGCATTTTCTTGTCTCAATGCATATCCTATTCCAATTGATAGCACTATACTTAAGTAGTAATAGGCCCCTGCCTCAGTGGGGCTACAGCATTGCTTTTCTCAAGAAGTATCCAGTGAACCACGGGAGGCAGTTGATCTCCAGGAGAAATACCACTGGCAGAATATCCTAACGGAACAAGTCAGCTCAATCAAGACCTTACTCATGTGCAGAACAGGAAGATAAGATTCCCCTAGTAACATAAGAATTCTCTATATTGATATTTCCCAGAGGAAAATGCATCAAAAATTAAGTCATCATAGTAACTTTTTGTTTGTTTTGTTTCTTTTTTTTTTTTTAATAATTTCAACACAAAGGTAAAAAAGCCCAAACCCCCCCCCCCTTTTTTTTTTATTCTGTCAAAATAAACTTCAATTTTCTAGGACACTTACTGAATTTCCCATAATGGTCCAATTTTCTCATAGAATAATTATTTTTATTTTCACTCAGACTCAGCCTAAAGCCATATTCTGAAATCTAAAAATGCTAAGTTAAACAAATTATTTGTCCTTTGCACAGAGCTCAGCTTCTCCAGCTCCTGCACCTGAGGAGCCTTTGCAAGGAACCATCCTTTCACAGTCTGATTCCTAGCTCCTCAAACCTCCTGAACTAGAGACATGGACAGCCACATCAGAAAATGGCAGAAAAAAACACCTCACAGCCATCTTGTCCTGCAAAAGGAACACTAGCACCCATTCCCACACAGAGATAAAATCCAAATCTGTATTGTACAACAAATCCAAGAATGACAGAGGAGAGTCTGGTGGGAAAGAAAAGATGATATTACTTCACAGATTTTGCCTGAGCCATAGCAGGAGCCTGCAGTAGGGCTACAGCTCCTGCACCATGAGGCTGCTTCACCACTGCAGCACCCTCTTGATTTCTTGCATGAAATCCACCTTCTACCTGCTAAATCAAAACACAGACTATGGCAGAGACCTCTAAATTTTGTGTTTGTAGTAGGAATAAGCTCCTTAAACAGTTCCATTTTCTCTAGGTTGTGGACTAACTTCCAACTCCAGTGGCTTTGGATGCGAAGCCAGAGCAACCTGGCTTCAGGGGAATTACTTCACATTTCAACCTGACATCCCTCATGCTGAATTCAAGTTGTGAGGAAGAGGCTATCACGTCAACACTCTTGCTTAACGTCTTGAGTCACATATTATGTTAGTCACAAGACACAGTAATTGTCTTTCCATCCCTTTTCCCTCACTTAGATGAGTAACTCCTCGTAGGGGGCAGGTTTTCCTAGGTGCTTTTGGTTGGAAACAAATGGGTCACCTTCTAAAAAGGCTACTGAGTAGACAAAAAAAAACAAAGCAGAAACCTCCACACACACCCCTGACTCACAATTATCAAATAATCCTGCAACGAAAAGAAAAGTTGCATATTGCTATTTGCTTGTGAAAGGGATGCAGGCAGTCTTGCTCCCAGGGGCTGCCACCGCCGTCTGCAGAGCATCAGGGTACAAACTGCTGGGTAGAGCTGATGGGCCAGACATTCCCCTGGTGCAAATTGCTCCATCTCCAGCAAGGCCCTTGCACTCCATGCCAGGGCCCTCCACTCGCTCTCCTGCCATCTGGTAAATCACGCACAAGTTATCCCAGTTGATTTTTTTAATATATTTTTTTTTTTATAAAAGAAACTGAGGGCCTTCTCACGTGCAACCTCTGCACTGAAACAACCTCCACGTTTTGGATTACAGCAATGAAAAGACCAGGAGCAGCCAGGCTTCGCCTCTGTCCTCAGCTCACTCTGGTGCAGTTCAGTGCCAGCGGGATCAGGGAAGAGGCTCCGCACTCCAAGCGTGTTGTTGCTCTTCCCTTCCACTGCTGCAATATTAAGCCATCCAAAAAAATGGGGGGGGGTGGGGGGGGAAGTTCAATTTACACAGAATGCCCCAAGCACCCATAAGCGGGACACGCCAGTACTCCCGGCACATCCCTTGCTTTTCAAATCATTTTTCAACTTTACAGCTCGGTGGTATAACAAAAACAGCTGCGCAGTGTTGTCGGGTCCCTCCCTGAGCATATTTCTCCCTGTCCTCGCTGCTGCTGCCTGCCAGTTAGCAGCTCCTCAGCCCCTTCTCCTCGTGGCACATCGCAGGGCACCAGGAGCCGGCTGGCAGCAGGGACAATCGCACAAATAAACTGCCAACTTTTTGAGAACTTTCCTTTTTCCACAGGGGAGGGGAAAAATAACACGTCACATCCACGCCGGTCCTGGTTTACACCTCCGTGTTTTGCAGAGCCCCCCTGGACATAAATATGCCCGGCTTCCTCATGGTGTGTTGCATGTGTTTCTGCACCTCGCTCCAAACTCCCCCTGTACCTGAACTGCACTTTTTTTGGGGTGTTTTCCTCACTATTTTCACCTCACAGGCTGGAGGCGGGTGGTGGAGGCAACAGTTGTGTGGCCCCCACTGCCCTGAGATGGGAAGCACCAGGTTCCGGGGCTCTAGGCCAGACTGGCAGCAGGGCTGAAGCGCTGGGCACAAATTCACCATTGTTTCTTGGTTTTTTTGAGGTATTTTTTAAATTTTCGAGGAAAAACAGGCCTTTCCCTATGCCCCAAGCACCTCCACTCCAAGCTGCAGGCAGAAAACTGGCACCAGCGAAAGCACCTGGGAGGGAGTGAGCCATGGCCGCCCTCTCTGAGGGGTGCCCACCAAACTGAGATCTGTGCTGCCGGGCAAACCCCTCACCCTGAGGGAAGCTGAGCTGGGCAAAGTGCAGGAGGATCATGGCTGCCTTGCCCCACACCCCTCACCAACCACACCTGAGGAGAGGCACGCACCTTCCCCTCACCCAACCGCCCTCAGCACTCTCATGGCTGCCCCATCTCGCTGCTGCGTGAGGAACCGTGAATCCGAAAGACCCCTCCCCATCAGAAACTGCTTCAAACGTTTGGAAATAACAAAGAGTGGGACATCCGTCCTCCGGGCCGAGCGGTTTGCCTCAGGGGTTGGCGGTGGTCAGAGGCAGCCCCCGTACCTCTGTCCCAGGTTTTCCCTGTGGAGGGAAAGAAGAACTTGATGTATTGCAGCACCATCTGCTGGTTTCTGTAGACGGGACGGACGGGCATCTCCCCACAGGGCGGGAAGGGGCGGAAGGGCTTTGCGAGTGGTTTTCGTGGGGTGGAAGGCCCCGGTGGTTTCCCGCACACGGGCATTTCCTGAAAATCTTCCTCCTTGTGAAGGAATTAAGGTAACTCTAAACAAGCACTCTAAGAAAAGACAACGGACAAATTAGTGCTGAGTTTAGGGATTTCTCTGAAGAAGTACAACAGGCAAAACCCAGGCTTTTCACTATTCCTCTAAAGCAGAGCCCGGTAAATTTTGCAGAGCCCTGGGGGAATGATTTTCTGAAGTAACCAACTGATTCTGGGCACTTCTTTTTTTTCTATACGTCTAACTCAGGCTGCCTGCCTTTAAAGGCACTTGGTTTCACGAAGTCCGGAGCTGCTGCCTTCTGACCCCGTGGTCCTGTGAAGGGGGCTCACCCCGGCCACCCGCAGCCCCCCGTCACTTTGGTAAGCCCTAGCTGACTTTCAGCAGTTACTTATTTCAGCCGGTTTCCTTCCTGGGTTTGATTCATCCCAACAGTGAAGTCGTGTTCGTGAACTTTATTGAAAGTTACTCCTTGCTGTTAATTTACAGCCTGGTGAAGGCAAAAGGAAGAGATTTGGATTTTTTTCCCTCTCAATGAGTGAGTTGCGATAATACAAATATGAAGAAATGTATTACTTCTTTGAAACTATATTATAAAGAGGAACTACACTCGCCTCTTTTGCTTCCTTAAAATTCAAGTGCAATACTAACTAAACTAGTAACACTGGAAACTGTTGATACACACAGGAATTATTGGAGAACTACTGTCTTACAAAAAAACCCTTAACTTTCATTTTAACCAAACATTTATTGCCTGCAGCAGTTAAATGCAACACAGCGTTTGTCCTTGGGATTTCTGCAAAGAGGAAAGCGTAGCTGGCTTTTAGTCTCTCCCAGCTCTGTGCCCAAATAATGCAATTTGCACTTCCCCTCATCTCCTCTGCTTATCAATAGCCGTGCAGCAACTTACAGGACAGAGATCCAGTTTCAAGTGTGTTCCTGGCACAGGGGATGAACCTACAGACACCAATGCAGCTGGGCACAGTCAGGCACTACAGGTCTGTTCAATAAGGACACCTCTAGTTTAACCCTTTCCATACCTGCTACCTTAGCCTGCCTTGCAGCAGGACCTCCTCAGTACCCACGCCACCCTGTAGCGCTTCACATTCCTGTTTGGCCCCCTATCTTCCTAACGATGAGACCCTGTTTTACAATTAGCGCCATCACAGCAATGACTAAACAAAAGAAAACTGCCTAGCTTTATAGCGTGTTTGATTTGAAGAAAAAGAAGTTTCCCTTTACGGGACCCAGTAAATGGCCGAGGTTCAAACAAAGTATGAGGTGCTAACGAACAGAGTCTTGACAAACCTTGTTTTCCTGCACAGGGGCTCAGTACATAATGATTTCATTCAGCAGCTACTGTTCAAGCATGGAAAGTGTTGGTAAAGAAATCCCACAGAGTTCAGACAACCATTTTCCTAACTTAAGCTTCCCCCTCCACTCCTTCCCCCCTTTGCCTTTCGGGCCTCTGCCAGTCATAACATAAATATTCATCAGCTGATATTTGCAGTAGCTGTGAAGTTATGAATGAGGCCAAACGCCTTTCCCTCCTGCCCCATCTGCAAAATGGCAGCTTCTGGTCTTAGCTCATGGCCAAACGACACTTTCCGAAATCCCCAAAGTGCACTTGCAGGCTTTTCAAATTCAGTCGGGTTTTTAATGCGCAAAGCAGAAATACTGTCTACCTAATATTTACCCTGGGATTACTGAAAAAAAAATATATATTACTTTTCTATGCTTTAAACTTTGCGATGCCTTGACGTAATAGACAGAAGTGTTGGCAGCTCAAAATGTTGGTGGGTTTATTTCAGGGGACATGACTGCTGCAGGTTTCCTTTCTGAATCAAATACCAGACACTTGAACCATTTGTTGTACAGAAAAGAGAAACAGCTTTTATTCTTAATGCTGGTTTCTTAACCACCTGGGTGCTGTCAGAAGGAGCCACATGCACTGGAAAACACTTTTAATAAGACTCCTTTAACCCTGTCTTAAACCCTGGACCCTGAAAAATGGAATCCCCACTGCCTGTCATACGTGCTTTCCTTCTGTGAATTAGCGAGGGGCTGCTGCTTTACCAATGTTCCCTTCTCACAAAGCCTGGAATTATGCTCTCAAACCTGCCGTGGGTCAGCAAGACAGCGAGGCATCTGACGCATCCACACCGGCAAAATCAAAAGCAGAGATGTCGGAGAAACAAGACAACAGCCCAGAGACTTAATGAGTCTAATTCAGCAATGCACCAATCCAGCCAAAAGAGCTGTACTGATGGACACAGGTAGGGACCTTAAGCCAAAGCATCACTGGATCTTAGAGACTTAAAAATCCTAAATGCCCAGAGTCATTGGGAAGTTCTGATAAAGAGGCTCAGCACCATCCAGGGTCAGGGAACCAGTACACCTCTTCGTAGCTTGGGTCGCACAAATCAACCATGCAAACTCTCCTATCTTGCCTGATTCACATAGGTTCAGCCACAAATAAAAAAAAACAAACACCAAAAACATGAAAAGGAAAGTGACAGGCTTAGTAAGTTTTATGGATGTTGCAATCATCTAATTTGATTTTCACCATGAAAAAGCCAGAACATTTCACCCAACAAGTCTCTAATATTTTGTGGTCAAAATAGAGCATATCTTCTCAAAAAAACATTTATTTTTCATTTAAATACTACAAAGAACAGTTTACCACATCCCTTGGGAACATTCCAACACTAATAACCCTTACTGCTAAAAAAAAAACAACCCCAGACTTTGTTTTTAATACCTTCAGCTTTCAGCCACTGGATCCTGTGTGTCTTTGTTTTGACATGAAAGAGCCCCAAAATCATCTTGCTGGAACCTCCAAAGTAGGATCAAGTACTCTCTCCACCTTCTTAATAATCAGCTATGTACACTTCTCGGTATAAGGCCTGCAACGGTGTTAGGTCCTGCACGGCTTCCACCTACAGGCAAAAAGCAGGCTTCATCTCTGTGAAATTAGACCCAAGTTCACCAGCAGGTTCAGTGAGGACCTCAGGCAGCCTTTAGCTAACGTGTCTCAAGAACAGTAAAACCAGTAAGCCCAGGGAAGTGCACATTGGCTAGGGCTTTATTCTTTAGAGCCACTCAGCTATGGATGTAAATGAATTCCAAAAAGTCACGATCAGGGCAGGAAAAGTTACAAGTTACATACATACCCTAGCATGGCTTCTCTGCTTCCACGTACAAATAACGGCTTTGTGTGTGCATGGCTGGGATGTATTTATACATGTAAGATCAAAAGGCAGCCCCTTAGCCAGACACACGTGCAAAGTTTTGTTTTGCAGACCTAAATCGCCTGCTGGAGTTGACTTGGGATCACCTTATTTGGAAGATTTTAATCCCCAAAGAGAAAATAATGTATCGGGAATTGCTGCTTTTGACACTAAACACCCCGTAACGTTACATGCTGGCTGTTTCTTGCAGCAAATTACACTACACCCAAAAATCCGAAGTTCTTACTAGGTTGACAGCCCTGTTTTTATCAGCTGTTTACATACTATTGTGCTACTTAAAAGCGTCTTGTTGGGGCAATGGAAGTGTCTTTGTGACAGCATAAGTGAACAGCAATTAATTGACACACTTCACTGAACATACTAATATTGAGATGAGCTGTTCTGGCATTTACCGTGATGACGCTGCACCGCAGGATGGTCTAACTATTGCCAGCACTAGAAACAAAAACAAGTAAAAAAACATTAACCACAGCAACACCTTCCTACGGCCAATGAGGTGGTGGGGAAGGGAGTGTATGCCAATTCCAAGTAGAAAAGAAAAGAGAAACTTCAAGGAATTTCTCCTTAGCCATTTTCTCAGGAGGGTGGAGAGGTGAGACTGAAAAAGACTAGCTGTGGAGAAAGGAACATTACTTAACAGGGCTGTCTCCTCTGCAAAGACACCTTTACTTTGATGCATCATGTCATATAGCATGCAGACACATTGCCTTTATAAAGATTTCAAACTCTTTGGAAAATATCCGTCACTGCACTTTCCTAACCATCAAAAGCAATGAAGCTTGGGATATTCTTTCAGGTGTTCCCATGTATTAATATATGTAGTGATATATATATTACTTTTCCTGTATTAATAACCAAAAAGCTTCTGATAGAGGCAATAAAAATCCCCCAGGGTAACTTATCCAGTGCATCACAAGGAAGATTCAGTCAGAACGGAAACTTTCTCCATGACTGTGCTGCAATCACAGCTCTAGAGACCATGGCAGCAGTGTGCAGTGTTGGCTTAGAGATGCTTTACATTGCAGCCAAAATCTTTGCTCATCATATAGGACCAAAGATTTCCAAACACATCAGTAAACAGCAACACAAATTAATAAACGAGCTTGTGGGCTGGATGTACTCTACAGTTCCTTGTTCTTTGAATGCACTCTACATTCTCTGTAATAACTGACAATACAACTCCCATCGATATAGAGCAATAATGGAAAAAGGATTGAGAATCAAAAGGAATACTTTATCTTTTTATCTGTATAGTAAAAGGGCCTTTCTGTGATAGATCAAAAGTATGTTTTTATGTTGGGGGGGCACACATACACCCAAACCCAACACACTTGAAGCTGATAAAAAGCAGAGCATGCAGATGGTTGAACTGTCTGGGTTTACTGTTCATTAGCATGCCAGCAAATTATTTAGATCAAGTGTGGGTTTGTAGTCTGTTATGCAGCAGTTACAAACATACGCATAACTACTTGCAAGTGACTATCCATAGACTAATATGAGAAGACACTGTTAATGATGCACCATGAGGTCTTCTGAGTTTCTCTGGTACCACCGAATAAACAGAAAATAAGCTGGGGCTAGAACTATGAGAGACGTCTTTTAGACCTGCTGTACAGCTGTGGCAGTCTTACAGGCTTACAGTGAGCACGTAAAAAGCAAAGGTTGGGAGACTGAATCTGAGTAAGGTATAGTTTATGGATAGACAACATCATGAGTAAAGTACGGAAGTCATAAGGTACTTGTTTATTTATACATGAAAGTGTGTATGTCATGCACCAGGGCTGTTCATTTTTCCATTCACACGGGATGGTCTGATGTTCAGTATCAATTCTGTAACAGGACAACTTTGGTTGGGAAATACCAGCAGCATTGAGAAGGTAACTGTACAAGCCTTGCCAAACTCAGAAGAATCATCTTGGCCTCAGCGCAGAACTTGCTGCTTTCCCTCCAGCTATTATCTCAAAATTCCTGATAAAAGTGACAATCACGCACCTCTCATGACAGCTGCAAGTCCCACAAATTCAAATACTATGGGCCTGATGGGATGCACACAAAACTTCCAGTGAAACCAACAAAAACTTTGGTGCCTCTCGGGAGGGTAGCGAGATATGAGCTTGTAGGTTCAGATTCTCAGCTGACATAGATCAGTACAACTCCACAGATTGCAACAGAGCTATGCTAGCTCACAATTTGGCCCTAAACACTTTGGACAAAGATCCTATCAGCATCTAAACAGATGAAGTGGAAAGAATGTTGTAATGGTGGTGGGCTTCTTTATTTACTCAAATGCATGGCCCTTAGAGCAGAAGTTCTGGAATAGCAAGCCCTAACCTCCCTGGCCCCAGGACAACACTACTGAGCGAGTAACACAATGTAGGCAAGAGCACTTTAAGGTCTTTGCTAGCCTCCTTTTTAACTTCTTTACCATGGCTATAGGTGGTGTGTAGCCTGGGAACCAGGGACTGGGTTCCTCTGCCTTGAGGAGGCACTTGGTGCTTTCTCTACTGACATAAAGTGCTGCTGAAACGCCATAGGCCACCTATGGCTTACGCCAAACTCCCACCCATGCAGGTTCCCTTGTCCCATCTGGCAAACCACTACAACTAGACTTCAACTTTAATCCTAGGTAGGGGGCTCTTGAAAAATGGAAAACAGCCCTTACCTTCTGGCCAAAAGCCCTTCACCAACACCCACATCTGCCCGCACCTCATTTCAAAGTATTTGTGAACGGCAAAGACCCTGCCCAAAGGTCACAGGCGTCTCTCTTATTTCAGATTCACTCTGAGATCAAAAACAAGGACTTCACAGCAAAGGCTGGTACAGACATGACAGCAATGGGCAAGATGGGATGAGATGCAATGCCACAACAAAGCAGACGGATGCTGGCACCCCCAGACCTGCAGCCGTGGATTAGAAGCTGTGGAACAACCTCAGCAGTAGGCAGTAAGGAAATGAGGTGGATTACTGCCAGCTCTTACTCTTTATTTGCATATGTATTCTGGTCTTGTGCTTTCCTAAGACTGTGACCAAGGTCTCTTTTCCTGATATAAATTTCTCTGTTTGTAACTCTTTCAAAGAGCTGGCCAGTGGAGTTTCTTGTATGAAGGGCACTTTTTTAGTTTTTCCATGTTTCTGGGTAGAGATGTAAGCTCATCAAAGGGAATTTGCTTATACCAAATTCAGTATTTTTGCTGCTCTTAACTACCTGATGGGAAGGCTGCAGATGTGTAACTCCAGAGGCAGTGACAGTTTGTATTAAAATTCTAATAGAGACCTCACTTACACTCTTCAACACACCAGGCTAGCTTATCTTTGATAGAGCATGCATACAAACTCACAGGAAAGCTGTTCAAATTCCCATCTCTGATCAGCATTCAGGTCTCACCTGTTATGAAGATTGTTTATCTCACATCCATGCTAGATTTCTGAGTCCAGTAGCAATACATGCTGAATGTATTTGCTAACCATACCAAGTGGAAATGTATACAAATTCAGGATGTGTATTGTACAAGAGCTAAATTTATGCCACATTGCATTATTGTAGGGTTCTTGCACCTTGCTTTGAAGTCTTCGTGATCATTCTTGAAAATTAGACAAATCTCCTGTGAAATGAACCTAACCATGAGTATCTGATCCGCAGGAACCTTTTTAATGACAACTAAGTGTTTTAAATCCACTACTTTCAGTCCTCCTAACAGGAAATCTAATAAAACACAGTATACAGAATTAAAGGGGTTAGTATGCTGAGGAGCTTGGGGAGAACCCAAGTAAAATCATGTTATGCTATTGAATTATAGATAACCAGCAAGAAATAAGAGGTTTTTCCATTCCTGTACTGCAAAGCCACCACAATCAGATTTTGCTTGGCAAACTGGCAGAGTGTAAGATAGAGTCCCAGTTGTGTAAGGAGCTCCAACTTCTGCAAGGAAAAATACACAGGTTAAAGGCTCTGCTGTGACTCAGCTCTGCCTCTGCGTTGTAGTTCATCTGTGGACCTTTCCCATGGTTGTTGCGTATTTGTGATATGTGATGTCCACCTCAGAACTATCTGCCTCAGGGAGAACAGCATGATTTATAATTAAGGCAGTGGAATGGAAATTCCACTTAACTGAGGAAATCAGTTTGTTTCTATCCCCATTTTATAGAGAAAGACTTCCTCTTCCTGTGCCTGTCAATTTACACTTCAGACTCTGTTGGGTAGTGACTGCTGCTTGCAGAAAAGCATCTTTGCAGTGCACAATGCTCTCTTGACCTTGGCTGGAACTTACAGCTGCTGTTGTCATAAAATAATAATCAATATCAATCATTGTGACTTAGGTTATATGAATGTCTTCCGCTTGCCTGAACAAACCATCTGTATGTATCTACTAGCCTTCCATACCATAAAGGTGCCGCCAGTGCAATTGATTACTCAATATGGTTAACTACATGAGCACCCTGCAGGATTGTGACAAAGGAGGTGTATTGATGGTCTCAGGGCATTCCTGTCAGGGTGCTCCTGGACACAATTCACCCGTCTGAAATTATGACTTCAGAGCTGGAAGGCCTTAAGGGGGAAGTTCAGCTGGGACAGCCTCTGGTTGCCCCTTTGAGAGCTTCAGGCCCTGGAGAAACATGGGGCTGGCCCTCGAGGGCATTCTTATATTGGCGTATGACCAACGTACCTAGGCAAAGGAAGAAGCTGAACTACAACACAAAGACATTTTGCATCTGCAGGACATGTTCTCAAAGCAGCAAAACATCTTTGTTATGAATGTAACATATGTGGTACTCTCCCTCTGTTTGGCAAGAGATAAGAAAAACAGAAGCAAGGCAAAAATGAAAACAAAATGGAGCATATAGGCATCGTGAAACAATTACAGTGCTGTGTCTCATTAGTATCTAAATTTGGGATTGCCAATCTTGTTTTAAAAACAGTTTTGTTCAACACTCAGTGACAGAATTTAAAAGCTGACATATCTTGCTGTATTGTGGGCCACAGTCACAGCTGGTGTAAATCAGTATAAACTAATGAAGTCAATGGAGCTTCTCTGATTTACACTAGCTGAGGTTATGGCTCAATAAGGTTAGACTTGCTTTCTAGGAGTGTTCAAGGAAGCCAACTTCTGTGTGTCCTGTGATGAAGTGGTTATTTATAATGGCCTTCAGTGTGGTTTGGAGCCAAATTTCCACATCAAAAGTAGCTTTATAAGAGATATCCTTACAGTGAGGTTCAGTGTAAAATCATGACTTCAGAAGCCAGCTTTCCTCGTGCTCTCAAGTATTTGATTTCAGCCTGAAAACCATTTGACAAGCCAAGAAAAGCAGAGCCATTCCTGCCTACTTCCCCAGCTCTGCTTCATCTTTGAGTTGCCTGCATATCCAACAGGCCCTGACCTACACTGCCCATTTATCAAAGCGAGTTACTCTAAGTGTCTGTTTGTGTTCAGAAATTCCCAGTAAGACAGACAAGTTTCATGCTTAACCTGAAAAATTGGGGATGGAGGTGGAGTTCTTACCAGTTCCAGAGCTATTTGTTTGGCTTGGCCACTAGTAAAAATAAAACACAATAACATGTCCCAGAGTCACAGCGAGAGATGGAGGTCACAAGAAAATGGATCATGTCTTTCACAGATCTTCAGCTTCAGTGCACTGAATTATGACTCCTACCGTTTACTTACTGGATTCCCCACACTGTGCGCAGGCTCCAAGCATTCAAAAAGCAGCAGGTCTCTGCTTCAAAGAACTGACAGGCTAAGCAAGAGAGTTAAATCTGTCCCAAAGCTACACTAACCTCCTCCTCCACTTTTTATCTGAAAGGCCAGATGGTCTCACAACCCTCGGCTGACTTCTGCCCTTTTCTGCTCACCAGACTGCCATGCCTGAAGGCCTGAACCTCCGCGCTTTGGTGCTCTCCTTTGCTGTATTTAACTGCCAGGATCTCATGGCAAATACATTCCCCGATGCAGCCAAATCTGTCCTCCAGGCCCAGACTGCCAATGTGTTGCAACTCAAAGTGGTCTTTTGCAGAAGCATATTATTTTTTCTAAGGAGGGCCCTGCTCCCTGCATGTTTAGCCTTGATGTGCCCTATCGGATGGCCAGACAATGTCACAGCTCTGTCACTGACCTTATCACTTCGACACAGACTGTCTTCCCTAGAACTTCTTGCTAGAAAAGGGGTCTCTGGAGTCCAGTTGTTGAGATCCCAAACCGGGGCTGAAGTCTCTCTAAATCTCCCAACTGGTTTCTACACATCCTAGAGAGCCACTCTCTTCCATATTCTCTTCAGTGGATTTAATCCTCTATGGACTCAACTGGGGCTAAGGAGAGAATTTTGTGGGGATGCTTCCAAAAACAGGATCGTCTAAACTGACAGCACCAGAGAAATCCACATGTAGGCTGAATATGAAACATCCATGTGTAAAAGCCTGCCTCACATCTTATCCTCTTGGGAGATACCTCTTTCTCCTAAAAAGTCCAGGATCCTCCTCCTCTTTCACCTCTCATGTTTTGCTTTTGGTCTCTTCTCTCTCCACAAAAAATCTGATAAATATTTCCTCATTAAGAGCTGCAATCTCCTTTTGCAGGGAATGTTCCTGGCCTACCTCAGAGGGGGTTAGGTAACCCCATTCAGTTAGTGTTCAGTCACTGTTCACTCACCAGCCTCCCAAACGGGTTGGTTTTTTTCTCTAGGTACCCAGCACACCAGTTGAGTGCTGTCTTTCTGGGTACAGAAATATCACTTACTGTTCCTCCCTTATTAGATTTTTTTTCTATGCAGACTTTTTTTCTTGGTATCTACGGCTTAATATGGAGCCAAGGTAAAGTCAGAAAATAATTTCACAATTAAAAACATCAAGACACTGTGGTTGTTATTTGACATACAGATAGGCAGATATACTAAAGCATCAGAAATGCAAAATACACCTTCTATTCCCCCCCTACTTCTATGCCTTGATCTGAGCACTGTGACTAATCATTCCTAGAGGGTTTGTTGGGTTCGCTTGTTACTTTAGAGGCAAATATTGCATTTTTCTACTTAACATATCTCACAAAGACCTATTATTTTCTTCTGTTATATTACTTATATTCTCCTCAAACACCCTCACGAACTGTAGAAAGATCTACCACCACCACCTATTACATGTGCTATGTTTTCTTCTCAGCTCCTCCAGGTGAAGCAACTGTGAGGTAGATTTCTTCTTAGCCTGGGCATCATTCAGCTTTTAAAATGGTCAGGGGCACTTAGTATTTCTGCTTTCTAACCTGAAACAAAACCCAAACAGAATTCCTACCTCTTTTTAATAATTTCCAGAAGCAGTTGTGTTTGGTTGTCTCAAAATCAAGGGAAATTTTCTTTACTGTGGAGTATTTTAAAAACAGAAGTCTACCAGGCAAATGAATTTCGTTTCTGTTAACGCTGTCTCAAAGCCTTTCAGTATTTGGCTCTAATTTTGGTTTTTAATGCACGTCTATTCTTACTAGCATTGAACTGGAAGGCAGTCAGACAATTCTCAGATAACAAGCAGGAAAAAACAATGTAAACCCATTATCCCAGAGGAACTAGAAATAGTTAATTACGCACAAGTAACGAAACCAGTTTCCTCACCATCAGAATTTATCCTGGACCACAGAGTTACAGAACTTTCCTTGAATGTGTTTGGGGCAAAGACAGGAAACTGCATCTTCTAAACTTTAGAAATAGATCTTAAACATGTAAACATAAGATATTATGCCCCTATCTTTTAAGTAACATTTATACTATCTAAAATAAACAGTCTTTCTGAAGTTAGTCTGTAATTGACATCTGACACAGTCCACATTGCAACAGATATGATAAGTGCAGTAAACAGCAGAAATTATGCTTCTCTATGCTCTGAGAAACATTCATATTTCCTTACACAGATAAACTTTATTTTGTTGCTACGCAACCCTCACACAACACGCCACATTCTGCAGTAAATAAGAGTACAAATTTTACAACTGAAGGGCAAGCATGTGGCCTTTTGGGTTTTCTCCCCATTTTGAGTTCCAGCCCCAGCTTTAGTTCACATTGTAATATTCCATCAATTTATTACCAAGCTGCCTCTAAAGCTCAGTAAGGGATATTTCAAACAGAGCAAAAAAGGAGAGTCAGAATACATGAGTCCTCCTGACACTGATAGGAAACAAATGGTGGAGCCAGTGATATCAGTGACAGTGGAACAGTGAAATTAAGTCCTTTTTTTTAATATTCCTTAAAAATGAACAGTAAATTTCCACAACAAGATTTTCAAAACCTTTCTGCAGTGGCCTCTCCCTGCTCCCAGTAACATTGCTCTACCTGCAACAGAAATCAGACAGATGAAGAGCCACCCTTAGTTTTCCCCAAGATGAGACTAGTAGAGTCTTACCTCCTCTGCCTGCTCACTTTGGGAAAGGTCACTTGGCATTATGAAGCTATTCCTTTGTTCTTTACAGTTGCAAAATTTCTCCTGAATTCAGCAGGTATTTGGATTGTTCAGAGAACAGAGGAGCAGATCCTGTATGCCTCTCTATCCTCATCATAAGCAGAGTGAATAACACTAAGATTTATCTGTCTGAAGGATATTAATGGAAACTGAATAGAGCCACTAGGATCTTCCCAAGTCATGGGTTAATACCTCAGTTATTCAAGTTTCTCTTTTGCACATGGCTGCAAACGCTACAAACTCTCCCAGGTGGCATCAGCCTTCACTTGCCACTGCCAGCAAATGAATCCAGGTGAACAATGTGACTCAGGGCTCCAGCTGAGTGCAGTCAGCACAGTCTGGTGAAGGCAATAGGGCTACAAGGAATTGCACCAGCCAAGGATCTGACCTATACCTGATGCATATACATAACGATTGTCTGATTGCAAAGAGGTTTGTGTCACTTAAGCAACAGAACTTCCCCAATTTCACTTTGCTGTTCAGTTCTTCACAACTAAGAATCCTCTGAGCTACATGCTACAAGCCCACATGCTTATAAAGGAACAGCACATAGTCGCTAGGGAAATGATACTATGTTCATAAGAAAGCAAGATTTAATCTCCATGATCTACAATGTAGTTTCTCTAAACAGTGAGCAAGAAGTATCTTTTAGATTTTAAATTTCTGCATTTTGATAGCCGTTTGCTATAAAACATTTCTGTTTATAGTTTCATTTTAACAGCTAAGTTACTTCCAGGCATGTAAGTTTAATATTTGTTGCAAAACACCTCGAAGTTTCTATGTTGGTCTTGTATAAAGGCCCATCTTTAATCACATCTCCCAGTAGAGCAGCTTTCCTTAAGAGCCAAGAAGAATACGGAAACACCTGTAAATATTTGCCTCAAGTACTTTCTTCAACAACTGATCTCCTACAGACCACCTCTTCTCAGTCAGGATTGCAGGATGAGGCCCAAAGAGTGAACGCAGTTGTTTTTCATTTGGTAGCAGACTTTCTGTACAACAGACAACACACGAGGCAATAGTCTTCAGACCTAAATCTTGGAAAACAATACTTGATGTCTTCGTATCAGTGTCCTGCCAATTTCTTCTACTCTCTGGGATCCTGGAGGAGAAGTTACATATCAGATGAAAGCCCTGCTTTTCTATCCCACTCTAAGCCTTTTCTTTGTCTATCCCATAGAAATCTACATTCTGTCAGATGAAATCCACCCCTTAGTGACCAAGGATTTGCCACTATTTTTCTAACGGATGTATTGCTGTCCTTGTGAAAAACATTTTTACTTGCTTTTACTTAATCTACTCCGTTCCCCATCTATAAGACAGGGATAACAAGTCCTTTTCCCATCTCTCCAGCCTAATCTGTTTATATTGCAAACATTTCCATCTCCCTTGTATAGGTTACAATAGCATCTTGCCGAGGGCAAATGAAAGCTATGAGGAAATGTGAGAAAGAGGTGGTTATTACTGAGAGGAAACGTTGATGTCTCACCTGTCAGTGCCATTGCCAGGCGAAACTCTTCCTTCAGCATCTGGAGAACTTCTTTTGCTCCTTCTTCTCCCTGAGAGATTAGTAGACAATATTTAGTATTATGTCTACATATAGCTCAGGCATGTATACAAGTGCCAACAAAGTTTTATGCACAACCTAACTCCCGAGTACTTGTCATAGCAAATTTTATATTAGATGGTCTGGATACAAACAGACACCATCACACACGCACCCCTATGTGCACATATATACACATACATGCACACACTAAGCCTAAACAGCCAGTCCAGGTATCTAAAAACAGAAATTTGAGCTTTTTTCTAACTTACTTGATAAACCAAGCCCCAGATGAGAGGTCTTCCGATGAATACAGCTTTGGCACCGAGAGCTAATGCCTTGAGAACATCTGTGCCTTTTCTTACACCACCGTCTAGGAACACCTCCACCTTCCCCTCCACAGCCTCAACAATTTCAGGCAAGACATCAATCTAAAAGAGTGAAACCAAGAATACAGCTTGTCTGCTTCTGTAACACTATTTATTTTTGAATTAATTCTTACATACAGGATCCAAGCTTTAAAGAAGTTAAATGAGCAATGGCATGTCTAACTGTATGCACAAATAACACAGCTTTGTACTGAAAAACAGCAGTGACTTAGCATGTTAGCAGATATATACAAAGGTCAAATTTATTTGGATAGTCACATAAATAGAATGAGAATCAGCAGGGTCACACAAAACGGCCATCTGATCCCATGACATGTATCCGACACAAGCCAGTATCAGATACTTCGGAAGAATATAAGTAACAGCAAGCACAGAGGATGCCTTTCCTTGATATTACCCCCCCAAACTTCCAGTGTCCACTAGTTTGGGGATGAAATTGAATCACTGTCACTTTTTAAATAATCATCACTTCCTTGTTTAAATTTATTATTCACTTATACTAAGGGCCAACTAGCATCCAGGAGCCCAGAGGCAGGCATTGTACCTATAGACATGGAGTAAGAGAAAGATGTGCCCAGAGGAACTTAGAGCTGGCTGAAAAAATTTAATGACTATATTTTTCCTTTTGAAAATACATCTTGATTACAGGAATAGTTGTAGAGGAAACTTCTTCATATAAGAAAAAATTAGCTTTCCTCTGAGTTTTGAGCAAGGTGGGAAATGCTTTCTTTTAATGCACGTACATGTTACTTTCACCAAGCTCTACTTATCCCCTACACCAGTGATAAAGGTAAGGGGGGAAAGGATTATTTACTGTTCCTAAGTTACAAATAAGTAACCAGGGACTTAAGTAACATGTCCACATGCAAGAGGTCCCAATGAAGAGATGAGCCTCCTGAATTCAGGGCTCAAGCATTAATTATAAGGCAACCATTCATATAATGCCTAAATAGTTCCTATTTGTGAAAATCAGGAAAGACAAAAAACTGGAAGCCAACTACTAAGGAGACCGGAAACAGTGTGTGGCAGTAAGACAAAAGGCACACAATTTCATATCTTTCAAATACGGATGTAATTAATTTCCTTCCTAGTGGATAAAAAATGACTAGGAGGTGGGGGGGGGGGGGAACTTGAAAGTGCAGTTTGGCTTTAGATTTGGATTAAAATTTTCCTGAAGTTTGGCATTTGCTGTGATTTTTTCCCCTCCCTTTGGTTTTGCTCTCTTGCCAACATATTTTGGATCTATTTCCATACACAGAGACCGCTTTCTACATCCTGACAAACTGTACTAACATTAAAGTGCTATAATAACTAAAGTATGATGCAAACCATAATTAAAACATGGATTTCCTCAATGTGTAACTAGACACTAGAAATATTAACCAGCTTGGGTTCAGCTCACATTCTGAAAACCCATGAAATTAAAGCAAATTATTATGTTTCTAAAACAGAAACATTTAGCATGATCCGATACAGATATTTACATTATGAAAACTGCATTGTGAAATATACTTCTTTGTACAATGAAATCCAGTGAACACATATGCTGTTATAGTGCCTTCTCTGCACTGCGGCGTTGCAAAGGAATAAGTCATAACAAGTAGTTTGCAAGTTTAATTTCTGTTCTACTGCAGTTGGTAAAAAATTAATTCATATTTCTTGAGCTTTCTCGTTTCTCAAAATGATGTTTTTAATATCCTCATACACTCTTCCTGTTGGATTACCTCACATACAGAGTTACCCAAGATTTTAAAATACTCTTAGTGAAATTGGGAAATACATTCTCAAAAGGAGACAAGAAGATAAAGAGGACAGACGTTAAAGAAGAAAAATTAATTTCAGCAGTATTAGGCACCCACACTCTGAAAATTCAGTTCCCCTTAAGGTGTCTAAAACTGAATAGCTGCACACTCTCCAACAACACAAAATCACATTTGAAAAAGAAAAATCTCCGTCTCTCTTTTGAAACTGGAGAAGTCTTGACATCAGAGTCTTCTTCCTACCAGTCCCCAGGACCACGTGGAGACAGTCAGGCAAGAGCATCTCAGAGGATAATGGCTCAACTTCATTATCCATTTAGAAAAACATCTGTGCTGGCATTTGGCTCTCCAGTGCAGAGCTCGGCTTGTGAAGAACCAGCCGACACAACCAGGAGATCAATGGGTCCATGTGAAGACCTCAGAAAATCACCGGGTGAAGGAATTCGGCTGGGGAAATCCTCAGCTGCCCCTGAGGACATAAGCAGAGAGCAGAAGTGCTCCAGGGGAGGGGGGGACATGCCAGTGGGACAGCAGAGCTGAGCGGATAAGACTTCACATGCAGAACACTCTGCAGTGAAAAAAGGCTTACCTGTCCCCCTCTCCCTTCAGAAAATCTTCATGGGAAACAGGAGGTTTTTCATCAAGGACACATCAGGATTACTGAAACAGTCACAACCGGGCTTTGATTCTCCCTTTCATTCTCTTTTTACTTGCGCAGCTTTCCTACTCCAATGAAGAATGATGAGTGATGGCTGGAATTTTGGGGGTTTTCCTTCAGTCTGAACACATACTTTTTCATTTTCCTTTACTTCTTTCTTTTTTGCCAGTTGAGAACTTCTCAAATCCCTTTTCACCTTTGGAAAAGGCACGGGATAGCACGACAAGGAAAAGGAAAAAACTGTAATTTAACCACCCTGTACCTTTTCCAAAGGTGAAAATGTTTGAAAGGAGAAAAATGGAGAGTTTCATTCTGCCTTTAGCTGTTCTGTAACTAATTTTTCAGCAGTCTCTGAAGAATATTAAAAGGGAAAAACAACTCTAGTACAACCTTCAGCATGCTGCAAACAGCAACAAGGGGTTTTCAAAAAAGGATGAGAAAGGAGAAATAAAAAAGGAGACTGGAAAACAAACTTTTTAAAGACTTAACAATTTCTAAAAATTTAGCTGACAATAATACACTATCTAAAACTGCTCTTCCAGATTTCCCTGCAGGGTGCTGCAGCCAAGGACAGGGTGCCCAGGTAGCTTGAAGAAACAGCCACACATAAACCCTCCTGTGTTTTTTTTGTTTGATCTGACCAAGGGGAGACTGCATCTAACTCAGAGTATGATGTGGCATACACAGGAAATGGGAAGAGGTTACTGCTTATGGGTTAAGGCATACAACATGCATATTTACAGGTTTTTCCTCCAGCTGCCGTGTATTCAGAGAAAGCAAACAAGAAGCCAAAAGGTGGAGAGAACCAAAGAATAGTGGTGCATATTAGCACCAGCACTTACAGTTGCAGGGACCCCATCAAGCTGTCGTGCTCCATGATTTGACACCAGGATACCATTTACCCCAATCTTTACAGCTTCTTTAGCATCATCAGCTAGAAAAAAAAAAAACCAAACAAACAAGATACACTCTTCCATAACTGGGAGCTTAGTGACACCATGATGAGGGAAATTTTCGCATCACTAAAAAAAAACCATTGTCAACTAATGCAAAGCCACCTTAGGTCTTCACCCTCCCAAAGCCCCATCTCAATGCAGAAAACAGTTTTATCTTCAAGCAATAAGACCAGAAAAGTACTTAGAAGTGTTGGAGCAGAACATTTTACCACTTCGGATTAGCAGCCACTTTGGTTGCTAGCCTGTATTTTCTCTGCTATGTCCCACAACTCGTCACTGAGAAATTATTTTGCTAAGTTATTTTCTCCAAGGCAAAATCATCAGCATGCTTACAGTAATAATCCATACTTAATGAAACCACTTCACTGTGCTCCGTGCTCTTCTGACAGAATGGAAATCCAGCTTTCCTATAAGTAGCATCCAACTCAGATCAGAGTTAGAGTTTACAGGCACAATGAACAGAGCAAGTTCAATCTTCTTGGCTGCATCTGATTTCAGATCTAACTGATGTGATGCCAGCTGACCAACTGACTAGTGACCAGTGGCTCTGGTCCCTACCTATCGAACATCAAGGTAGACAGACCCTGTAGCACAGCCGTACAAACCATGTGACAGCTCCAGGTACTTATTTAAGCAGCTGCTTCTGCAAGTCTCTTGGTGGCTGGGTTCTTAACCATGCATGAGGAAGAGAAAATATTTTCACTTTGATTCTGTTGGCTCTGTTTTGGCAAATCTTCCCTACTTAGCACAGCACAAATATGAACGTGCATCCCACCATACTCCATATCAGCAAAGCAGATGCCTGCCATTAAAAAGTAATGCAATTCTATGCAATTCTACAGAAATTTCCTTAGCACGAGCACTTCTCCTTCCCTGATGCCTCTGCGAGAGGGGACACCTCGCCTCCCCCATGGGAAGTGGCAGAGCTACACACCCCTGAGGATTCCTTTTGCAACGATGGGCAGCGAGGTCAGCCCTCGAAGCCATTTGATGTCCTCCCAATTGACGCTTGCATCAATCGCCTCGGCTACGTACACAGCCAGTCCGCTATTTTCTCCAAAGTCTTTCCCTGAGGAGAATGCCAGGTCACTGCTTGAAAAGTTTTTTAATCTAAAACAACAGACATAAAAAAAAAATAGTCTGAGAAAGATTCATTGTAGCCACTAATCAGTCCCTAATGCCAGCATTTAATATACCTGTGTTAAACCTTTGCTGTACTGCAGAGCAAGAGCAAAAAAAGTCTACCCCAGCATATCAGATCACAATCCTTAGTAAGCCAAAACCTTTGGCTAGCAAAGCATTTGATAACATTGGTGAAAGTTTCTCTGGCCCAAGGTAACAGTCATAGTGCTTACAAAAGAAATAGGATAAAGTCCAAAATGAAAAGGTTCAGCATCAAACCAACAATCAGGAGGAAAAACCCAGCAGTGAGAGCACTAATTCAGGCTCAAGCATCTATCCTCCTGTAGACCTCCCGTGTGACTTTGGGCATGACACTTAGCCACTCCTTTTGCCTCAGTTTCCCACCATAAAATAGGAACAGAAGTATCTGCCAGGAGCACTGTGAGGATAAATGCATCAGCGGCTGTGGGACATTCAGACCCTAGAGTGGTACAGGCTGGGTGTGAGAAGAGAACATTAATTTTGCTTGACATAACCCAGGACCCACTGAAGTCAAGAGGTGTACCTCTACTTACCAGCAAAAACCCCCTTAGCTTTCATGCAGCAAATTTGGTTTTGGTTTTGCTTTTGTTTTTCAAATCCAGGGGATTCAGCTACTGGAGGAATACGGGATTGGGTAGGTGGGAGGGGAGAAGAAGGAAGGGAAATTTTGTTAAGCTCCATGAATTAGATGGATCTGCGTGAAGACTTGCAAAAATTCAGAATTTTCTCCTGTCTGACAAGGCCAACATCCAGCTGGTTCATGTTGCGTCTTCTTTGTATGCTTCCTTGTAAAACGTAGGGGAGGAAAATGAAGTTCATATGAAAACGTTAGCTATTATTTGCTCTTTAGCAACAAATCAATCTCATAGGTCCTAGGAACTGAATGCAAAGTGACAGCCCCTGCACCAAAGAGTTCACAGACTTACTAGACAAAGCAGGAGAAGGGGAAAGGAGGGCAAATAGAGAAATTCAGGCTGTGCTTGTATTTGAGAGCTGACACAGCCCCTGAGCACTCACAAGCACTAAACCACCATCAGCAACACCAGTGCTGCCAAGGACACTGGTGCCCCACACAAGGCCGATCGCTCTGTTCTTCAGAAACTGTGTCTCCTTTCACATTGTGCTAGTTTACACTCATATTCCACATTTTGGGAAATGCATGGGGTTTTTTTGCATGGAAACTGGCTAGTTTCACTGCTGATTTCATGCCTGGTTTTTCTGTTCAGCTCCAGGCCCAGAAGAAAATGAGAAAGGAGCAGGCTCTCAGCAAGATCCAGCTTTTCAGCTGTTGGTTTGTGGAGGGTGGGGTACTCTGAGAAAAACAGAACCATGGATAAGATTATATAAATAACTGTTGTTTTTCTTGGCCTGCGAAACGCAGATCAACACTTGCATGAATGTTGCCTTACATACGTTTCTGAGCACAATGGCACCTTGTTGTTGCTTTGAAACTTTATTGAAAACCTGAAGCCAAGAAAAAGTTATCACATAACTGAGTAGAGCCCGGCGCTAGGAGAGTTTCACTGCCGACTCTCCAACAAAACACTGTCCAAGTGTCATTCTGAAATCTGAAGTGATTAATTCGAACCCTTAAAAATTACTCCAACTTCATATTATTTCGTATGGTTCACTCAAATAAAACCTTGTAACGGTTCGGTCAGGTGGGGTCAAAGTGTTTCAGAAATGCTCTGTCACTTTCCTTAGATATTTTTGAGTTATTTGACTCGCATCCAAAAACTTTTTAACCCCAGGCCTTAAAATGACACTACCCCTAAAAAAAGCTATTTAAAGAAATTTTTTTTTTTTTTTTAATTAGGTAAAATGACAGTGTGTATCAATGATGTTTTGTCAATCACAGATCCATAGCAGGATTACTATATGGGGCATATGCATATCAGTGTACTACATTTTAATGTTAGATGTGTCAGGGATTTTTTGTTTTCTGGTGCTTTCCTCATAAGATTGTACTTTAATACAGAAATCATAGGCAGAGTTAAGGTTGCTCTGTCAACCTTCATCATATCGTCTACTAGCTTCAAGTACAAACGTCTAAGGGAGATCCAACACTCCAAGCTCTGGAGGTTTTTTTGCCTGCGAGGTGAAGAATCAGATTCATTGCAGAGTCCCATGGCTTACCTTGAATTTGAATATTTTGAAAAAGAAGAAAGACCTCAGGATGTGGTATTATATTTCTTGCTATGTACATGTTGCATATGGTATGTACATGGTATAACATAACACTCTTAGGAGGCAGAGGAAGAGCACTTCAGATCCATTGATAACATTCAAAACTAGCTTTCACCCAGAACTCAAATCAAAGTTAATCTGCTTCAAAATACATTCAGCTATCCTTTTTTTTTTCTTTCTGTTTTTGTGTTCATTTGCAGGCTCTGAATAAGAGCACACACTGTAGTCTTAATATATGCTGTGGGAGACTGCGGTCACTACCAAGACCTACTTGCAAGGTTCTCGGCTCCATTTTGCAAACCCAAGTCCTGGATATCCCATCCACCAAATAGTCTTCCAGCCAGTCCTTGGCTGCTAACACTGCTCCAGCACTTCAGCTTATGTTTATCAGGGTGGTCTCTACAGTCTACTAATTTATATTTGCAAAAGGCTAGTGAAATCAGTGCCCCTACAACACAGCTGGATAAGTCTGTTAAAATTAAATGCTGCGTAGGCGCTGAAGAAAAGAGCAACTAGAATTAGTGCTGAAGTCAATCATGAGGCCACAAATTCTGAGATGTAGAAAATGTCCCAAAACACATGTGGGAGTGGAAATTGCCCTCGTGGAGAATTTAGAAAGACTGATATCCATGTGTTTCTGTATTTGAGTAAAAGAAGAGTTGAAGTTGCTTGGAAAGGGGTTCCGTGGTCAGTAGCACCATGGTCCTGGACCCAGTGCAGTATCATAGGATAACATAGGTTAGAAGGGACCATAACATCAGTTGGAAGGGACCTTTGGTCCACTTAGTCCAGGCTCCCATTCAGTGCACAGACAGCTCTGCAGCTGGATCCAAGTTCAAAGTCAGAGCAGGTCACACAGGGCTGTGTCCAACAGAGTTTTGAAGATGCCCAAGAATATATTGACAGAGGTACAAAGAAATGCCCCATCTCTCAGACTTTGTCAGTCTGCAGCCTCACATTTCCTGGTGCACAGTGTCTTTTACAGTCTTGGCAAACAGCCAAGAAAGCTTAGTTTTGACCCAAAGCAGATCATAGCCCAAGCACAGTGAGAGATATGTGCTCCACTCCCCGGTGTTATCGCCCAGTGCGGCGTGTGGCACCTGGAAGAAATTCTTTGTGCCAGAGACAAATTTCCGCCACAGCACCTCACAGTGACCGTGGCACTGCCATGTGCCTGCCCCACATCCCACCGGCGGGCACCTACCTGAGGTGGGGAGGAAGCTGGAACTTGTTGCGCACGTCATCGATGCGCCTGCCAAGGAAAGGCGTGTCCACCGTCACGAAGATCCCTTTGTAGCCTGCTCTCTCCGCACGCTTCACGAGGGATTTGGTAACCTCCCGGTCCTTGTACACATAAAGCTGCAGCCAGTGAAGGCCAGCTGGAGCTGCTTCAGCCACTTCTTCAATGGAAGAGGTGGCCCAGGAGCTCAGCATCATCCCTGTCCCCATTGCCTGGCAGGCTGGAAGAACACAAGGTTATATTTGAGATTATCCAAAACAGAGGCTTCTCTAAACAGGAGCACTTGGCTCACACCAGAGTGTGTCAGTGCACATAATTTCACACTGCCTTTCCCCAGCGTTAACGCATTTTCAGCCTTTCAGGGAATGCTACGTTAATAGCAGTTACTAACAGCGGTGGGCTGCTGTGAGCACTCTCTGACTTATTCTCTGTGTTTAGAGGCAAATTTCTAGTGACTGTTGTCTGCATGCTATTTGGGATGATTCCTGCTCCAATAGTGGAAATAAAAGATATTATAATCAAACTAAGCCTCATGCATATTAATAATTCTTTATCCTATGGGGAGCCTGTAAGTCCCTAGCATCTGGCTACCACTTGTCAGAAATTTTGGCACATACATTTAAGGACATACACACACATGCAGAGTTTTAAATGCTGCAAAAAGAAAAAAAAAAGCTTTTAAGGCTTCCAACTTTTTGAACACTGCCACATGGCTGCAGATCAGTGTTTCAGGTCTGTCATTCTCAACATTGCTCTTCTGTCCTCACCACTGACACACACGCTCGCTCCCTTTAGCATTTTGGTCATGGCATTTTGGCTGCTTTCTCTCGCTCCCTAAATGTTCACTAGCATTAAACCTACATTTCTTGAAGTGCTCTTCTAGCCAATGCCTGTTGTCATCCGTACAGAGTATTTCAGGACATAATAAACCAGAAGGACACAGTCCAGCAGACAACCTTATTTAAAGACTCCAGGGGGAAGCTCCACTATTCTTTGTTTCAACACCTTTGCCTCCTGTCTCGTGGCCTGAAGGAGAGAGACCCCACATCCAATGTGTGATCCCTCACATAAAGCTTGACACTTCTGGCAGTAAAAAGTAGGAGTTCTGATCTTACTGAGAGTGGGAGAAACTCATCCCAAGCAGCAGTCCCCACGCAGAATACCCCAAATGTAAATACTCAGATGAGCAAGTACAACAGACAAGTGGTCTCCAAAGTCTCCACTGAGGCCAAAGGGATGGGTGCTCACACCCAATGTGTGTTGGCTTCTCCTCCTTTACCTTCAAAAAGCTGCCCAGGTGTGGGCAGCCCCAAGGTTAAATGTCATCGAACAATCCCAGATGGGGTCAAGCAGCCGGAGGCTCTGTGCCAGCCGCCTCCCCAGGGGTGATTTCCAACCTGGGCTGCACAATGAACCAGCTAACCTCATACAATTACATTTTTATGAATCTAGCACTTATTCTTTTTGGAGTAATCTGTCACTTAATGTAAAATAAAGGAAAACACACTGTAAAATTCAAAAATATTATATAAAGCCCTATTTTTCTTGGTCTACCGCAGTATGCATATTTTTAATGTAAACGGACCTCTGTTTCAAAACGTCATCTCCAGCCCATTGAGGAATTAAAAAGTGGTCTTTATGACAACATTTTATTAAACAAGGATTACAAGTCTCCTAGAGTGGAAACTTATGAACAGCTTATTCAAACAAATTGGTTACACCCTCCCACAGCCACCAGGCAGCTTTCAATCAGTGGAAATACAGTAGCAATGAACCAAAACACTCTACATTTTAGCCATTTAATTTGTCCCCTTAAAATTACTGAAAAGAGTTCCCTCTTGCAGATTAAGTACCTAGAAATGAGTTTCTTCTGAAAAACCCAGGCATACTGAATGCCTAAAGTCGTGTTAAAATCAGCTATGGTGGGTTATTGCAAATCCCATCATGGACTTGATTTGGCAAATCACTTAAGTGATGCTAAGAAACAAGGGATCCGCATTCCTGTTGCTCTGTCAAACAAGAGTTCGTGAATGAGAGGGAGGGTTGCTAACCCAGCAATTGCAAAACCCTCAGATCAGATAAGGGAAAAATGTAAATGTTATGGTTCAATCTGCCTTTAGGTATCTATTTATTTCCATTTTTACTTCTCAAGTCTGCCTCTACAGCCCTACGGACACAAGAATAGTTGCAAAAGCAAAAATTAAAATAGAAACTGCACAATAAAATATACTTGGTGAATGGAAGATTTAAACCACAAAATAATACCATATCCTTTCAACTTATCTGCATACATGGCAGTAGAGAAGATGCTGCTTTCATCTTATTTAAGATTAGATTTAAGCAGTTTGGTTCAATCAGAGTTCAACTATCCCAAACTGGGTTATGGCATTTTCATGAAAGCATACTCACAAAATTCCTCTCATCTATCCTGTAAAGTTGACGACTCTCTGGTAAAGCACCAACTCAACACACGTATTTTGGATCTGCACGGTCAAATTCAAAGTTCACGCACACAAAATTTTTCACAGTTTTAGAGATTCCAAGTTCCAGTTTTAGTCGGTCTGTGCTTTATCTTGGTCATTTTAAAGCTTATTTTGACAATTTTCTAGACTTTCAAAAACACATGATATAGTCCTGAAGTGTTGCCAGGTTCTGGGTTTTTTCTACCTCAAATCAGGTTTTGCTAAAAATATACTCCCACTTCTTACACATTTAGCTGCAGCTGAAGAAAACAGAAGCAATTCATTTCCTCCAACAACTATATTTTACACTTCAATTTTGGGGTGCTGCAAATATTATTCTTATAAATCAGTGCTGGATCCATATTCCCATGGGATGCTGTTGCAGCAATATGTGACATTTGCCAGAGTTTAAACATCAGATTTTTGTAAACCAGCCTTTCCTCATGCCATTTCAGCTTGCTTTTCGTCTTCTTTTTTTTCCAGGTCTTTTAATCCCGAGCATTGCCCAAAGCGTACGTTTACCTTTGTACACATTGCAGGCTCCCGTTGAGGTCAATGGCAGTGCAGAGAGCATGGCGTTAGCCACACACAGCAGGCTGGGGAAGTTTTCGATATCAGGATGATAAAGCTTTGAGTTATTTGTACTCCACCTTGTTTCAGGGCCAAATGCAATTAGAATTGGGATATGGTGGGGTGCTTGGGAAAGGGGAGCTTCACAGCTGCCTTGAGTGGGTGCAGGTTTCTCAGCCCCACTGCTACCTGCCTGTACTTAGCCCAGGAAAACCCCGAGCATGGACGTATCTTTGCACCAGGGAACATAAACCTCAATAAAATGGGGGTTTCCTCATTCTTGGGGAATTCAACTGAAGTATTTTACATAGTGACAAATCAAAGTTGACCATGGGAAAGGACCCACTTGGGAAGTCCACAAGAGAACAGAAAGATAACGTTTCTCAGGCCTTTTTTCATCCTGAAACCTCACAGTCTCCTTCCCACCTCTGATGAAACATCACTGCATTAACTGGTACGGGAAGGGTATGGAGTTTGTCCCTATGGGCAACCCAGAGACAACATACTTCAGGGCAGGACACTGGAGAAAAGCCCAGTTTAAGCTTGCGTATTTTGTCAGGGTTACATTGTATGGGAATGGGAGCTCTTGCTATTTTTCTCTAGCTCTGCAAATTCCCATCGTTTCCCTTTTAGGGACATCTCTGAAGCATGGTAGCCAAACTGCCCCACTGGTCATTCTTCCCTGAATCCACTGTCCCCAAGTTAGGGACCAGAGGACATTACTTGGGATCAACGTGATGTCCTTTTGGCATGGTGGTATTTCTCAAGAGAAGTAGCTATGTTCTTGGAGCTGCATCTCCTAAGAAACAGGGTTGTTTAATGTACTTAACTACTCTCTTGACGAAACACACTTGGCTGAGAAATCCCCTGCCCAGCCTTACCTCACTTACCCCTTACAAAACACTGCGTGCGAGTTGTGCCTACGATCATTTTGTTGACACAACACATTTTGTCAGCTGTGCAGGAAGACTGGAGGCAGCAGGGAAAAATACACGTGGCCAAAATGGATCTGGCTGGTCTAGGAGGGCTGTCATGCCAGACTGCCTGCGTACACTTGCATCAGAAAGTCCCCTGGCCATGCTGGTCTCTGGGGGGGAGTCAGGGCCAGGTCAGTCCAAACCGTGTTGTCCCACGTGAATATTGTCCTCTCAATGACTCTGGAGTAGCCATACCTCAAAATTAACATTTTTTTTGGAACACCACATAGGTAACAGGTGAAAGGCGGGTACAAAGTCCTGCTGTTTTCACTGTGGCTGAGCACAGAAAGCTCAAAAAAAAAAAGATCGCAAAATCCCCCCTTCACAGCCACGGTCATGTCCGATGAGCACAAGGAACCTGAATTCAGATGCTCAGCAGCATCAAAGCAATCAAAAAACACGGTAGATGTCTGTTAAGAGTCGAAGGAACAAAGTGTTGCTCCCTCTCTAGTAGAAATGATAGAGCTGCCAGTAACTCAACTAAAACAGGGGGGAAAAAAAAGGTTGTCAGTCGATATTCCTATTCTCTATTTGGCAAAGCAAATGGTGCAGTCACATCGCAGGTGATGGTGAAACCCTTCTTGCGTCAGCTGTAACTCAGAAAGTTGTTTGAGAGCAATTGCAGAGGGTAAACATAAAAACATCAGATCTGAGCAACTATCATTAAAAGTTTTCAAAAGATCTGGCCAAGGACACAGTCAGGCTGCTCAGCCTGATTTTCAGCAAGTCAGAGAGAAGTCAGGTAATGCAATACCCCTTCTGGGTTAAAACAAGAGAATATAAGGTAATCGGTCAGTAAGAGAGCATTATGTAATTAGCAGCAATACAAACAGAATAGAAATCTCAATATAATAACGTTACATATCTATTTATAATCAATTAAGGTTTCTAAAAATTGCTATTTCTTGCTAAGCAGCCGGATGGTGCACAAGATTTTGTTTCAGTGTACTTGAAGGTGGGTTCTATTTACAGGAGCATGAGTACTACTGCACCTGCAGGGAGACGACATGGGGACCACATTGGTTTGCAAGCACAGCGTGAAGTCGGGATGGCAAATGAATGTCTGCATGGAGGAATAGTAAATCTTCTGATGGACAAGCAGAAAAAAAATCATGTAGAATCGGAAGAGATCTGTTGAAAAGTGTTTAGAGAACAGCCCTTTGATCTTTAATGTTGGCTAACATTATTCACCAAGTTTGGCAAATATTTTCAGTTAAAGAGGTTGAAATTGAAGGGGGAAGGACAAGAAGAATTCACCTAAGTCAAAATGTCATGTGTTGATGTTTTCAAAATGGAAATGTTTTCTATTGAGCTAACACTTTTGTTTCAAAACAGAACTATGGCTAAAAGCATTAACTAGTAGGAAAATGAAATAAAACATTATGTTTTGGATCAAATTAAACATTTCAGTTAATCCAAAACAATTTTCCTCCCAATTTTTCAGTTTCTACTGAACAGAAAATCCATTGTTTGGAAAATTGCCATACACACTGATGAACTACAACTAAAATGCTAGGGAATACACTTGAAGAAAGACCTGGAAAAACTGGGACAACTGCCAAGGTCCATGCAATTGTTTCAAGGATAAGAGAACTTTCTCTATAAGGAAGGACTCCAGGTCCATTTAGACATGTCAAAGAAAACTGAGGAGCAACCTTATTACAGCCTGTATGGGCAATATTTTCTTTTTTTGTTTGTTTTTTGAAGTCTAGCTAACAGAAGTGCAGGTAAATCCAACATCTGGATTTGAAGATGTACAAGTTTTGACTTTGATTACAGCTTATTCTGCTCAGAATGGAGTTAGTTAACCTTTGGAATAACTTACGTTGTGTTGGATGGCCCGTCACCAGCAACTTTTAAAATTACAATCGATCATTTTTCCCAAAAAAGATGCTTTACTAATGAAACAGTATTGTCAGTGAAGGTGTGTTTAAGGCAAGCTGCCAGACTTTACCCTGTTTTGGGTAAGATGCACACTCCTCCCCACTCCTCGAGGAGCAGCAGCTCCCAAAACCCTGACAAGCCCCAAAACAAGGGGTCATGAGGGCAGGGAGTTTTACCTAACGAGAGACACTGCGACGTGCCCTTGTCCTTAGAGAGAATGTTTACGCTGCAACCTGCAGGCAAACCCGATGGAAGAGCAGAGCAGTTCAAAGCAAAACGCTGTCGCTTAAGGGAATTCCTTGGCAGGATCAGGCATTGTTCTCAGAATACAAAAAGGTAGGGGAAGGAGTTGTTATTGCTACCTGCACCACCCTGCTCTGCAGGGAAGGATGGTGCGAACCCAAGGTTTTCTCTTGGGGTTTAACCCCAACCAGGCAGACGTGTGGCTTGTGGCACCTGCTGAGCGGTGCCCGGGCACTCACGTGCACGCTGTGGGTGCTCCTTTGGGCAGCTGCCATGGCCCCCAGCACGAGCCAGGGCACACAACGCCTGCTTCCCTGGCTGGGAATGGGCAAGATTCAGACCACACCGTGCTTTTCAAGGGTCGTCACAACAGCAGAGGCACCACCACATACATTGCTTCCTACACACCAGACCCAAAAGTCAAGTTTACGAAGTATAGCCAGCCTTTGCAAAAGCCATAAGACTATGGATCAGTCTTTCTTGGCTTGCATAAATTGTTGCAGCTGAAGCAAAAGCTGATTGAAAGCAACCAACAATTTGCTCGCTTATATTTCAGAGGTATCAGAGTTTAAGAGAAGTTGGATGTAGCAAACCCCCTGATCCCAAATGTCCCAAGTTTAAGGGAACCTTTAAGCCAAGCATGTACTTTACAGCTAATCCCTATCATCTTATAAGGTCAAACGAAAAGCTTGGCGCCGAATGCCCCACTCCACCTCTAACAGAGCACAAAACCAAGGCCGTATTTTTTTCTACAAGAAACGCTAATGCAATACAGAGGGTGTAATTTTAATTACGCTCTCCTTTAAAGGCAATGAAAAATTTACCAACTCTCACGGATGTTTATTTGACCGCACATTCAAACTGTTGCCAATACACCAAGCTCTCCTAGCTTGAAAACCCAAGAACATTAAATGCAATAATCATATGTTAAAGTTTGAAAATGTAAGTGCACAAAAGTCAGGAAATTCCAAAATTAAGTTACCTACCACAACCGTAACGCAGCCCTGGTGGTCAACTTTATTGTACCACTCGACTTTACATGCCATTATAGATTTACGCCTTAAAATGTAGCCGGGCCGTAGCGTTGGTGGGAATTTTTGCTAAGGAAGATCCTGAATTCTGTCTGTTTTGAATCTCGCTCTTAACATTGCATTAATATGTTTGCACTTAGCAGTAAAATGCTTCAGAGTTTCCTCCCAGCATAACCTGGGCCAGAAATAATCCGCAAGAGTTGCCAAAGGACAGGACCAAGGCATCCCACCGGACGCCACTTTGCAAACCAATTCAAGGTATTCGAGCTCCATCGTGTGGAACACGCCTGCACATACAATAGACATAAAATCTGTGGCTTCCTATTAAATCTCTTGGGAAGGGAAAAAATGTATCCCCAAACATTTTATAAAAGTGGAGAAATCTGCTTTTACAGAGATTACTGCTGGAGTTGTGCTGCTGCCCATCACAGTGCACATCGCAGCGACACAGCTTTGAGCGTTGAGATCAGCTCTCACTGCAAGGCAGATAATTAGACTCACTTCACACTAGCACTAGCATTTGCTGCATTGATCATGGAAACACTGTTAGATGAATAGCTCAACCATGTACAGAATTTTTTTTTTTTTTACATAGTGCCTATTTCGGTTTTGTATCCTCTTTCATTCGGTGCTAGAGCACTGAAACACCCAGCCTGATGCTGCTTGCGTGCAACAGGCACACCGTGTGACTGACCACTCTCTTGTGGCACCTTGCAGCTTGGGTTAAAGGAGTAAGAAACCATTTCACATCCGAATTCTGGTTAACATCCCATTTCTCGCAGCATCTTAGGCTGCAGCCTCCATGCTGGCAACACCTTTGGGCAGCATCTAGCCCAGAGGGGCCCTTATCTCACTGGTTCCCTGGGATGCTCTCAAAGAGCTCTCTTCAAAGCAAATATTTTTCCCAGAGAGCAAAGGCTTCTGAATTTCTAGAAGCCGTTCTGTAATGGAAAGAATGTTGCCGTGACAATATATAGAGTTATATTTATAGAATGTATAGAAAGATATATAGATAGATGTAGTTTTCAATTTTGTATTTGTGACAAATGATTCCCCTCTTACACACCACATTTGTCATCCCTGTTTCATCACGAGGGAGAACCCGCACACAAAACAGGCAAAGGAAAACAGTAAAAAACCAAAACAAAAAATAAACGCAGTTACTCTGAGCAGCAGCTCAAACCTGTCCTGGCCACAGCATCAGGAGCAAGAAACCAAGCCAGGCTTCACAACCAGCAGGCACAGCATTACTCTGTTCAGCTTTAACTCACTGTGGAGGGGACTTTGCACGGTTTACCTTTAGCAGTAGCCATCTCTCCGTCAGCGTGAGCCATGCGCTGCATAGCGGTCGCTCCAACGCAGACCGGCATGCTGATTTTCTGCCCCAAGACTGAGGTTGATAGGTCCATTACTGACACGTCCCTGAGCACCCGGGGGTACAGCTTCCATCTGACACCGAGACAAATAAAGAGAATAAAAACCCTGCATTATCAGGGTTATTTACAGTTGCTAATGGGCAAGAGCAGATTTTCCTGCTATCAGGAGAAACAGGGTGAAAGCTGTGTTGGGGCTGGAGCAGAACCTCATTGCGTGACCCAGAGCTTCAGCAGGACCTGCGAAATGCACCAAGCCGGGAGGGACTAAAGTCCGTGGAGGGTGAAAGAGGCAAAGAGCCTTTGAACATTATTGGCTGGTATCGTTTGAAAGAAAAGACAGGAGCTGCAAAATAATAAGTTTCACTGTGAGTCTGAGCCTCCTCGAAAGCCTTGGTGCAGAACTGGATGACAGGGTGTGCAGGAACAGGAGAAGTCATCAGCCCCCCTTTGTTATTCCTTCTATAGACTAGGGAACAAAAAGACATGGGATTTTTGGATAAAACTAGCCTGGCCAGCATGCTTAGCCCTCCCTGTCCCTGTGCCACGGGTCTCTGCAGTGAGACTACAAGGAAACGAGCTGCCACATGGGAAACGGGTGGGCAGGATGGCTGCCCTGGCTTTCCTCAGCTCAGGGGGGTGTGGAAATACACTGCATCGCACCTCTACCGGCACAGAGACCGAGTCGCTTTGCTCAGAGAGGTCCCATCCCCGGCAGTCACCAGCTGCTGTGCAACACGTAGTCCCTGGGACTACAGCTGCAGCCCCAGGGACAGCCCGTCGGACCACAAGGACTCCAGACTTCCAGGAAAAGACTGAACACGACCACTGTAATTTGGTGCAGGAAAAGACCGAGTAGCACAACTGCATTCCCAATAGAGCAAATTATGGTCTAGTCCCTGAATGACATGGCCCAGCATCTGCTCAATTGTTCCCAACCTTGCTTTGCCTTCAACATGTCCACCAGAAACCACATCAGCCCAGAGCTGGGCTTTATTCTGCACTGGGGTCTTCAGCTCGGGTACAAATGGAAGCTGACTCCAAAACAGAGCAAACTAAAAACACGCTTAATCTGAAGTTACAGTTTATTGTGGTCAAGCTGGACACCAGATGCTTGCCCACGCAGAAATTTACCTTGTTTTTTCCCCCCTCCACAACAGCAGCACAACAGGATCGCGATCCCTCAAACGGGATCAACTAGGTGACACCACAATATCCAAACCTTTATTAACAGGGTCGCATTCCTGGGGGTAGCTGTGAAATTGGACTTTTCCTGACCATCCAGGCGATGGTGCAGGGCAGCCCCTGTTACTCTAAGGCACAAGAGGGTGTGGGTTAACAGGGGCTGCCTCTCGACAGGGGTGCGCCCTGAGCCAGGCCAAAGGCTCTCTGCAAGCGGTGGAAGGGTACGTATCAACCTCTCACTAAGGCATCCCTCCCTCTGAAAGGACTCTGCACTTTTAGATGATGGCTATTGAACTTTAGTTCCAGAAAATAATTAAAAGGTTAAGCTCTGGTCCCACTGACCGCAACTACCTGGTCAGCACTAGAAAGCCTGAGACTGATACTATTATCACAAGCAAGGAGATAGCAACCGGAGCCACTGTCACCCTCAGGCTATGCTCTGACAGCGAGCAGTGGTCAGCTTGAGCTTACATATTAAGCTGACAGGTTAGGAAAAAAAAAAAGACAAGACACAATCTCTTCATTTTCTAGAAAGATGAAGACACATTTCCATAAGAAGCCTGGGACAGAGCCAGGACAAGACCCAAATTTCTGAAGCCCTAGAGCACGGGGCTGTGCCAGCTCTCCAGGAAACGCTCCCCAGGGAAGAGCAAGATGGTTATGATGCTTGGAAGGAGACGTGCAATTGTGGGAGTCAGCTGTATTATTCAATGCCAAGATATACACTGCAAGTATGTCTCTTCAGACTTGTTTTCAGGCTATTGTATCGGTTTGTTATTTTTCAGGGGAGGATGGGCGGAGGGTGGGACAAAGAAAACATGACTTTTTTCTCCCTCTTTCTTCCTAATCCTCATTCCAAAGGCTTTCTCCCAGCTCTGAGACATCTTTTCCCAGAAAATACAAAGAAAACAAAAATCCTTTAAGAACCTTGCTCATTTTTATGGTCAAACTCAAAAGCATAAGGATGTGAAGTACCTCCCTCTTCCCCAGCCTCCTGGTTTCTCTGCTGCCCCAGACCTGTCAGATTTTTACCTGGTGCAAACCACTGCCATCTCAAAGCACACGTGTGGGGAGCAGTCCTGAAGTACCAACATTTCTGTAGTGCTTTTACCCAGAAAAGAAACAGAAAGAGCAAAAATCCTCCCAACAGTGTACGCAAGAAAAATGATGCTGTTTCAAGCAGCAATAAACTGCCTCCCTCCCACTCCACCTTTATGTACCATCAAACGACTCCATCCATGAGCTTTTTGGGGCCCTTCAAATAAAACCTGGTCTTGCTTTTGTATCATGGATGTTTTCGGCTGTGAATTTGCCAGACACTTGAAGTGAGGTATTTTCTGAACAAGCCATAGGGGAAAGCCTTAACAACAGCAAGCAAAACCCAAGAGCAGTATTTCCCAGTAACCAGAGCAAGCGTTCATTAGGCTGCCACACACCATCTGCTTCCTCCAAGTCTTTGAGTGAAAAGATTTCCTGGATATTTTGTAAAAAAACCTGCTTGTTTTTTTATTCATCATCCCCTCATCACCCACATCTTTTTCCAGCCAAGTCCACACTCGTATGCTGCAGTCAGCAATTGCAAGCGAGTGCATCTCTTCCCAGCTGGAAGCGGGGAGATGGCGCAGGGGGGAAGGCAGCAAGCACTCCCGATTTAGGCAACTTCAGCTAAACACTGTTTTGAAAGAAGGATGAAAGGAAAGGAGGGGGGATTAGCGTGTTTTTTTCCTTTTCCCTCTATGTTCAAAATTTTCAGAATGTAAATTATCTTGCAGTTGGGTAAGAGGGAAACATTCACTGCTTTCCCCACTCATTTTCAGCGGTGAAAAGTGTTGAAATTTTCAAACTGCAACACATTTTCAAGTAGCTCTTCTTGTTTCCCTTCTGAGCCCGTACCAAATAATCCCTTCATGGTGCATCACAAGCAGCGCGCTTGGGAAAGGACACACTGCTCAGGCAAAGTCCCCGTCCAACTCCAACCCACTTTGCTGCCTTAATCTCCCCTAGAGCTCCACTTCCCTTCCCAAGGGGCAGGTGCTGGTGCTGTGCAAGGCTGAGCAACAGCTGCTTCCGCTTGAGGAAAATGGATTTTCTCTCCCAGGGTGTCTTGCCATCCACATGGCCATGCTTTTCGCAGCGCTCCGCGAATCCGAGGTGAAAGACATCGCAGGAACATAACCAACTTATTATTGCAAGCATTCCTTTCCTTTTCTCCCCCCTACAACTTCACATGCTTGTTTGACCCCAATCACATTCTCAGCCTTGCTTTTTTAACCAATATTTAAATTATTTATGTGGCCAGCCAATTTAACACCCTTAATACCTAGCTACAAAACAACGATACATCTGCAGAAAAATACGCATCAATGCTGTCACTGATAAACAAGCAACTGCTGTTCCTCGTACACGACAACAAAATGCATCTTCTCCAAAGGCCGCCGGGGAGTCAGTGGCAGAACGTGTCACAGCGGATTAGCAGAAACATGTTCCTACACACACAGCCGTCCCCCATCATTAAAATGCTGAAAGGGGAGATTTCAGATTGATTTCTTGAATGTCATCAAGCTAAAGGCGTCCTGACCTTGTCATAAAATCTATTCTCCATTCAGGCCCCTTTGTTCCTTGACAGTTTGAGAGTGAATTTCATCGCCAAACAGCACGGTGCTGGAAGGACACGTGATGTTTCGGGATGCAGAGCAAATGCAAGGTGAATGCAATCAGACACCATAGGGAGTAACGTACGCTCTGACATCCCAAATCATCTTCTCTGGCCTTAATGCCTCACTTGCACCAGTGCCATCTCCATGTCATCAGAAAACCATGAATAAAAAATAGCTATCTGGCCTTAGCAGAACACACTGACATTGAAAGGCAAGCTCCAGTTCTCCACTCCAACCTCAACCCCAGAAGACTGGAAGCTAGAGGAGAGTTGCTGTACCGGGTGTTAACCTCGTCTTAAGCATTGGCCTTTTGGAGACATTTTATACTCTGGTAGCTGGTTGCAGGTCCAAATTACTTCAAGCTCCTGTGCTGTCAAAAGGCCAGGACATTAATTTTAAAACCTAATGGTCATGGATTGCACTGCTCCAAAAATTGCCTGGGTCATTCCAAAGGTATTCCAGCATCTATTGAAACTATCATTCATTTGCTAGATCAGTCCTTAATAATAATCAGCCCTTTATTTCTCCATAAATGCAACCATTCAGTTGTCAAAAAAAAAAAAAAAAGAGCTCACAGACAAACCCAACACTGATTTTTCTCCAAATACAATCTGACCTAACAGTCTCGCTCACCCGAATAATCTTGCACCACAAAGGTATGGGCTAACAATTCAGGCTTCTGGTTCAGTTTCGGGCTTTCTTCACTTCCATTTAAACATAAACATCTATACATATATCTATAAATATTTAAATAAACTGTAAATGTTTTTAATCAGGCTGAACCCTGCAACTCAGCTTCTGACAGTGGAAATCAACAGGAGCCCTCTGGCCATGGGAAATGAGGCTGAACATACTCGTTTCTTTCACAAAGTCATCCGACTTTGTGACTCGGGGGTGTAAAGTCCATCTGACTTTATATTTACCTACAAGCTGCGCTCAGGAACAGGGAGAAAACCAGCGACGTGCTCAGAGGCACACAAGGACTGTGTGAGAGTGGGAGTGAGAAGCAGTCCTGCATTCTTAATGGTTAGGCCACACTTCTCCCAACAGCACCAAAGAAAAAAAGAAAGATCTTAGAAGTTGCTTGTGTCAAACAGGTCTTATGAACCAAAATACTGTGAAGTCTTTAAACCGTGTTTCTGCCTTTTCTAGATGCGTTGCCAGGAAGCCACTGCAAACACGGTCTAATAAACTGTTAATGGCAGCATCCCGTGCGCCAAGAAAACAGGAATCCACCACCGCGTGTTGGCCCTCCGCAGCGACAAGTGGGAACCACTGTAGCGATGGAGATCGTGGAGCCCTGCGCTCAACGTGCTGCCACAAAGCTTCAACGGCCCCTTGAAGGGGGGCACCTTCGCAGGGAGGAAGGACCGTCTGGCTGCAGGCAGCGAGCGCACGCTGCTTACTGGAAATACTTCAGTTCGCACATAGGCAGGTACAGGAAGGCTCTGGGAAAGTCGGGGACAATTTAACTTACATTTTTCAGTGCTACCTCAGGGCTGATTTAACTCTGACCGCCTTTCCTATCATCTCCCTCTTGTTACAGCCAGATAAAAGAGCATGTTTGTCCACGAAGCTGTAAATCACCATATCCGTGCTCCAGCCCTGCATCCTTTCCACCTCACACAGGTAAAGCTGGTAAGCCCCAGCAGACGACTTCAGCTGGAATGCCCATCCTCGCAGGAAGAGCCGTGCTGGCGCTGCAGTGACCAGAAAGGAGGGGACGGTGTGTCTCCCCAGGGGAGCCGGGTTTCAGGCTCTGACCCCAGCACTCCCGCTGATCTGCTGGGTGACCGTCAGCACATCGCTACGCTTCTCTGTGCTTCGGTGGACACCCAGAAAGAGACGTAGATGTGGAGCGATGGAAAGGTAACAAGCAAAGCTTTGACTTCAACATTTCCACCCCGTGACCTCTCTCTTTGGCTGTCAACAAGTTCTGTTGTGTGATGATTTAACAGAGTAAACCCCATTGCCAAGTCTTTTAGGCTTTATTAACTGCCTTTTTGGGAGATGTTTAAATGGCCTAAAGCTACTGCGGAAATTAGATCTTGTTTTCTTTAAGAAAAATATACAAAGGGAGGGGGAGCAAAGCCAGAAACACAGCTTCCACCCCCTTCATACCTTCACTGCTGAGGAGCAGGAGCTCAGCATCGAGGGTCTTTTAGCCACACCAGGACCTGGCAAATTTCCTTTACGTTTCAGGCTGCTCAAGGCACTGCTAGGCGGAATCTCCTTCAGTTCCAGGCTGCCTGCAAGCTCCGCAGTTTGAACACCTAAAACTGGAGGGTCTTATTGAAGGTATGACAGAAGATGCCAGGGAAGAGGGGGTGAGCCTGAACCCCACAGATGACCAGCCCGATGCAAGGAGGTCATCTTATCAGAGGAACCTGCCCCTGCGGTGGGAGACAACTTCAGAGCAGAGCTGCTCTTATCTCACCACCAACATCTAGCTCTGTTAATGCCAAAACAGAAGGGGACACACCCAGGTTTTTGATAGCCCATATCTGGGCTGATTAGATCCAACTTGTGTTTAATCATGATTAGCTGTAGCTGTTAGTAGTAAAAAGTTCACTGTTTCTACAGTTTATTGCCTCTCAGCAGTTCCTTTGAGTGTCCTTTCCTTAACATCTCATTTTGGTTTTAGGAGGGCAAATAGCATCGTAGCATCTAGAAGTATCAAAAAAAAAAAAAGGTAGGTGAGAACTACTCCATCCTCTCCTGCTCCTATTTACTCCTCAGAGCCAGAGCAGCCTTTTGGCTTGTGTTTGAGCAGCCCCGAGCACAAGGGGATTTCCAATCTGCAATGGGGCATTCCATATAGAACTAAGGGGTCTGGAATAAGTTGTCACAGCAGAGGTTAGTTTTCTTCTCCTGACATTATAAAGCTTTTCTGTATGTGTCCCTAAAATTAGGGTTCTGAGCTGATTTCTGAGACCTGGCCATTGAGATCCTGTTAAATTAATTACTACTGACTTTCCTAGAGCCTTACTAAAGCTGCATGGGATTTGCAGCTGAATTGCTCATAGCCTGTGGAAAGGCAACTGGAGCAGTAAGCAGGATTGCTGCTCTACAGCAGAAAAGCAAAGTGGGGAGGGAGAAAGACTAAAGAGAAATTGGAAAAATCTTTGTTTGGTTTGTTAGACTCAGAGGGATTAAAGACAAAGCCTTTAGAGATTAGCAAAGACAAGTGCAGGGGGGTTAGATGTCTGCACCAACACAGCAGCCGAAGGAAAGGGAAGCCAACAGCCATTGAAGCGGTTCGACCAGGCTCAGCCGGGCTGAGGCGATCAGCCTCCAGCTGCCTTCTTTCCTCCGCAGCGCTTGGGCTGATGCTCTGGCGGCAGAGCAGCAGCAGAGATTGAGGGGATGGGGAACCAACTGACTCGAGGCGAGTTTTGACGTTCTTCCACCGAATCTGACAGCAAATGCCGACTTACTTTGTGTTGACCTTGTACTACCGAGGCAAAGGGTGACCTGAGCTCGGGTTTTGACAGCAGTACAGGGGGCCACTCTAAGTCAAAACTGGTTTATAACAGTTCCCATCATTTACAATATTTCCTGGTGAAGTGCTGACCTTCTGCTGGAGACCCCCCGTGCACGGCTTGGCCACCCAGGACTGAGCCCTGGCTTTCAGGGCTCGCTCCAGAGCTAGGATACACAGAACTCCTTTTGGCCAGGCTGCGCAGCTCTGACCTAGCCATGTTGCACAAGCACTTACCAGGGAAGGCTGCGAAACTGATTTCGTTTAGGATGAGCAGGCAAAAGGCAAAACTGACTCAGGACCTAAAAGGTACAACCCACCACCAGAATTCCTTGCTGGCATTATAGCCCAAAATGTAGAAATTACAGTTTCATCAGCTGATTAAATATTGGAACCGAAGGACTCTTTAGAGAATTTATGTTAAGAAATAAAATGCAGGTAAAGCTAAAAAGATGCTAATGGATTTTAGGGACTGCTTTTTGACAGAAAGTGTTAGGTGGAGGAGTGAAAGGGGAGAGACAGTTCTGAAAAGGAATTATTTGAGAGTTGTTTTGATAAAAACTAAAAAACTTTTGGAAAAATTGAGTTTTGTTCACACAGAAAAATCTAATATTGCACCACATCTACTAATAAAGCAGAATTTACACCCCCCACCTCCCACCCCAGCCTTAAATCATCCTCCTACCTTGAAAATGCTGCTACGTTATCTGCTAACGTTTCCTGGTCATCTGCTCCAGATCGGTAATAATCATACACTGATTTGGGGAGGAATTTTTTAGCATACTCTTCAAAATCAGCAATGCAAACTGGTTTTCCAGACATGTTTGCAGATCTCAGAGTTAGTTTATTCCTACTTCCCTCTCTTAAGCTCTGTATTTTTGTCTGTAAATCATTAATATGGGACCTCATCAGGATTCGACTTAGCTACATACCAAAAAAAATACACCAACTTCTTGTGTCATATTGGACTTCAGCACCGCTTTTTATTTCACATACTCAAGGCCGACCTAGAACATAGTGGAATAAAATACAGCAGAAAGATAGAAAATTAATCAGCAAGGAGAGAAATACGTAGGTGCAGCAAGCATGACTTAAACCTGCACTAAGAGGAACGTACTGCCTCTCCTGTATGCATTTATCATCCAAAATATCCAGGAGACTGAAACAAGGAATATACTGTTTATGCCCAAAAAGCAAAATCCCGATTTAGATGATTTGTAAAAGCAGGTCCCAGCCTGGACATTTAGGACAACACCTAACACAAGCAAGTTTCCAGTTATTTCCATTAAAATCCTGGACACTGAGTCAAGTTGCAGGGACCCCGCTGCCAGGCAGCTCGGGCGTCTAATACAGCCTCTGGCAAATGGCTCCTGCTTTTTAAGATAATTCCACCTCCACAACCCAGAGAGCTCTAGTTAGTCTCAGAATGTTACCGAGTCAGATGCACTCACCAGCTGGAAATAAAACTAACTTATCAAAGAGATGACACTCATCCAAAGTGTAACAGACTCAGTTAAGATTTCTTGATTGAATCTTGTGTTAAAATTTAACAAATATACATCGTTTGCAACAGGTATACAGTATTTGTTTGACAGGGAAAATGACTCCCTTCAGTAATTTTGGGCTTTACGTTATTTGATTTTTTCATTCTTCAGCAAGGCTGAAGATCTCAGACAACATCAAGTTAAATACACATATACCTTTGTGAAAACCACAGCCATCCACCTTGCTGCTGGTTTATAAATAACAACTAGGAACACAATATTCTGCAAAGAGTGAGAAAAATGCTTAAGATTCAAAGGAGACTGTCAGACACCTTTAGAGGGATATCTCGGGGGCTGAGGCAGGAAGGATGGTGCCAGCTGTAGGCTCAGTCGCAGGAATCATTTAAAGGGAGCGATGGCACGTAATGATTTGCAGCTCTTTCTCTAGCTGCTTTCCCAGACGAGGGCATCTCAGATTAAGATGTATGGGGTGGGGGGGGTCATTTTTATAGCTGGTCAGAATATGCATGGGAGGAATTACTGGAAATGAATATCAATATACATACAATTACACCATGAGGCATTTATCACACATCAGTGCCAGATACAATTCAAATCCAAACTGGCTTAACATTGACATTTCTCCATGCTCCCAGCACAAAACTGGGGACACGTCTGCTTTCATTTATTTAAAGGTTGCATTGCCTGTGCTAAAAACAGGTATTTATCCTAGAGCATGAGACAGTAAACACTGCATGACAGCTAAACATTTTAATACATGCAGCTGAATTAAAACTTAATGAATTCAGAAGTTGCGTTGTTGGAAAGTTGCATAAAAATTGCTGAAGGTAACAATACTGTTTCACTGCTGGTCCCCCCCTGCTTTTTAATCTCTACATTCACTTAAATTTAAGCTCATCAGAACACTTCCCACCTTGATCTTTCTCTCTCTCCACTTATATGTTCATTTGCCATATTCATACAGTATCGGACCGCTTTTACTTTACTGGTCGTTATTTGCCACTCGGCTGAAAGTTCCTCTTCCCTCCCCTATCACGAAGTTGCTCAGAGGCCACCCTTCGCGGATCCCCCCAGGCAGTGCCGAGCACACACCAAAGCCCAGCTGGGGGCACTGGCTTCTTGCCGCAGCCCGGCCAACGTGCCCCGGGAAGCTCCCCAGCCCACCAGGAGCTGGAGACCCTTCTACTCCAGCAGGACCCCCCCATTCCCGCTGCTGGCCAGTTTAGGAGCTGGGGTGTGGTGGAAGGTGCCAGTATCAGCAGAAAGGAAGCAAAACAAGTTTAATCTGCTGCTGAACTAGGACTGCTTGGCCTCTTACGGGTGCAATCCCTAGGAGAGCGCAGCCAACGTCTCCCCTGCACACCTGACACTGACATACAGAGCAGCTCTGACACAGCTTCCCTCAAGTAATTGGCTCCTCATTCCAATGAATCCCTCTGGATGAGAGGTTTCCTCCAGTCACTTAATGAGACCTCAACTGTCTCAACTTTGACCTTGAAGCAAAAGAACAGCATCTGATGTAACAGAAAAGAGTTTGCCCAAGCAGCCACGGCAAACCTCACTGATAAAAGTCAATGCGGGGTTCAATTGAAACGTTCAGATGCGATTAGAGCCCTTCACAGCCAAGCATCCTGGTGTTTTCTGTGTGCGTGGGGGGGGCGTAATACTCAGATAAAGGGAAAGGGAGGGGGTCCATTTCCTTCCCACTACCATACTGCAGCCAAGAGACCTGCTGCAAAGCCAGGCAGCTTTTTGTTTTCAGCATGTGATCAGCTCCTAGGAGGAGCACACACTACTCGGCAGCCTCGCTGCTGGCACTGGGAATTACCACCAGTCCAGTTCAAAATTCTAAGGTAGCAACTCAAGCTTTTCCACCACTCCAGTACAGCCATCAGAGAGGTATCTTCATCTTTCCTCTATAAAAATACAGCTTCTGTCTGTCTGATTGCTTAAACAAAGTAATTTTCAAAACCCGATCAGGTTTTGCCTGTGGTATTCCACCTGTCCATTTTCATGAGGAAAATTTCATATTCTCACAAGACAGAACATGAAGCAGCTGATTAAAAAGTGTAACAACAAAATGCTCGCAAGGGCGTTGTTTGAAACCATTCCCCCTTCAACTTTACATCAGGAAATCAATGCAATGGAAAAGAAGGCCAAAGTGAATGACAGATCACCCAACCCATGCAGCAGTTCTGTACAGAGAAAGGTGGTTCAGGAAACTCACCTGAAGAGAACGAATCTGTGTACTGGATCCAGTAGTTGCTCACGTCATCCAAACACATCACAGCGATGGTTCCTGGTAGTCACTTCTCCCTCCAGCACCCCCGGCCCTAAGGCCTATTTCTTTAGCAATGACTGCTTGCTGTGAACTACAACCAGAAGATGTGCCGTTTAGATCTCTACACTTCTGTTTGACCACATTAGTAGGGAGAAATGTACGGCTGTCCTCCAAATCCCAGAGAGAGTTAGCACACCATTTGCAGAGTTAGTGGATTTCTCAGGCAGGGAAAAACTAACCTAACGTGGAGGTAGAGAGGTGACGCCCTCAGGGGTTCAGAGTTACACTATTTTGCCCAGCAGCCCGCATTTGAGCCCCAGCTACATTTTATGCCTTTGAGAGCGTACTGCTCAGCCCAGAGTTGCTACAGTGAAACCCTCAATCTAGGTATGCTTCTTGCAAGCATTTTCTCATTCTTGTTAAAAGGGAAGCAATTCATTTAATGTAAAAGTTTGTTTTAAAGAGTTTAAGGAATCTTCACAAGTCGCATCCTCTATTATTAATTGGAAGATCAGTATTAAAAAAATCTTTTGTTAATTACACAGAAAAGCCATCTACACACTGAGAAAAATGAAAACTACAAGAAGATCATAAATACAAAATTTATATGGAATTTCAGTAAAAATACCCATAGTATAAATTTGCAACACTTTCATATAAAAGACAGTCCTGCATAACATTTCATGACGAAAGCCCACATAACAAGTGTTGCCCAGCACGAGTGCAGCATATACAGAGTATTCCAAGACGCGCATACAAATGTCACACAAATCTCGAGGACAGGGGTTTTGAAAGGCTGTATGCATTTCTACCCTCTTCAAAAAGTAACCCACCGGATTTTTTGAATGCCTTGCTTTTAAGCATTCACATTCAGATCCATCAGGGACTGGTCTTCAGAGTGGCACACATGCCATTTGAAATTTAAATTGGTTCTCAAAAATCTTAAGTAATTTTTGATATACAACTCTAGTTTACCAGCCTTACAGCCCTATCCTTAATCAAAACATTTTGAACAGCGTTAGCAGCAGCTTCTCCAAGGACATTTTGTCTATACTGAGGTTGCAGGAGCAAGTTCCATTTTTTAAAATTAATCATAACAGAACACTCAGATTGCACAAAAGGTTGATGCTGACTTTTTTTTTGGAAACACACCAAGTTTAATACTATTGTAATAGTCTAATCAGTACTATACTTGCATGATTCAATTAAAATGTGTTTTAGTGGAAAAAACCCTGATTCTGGAAAGTATATTAACATTACACTTTTACTACATAGCTAGTGGTCTTTTTGTTAAACACGAATTTAGCCTTCACAGTATTTGCTACTTGTTGTTTGCCAGATAAACATTAGTCAAAGTTGAGTATCTCCACTATCATGCTGCAGTATTTTTCCTACAAATGTAAAACTAAGTTGGAGATATCAATGGTTGCATAGCACCTGTTTTTCTAAAGTCTTAATCACAATTTAGTGATCTTTGTAATCCTCCAATACATGTCAAATACAGTCAAACCCAAGTTAGCATTATTATTCCCTACTTTATTAATGAAAAGACATGAGCAATGACATACATATTATGTTCAAGAAACCTTAGCAGCCTAATATAGCTCATTTCCAGATTCACAAGACAAATCTATGAAGAGATGAACTGCTGTCGCTTGCTGCCTGCTTACTTAATCCCTGCTCATCAGAGAGTGATCTTGCAGTTAGGTCTATTATGATGGAAAATACTTAATATCTTCATTTTAAATAACCCAAACTTAACAGTGACATGCAAAAAACAGAGGAAATGTAAGCAGAGACTTCAGAGAACCACCACAGAAAGGAGCTTCTGATTTTTCTCACAGCATCTCATAAACCATTTATCTGGTAGGACAAAGTGTCATTTATGGTTTGTGTTTTTGTTTGTTTTTTTAAACTCAAAGACACCGTAATGAAATCCAACTCTTGTGAGAACACCTTACTTGTCTAAACATTCAAAAAGCCCAAATACCTCATCTTGAGCACTGAAAAGAGGTGCACTTGACTTTTTAATACTTCATATTCCCAACAGCATACAACAAAGCCACTGTGAGGTATAAGGATGGTCTGTACCTTTTAAAGTTAAAACCTCTTTAAACAGCTAAAGAGGATATTAGATGACTGGCTCCATGATATTACAAAAGTGAAGAGAAATTGAATTAAAAATTAATATTGACATGCTCCCTCCTACACACTGAGTATCACAAGACCCCATGCAGTATAAGATACCCTCTTTGGTACACAACCAAAGTCGTCATTGCCCTCAGTCTGTGCTGGATACAGGCCCACACATTTTTCAGTGTCTGGTAGTTTTGGACCCATGACTGAGGGGATATGTCTATTCTTATCTTACGCAAGTTCATGGAACTGAACACAACTGACTCCTGCTTGTCTCATGAAATATGGTTAAAGTCTTGTTTTTCTTTCAAGGCTTTTATGAGCTCCTGATGCAGAGATAATAAAAAAGCAAATACATAATGGAAACAACAAATCTGTACTCTGAGCTTTTAGGCACACAGTTCTTCCCTCCAGACTACAGTGGCCACAAAGTTTTAATTTTTGCAAATAGAAGCTTAGCTTGAGTTTGGGGGTTCTTTTTGTTTTGTTTTTTTTTAAAAAAAAAAGCTGCTATGTACCTCAACTGCTACTGAGTTCTGCTGTCTATAAGCTTCTACAATTGCTCAGTTACATGGGACAACGCCCAAATAACACAAGACAAACTGTTCTCATTATAGCATAATGTATATATATTATCAGCTGTATGTTTTCACATATGTGATAGCATATATACATGTGTCCACTGTATGAAATTCAAGCTCCAGACTGAGAACGTTCCTTAAGAAAATTCATATTCCATATATGCAGTGTAATTTTGTTCTTTGCACAGCTGTAACAGACAAACGCAGAGTTTCTACCATGTAGTTCCAAGAAACAATATGCAACAGGACACAGACAGGAAAAGTTAAGCTTTCTTAGTAAACATGCTCTTCATGAGCATTTAAAAAACCAAAACATTCAACACAAATTGGCCCTATTAACCTCAGTCTCAAAGGAAACCAGCATTTTGCACTTGCAACTTGTCTCTTCTAATGAGAGATTATTTCATCTCCAATTACTCTTTATTCTTGAAGAACAAGATGAAATTCATGCATGTTAGCAAGGTTTATGCAATATATATAAAAAAAATAATCGAGATTAAGACACATCTTAAGCACATGATCACGTATCAACAAAACAGGAACATACAGGATCTCACTGTAGGTATTCCTTACCAAAAGAAACGCCTTATATATTAACCAAGTCAAAGGAGGGAAACAGTGATACCTTTAATGACTTAAGTCTTCTAACGACACCTAATGCTGTCTACTGACAAGCCATTTTCACTTTACACAGTTCAATAGACACGTTTATCTTGATATAAGTAGCAAAAACAAAAGCTTCTCCCCACTACCCACCCATGCCCCTCTCTTTTCCTAACGTGCCAATTCCAGTGACAAAAAGTAGAAAAGTGATCAAAGGTAAAGCCTTAAGTGCCTTTTCAGTTAATGTTACTAAAGCAGTTTGAGTTCTGCCAAAAGTATTCTGAGTTGGAAATAGCAGAACTTGCTACAATCTCTTAAAGGAGGAAAAAAAAAAAGAGAAAAGTCATGCTTTGGCAAAAATCTCCCCTGACCAAAATAATTTCCTTTAAACCTTTTAAAAGTTCAAACATATTTTAAACATTTAGCTGCCACTCTTTCTCAGCCTGAGGTTTTCAATTACTCAAACTCCTTGGGTCAAAAAACTCAGCTGACAAGCTTGAGCAGTGCAGCATGCCTCTGAATTACCAAAAGCTGAAAAATCTGGGGGCGTACTGTATGATAAACTTTCACAACAAATGTTAATAAAAATGAAAGAGAAAGGTGCTTCGGTTGAAAGTGATAAAAATAAGCCCATCATACACAACATTTTTAATAGAAGACTAGTAAGGTGCCTTCTTTCATTCCTGTATCACTTATCTGGTGCTTCTGTGGCATTTAGGAAACAAACATTCAGACAGAAAAGTCACAGTCCTGCCAAGCTACTGTAAAGAGTTAAAAGTCCTGATCTTGCTTAGGTCAACACTCACAAAGGAACACAAGCATAGAGGACCATTTTATAGCTGGTGAACTGAGACTCTGTTACACCCCTTTTCTCTTAGAAGACTTCAAACAGATAATATATACTTATTTTGATTGTCATGGCTAAAGTTATACAATACACAGCACATGTGCTTATAAAACAAACCCAATGAGCAAGTACTAACTTAAAAAAAAAAAAGAGAAGCCTGCTGATAGAGCAGAGGTTTTGCGTAAACACAAGTGACAAATCAAGTGTAAGCTTCAGACGCAGGGTCTGATACTTCTTTGGTCCAAGTGTACAAAATACACCACCCAAACAACTATAGTCCATTATCAGCCACCTGACTTTTACGCTGTCTTACTGAGCTTTCAGTCTCTGAATCAGCTACAGGTTGTTCACTTAAGTCTTCCATTTCTTCTTCCCCTGATTCTTTTCCGAGTGCTAAATCCTCCTCTGAGTCATCAGCACTTGAATTTGCTGCATCTTCTCCATCTGAGAGATCTTTTACATCTGCAGTCTCTTCCACATCATCTGCGGAAAGCTCTGCAGCCTCCTCTGGTTCTTCTAATGCTGCATTCTCCACATTATCCTTTGTAATTGCTTCTTCTAAACAAAAGAAGAGTTTCAAATACTGAAGTTAGACTGAATCTCAGAACAATGTCTTTTAAAGTTACATCACCATGTATGTATTCCGAAATACTCAGGGACATTATTATTGAAAACTTGTACGGGGCTGTATTTTCCTTATTTTTCAAATATTTCAAATAAATCTTCAGTAGTATTTCCCCTCCATTTTCATTTGTTTTTCTCGCATATCGGGCATAGATAGCTTTCATTTTGTTCCACCAAGTTACAAACTAAAGACAGATCAGTTTTACTGGGCTCCTTGAAGAGGTATCATTATCAAACAGATCAGTGGGAAATTGTTAAGATACTGGTAAGCTCTGTCAGGTAACAGCTGCTGTTGAGTCAACCAGCCAACTGGATAGCATACTGCACAAGTATGCATAGGTGCGTTTTTCTTTTGATAGTGATGAACATTTAAGATTTTGAAGGTGGTAATTTTGAGTTCTAGATTTGACTAAAGTCTTATTGGCAAGTGTCACAGATGTGCCTTCATCTTCAACAGCAAACCCATACACACAAATGTACACAATTAAAAAATAAATTCTTAATTACAGTTAAGTTTTGACTCCACTTAATAGCACAGATGTAGCAAAAGGTGTTCTGGAGCTTAACAGACATGTGATGCTGACAAGAAACTAATTCATGTGCAAGTTTTTGCCTCTCTTGTTCATAGGGAGCACAAAACTATTCAGAAGCCCTCTCACTAAGGATCAGAAAGATGTATGTTTTCTTCTCCTATTTGAACAAGATGCAACACCTTCCCCCATCCCCACACCTTCAGTCTCTAGATTCATATGATTCCCTTTATCTCCTTCTTTCCTCAACCACAAATTGCATAGAGAATTTTACAGGTTCAGAATGTTGCATCTCCTAATGCAATATACAGACTGCATATTAGGATGTAGAAGTGTCCTGCCAAAGCAAATTTCTTTCTATATTTAAGCAAGAGGTCTAGTGAATACGCACTTGCATAAAATACAGAAACTCCAGTATCTTTCTTCAAGACTTCCTCATTTTGAATGCATTTAGCCTCTTCACAGTGTGGAAGCTAGAACAAGTTACTGTTGGTTTGGGGTTTTTTTTGTCTTCTTTGCTGTCCTCCAGATGGATGCTTTGACGTTGATATTTTAAAGCCCAACATACCAATCCTTGTCAGTGTGACTAAAATCAATACCCGGATTATTGGTTCACACCTAACTTCTTGACATCTAAGAACTTCTTGACATTGGTTCACATCTAAGTTCTCCCTCCCACAAGTGTGCATTTAAACCTACAGTATCTCACACCCTTAAGAGTTCTTACCAGATGTTTCAGCTCTGTATCTTGACTTGGAGGGGCAAAGGCAGTCTGAAATCAAAACCAGTATCTGTGTAAAGCAAAAAAAGGCATTTATTTGCAAACCATCCCAGGAGCCCTTGCGCTATTAAGTATTTTCCTACTCATCCTTTTTAGATAGGCATACAATAAAATTTAGAAAATTATATTATCTTGCTCGGAGATAAGAGCTGTCCTAGGGAGCTAAATAAAGACATGGAAGAGAAGCGTGTTCTCAGTGTATACCAACCAATATTCTCTGCTTTCTACTCCAAATTTTCTGCCTCCTACTTCCCTAAATTTATTCAGTATTGAAATGGCTTGCATCTTAAGAAGAGAGGCCCAGAACACAGTTGAGGAATTTTTATTTATTTAAAACTTATGAAATGTTCTTGGTCAAGATTTTCTATATGTCGGGATGTTATTCAATCCCTATCCCTGACTCCCCAATACACGATGTGTACTTCCACCTTTTGTGCTTGATTTTGTCTTTCAGGGTTTTTCATTGTTATTTAAAGCAGTCTAGCATGGAACACATACAATCAAAATGCAAGGAAGATATTTGTGTCTCATTGTCATGTGCTAAGAATAATGCAAAGAAAAGAAAAGAGACAGATGATACCATGTTAAAGGAATACATTTCAATCATTGAAAAGCTTTTTAGAAAGAGCCGAGACATTAACTTTACATTTTTTCAGCTTTTTCAGGTTTGGTTTTTTTAGTGAAGGAGGAAGAAGGAAAGTTTTTTGAAGTCATCATATTCATTAGCTCCTGGTAACGCTAACTTGATTTGCACTCATTTGGATGAAAATCTACCATCTAGAAAAATGCAGCTGTTTAAATCGAATAATGAAAGACATTTGCTCATATATACCAATTCTGTACACATTATGTATAAAAATGTGGTTTTGCCTGAATACACACACACTGCTTTGAAATCACTTCCCTGTACTACTGAGAAACATACTCATGCAATTTTTCTTTATTTCGCTAACACTAATATTTGGGCTGAAGGGCAGAGATCCAAGTGCCAGAAACAACCTTTACACTTCCTACATAGAACAGCGATTTAGCAGCTAGTTAAACCAGTTATCAGCGTAACTGTTTTAAACTGTCTTTGCAGTTGCACAACACGCTTGTGGACCAAGCAACTAGTCTGAAAGAACTTCTCTTCCCATCTATATCTCCTTTTCCAGCTCAGTTTCTCATTTTATATTGATATTGGAGAGGTCACAGAGCCACATCATTCAAATACTCTGAGAGAAATAATCCAAGCTCCACAGGTAAAGCAACTTTGAACTGTTTCCACTGATGAAACAACATAGGGCTCAGTATATGGTCCCTAACGTTTGCATATACAGCAAACAGGTTTGTGTGAATAACCTTCCTGATGGTTTGGAGATTGATATATGAATGCACCAGTTCTGGTTAGTAACAAGAGAGGTCAGATTTTTCAATTACTAATGAGAACTCAAACCAAAAGATCACAGGGGAGAAAGAAGTGAAGTCAGATTTTATTAAAACCAAGCTGTAACCACAAAGCTATGCCCTGGAATAGAGTATAAATTAATTAAGCCCCCAGATCTTCAAAGCCTTTCAAAAAATATTTTCATCCTTTCATTGCGAGTAACAGTGCAGCAGCATATTTGCATTGCTAACTCCCACAAATACAATCCCACTATAGCTAATAAAAATCTCTCCACAAAGCCTGTGTTTTTAGAAGGTTGGAGTCTTTACACAATTCTGACCACAGGCATTCAAGCCTTAAGTATAAAAGTCTTTGATACAAAAGGCCAATGCAAAAATCACTTGTTTAGTGGATGGACTAAGCAAGTCTAAATTGAAGCATGAATTTCATAAAAAGGTTAACTTATTTGAGTGAACCAGTCTTAACCTTCACCAGAAGTAGGTAACAACTCTAGTGAGTGGATCTGCAGTACTGAATACTTAAAAATTTTAATAGAAGAAGAATAGAATACACTATTTCAGATGAAAGGGACACAGAAATCATCTAGTCCAACTGCCTCACCAATTCAGGGCTGACCAAGTTAAAGCATGTTATAAAGGGCATTGTCCACATGCCTTTTAAACACTGACAGGATTGGGGCATTGACCACCTCTCTAGGAAGACGGTTCTAGTGTTTGACCACCCTCTCTATAAAGAAATGCTTCCTCATGTCCAGTCTAAACCTCCCCTGGCGCACCTCTGAACAATTCCCACACATCCTATCACTGGATACCAGGGAGAAGAGATACATCATTAAAATAAGGTACTTCGGTATATCTTATCAGTGAAGTTTATTCATTTTTTCAGAAGTTACCGCAATGCAGAAGTTCTAGGTAACCGAGAAAAAGAAAAGTAATATGCTTTCTTACCAAACCCAGGAACAGGCCAATCAATAAAGTAGCTAAGATGAAGATTGCATAAGAAATCCAAACATGAATTCCAAGAGTGCCAGTGAGGTAGCTATGAATTTGCTGGAAATGAGAAGATGATACTTAGTAAGTTCATACCTAACACCACTTATGATATGTACTGCTGTCACCATTACATAAATTGGTACGTAATTAAGACCTTTCGTTTGACAGTATTTATACTAAAGTCTTCCCCCTCAAGCCCTAGTCATCCTTAGAAGCCATACTATAATTCTTTTGATACTATTAATCTTGTTTTTCTTTACCGAGCTGCTCACTTTAAAAGGCTTTTTAAGCAAAGGATGCACAATTCCTTCTTCCTAAGGTACTCGGCATTTGAGATGCCATGCATAATCTTACTGTGAAAAAAACGTAACCTCACACAGAGCCTTATCCCCATAATTACATCTGGGAAGCAGAGTGGTAGACACTTAAAGTTGCACAAGATCCAAATACATACTTAGATTCGGAAATTCATTCATTAACTAAAATTGAGCTATTTAGTTCTTACAAGGAGCCACCCATTCTAAGCAGATACTGAATAAGTGATTTCACTTATAAATTTAAAGATAATAATCCAAATACAATATTAAGATTTCTTTGAAACTGAAGTCTGTTATTCAAACCTACAAATTCAATTGACTGAACCAAGCACCACATAGAGTCAGATAGTCTGGTAGGAAGTAAACGACGACATTAGATCTCTTCCAAGAGTATATCCATTAGAAAACAAACCACAATTAACATTTACAAAAGTTTAAATATCAAAATTCCAGGGTCTTTTTTTTAATGTCAGAACAGCTTCCAACACTTATTAAAGCACATACAAGGACAGCACAGCAAGAAGAGTGAGGAAATGTACAGCTGAAATATTCATCAAAGCAGAAAGCAAATTAGAGAAGGTTTCTTCCGAGAGCATTTAATCTTTCAGGAAGGAAACTAGACAGAGACAACATCATTACGCAGCAACCATGGAAGAGAAATGCCAGAAGGCTATAAAAAGTTAACACTATCCAGTGAAAGAAAAAGAAAGATAGCTTGCAGAGGAAACCTAACAACTGAAAGGTTGGTTTGATTCTGGGTTAGACACTTACTGGCAGCGACACTAACTCTGTTCAAACTACTACACTTGTTTTTTGTAGCATGTTACAATATTAAGACCTTTTGCTACAATCAAATACAGTCTCTCAATCTTTGCTACACTTGAAGATTTTAAAGAAAGAGTATGTTTCCTGACCAAAATTAGAAAGGTCTGAAAATTCTCAGCATCTGCATGCTACAGGAAAAACTTTGATAGCTCCTAAATGAAAGTGTCTTGAAATATTTTTAAGCTCAAAGCATACTTCAGTGTACGCTAAGCATTTCTCCTTTACTTCTGATAATTACTCTACCATGGAAATTTGTTGTGTTCCTATGCAAATGGCATTGACAGTCTGAAATCCAGATGCAGAAATTCTTAATAAGGAATAAAACCACTACCCTCTCTTCTCCTGTACAATACACCAGAGGCAAATGAACTGCAGAAGATCATAATAGACAACTCAAAGTGAACCTGGATATAATCTTTAGTAGTAGTATTAAATGAGAGAACCTGGTAAGATACTAAATGTATTCCTGATGTTTACAACCATTTGTGCAGCAGCTCTCAAAAAACTACTTTATCATATCAGCACACTTTGATAGAACATTTTAACTATATCAAGATAATAACAACATAAGTATTTTCAGTATTGATGATAATCTTTAAAAATCAAACTGCCATTTTTGGCATAGACTAATAGTACTACAAAATTTATAGTGCAAAGATACTATACACCCAACGTACAGTAAACGTAAGGAAAATTTAACTCTCATAAAAGGATAATAAAAATATTCAGTTAGGTTTTGACTTCTAAACAGAATATTATTCTAAAGAATAAAGAGGAGGTATGGAAAACACTACAACATAGTTACTTACCCTGATCCATCCAGAGAAGTGAAATAGTCCTGCCATGCCATGCATCCTAGAAATCAAAGAAAAGGAAGGAACAGGTTCTAAGACAGACCCGAGTTGAGATACACAGCAAAGTGCCCAGTGACTTGAAAGATGGCATTTGAGCATAATCAAGAAACACCAATTCCACAGCTTAAAGCTGTGCAGCCGTAACCACCTTGTCCCCAACTCACAGCAGCGTGCAGCCCTGTAACTCGTCTCCCCATTACTAAATGTCCTATAGCTCTTCCTCATCCTCAGATGAAAAATAAGGACGCACACTGGATCTTTGACATGAATTTATACAGGGCATTCACATCTCTGGTTCATCTTTTACATCATGCAAGCATTCTACGCTATTTCAAAGCAAATCCAACACTCTGAAAACAAATTCTGGTATATCGTATAAGCACTACACTGGTTCCTATTCCAAGGGAGGACACAAGACTTCCTTATAAACAAATAAACAAGAAATCCTTAAAGCTAAATGCTGCCTGCCCCAAGAAGCCGGAAGTCACAAAGTAAAATAAACATGCATTTGATTCCAGTACTCAGCAGATGCTGAAACTGACGCTTAGGTAATGCTCAGTGGCTGTACTTTTTCCCTTTATATATTTTCAAAGACAATATAAACAAGCCTTAGTAGGCATGAACAAAAGCGAGTGCAGAAAATAAACTGCTTTTAAAATTGAAACTGGAAAGCAGGCTGTCAATACAGATTGCTTCTGCAAAGCCTACATGTCTAGGGAATAAAGGCCTTTTGCCTCTAAGCTGTGAACATAGCACCCTTACGGAATAATGAGCTATAAAGCATGTTTGTTGTTAATAAAAACAAAGTGTTACATTATAGAAGATGGAGACTTCCATCCTGCTACAGGCTCCACAGCTTCCCATTTTCTCTCCAAAATATAACCTTGAAGATCTTCCAATGTCCGTGAGCCTCGGTATCTGCGAAATATTCCATCATTTGCACTAAAAACCAAAAATACACATTAACACAGATATCCCTTAAACTGTATCTATGATAAAAAACGAAAACCAGAAAACCCATGTACATTACAGATTTGACTTGCTCAGAGAGTTGAACACCTAAGTATCATGTAATCCATGATGGAAGGTCTCAGTTTTCAAACAGCATGAGCTTTTGCTATTTATTAAAAATGCTATTTTTCTTAAATAAAAATTCACTCGCACTACAGCAGATACAAAGCATGAGGTTAACAACCAAATAATTTCTTAGACACAACTCAGAATTAAAAGTGTACATATATATGTGTGTGTGTATATATATGCATGACTCATAATATCATGACTTAATAAAGGGTTCAATATTTAAAGGATGACTTTTTTTATTGGAGAAGAGATACAAAAAACAGATCAGAAAATATGTTTGCAACAGTCTTGATAACAGGGGAACTTAGTAAAGTTACTTAAACTAAAGAAAAGCCTCAGATGAGGACTTTATCAATACAATCAAAGCTCTAAACAGTAACCTGAACTGAAACCAAAAGTCAGTATTCCTTCATTTTTACCTGCATTTCAGAGTTACAGTTTCAAACAAGTAACAAGCAGGCGTTAACAGCTACATAAAGAATTCTAGCATTAAGAGAAGCAGTAAAACAAACAGTGGAAAGTTTCTGTACTGTTTTACATGCGACCTATGCAGTCAATTATTCAAATGAGAAATTTTAGTGACACTTACACAAGGTCGAGTGTGTCTGCTCACATATGGTCAGGTTTCTAGAAGCCAATACTGCAAGCTTGCACCAATTTTTACAAATGCTATTAAATGTTGTTTCCAGACTGAAACAGCATCACTTTTATCTAGGTACAAAACTATTTGTAGGAGAACCTACCACCATAAGTTAAAAATACATACATTACGTTCATTAAGTGCACTGAGCTCCTGAGAAATGTTTTAGAGAGTGACAAAAGTGAAAAAGCCAGTTGTTCATCACATCTTTCATACCACTGTTCAAACAGTACAGGAAAAAAGAATACATACTGAAACAAACAACTGTTTCTAGTATGACACACTTACTGGTAAATTGTAGGAAGCGTTGTGACAAAGAAACGACCACTCAAGCCTAGAAAGGGAAGGAAAAAAATACATAAAACAGTTAAGAAAAACTGAAATTTCTCAGCATTCTGACTTACCTATAAACACCTACAGATCTGTATTTGTAGAGTACAAAGCAGCAGACTGCATAGCTTTTACCACTGTATTGTAAATACAGGTTTACAGTTTGTCTTCAGAAATGCTACAAACAGTAATAGATACTAAATATTGTTGACAAATTAGGGAAAAATGCTTACCTTGAAAAAATTTACTACAAGGTAATTTTTCTACATGGATTTCACTAATCAGTATTTGCACACAGCTGAAGTTTTTGACCAGACCAGCAGAGTGTCCCTCCAACCAAGAGAAAGAAGAGTCACACAAGTGCACCCATATTCCAGGATGCTGTGTGCTTGTGTCTGTGCATAGTCTCATCCAGATGACCTTCGTTTTATCTAGAAAGTTGTGCCACTAACAACAATAGCAATGACAACAACAGCTTACAAAATCTGGCCCCTGATTTTAATTCATCCTCCAGCTGATTTTAAATGATTTAGAGTTGCACATTTCAGATCTCAGGTACTTCAAGTCATTAAATAAATTAATCTTTGCATTTGCTTGTTTGCTTCTTCCAAATAATCCACGTACACTGTACAACCAGTCTGTTCTTATATCCTGTAGGAAGGCTCAATCTCTCTCATAAACAGGACTGTAGCAAGACAATGTTTTGGATGTTTCAGGTTCTTATCCTTCCTTCCCATACATCATTCCTCTCCAGGTAAATACACATAGTATGCCAACAAGTTGATAATAAAGCTTGGGATGTCTCAGCTTTCTGTTCTGTAAAATATTGCAAGTTTAAGCCATGAGAATAATTTTTAACATCATCTAGAAGGGTGGGTCATGTCAGCATTTTGAGCATCAGACATAAGAAAGGACAAAAAGTTTGGAACAGGGCTTCAAGGGGTTGACTGGAATTGATCCCCATACTGAAAGTGGGTGTTTCACTGACTGGCAAATACATAATAATCTTCTTACAAGTATCACCCTAGACAGTGACAACATAATGCAACTCATAGGACAGAGAAGTCATCCAAATGGTCAAAAAGCAGTTTATGGGGAGAAAGTGTTTGAAATTCTCTGGCCTTCCACTCAGTACTGCTACAGAGTAATAGATGCAAGTACTTCCAGTTTCACTGCTGTGTTAGGTACACCATTGAAGATGTCCCAGTGTATGGCTTAATTGCAAAAGAGTCAGCTGTGAAGCATAAAGCTCCCAAACATCTCATAAGCAGGTTGTCTGTATGACTCAATTAGCTAAGTTGTCAGGTGAAGACATCACTCTCTCCCCTCTGCTTCCAACATCTGAGGAAAAGTCAGGGCTACTTGACACTACCACCTCCTGCCAATTACAAAAACCTGCAAGTGAGAGGAAGAACTAGCCTTAGTGCTTAGTAATTTTATTCACTCTTCAACGCATCCAACTCAAAGACTGCAGAAATGAAAAACATGCTAATAATGCAGTCTATTTTGGAAAAAAAAATACAGCAGACTTCAGAGATCATCAACCCCTAGATATGCAGTCTAACTCCATTAGTAAGGGCTAGATTTCTCTAGCTAGCAATTGCCAGTCATAAAACGTACCACTGTAAAGAGTACAAATCAGTTATTTAACGTTTCCTTTTATAAAGTCCTGTGAAAATCTTTTGGGAAACTAAGTCTTTATTCAACTTTCAATAAAGCAAATATCTTTTGGCACGAGGAAGTTAGCCATGGAAAAGTATTGCAGCCACAGAGTTTCTGCCCTTAGAGAAAAAGATAAGCCATACTGAACTAAGCCAGGTATTTTTAAAAGTTTCAATAGTAATGTTTTTCCTAGTGTGAATTCCTCTATGGACTAGGCAAGAAAGTGTTGTGGGGAGTTTTTGTTGTTTAGGGTTTTTTTTGAAGATGTTTAAATCAAACCAAGTGCAAGCATCTTTAAAGTTCCAAAAGGGAGGTAGTCTTCATTTCAATTTTTCAGCTTTCTGCCTTTATTGCTATGAGAGACAGGGCAGTGGAAAACTTTATAAAACAGCTAAAAGCTGTGCCAGCACAGGGAGATATAAAGTAAACAAACACAAGTGTAACAGTAGAATTAATCAAGCAGAAAGTGCTGGTGCACAACAAAAACTAGGTGGAGAGCCATAAAGAACATAATAAGCTTAAGAGCAGAGAAAGTCATGGGAACACTGAAAGACTCTCTGAAGCTCTTACACATGCTAGTCAGGCAAAGAGAAAACAAAATAGCTAGCTTAAATCTCTCTTACCAGTAGCCTACCCTAGAGTAAGTACAAATGGTCTCAGAATGAACAATGAAATCTACAAAATATAAAATATGTTGCCAAAATGCATCTTAGCATCCCCAAAACTTTAGTTGGAGGTTTGTTGCTTATCTAAGGCACCTCCTTAACAGTAAAACTAGATGTGAGCTAGCTACAAAGAGCTAAGAACAGACAGTAAATTGTTTTGGTGCGTGTTTAATACAAACTTGAACTGGCTAATAGTTTAACTTGAAATACAGTTTAGCATCTGTCTTTGTTTGCAAATCAAAAACTGATATACATCCATTATGAAGTCAACAGCTAATCCAGAACAGGAAAACTTCAGTGTTTGCACACACACACCCCCCTCCAAAATACACAGAGAATATAGATGCCATCTAAAAATACAGCTGCTTTCACCAAACAACTACTCAAAGAAGATTACAGAAGATCCAAAAAGCTTTGTTTTAAATCACAAGTAAATGTTGTGATTGGAGCTTAAGAAAGGCACCACAAATACACAGAACTTTGAGATCCAGAAGCCACTCCATTACCTGCTCTTGAAATACTGAATGTTTCAATAGAAAAGATGAGGAAAGAATAAGCACTTTTAAGATTAGTACATCAAGTGACTGAAATACGCTGTAAATCCATTAAGGCTCTGGTGGATTTACTCTTTGGGCATCTGCTGTAATTAAGTACCATGAATGGCTACTTTCTCCTGCAGGTTGTGGAAGTGCAATTTTATGCAACTCTGCACTCATCTAGTGGTTTTCCCCTAATTTAATGCATTTTGACTACTTTCAATTTGATGAAGGGGTTACATAACCAAAGCTAATTAAGGTACCATTGTGCAAGCAAGAACAGGAGATAGAGCACTTAAGCACACCAACGAAAAGGCCGAAGCATAAGCCTATAGTAAAAATACCCCAATAACTTTGGAAAGCTTCCAAAGGAGCTCATATACCTTCAAAATTACATCAGCACCAAAGGTCAAATATGTAATAAATCTTTGTTTACCTGTTTGAGTATTCATTAGTTTTAGAAGTGGCTACAGTTTTCATGCTTTGTGCTGAACTGGATATTGTAGGTATATTACGCATGCTTTGGTACCAGTTCATCATTTTAGGTCAGTCCTTTGACTTGCAGAAGTCAAACATTCTCAGAGGTCAAGACTCTCAGCAACATTAGAAATTCAAATATTTAAGGAACTCCTGGTTAAAAGTCACATCTAAGGTCTTAAGAATCTGGCATCACTCAGCAGTCAGAAAAATTTAGACCAAAAGAAAGTATCAAGTACCTGAACCCTTCAGGTCCCCACACTGCCATTCAAGTTTTTTTACCAGGAAGAATAATGCCTTTGAGACCTCAAGTATTTTATTTTTACAGCCTCCCTTCTGAAAGTGCATTTTTAAGTTAAAGTCACATCCAAATGCCGCAATGAAGATTGAAATCCTTTTATTTGAACACTGCATAAGCAAAAGAATCCCTGTCTAATTGGGAGAAAATAACAGGATAGGATTATATTGGATCCCCATTTGCAGCTTTAACTCCAGAATAACTATTATTTTGTTGATGTGAAGAAGCTGGCTTTAAGTTTACATCTATAAAAAAAATTTTAATAGTCAAACTCACCTGTTTACTAAACTGTTAATGATTAGTATATGCAGTAAAGGAGAGCCCCACATCGGCAGCTTTTTGGCGTAAGAGTTTTTGTATACCTCTAAACTTTTAACAAAACATTAACCTACACAAGATCTAGAACAGCTGGCATTTTCTTGTGAACTTTAATTGCTGTACCTGAGACCAGAGTTTAAGTAATTTCCCTGCTGTTAATTTGATATAGCTAACTTGTTCGGCATGTTTTCAACTAACAAAATGGACACATTTTCCACATGCTTTATACGGCAAAAAAAAAAAAGAAAATCCGTAAAGCTTAGCCTTTTTATTCTAGTAACATCTCTGCCTAACTCTGTCAGTCTTTTGATACTGCTGAAATAATCTCTTATCCTCTCAAAGCCAAAACAAGCATGAAGCATTCCCAAGAGATGCAGAGGTTTAAATAATAGTGGTACTGCCTACACAAACACACATTCAAAACTTTGAAGGGAGTCACTAAAGGAATAAATAAGATTGTATTGATGCTTCTGTGGGTAGTTAGGAAACCCTTTTTGCAAACACATTTGAATATGTGCATCAGCAACAGAAAACAACAATAACATCTGTACTTTAAAGCACTACTACAATTAAACAAGACAATAAACCAGCACTATCACGGAAACAGTTAAGAAATTATTAAAGCAAGCTCACACACTGTGGTAATGCTACCACACCCTGAAACTCTGGGTAACTGGAGGCTACAGAACTGGATTCTTCTGCGGACAGTTTGGAGGAGAGAGGAATGAGACAGGCAGCAGCTTTCAGTGAAGTAGATTAAAATAGAGAATAAGCCCCTTTTAATACAGTATTAAGCCAGATCACTCGCCCAATTCTTTAATCCTTCAAATTGAGTTTACAAACTTAGGCTCTCAGATATGAACTACATGGAGAAACAAAATGTGGACAACGTTATTTTGATTTAGAAACCTCTTTTCTGACTTGGCTGGTATCCCAGGTACTCCAGTAAAATAAAGCACACTCCCAGATACTAAGTGGTACTTATATTGAATAATTCCTTTTATTAAAAGTCTACTTCATACTATACCTGGTTCTTGAGTGACATCCACCTTTCCCACAGTGATATCTAGATGTTCGCTTTCCTTTGCAAAACTCTCCCATGTCAATTCAATCTGTTGACAAGCTGGACACCAAGGAGCATAGCTAAAGGGAGAAGACAGGTTAAATATTTTAATACTCTTACACTCATAGACATTCAAATTGATGTGTTGGTATTTTCTCTGTATGGTAAATCAATCACAAATTAAAAAACCTACAGTTTTTCTTAATTAAGTCTACTGAATAAGACAATCAAGTATTTTATCAATCCCTATGTTCTTCCTCACATTATTAAAACAAAAACAAATCTCCACAGATTTGAGAAATTCATATCCAAACCCCTCACCGCTTGCGATTTGTTCTATTTACATATGAAAGAAATCCATTTCCATGGCAGCCATCTGAATTACTGAAGCCAGGCTGTCCTCTGAAGCGGTATCCTTCAATCTAACATTTTGTATTGACTTCCCACACCTCAGAACTTGTAGAAATTACATTTGCCTTCGCTCCACTACTCAATACAGCAAAGCACACCCTTTTTGATAACACTCTTTAGAGATTTAAGAAGGGCGCACATCAAATTCCTACTGCTCATACCGATTGCCTTTCTTAAGTCTCATTTTTTCCCAGGATGATTTTCAGCAAAATAAGAAAGCATGTTTCAAGAGCTCAGTTTTCTATGCTACCAATTGGAATAATCAAAACAAGTTTGCAGTTGTTATTGATAATATCAACATGGGAGACAGAACAACTCATATGAAAGGATAATATCAGATAATGCTTAAATGCTGATAAAACCCCATTTGCCATCTTTATATATTTTACCCTAACTTGGTTGACAAAGTCTGTGTCAAACTTGTGCAGCTTGCAATGGTCTGTCATACACACAGTTAAGCTAACACAGAACAGCTAGGTATAGCGTGTAACTGAGCCATGGCAATTGCCCATACACAGACTTATCCTTTTACAAAGAGACCTTTACGTGGTTTAACCTAATTTATTGGGGAGGTGGAGGTGGAAATGTATATATGCAGGTTTCTGATAGCAAAAGTAGTGGGTCTAGAGACACACTACTTCTCACAGTACTCCATATATGCTACCACGCTCTTCACCCACTGTTAACAACAGAAACAAATTTCTTCACGGGCAGAATCCAATATCCTTAACAGCCCACATAACCACTACACTCTAACTGGGAACCTCTACAAGGAACTCCCTTACTCCTTCGGTTTGTCTGCCAGTATTACTATCTGACCTAGAGAGTGGCACTTCCTATTCTCTGGCTGTCTTCTGATCAGGAATGCTTACTTTCTTAGTGGCTGCAGACAGAGATCTCCCCAGCCACCCACAGATGTTTCATGTAAATAACACTGAACCTAAACCAGGTAATTTCTCACAGAAAAGGTACAATCACATTTGCTCTGAGTGCTTCATGGTAGTTCTGAAACCTAAGTATTTGAAAAAAGAAATCCTGTAATTTGGAAGTTAAAAGGATATGATTTTAAGATATGTGTTGTATTTAACTGTACTAGAAATTTATGATTCTAAGTATGAAAGCCAAAACCTTGGTTTTTTGAATCAACATCATTCTCTGCAAGAGCACCTGAAAAAAGTATATAAATCTTATCCTGCCAGACACAGCCCCTCAGTATCTTTTAAAAAGATGCTGGAAACAAAACAGCGCTGCATGTGAGACTTCCATTGTGCTGCTGGCCTATAGAGGGCTTTTAATAATAGTTTGACAGATACTGTACTTTACAAACAGTGTTATTTTCTTACAGTAGCTTGACTGATAAGTCAGAAACCGCAAACATCCATCAGATAATGCTGCTGATGTTGCTCTAAAATTAAAGACAGAAGTTGGAACATTTTCTAAATCCAGCTTCTCTAGATGTGTCAAATTCACGCCATGAGGTTTTCAAGATCAATACACCCTTTAGCCTGTTTAAGGTACTATTTGATCTTGATATAGAAATTTGGGCCCTATCAACATTTATGTTTACATTTGACATTCATGAGCATTTCTTCTAAATGAAATTAAGTGGAATATTCAATACACCTGCCTAATATTCATGTGATTATAAATATTTTCTTTAGCTCAAAGCAGCATTAAAATCCACCCATATGACAGTTTGGTAGCGACAGAACATAACAATGAACTTCACAAAAAGCCTTAGTTGTTGGCTTCCTAGTTTTTATTACCAATATCGGATGTGGGATGGGAACAGTCACACACAATGCTACAAGATCCAGCCACTCAAGCTGAACATGGGCACAGACAATCAAGATTAATATATTTGCTTTACATTCCTGAAATTATACATCTAATTTTTGCCAGCCAGGAAACACCCTGTCCCCACATATACAAGAAAGAACTTGCCATAGACATCAGATTTCTGCAAGAGTTATCACTGCTGTTTATTTCAACATCCTCACTTTTCTGAAGCTTTAATGTCTGCATTTCTTATGCAGTATTTGAAGCACCAAGGAATTCAGGAGTGCCTCCTGGAAATAACAAAAACATTCTATTGCCAAAGCTTTATTGTTCCTCCCCTCTCAGTCTTAAAAATACCTTCCCTTACACTTTCCCTTTCAGTACAATACAGAAGAGTAACATACTTCACGCTTAGGTCACCTTTATCAAAAGTTTCAAAAAACTTTTTGCACCCTCAAGAACTAAAGCCTAAGGAGGTACTTTATTTCAACGTAGGCTTGTAACGAATCCTTTAGAACTGTGGCTGTTTTGTATTTCTACAGAAGTCATGGTACAACTACCATTCTTATCTTCCCCAGAAAAAAATCTGTAGAAGCAGGAAAGCAAATCCATGTGTGTGCTGTGAAACCAGTCTTCATTACTTTTCATCAAGTCACAAGATGCATGACCAGGTCATTACAACAGTAGATGTAACCTCATTTCTTCTGCTGTACTTCACAGACAGACCAGGGAACAGCACCTCGACACCACCAAATTGAGGGCTGTTACTCCTCTAGCTTCTCCCTTTGCACAAGGGGGGGTACCTTTAGCTGTTGTGTTGTTCCTACTCCAACCATTACAACACCTGAAGCTTTTTCAGAGGGCATAAAGCAAGCAATCCAAAACCAAAATTTTAAGCTCTAAGTCAAAAGCAAAGTCTGTGTCTATCTGTTATCTAAAGCACAAAAGACCAAGCTTTGGCTTTCAAATACCAGCAACTTCACTGATGGCTGCAATTAAAAAAAAAACAAAAAACATACTTAAGTTAAAACCAGTTTGAGCAAATGTGCCATTCAGTCATACCATGACAGAGTTGATCAGTAAACACAGAATGATTTAGTAAGATTTACTGATATACCGAGTCCAACTCTAAGCCACTAATCTCTTTTCTTGTAACTGCTTCGCTAGGGAATTTACCAATTCACTTATTTTCAAATGAATGTAACTGACTCCTTTTATCTGCTTTTTCACTACTATTATCAGTAACTATCAGTGTTGAATAGCTGTAACCTGGAATACCATTCTCCACTTCACTCTGATGCTAATGTCACAAAGTTGCAAGAATCTAGGAACAAAGGAAAAACAGCTTACGCATATGGGCATGAGAGGATTTGCTGAAGAGAAAATAGCAAAATAGGCGAGGTAAAAGTTTCCCCGTTTAGTCTAGTATTTCTCAATTCAAGACACACAACTTTTCATAAAAGGTACTGCTTACAGTAAGCCAAGCTATTTGCTGGATTTAAGATTGGGAGTACTATTAAAATTAGAGGTGCAAATGTTGACACAGTACCTAATAGAATGGTAAAAACAGTATCAGAATGAAATAATTATTACTTTTATTCTTTTAAGTAGTTTTGTCTTATTGTTACAGAGTTCATAAACATACAAAAAAGAGACAGCGCCTGATGTCTTTGGGTGTTATTTTGAGACTATCATTTGTTTCATTCTTGTTCCTAAATGCAGATAGGTCTTGAAGCAGAATAAACATAGCCATAATTTCAACAAAATAAAAGCTTCAGAAAGTCAACTATATGGTTTTAGTCTACTTTTCAAGTGAGCAGGTGGTAACCAAAGATAAAAAAGTTAGTCCCTGTAGTCTACCCATACCTGTATCACAATAGTACAGGCTCTGGAAGCCGACAAGAAGTTTCCTCCAGTGTGCCAAAATCCCTCCAAAACAGACAAGACCTCCCAACCCAAAAACATGGCTCCACAACAGTTAAAAAAGTGATTTTCACAAAGTGCTGAAGCCCTAGCTATCTCAAAGAGCAAACAAAGGAGGTTTCTTCCCTGGATTCTCTGGCCAAACTGCACTCAAATGCCTTAAATCACAGACAGCCCTGCTGAAGTGACAATACAGCGAGGCACTGTTCTGGGGAATTTGTTTCAGGGTGCAAGCTCAACCTTATGAATTCCCATTCTGCTGTATTTCCTTCAGTAACCTGACATGCATCTCTTTTCCAATAATACCTGAATAAAGGAGAAAGTAACTGCATACCATTGTGGTGTGATGCACTACAAGCCAAACAAATTGTATTCTCTAAGATAACATTTCAAGTGCTACTTCCCACTTGTTCTACAGCTCAGTAATGACGTGCATTTTAAACTTCCAAAGAACAAGATGAGAAGCAAAGCAGGGTATATCATAATTATTCAGCTCTCTAGTTTCATAAACAAGAAAAGAATAAGAATACCATCTGCAATTACAAAAGACCCCAACAACTCTCCATTCACAAGCATTTTTTTTAAAGATGGAGAAATTATTTTTAAAATAGAGAGCCAATCAATCACTGAAAAATTATGTGAAATCTTCTAGAACTTGAGCAGATTAAGTTTCATCATCCTAAATGATTTTTCCCCCTTCTATAATAGTAAAGCATCTGCTACCAAGGATATTTCAGTTTCACATTTTATCAGTTTCTGCTCAGCCAATGCATGGCACAGTAATCAGCCGCATGTCCAGTTATTTAATAAGAGTCCATAGATAATTCGGTCACTTCCTCTGAACTCAGTCAGGAGGGCTGTAGAAGCTTCAGAACCAAACTAGAGTTTTGGTAACTTGATTTTCATTCCCTCCTCCCCTTTTTAGGGTGGATTTTTTTTGAAGAACAGGACAAAGAAAAGCCTGGATACTAACAAATCAAGAGGCAGTAAGAGATGATACTCTCAGAAGTGACAGAAAATTCCCAATCTTATTGAACTCTCAATCTAAGTTACAGTAATGGTTAAATAATTTATGGAATTCTTCAGGAGTTTATTTACACAAAGCATTTCGAGCCAACTGTTTAAAAGCATTAAACCATGTAAACAGCAAAACATTCAGCTTGATTTTTAGCACACTCCCTTGAAACTACAGACAAAAGTGCTAGTAGGAGGACTGAACCCTTGTGACAATCTGGCCTACTAGATAGCAGGGCAATGTTTAACGATAAACGATTATAAGAAAATAAAGTATGGACCTATGCTAAAGGTATGATAAGCTATCCTCGAAAACATGACTATTACACTATTCTCCCATTTTTCACCTGGCTAGAGTTAAAATAGAAAATTAAGGGATTCTCTTTTAGGTACATACAGCACTAAGTCTGTGCCGAATAAATGGGAACCAAAACGTTCAATATCCTGTGCAGGAACTGAACTAGATATTTTCCTGACGGGCAAGTACCTGAAGTACCAGGTGCAACAGAAGCATATTAAATAGTTTCATTTGTAACCAGAGGCATAAAGACAACAATTTTTTATTACTGGGGTAGGGGGTGTGTGTGTTTGTTTTAATCTACTTCAAAAAGAAGAGGATGTTAAATTAAGATCAATCAAGCTTGGAACAAGCTATGCTTACAAATGCAAAATGCACTTTTAAACAAACACAGAAATTAGTTTCATATATTCCTAATAGACAAAATACTAAAAATAAAGACAAAAAGAAACTTCCTCATATTAACAAATCATTATCTTGCAGCTACAGACTAGAAAAAAGTCAGTAAGGAAACCTTTTATAACAGTTCATTCCAGCATCACACTAACAGCACTTCAGGGAGGATCTGTGTGCTGTGATAGTAACAGTAAGCAAAAAGTGTCGCAATGTCTTTCAGAAACACAAAGTTATCCAGAACATTTTTATCAATGAAACGCAGCAGTGCTTCCAGTGCCTGCAATTTCACCCGCTATGAATAACTGGATGTTTACAAGAAGTCAGCCAAGTACACACACTTCAGCTAGGAGGGATGAAGAAAGAAAAATCCTATTTCCACCACAAATCCTGCACACAAGTAATTTCTGACTTAAGTTTCTCTATTTGTGCACCTGAGAACAACAAAAGAGTGGTACCATACGGTAATTCGCCTGTACTACTTTCACAAGTAGAAAAACTGACATTAAACAGAAGTCGTAGTACTTGTTCTGACCAGGGCAGAAGACTTCAAACCAGTAATCTAAAGCAGGTGAGCAAAGTAAGTATTTTTTTCATAGATATCCTGTAACAACATTTGCGTTCAGAAAAAAAAAAAAGTACTGCTTGGAAAACAAAGGTCTTATAAACAAACAGGAGGTTCTTCAAGCAAATGAGGTTGTTTTGAACAATACTACAGTCTTGCCAAAAGACCTACCACACAGCATGGAAGGAATTAATGAACTGACATGCAGGACTCCTGTCCAGATCACCAGCTCTAAACCGGACAAAAATCAGTAGAAGCCAAAATCCATCAGCATGAAAACAGAATTGCAAGAATCATAAGAAATCAATACTAGGTCTCAAACTCCTGTCTAGACACAACTGGGATAATTCAAGAACAGCAGCACTGAGTTAGCATCTTCAAGAAAAACAAAGGTTCCTTCTCAGTTAGAAGAAAAGCAGAAAGCCCTAAAAACATACCACAGAAATTAGCATGGAGAACGAAGGATCTTTCACACAAACACTGTATGAAAAATAAAAATAAGTTTAAGCAATGTAGCAACATGTACCATATCCAGCTAGCACTATAGCTAACTTTGCCACCATTGCTATTGTCAGCTACCTGTCACTCCAAAGCAGAGTGCAATGTTTCAAGGGGAATGAAGCCTCACAAAGCATTAACTGTTTGCTACCCCAATCACTTCTAATTTCAGTCAGCTCCTCTATTCTTTCTTCCTCAGGGGCACGCCCCTGAGTAGTTATTTAAATATTTTCTCTTAGAAATGGGAACTTTGAATCACCATAAATAACCTTTTTCCTCCTTAAGATTCATCAACTCGTGTATGAATCGGTAACTTTCATACAATAGCTTCCACATAGGACTAGGATGTCAGAAGTGGAAAAATTTCAATTTAAAAAATAAATTTATTTTCTCCCACTCCAAGATCATCTCTTCCCTCACCTTTTAGAACACAATAAATGAAAAGGGAAAAAGAGCGACTCAAAATCAAACCCAAATCCTTAGTCACAACAGTGGGCATCCCTGGGTCTCTCAATCAGCCATTTCAGGACTGTTCCCACAATTGTTTCCCGCTGATTAACACCAGGTGTCCAGTTGGATCCTGAGCAGTAAAGCCCTAGGGGAAGTGATAGTTTCTCCCCCTAATAACAGACTGCAGATAACTCAAATTCAATACTAAAACAAAACTTAAAAGCAGCTGGGTAAGTATTTATGAGGAAGCAAGAGTTGATGGGCAACCTAGTCTGTTTCACAGGCTACCCAGTCTGTTTCAAACTGTTCAAACTCCAGCACTTCCATAGAAGAGTAGCACACATACCACAATAAAATCCTATTTCATGGCTGCACAGCACACAGATACCATGTGAGCATACAGCCTATTTGAATTATTTTTTTAACTGCCATATTAAGAAAACCCTCAAGTTCTTTTTCCCCCTTCTAACTACAAGCAGGTGAGCTAGCCTCCCAGCACAAAATGTCATGTGCATTTCAAGAACAATAGCATGTCACAAGTGAAGCCGTGACACCACTACAGTTACTTAAAAGCACTTAAAGCCCTAGCCTCTTTAGCTGTCACCAGGATAAAACAACAGCAGCACTGAAAAGTTAATGAAATGTGATGCAGCTCCCTTGAACAAGAACTCTAGAACAATGCGGCTGGAAGTGAGGGTGTACCGGGATATTATGCAACACTTACCACTTTGGAAACCTACTGCCGCTAAATATTACCTACCAAATGCAGCCTTCCCAGCTTGCACAGAATCCAGTGAAAGTCCCAAACGGGTAAGCAGTGCAAGGTGCAGTGCCTGACACTATTCCCCAGCAGGCAGTTGTCTCGAATAACACCGCTGACATGTCATCAGTAAGCACGGCTTACTGAGACGTGCCCAGTTTAACCTTGGGGCACTCGGGCGCTCCGTGCCCGCACGGGACAGGCACCTGAGGGAAAGCTTCCTTTAGCAGATCACCTCGGATAAGGTGCGCCTCTGCCTGCAGGCCGAGGGCCGACACCGCTTGGTGGAAGAGGGGATCACGGGCACTGGGTGTCCCTGCGTGGACGACACACGGCCGCCTCCTCCCGCGCCCTCCTTCCCCGGGCCAGCCATTACAGGGGTGGGGAAGGTGCGCGGCCGCTCCCGCGCTTCCCTTCGCGGGGGGGGAAGGCCGGCACCGCCCGGCCCCCCTCTCCCCCCACCGGGGCAGGCGTTACCGGCCGTGCCCGCTCCCCGGGGCAGGCACCAAGCAGAGGCCGGACGCCCTAACATGTAAGCTCCCCCCCTCAGGCCGCCCCCCCTCCCAGCACAGTGCCTCCGAGGCGGGCGGGAAGGCGGCCGTTACTCACAACTCCAACATCCACTGGCCCTGCAACACCAGGCTCCAGTTGGAGCCGACCAGCACTTGCACGCGGCTCCGCGGCTTGCCGGAGCTGCCTGCCGAGGAGGAGGAGGAGAAGGCGGCGGAACCCAGCACCGCTGCGAGGAGCAGAGCGGCCGCGGCGCAGAGGAGCCGCCGCCCGCCCCCGCGGCCCGCCGCCATGTTCAACCCGCCCGCCCCAGGAAGTGAGGGCGCGAGCGGCCGCCGCGGGGGCGGGGCCTGCGCGGGCGCGAAGGAGCGCGCGGCGCGGCCGTTGGGCAGGAGCCGTTAGGCGCGAGCCAGCGGGCGCCTCCTGAGGCGGGCGGCGCGGCGGCTCTCCCTCCCCTCACGGGGAAAGGCGCCCTTGCCACAGGCTCGGGGGACGCTCTCAAGCCCGAGCTCCAGCTCCAAGCAAGGCCGCAGGGCAGGTGCTCCGGCCCCACCATCACGGTGGCTTCAGTGCACTCGATCAGGTTCATGAGTCTTTCTTGTATTGGGGCGCCCATAATGAGATGCTGTGAGGAAAAAGCCATAATCATTTCACTGGGGCGCTGTTAGCCACCAGCCCTGTCGGGCTGCACTGCGGGATCATGTTTAATCAAGTGTCCAGCAGCGCCCCAAGGGACTGTCCCCCCAGGCAGGCGGCCTGTTGATCCCAATGCGTTGTTTCACCCATCCCAGACACAGGACTTTGTGTTTTCCCTTGAGTTCAGTGAGATTCCTGTCAGCCCCATTCCTTTGGCTTGTCCTAGTCCCTCTGAACAGCAGCCCTGCCCTTGGGTGGAATGATTGCACTCTAGGTTAATGGTTATTAGGACAGACAACTTCCTTAGTTAGCCTAGTAAATTGACCAGAAAAAAATAAGAAGATATCACTGTACAGGTTTAAGCTGCTTTCCTGTCTGATACAGAAATTAGTTCTCATTTGCTGAAGACTATCTTGGCTTGGAAGTAACTTGTGATGGAGAATTTTCTAACAGTTACTCCAAAAGTTAATAAGCCCTATTGTTAAAACATTTCCACACTTTCTTTCCCCCAGTAGAGGAAACAGTAGGACTTACCACCTCTGGGTTCTGTCACACTTGGCCAGTTTGTCTTATGAGGCTCCTTTACTTTATTCCCTTATTTCTCCATAGTAATCTGGTCTTTGATCAAACCATTCCTTAAAGCCTGAGTATAGGTCTGGCCTTAATTTATCACTGCGGAAGTGGACTCAGCATTAGCATCTGGGGACAGCTATGGGCTGCCACTGTTCCTCCAACAGCAAGTGAACAGGGAGTCAGGCCTGCCTGTAGCACCGCTCGCACTATGCATAAATGAAACAGTGACAGCAATTTTCCTCATTTGCTACTTCCAAAGAGTAGGTCACCTCTCCCAGTAACTCAGTGATGCTCTCTCCTCACTAGGTATTCAAATAGCACCTGCCATTACCAAAGAAGATTTTTGTCGACAGCTTCCCAGCATTGTAGAGATCCCGGCCTTTCTGAGCTGTAAGCTTCTTGCCACCACAATTAATGCCAGCTGAGAATTAAGTAAGTAAGAGCCTCATGGAACACATATCTTCTGATATCTTCCATGCGATACACATACACTGAACTCAAAGTCTCTGTATTACAATTTTTCTAATCCTTTTAGGTATTCTTGTGGTTTGTAAAAAAAAAAAAAAACTTCCTCTAATTTATCAGTGCCCTTCCTGAGTGGATAGTTTGAAAATTGGATGTGGTATTTTAGCAATGTTTAGACCTGAGATATGTAGTGAAGAGAAAGAAATACAGTGGTAGATATTATTTGAGAAGACATACACTTGGCTGAAGTTCCCTTGTGAGGAGGAGGTACAGAAAGGACTTTTTCCTGCTGCTCAGTAAGAACTGGGGAAACCTGAGGGAAACATGCTAGTTTTTCTACAGATTCTTTAAGGTGTGAGGGGGGGTGAAGTGATTGGCCAAATCTGAGAGAGGTTTGAGATCTGGTGGAGCCAAATTAGGAGAATTTATGTGACAAAGAGCTGATCTGCAAAAGGGAAGGTTGAAGAACATTTTATTGTGTGGTACAAGGTGCCGAATAATCACATTTGTGTCCTCAAAGACTATGCGAATGCAGGGGGTGGCAAAACAGACCTCCATGAAGTGGCTAAGAAAAAAGATGTAAAATGATGGCTCCAAATATATGGGAGTGTTCCTGTGAATTCAAAAGGACCAGGAAGGAAAGACTTGAGGATGAAAAGAGCAAAAGACTTACTTTACAAGTCATTTATAAGTCGTTTCTAGCCACATTCAACACAGAGGAGGTTTGCAGTTCAGGCAGAGTCTGCTCAGGAACAAGGCAGAGTTGCTTTCATTCCTAAAACAGAACAGAGCATTCCTAAAACAGGGGAGACATGTCACAGTGCTGCTAATCCCTCTGAAGTAGGGCAGGCTTGCAAAGATGGAGAAGATACACCTCATTTGAACCTGATTAGGAGCATGAAATGGCAGGTGGATAAAAAGACAAAACAAGGAGGGCCAGTTAGAGAAGGCAACTGTCTGGGCCAGACCATTTATTGCTTTTGCGATTACTTCAATTGCTTTCTCCCGTACAAAACTTACTTTCCTTTAGCTTCATTGGGCTTCTGTTAAACCTGTACATCTTCAACTTTTATCCTATACGTGTGTGTTGCTCTGCTGGCGTTGCATATATCTTCAGAGTTATAGTTTTCTGACTTCCATCCTCCCACTGCTGCTACAGAAAAGGTTTAGGTATCAAGCTGTCAGTTTAGGTTTCGACAGCTGTGGTGGAAGTGTATCCATTAATCACAGTTAAGTTTTAGGCAGAATTTGGAAAAAAAGATTTATGAGTTCAATTCTGTAACTTTTTATTTTAATCTTGATTATAAAATGGAAAGTTCAACTATAGTTTGGAAAGAACAAGTGTTGTAGACCTGAATGAAGGGAGAGGCGCCAACAACATATCTTTCTCCTGTTCTGTGATACTGCAGGCACTCATATCACAAATATTTCTATACTGGAATGGTAATTTACCTTGGTGACCAGCCCCTGCTCTGCACAGAGGACACCACCAAAATACATTGTTTCCTAGACTTCCCTAGCAGTAATTTCAGTGTTTCTCTTGAAGGACATGAGGAAGACTGTGCTTTGTGCTCCCTACATATTTTCTCTGTGTCGAGTCTTTATATTCAGTGAACTAAAATTGAGGCTCCTGTGACAGTGTGGCTTTTCACCGGAAAAAGAAGGGAATTAAAAACTCATTGATTTTAGGTGTGGGGTATAGAGGGCATAGTTAGAAAACTTTTTCTGTAAGTTTTTTCTAGTAGGTTTGTTTTCTACCTTATTGAATGTTGTCTTATTATTAGTTTGTGTGGGTGTCTCATGGTAAAGAAAGATATTCCAGCATTCTTGACGTGTTTTCTTTCACTGTATCCCATGATGGATTCATGACATTGCCTAGAGCAGAATAAATTATTGTAACACTCATTTTCCTACAATATGCCTAATTTCACCATCTGTGATTTTTTCAGTTCTATACTGGATTTTCAGAAGTATCCTCCTAAACTTTTGGAATTTGTTTTTGATGGATTGCTTGTAAAACTCAAAAATAAGAGGTTATTTTCACAGACAATAGTAATTTTGATATTTCCAATTTTAATTTAATCTGTAGATGTGCCTAACGAAATAATAGTTGCAATACATTTTTCATTATGTGAATGGTAAAAGAGTTTTCAACTTGGTTTATAATTTAAAACAAATAATGTAGTAGAAAATAGACAATATATGGCCAGAAATAAGTATTCCATGTATGATCTAACATGGGTTTATTAACCCTAACGCTTGTTCTATTTAAGGAAAATGGTTTAGTTTCAAATGGATAGATCAGTAAATACACAGCACTGTAACTGTTGGAAACTTACCATGGCTCTGCCTTTGATATCTATTTAAAATGAACAAAAACTTTTATACATGAGTTTGACTTTTGACTAGGAATGTTCATATCTGTCCTTCATAAATAAGACTACAAAATTCATTGGACTATTAAAAGAAATATATAAAGAGCTTTCTTGTTCGTATGGATCAAGTTCATATGAATCTAATGACTACCCACCAAAAGGTAGATATATAATGACAAGAGGATATCATATTTTGCACCTTCATAAAGAAAGCCAGTGAGGGTACTGTACCCATAATACTTCTAGTTAAACATAGTTTTCAAGAACATCTCTGACTAACTTTGAGTTTTGCTGTCCTGTAGAAATGTAAAGAACTAGAGTTGTCCTGTCAAGCACTCCAATTTGAATATAAGTTATCAAAGGTATTCAGCATTGAAAAATGTATCTTACTATCAAAAAACCTCACCACTCATTTGTTGTTTATGCTTCTTATACAGGGAAGTTAACGTGCATCACTAGTGCACATTAGCATGCACTAACAGTTCTGCCCTACCTTCCTGCATGGCTGCTCTTGATCTTGTATTAAATAATATAAAAAATATGCTTTTTCATCTTGCCTGCATGTCCAGCTACAGAAGACATTTGGCTACCGAGGTGAAGTTTGTCATACAAAGACTGAAAGAGTAGTGCACCAGAGCACGACAGTGTTCAGTGTACTTCCCGCAGCCAGAGGCATCCATAACCTCCAGGGATCAGAGATGCCAGAGCGGACCTGGTTCAGGAAGCATACGGTGCCTACGTAGGAGCTAGAGGAACAGCTTGCTTGCTGGCTTTCAAAAGACAACTGCTCAGCAGGGGAACTGGGTCAGAAAGAATGAGATCTGGAACCTGAAGGGCAGCCTGTTTCTGGTGAAATGTCTCTGTACTGGTATCTCTCCATATCTTCGAAGGTATAAAATGGAGGGACAGGAAATTATTTGCAAGCCTTATGTAATATCCAGTCCTGTAAAAAGGTGCATGCTGGGCGATTCCTCTACCCACACAGCGCTCCACCATGCAGGCATGCCTCCGCATCCTTATCTTTGCATAACTCAAGCACAGACCTCCTACAAGATCATCTCCCACCTCTAATGTGCATCTGTTCATTTTCTGCCTGTCAAGCCTCTTCGGAATTTAAAAGAAGTTGCAAGAGATAGGAGAACAAGCTTTCAAGTTTGAGTGCATCAGATCAGGACAGATCTGATAAGAAATGTGAATTTTTATTGTCTGACTTACTTTTCTCTCTTTTTTATTTTTCCAAACTGGAAAGGAGGAAGGAGAACTGCTGTGTAAGGAACTGTTTCTTGCAATATATTTTTCCTCAGCAATAAAAATATCTCCAAGGCAGAAGTACAGTTCTCTTTTTAGACCTGACACGTCAGAAGCCTGATATATGTGGCTCGATGAGTTAGATGAAAAGGTATTATTAGGTTTTTATTAGATTATGATGCAAGCTCAAGCTGGCTAGGTTTGTCAGACAGTAAATCTAGTGCAAACATCTGTGGCCAAATTCTGCTCTCATACATGTTGCTGTTTGACGGTGGTCAGTATTCCTCTCTACTGTGATACTGGTTCCCTTCTGTCAGTCGCGAGAAGTGCACGGGTGTACATAGGACATGATTTACAGTGTAAACAGGTATTGACATAGAATAATTCTGATTTTGCTCTCAAATTAAATCAGAAATAATGCTATTAAAGGCAGAAGAGTTATTCTTCCTTACACAATACATGAATCCAAAATTCAGGCCTTTATCACAAGACGGTAGGATTTGTTAGATATGACATGGATATTTATTTATACATGGCTTCTTACCATCAGTGACTTCCTGTTTCAAAAATAACCCTTTTTCAGCTCCTTTCTGGCAGCTGCAAGTTGTGTTAAAGAAGCAAATCAAACTGTGTTGAAGTCAGGTAGACATGGAGATCTTCTATTGACTTCAGCAGGGACTGCACAAGAATTGGGTACCTGAAAGCTGCACTGGGCACTGCAAACACAGCAAGTACTTTTTATGTTCCAGGCAGAGCGATAGTCTCACGAACAGCAGGCAGCTCACTTCACAGTACGTCATACTCATTTTAAACCTGCCCCGAATGCTGCAGGAGCTCAGCAGTGAAGCAGGTTGCCCAAAGGCACAGATGTAAACCCAGACTAAGCTCACAGATGTTCTATGGCAGAGTATCTACTGTGCACTCTATAACACACAAAATATATACTGTAAATTTTTTTAAAGGTCACAATACTTGAAGACTTCCTGTGAAAAAGAATAAAAGCTCACCTGAAAAGATGGCATGTTTGAGGAAATGAAAACTGTCATATCATGAGCTAAGTTCTTGCTTGTATTCATTTTTTGGATAAGTGTCTCAAAGACATATTGCAGCAGAGCCATAAATCCAGATGCCATTGCACGTAGTTCTCGAGCCAAGCTTCCACAAATTCCAACCTTTGCAAATATCTTTATATATTAATCTGAATTTAGTGCTGAGATAAGCAACTTCTGATGAAAGCAGCACGATAAACATGAAACAAAGAAATATTTTCCAGATTTTCAGTATCTGCCCAACCTTTTCAGAGTTTGTAGTCATTCTCTCACACAGTAAGAAAATACATCTTCATCTAAATGCAGTGAAAAATAATTATTTCTGGCCCCCATCTGAACAGTTAATGGGTATGTTGGCTTGATATGCATGCCATTATATCTGAGACTTCTGTGGGAATAGTCTTCTCTAATATTTTTCAAGTTTTAATGAAGTAATGTTCATCTCTCTCCTTCAGTATTACAAAAGAGGTATAAAATCCTTATTCCAGACCTCCTGTTTAAGCAGTGATTACCTACAACTCTGGGCATGTTTCTCCTGTTCCTTTCCTACTGACCTGTGCATTATGTAGACAATGGACAATGGACAAGTAATGCTCAGTCTTTTTTTTTTTTCCCCTTGGCAACCATTTAAAGAAGGTAAACAACTGCACAAGACATTGCAAGGCACTGGAAAAATCTACCTATACAGAAAAACTTACTGAAATGCACAATGAATGTAAGAAATGTAATTATGTAACTATATTCTGCCATGGATTTGCCACTGTAATTCTCCTTGCTCTCCCTTTCCCAGGGACAGTTTAAAATAAGTTACCTGAAAGAAGAATTACATTGCAATACGATCTGAGTTTATCTCATCACTCATCTTGCATCACTAGTGTCCAACAGACATTTCAGGCCATTTATTCTTTGGACAATGATCTCAAATCGTTCCTGGAATATTAGGAACAAGATCACTTTCAGTTATAGTCATAAAATCACCCCAGTGATTTTAGAGAGGTTAGTTACTTGAATGAAAATTGGATTCTATCCAAAAAGTTTTTTGTGTTGAAATGTAAAGCAGGCTGAGTTCAAAGTTCTTGGCCCTGACAGTGTCTCTTTCATAACCAAAAATCCAGATGAATGAGGAGCCAGCCGAAAAAAGGTGATTTTATTACCATCGACAGGCTGGATTATCTCTGCAACATTACTACAGAATGGAATGAGAAGATTGCTCACATTTTACAGTAATTTATGTGGCCATAGAAATATTTCTCTCTGCTCTAAAAAGAGGCAGCATACAGATCAACAAGCCTCTGCAAGGACATATTTATGAATGGGCCTCTGCTGTTGGTGACTAAATGCTCTTACAGGTGCCAAAGAAAATGGGCCACCCAGATAACTCTGCTTCCAGCCTCATCTCCATCTGGTACGGAGCATCCCCATAGCTCACTGTGCAGCTGCTTGTGTGTGACAGTTGCCAGAGGCCCATACGCTGCTGCTGTCGACAGACCCTTTTAGCCAGTTTGTCATCTGGGGGTTGCAATTGCCTTTTAGTGATCATGGGCCTGCTGTGGTAGTCCCTATTCAGGAAAAATTCTGTTGGATTTGGCAGGAGTTTTGCTTGCAGAGTTACTGCTGGATGAGGCTACAGATTGTTAGATTGAGAAATTGTATCTTTTTGCTGGGACAGATGAAAGCAGAATTCTTTTTAAATGCAAATTGTCTGAGAAATAGACTACTCAAGCTTCCAGGAAGCTGAAATTCTAGTCTTTTATTTGCCAAGGCCACAAAATTCTTCAAATACACAAAGACAATCAGCAACCAGTTATCATCCCGTGATTAAATGCAACTTCCAAAGCGTCCATAAATATTTAAGCCTATTGCAACTTTCAGACATGTGGTTTGATAATTAAGGTGATCAGTGTAAAGAAAATTACTGATTTTTCTCTGGGGTGTTCCCATGCAGAGCACTTAAGTGATCCAGCCATAGAATACAAGGGTGTCGGGCACAAAGTCAAGATATTTTTCTTTTGAAAGAAAGAAGAAAAACTGTAGGGAGTGCACATTTATCTGAAGTGTGGGCTGATGATGGGGCTTATTTAAAACTTTGTTTCAGAGCTACCCTTTTGCCAAAGAATGCATTAGTGGATATCTAGAAATAGCATGTTTTGTACGGAATATGAATGTTGAAGTTGGTAAGTGCTCAGAGCTTGATTTGCCAGCCTTTTCCTGTTAAGTACTGTTCAGCTCCACAAGTGGTCAACATAAAACAGATATAATCAATAAGTGGATTAGGTATGTTAACAATCTAAAGGGTCCTTTAAGGATATAAATATGTAGTCTTAAATGGCTTATTCCGGGAAAGCCCTGTAGTGAAAGTTCATTTTTATTGCTGAAATACTCCTAGCCATGGTGCAGCTTTCTGTGTGGCAAGCTTTTCACAGAAAGTGTTCCTGGTCTTTCAGCTTCATCCATAAGCTCTTAAGCCTGACTTTCCTGGATGCCTTTTCCCCTTGAGGGAAACCTGAAACATTGTGCGATTTTAAACATTTACATATCCTCAAACATCTTTTTTCCATCTGTATCAGGTGATTGAGTAAGAAACAAGCTATCTTGCTTTGCAAATGGCACATAATTTACTATATCAAAGTTACTGAAGAGTAATTTTCAGGGACCCTGACCTGACCCTGTAATAAACTGCTGTTGACATACACTTAAGCACAGAGAAAGAGGCAGTTTGCAAAGCAGAAATCTGCTAAGCAGCAACTGCCAAAGCAAGTCTGCTTTGGTTTTAGACCCTCCTGTCTCTGGCAAGAAGATTGTAGATCCAAGTCTTGCATTCTAGTCCTGTGACTCTCTGGTCACTCCTACAGCCTGTCCCTCAAGCAAGTATACCATCTGGCATATACTTGACCTTAATTATAGCTCATGTCACAACTCCCTTGCCCAGTGGGAATGTTAGTGTCCCACCACTCAAAACACTGGAAAAGGGTGGAATTCATATTTCTGTGCCTCACCCAGCAGAACAGCTTTTGAACCAAGTGCTTCTGTAGCACAAGCAATGGATATTCTTTAAGCTGATATTTTTTATCTTGTTCTCCCATTTCTGTGAATTTTTCCATGATAAATGAAGAGGTAAAAATGGGAAAGCATAAGACAATGATGACCTTCTAATATGACTTCTTGGTTTATGTATAAAACCCCACAGGCAGACATTTTGCTTCTGTCTCAGAGAGGCATTAATGTAAGAAAACCACCAAGACTGTAAACCTGAAGGCAACTGAAGCCAAAGGTATCTTGAAACAGCCACATTAAATGGCTCAGCAGACATTTATACTTGTAACACTGACAGAGCCTTGGCCATAATAATAGGAAGATTACTTTCTGATTTGGCTTCGTAGAGAATTGTACTTTTGGCAAACTGTTAGGATACAGCTATAAATTACCCGTTTCATTTTGACCTAAATACAGCTCCATACACATGGAGTATGTCCTGCTAAATCACAGCTTCTAACACAACAGCACTCTTGTTCCTCCGTTCACACATCTTTGTGAAGAAACTGAATTACATACCTCATTGAGGTAGAAGACTAAAATACTTTATTGCAGTTCAGAAAACAGTAAAAATTATTTTAAATGATTGAACCCTCCAAGCAATTTCTTAAATGCAACCATATGATTTCTGTTACAGAAGGCAGAAAAAAGCCACAAGAACGTTCAGGGAGTCACCCAAAAGTCCCACCACACCCTAAGAAATGAGCTCTGCTGTCATTCTCCAAAACAGAGGCCTGCCATTTGGAAATGTAACAGACATTTTTGTAAGTCCTCTTAACTGTCTGCCTACCATTTGCTGCCACTTGTGGTTCAGTTATTTCCCAGTAAAATCTGTTCTGTGAACAAAAGGCCAGACAATTAGAACAACTTTTTGCCTGGTAACAGGTGCTGGTTGCTTCCTCTGCCTGAGAAGGATTGTGTATTTTATGCTCAGAATTTCTTTTGGGGCTCAGTAATATCCCTTAACATAGATATCAAACAAAGTATCAAATCTCAATAATGCTTGGGGACTGCAGAGAAGGTATAGCCCCTCCCTTAAGGTTACTGCAACATCAATCTTTTACTGTTTTTACACTCTGTTCTTGTTTTCCAAGGGTCTCTGGTAGAAGTATAGATGGCTTTTAAAGGGCCAGTCCTCATGTTCTAGGCTCTATTTGCTTATCAGCAAAGTAACCACCAGAACCTTCTATAGATAGACAAAAAGGTATTTTACAGAAGGGGCTTAAGAACAAGCAAATCCAACCACTACTTTTAGCTTCCTGAAGTCTGTTTGACTACATAAAGAATCTTAGAATTACAGGCTTCAAATGCACAGAGCACTATCTGCTAATCCAGGCTCAATGGAAAGGCAGAGACCACTATAGTAAGGGGACAAGCTAAAAAAGCCCTTAATATTAAAAGCCATTGTAATAGATACAGCAAAGAACCATGGCAGTTAGAAAATATCTTTTTCCTAGTCAGAGCTATAAAATTAGTTACACATTCATAAAACCAACAGTGAGAAGTAAGATGGCTGGCAAGAGTTCATAGGTACTGACATAGATAAAAGTTTGCTGTATGCAGTAGTGAACATAGCTATGGAAAAACAAACCTCAATTACATTTTAGCAAAGCACATCAAGAACCCGTTATAAGCTACAGCCCACTGTACACTGAACTGTTCCCTGCCTGAAGCCTGCCTCCCCAAATAAAAAGGACCTTTCAGGTCTATGTACTTACAAACTTACACAACAACTGGCTATTCCAGAAAGCTCTCCTCTTGCAAACAACTGTCAGGCCCCTGAGGGCCCTAATAAGCTCTGGTGGACCTGATCAGCCTCATCTGGGACCCCTGCCCACACCCTTCCCATAGGCTCTTGGGCCCCATTTAAGCTCAAGCATGGGCACTATATGCTTCTATAGTGCTATAGGGGTGCTAGTGTCTAGCTGTCTCTTACAGCTGTCTTCAGTACTTACATTGCAGCTTTGTCTCCTATTGCTCCTGTCTGGGCTGCCTGGATGGCCTATGGGCTTGGTTCATCCTCTTGCTATGTCTGGGGCTGTTGATGGGTCTTGCTGTCTACAACTGGTACTGTATGCCATGTTCAGATCCTGCAGGATAGTGTTCTGGTTAGGTCTGTGCTGGGGTCATCCTCAGGTCCTGGCTCAGCTGTACTTATGGGGTTGCACTGTTTTCTGTTGTTATCTCATATGCTAAGTGGGAAGATGGGTGGGCTACAGCTGGAATGAAACTACAGAGGGCAAAAGTTAGTGTCATTTTTAAAAGTTAAACTTAAAGTTTTCTGACACTTTAGTAATCACAGAATCACTAAGTTTGGAAAAGACCTGTAAGATCATAAAGTCCATCTAGCCTTGGTTTGAAAACCTCTAGAAATGAGCAATCTGCTGTTTCCCTCATTAAATTTTTTTTAGAGTTCAGTTGGCTGAAGAAGCAAGGAAAGAAAGTAATATTTTTCCAATGGCAAATACTGCATGGTATTTTGTTATAATAGGATGTATGCTTGTTACAGACTCCTGTCAATGAAACCAACAGGATTACAGAGGGTGGGATTTGCTTCTGTAGTTCAGAATAGGCTGTTTAGGGAAACAGGTTACTGGATGCTAAACTAATCTTCTGAAAGAACCTACTTATTTTCAGCCTTGAGAGGAATGGAGATTACTGGCAGTTTCTCAAGAGAAGAACGCTGAGAAGTGAGATGTTTAATGCTGTCTATAGCCAGAGCTTTTTGTATATTATGTATGCTTGTCCAGAAAGTATGAATACAAACATCATATTCAGATCAAACACCTATTTGCAGAGTATCTAGTTTCTGTGAATGGCCAGCTACAGGTTCCTGGAGAAATCAGATAAGAAATGTGTATATACCACTATACTTAGGCCAGATGCAGTTAACTTTTGAAAGTGTTGCAGTTTCAGCACTCATTGAATTGGATTCAATCTGCTACTTACGGCTGGATTCTAATTAGCATCACTCTATATTTTTCTGCAGGGTAGCATAGCAAACCTGGCATACTTAATAAGATTGCTATGCTGCTTTCACAGCTTTAACTGTCAACCTACTTTGCTCTGAAGAAATGGAGAAGCTGTTTGTTAAAATACAGCCTGGAAGGAGGAAAAAAGTTAGAGGGGATGTTTGGACTTCTGAGCTTTCCTGAGGCATGAGAAAACAATGGGAGTGTAAGCCTCCTTTACTTTCTAAGAATGGCTGCCCAGTAAAAATGTCTCTTCAGATCAAAATTTCCTTCCTGTCTGATTTGAAACAAATACCTTTCCCTCTGCCAGCATACCTTGCTGTTTTGTAGCAGTTTGCAGTATATCTTGCTGACTTTGAGCTGCTTTGCAGTCTGTTCAGTTGTCCATTTCTGAAAGCATCCATGTGAGAGTAGCATTGTGAGGAGTTTAATGTTAATGAAGATAAAGGGGCAAATCAAACAGTCTGCTTTGTAGTTTCTGATTTTAAGAGGCTTGAAAAGGTCTATGTAAGCCCTCTTACACATAATACTGTGTGCACACCCTAAATATGTTTTTATCCTGAATATCTAAGTAAGGTTAGTGAAACTGATGTAGATAGAAAATGACTGATGTAGCCCAAGGCCACCCAGCTCATCTGAGTAGAACAGAATTAAATGTGCTTCCTTCATTGTGGTGGTCTAACAACTCAGTCGTGTTTTCTGCATGTCTTCTCAGTACTGGACTCAGTATTTGGACAAAATAAATACTTACTGCTTTTCGATTTCCAAATAGCTGTTCTTCATGTAAGTGCAAATGTTGTATTGTTGTGCTTGCTAATAGGATTTTTTATTTGTCCTCAGGAAAGGTTTTCCTGACAGATGCAGGAGTTTGGTTTAAACACACTGGCTTTTTTGGGGGTGTTCTACCTCTGTGTTCAGATGTACTTGACAGGCTGTATGATATTTAAAATGAGCTAAGGGTTTTTTCCAATATCTCCCCTTCATTCCTACTTGTCACTAACACTTTATACAGGTGAGTGCCTTTAGAAACACTCATGTATCAGAATACCCTAGTGAGGGATGTTAATATTATTGCTGTACTTGCTTACAAATTGAAATTATAGCAAATACCATGTGACAACTCATCCCAAATCTATGGAGTTGAAAGAAAAAAGTTGCTAAGATTAAGTGAATCTGTGGAATTTCCCTTAGTTACCTGCTTATGGACTCTGAGAACGGGCTTTTCTTTCTCATCTGACTAAACCTAAATATAAGAATTGCAAGGTTGGATCAGACAAACTTGTCAAACCAAGGGTCCTGTCTCAACACTGGGTAGCAACAAATACCTAGGGAAAGAGTACGAGCTCAGGCTGTGCATACCATCTTTTTCTATCTTGGAAACACCTAACACTAATAAGGGTTTCTGGAGCATTTGATTTATCTTTAATTATCAGCAATGGACTTCTGTGAATTCGCTTATCACTGCTTTGATCTTGTTTATGGTTATTGGATCATTTAGCTGTAGGTTATACAACTCAATTAGGCTTTGTATTGCAAAAGTAGCTTCTGTATTTGCTTAAGACCTGTGGCCTCATAACCAGTGGGTTGCCTCTTAAATCTAGTACTGTAAGAAACAGAAAAAAAATTTTTAGGATTCTGTAGACTGAGTGCTGCTCCACTGACTGAGGTGGAATCTGATCTGCTGATTTACGAAGTGAAAGCAAATGCCTGCTCTAGATGCAAATGCAACTTGCATTTTCTACCTCTCTCCCAGTTACTTGGCATTGTAGTATGTTAATGACAGCTTGGAGCAGGTGTGACTTCCATTTCTGTGTGATGAACCAGTTGTGTACTTATCTTTTGAAAACATGATGACAGATTGGGAATGCATCCAGTTAGACAACCCATGTCCTCCTCAACACTTGTTTGTGTTGGTGGATGCTGTGCTCAGTCAATTAACAGTTTGTCAACAGCTGATTACAGGATAGCAAAATTAAGATAGCACCTCCTGCTAAGTAGATTTTCCTTCTCTTAGGATATCAGCACCTTGGTAATGACATTCCATTTCCAGGCTGAGCTTGGTTTCCTTGCTGGTACTGCTAGCCTCTCTTGCTGTGCAGAGCCTCTGAACAGCAGCTTTGTTGCAGTTTCTAAGACTCTGAAGGCTTTCTCAATTTTCCTTCACAATGATGGGGAATTAACACCAGCCCTGAAGTGTCTTGGTGACAAATCAAGCTTTAAGTCACTAAGACTGTAAAAAAATACTCTGCTTCACAGAAGGTGAAGGGGCTATTTTAATCATGGAATCATAGAACAGCCCACATTGGGAAGGACCTCAAAAGATCATCTAGTCCAGCCTTTCATGGAAAAGAGAGCATAGATGAGATTATCTAGCACCCTGTGCAGTTGCATCTTGAAAACTTCCAGTGATGGTGACTCCACCACATCCCTGGGGAGGTTTGATCTTGACTGAGCTTTCTTGTGTGGTCTAAGCTTATACATGAATGGCACGTGTGCTTTCTCTTTAGCAGAACTGTAGGTTTTTGAGTGCTTCTACTTGTCCTTGTTTCCAGAAGGCTTTACTCCCAAGTGTTCAGCTGTCTCTTTAAGATACATCTGAGGCATGTCTATAGCAGCAAGTACAATGACTGGCTCTTTCTCCCTCCATTGTGAATGCTCGCTTCCAAATCTCTGTTAAGAAATATCCATATCTCCAGAGACTCTTTACATTTTCCTTCAGCTTTTTTTCTGATGTTAAGCTGATGTTTGTTTTTTCCAGTCTGTTCTCCAAAGTGGCCAAACTGTGTTCTAGCATCTTCTATTTATTTGTATCATTTTAGAGTGTATACTTACGGATTCAATTCTCTGCAAGGTACAGGTACCAGGCAATTGATTATGCATTGCCTTAGCTTATAAGAGACAAATAAAAGCATAGAGTGCTTTAAGGATAAACAGTAATAAACTCTTCTGAAACTTCCATTTCTGCACTTAGTGCAAGACAGTGAGAGCTATATGGGCTAATGCTATGGCAAATATTTCCATCAATGTAGAGTGGTGAAAAAACACTACCCAATTGGAAAGGTGGCATTTAATGCTCTTTTTCCAGGTATGCATAAGTGCCCAGGCCTCCTGAGAGGCTATTAGTCCCTGTGGAAACATCATTATTTGATTGTGTGTGCAAAATAAAGATGACTTTCTCAACTTCCTTTGTCTAGAAATTGTAGGTCACTAGCATAAACCGAGTGCATGCGCTCAAGATGAGACCACTGCCTTTCTGCTCTGTCTCTTCCATGTTGCCAGAGTAGAGCTGGGAGGGGGCAAAGTCTCTGAAACCTGGAACTGGGGTGGCAGCTGGAAGGCTGCCTAGGGAGACTCTCCTCATATGCTGCACCATAAAAAGAAGGATCATAGCTTGGAGGCAGAATGCTGAACTTTGTGAACTCTAGGCATCACTGAAACCCATATCCCTGTTTGGAGATGCTGCTGGAGTTCAGGCAGACTCTCCAGGCCAAGTTGCCTAGAGAGCCTTTTCACCTCCATCCTCCATCTCTGCATATGCACACAACTCTGCATGGCTGAGGGCAGAAGCAGGAGTTATCATCCATCTGATTTCTTCACTCTTAATCCTGTTTATCTCCTTTACCTGTCTTGCTATGTACAATTTGCATTCTGCTTTTCATGGGGAAGAGAGGCTGGAAGGAATGTTGACGGGAAATATGCTAAGAGTTCATTTATAATAGTTCATATGATCTGACGCAAAATGTTTTAAGACTTATTCAGAAAGCTTAGCATGAAGCAGTTAAAAGTGTGAAATCAGTATGCCCATATGAAAGCATATTGAACAGATGTTAGAATAGTCTTGTTCAGGGATAAAATAACCCCTGATACAGCCCTAAATCTATTGCAAGGTCCATTGATTGATTCCAGAAAATACAATATCATTCTAAGCATTCAGAGATCTGACTTGAGCTTTTTAATGTTTTGAAATTTTCTGTCTTAACTTTGCTTTTGTGAGAGAAATGTGGTAGTGAACCTTGTTTCAAGTCACTTTAGAAGTATGCAACACAATGAAATCTTTATTGAATACTTTACTGATGTTTTCTCCCCTCCTGTCCCTCTCTTCCCCAGTTCTTTATGGCAGAAATCACGTTTGCAATTTACTTTGATGGGACTTTTCTAGTTCAGGGAGAATTGCTACAGGACAGGTATAAACTTGAATGATCTTTGTGTCATACTGAGTGCTTGATGAACTCCATGTCCAGAGACACCTTACCTTGATAGAGCTGCACTGATTGCAGCGGACTGGTTTCTAACATTCCCATTTTTAGTGGCATTAAAGCAATCAGGTCAGTATCAATAGATTAGACCTGAATTTTCATATAGACTAGAATTTTTTTCTTGGCTTTTTCCAGTTGTTTACCCACTTGTGTGTTCTGGAGAGTAGAAACTATAAGGGAGAGTTCCATGTAGGTCTTGCATTGCAGTTAAACTTTATTGACTTCAATCATAAAAATGGATGCAAGAAAATCTTATTAAAACTAAATAGTGTGTTAGTAACCTGCTGTTTTCTTCTTGGGACATATGTGAGCTCATTACTGGACTCTTGATGGCTGTTGCTCCAATGCATATTTAGAAAATTCTTTTGCTACCTCTACAGAAGTAATGAATTTGTTTCACCTTGTGCCCTTGTACACATTATAAATGACAATCCCAATAAAAAGTAAAACTAATAACACAAACCAAATTATCTGCCTGCACCTTTAGCAACATTTTCTCTTATTTTAAAAACAAAGGGGATAAATTGAACATGGCAAAATGTGCTGTGTCTGGATTTTGCAGCTCCCAGCTTTTGACAGTCAGTCTACATTCTCTGCCCTGGAGAAAATTCAGCTGCACATAAAGATAGGAAATAAAATTACTTCTTGGAGGCGTTGGTGTTAAATAATCTATGTTGTCTGAAATCTGGCAGAATGCTCACAAGCTTTCTCAAGTTTTTTATGGAAAACAAGAGCTGTCATTATACTATATGAAAAATGAGTCCTCTTTCTGGAATCATCTCCATTAATTACCAGGTTGAAGCTTGGATTTCCTTGCTAAAATGAATTTGGACTTTGATAATTACTTTAAAAGGAATAGTTCCATAGTCTTGTCTTGATTTTCTTGTCAAAACATTGGTTGTTAATGCATTAATTCCATTACAATAAATTGAAGGAAAAGAAAGGATGCTAAAAAGGAACATTAAAACTGTGCAAGGCATGGTGACAGATTGAAACTTGAATTATTGTGCAATCTTGGAAGGAGTGAAAATGCCCCTGTCACTCTCTGCCACCAGCTTCTTCCACTATGTGCCTGGAAGCATGGTAGGAAGCATACTTGCCTATTTCTAGCTTCAGGAGCATGGAGATAATACTAATAGGCAGACCTTCAAATTATTTTCCTACCCTCTGGCCCAGGAGTGGGTGAGCAACCAGGAAGCTCTTATGGATATAATCTGTGTTTTTAAAAAGCTCAGTGAATATTGAGCACTTTGTATCCTGCATCTTATTGAAACCCAAGAGAATTAGGCTCTTTGCCAGGTTTAAAAAGGTACTCGGGCTGAGCACTAGAAATTAAGCATTTTCCTGTGTGAATTTGGATTCTTAATTTTAAATAGTTTTTTTGAAAATCAAACACAGTTGACTTTGAATATGTTACACAAAGTCATAAAGGGTAAGAAGGAGCCAAAAAAGATTGGGGACTACAGTAAGCTCTGAGCTGAAAACCTTCTGTAGGCTACTTGTGAGGCATGTTCCAGCTGTAAAATAACTGTTACTAAAAATATCTTAAGATCACTGTATAATTTAGTCAGCTTTGAATGTCAGATCATACAATGGAACACATGTACATATTTTAGAGAACTGATAAAATTAGCCTATATCTGCTAAGATATTACTGGAATAGATGCTTGCTTTCAGCTGGCATTGTCTCAAGTGTGCAGCAGGGGGGAATCAAGCTACCAGTTGGGTGAGAAGAATGGGTTCTGGTTCCTTCTCTGCCACTCTGAACAATTCGCCTCACTTCCTGGTGCATTTGTGTCCCTGTCTGCAAATGGACTGAGGAGCATAGATAAAAAGCTCTCTGTAAAAGATACCTGAGAGAATAATGATATTCTACCAAAGTTTTTACTGCCATTATACTTAGATCTTGTGTTTTTCACTTGGGAAAGAGTATAGTTAACTAGCAATGACACTGTGACTTGGCATTTTCAAGCTAGATTCACAATATGTTCTTAAAGTAGTGTGATTGTCTATGGACAGCATCCTAATTTAACTCTCATTGTTCTTGAAATACCTTAATGAGAAATTCTTTTAAAAAACCTCAGTACAGAGTAACTTTATTTAAATACTAAGGAAACTATGTATTCCTGTTTTGTTTCATTGACACACAAATGCTCAAAGCACCCTACAGAAAGTCGTCATTTCTTAAAAACAGCTTTCTCTGAAAATTGCAAACAACTTTTTGGGTAAAGTGCACTTACTGAATGACAGTGTGCTAGGCTCTTCATCTTCTTAAAACCAGAAACTCTTTGTAAAAAGTAATGAGTTCCTGCTGCTTCTCTCCTGGAAATGGATGGCACAATTCATCTGCTATCACTCCATGCTCTCCAATTTTCATTGTTATTAAAGACAAATAGTCACCAGTTCCCTTAGTGGTATCTTCTTACACAAGCAATCTGGGGCTGATAGTCACAGCAAAATGCTGGGTTCATGGTAGAAAAACAGAGTAATACCCACCCCAGTGAAATGCTGTATGCAGAAGTTGAAATGAAAGGAGTACTGGAAAATGCTAATCTTTTCCTTTAGTCTACTTTTTCCATATTCACTACTATCAGTGCTACTTGATTTACTGATGTACACAAGTCCCTGCATACAGACTGTTGAGAGGTACTTAAAAATGAATAAGAGGTGGAAAGAAGAGGGGTGTTGCCTTTGAACATCCAAGGAGAAATGAAAACCACCAATGAAAATCTGTCCTGTCATAGGCCTTCCTCTAGAAACAATAGTTGTTTTTAATAGATCACATTATCTTTGAAAAAGGGCAGCGAAACATAGGATACTATTTTGACTTTGAATGTATTAATTTATGTGCACAAAGCAATTACTTAGCCCACGCAAATGGGAATATGAAAGTATTAATTGTTGCCAAACTTAAGTGAATAAATGCTTGGTTTTAATTAAAAGATTTGATCCCAACTCTACTCTGGCAAGACTGCCATTTATTTTAGGAAAAGGAGAAATGGACTCAAATTGTGTAGGAATAATTAAAGCTCTGAGCACATGGGTAATACAGGTTTTTTAATTCTTTGCATACTGGATACTTTTGAAAGTTTGGGTGGGAGAAATGCATTTCGGGGAAGAAATAGAAGAATTAATTTAGAATTTGTTTTACAAATGTACTCTTGAGAGTTAATGCAGTCTACAGTGCACTAGCATGGGCAAGTTTACAACTCTTGACTTTCAAGGCTGTACTTAAACTAGATTTTTTTCCTTTTTGCAGCAGGTGTTTTCAATTTCTTCTGTATTGGGTATACATTAGCAGTGTGTAGTTGTAAAGAGTGGCCTAAAATTTCCAATAGGAAAAATAGGAGTCTAAAAATCACAAATGGCTTATACTTTTGTCAGTGTTAAAGTTTAAGCATGTCATAAGCCTCCCGTGCCAAGCTGGTGTGAGGGAGCAGCAAGAACTGGCTGCTCTGCAGGGGGAGAGGAATGAGGAGTGGAGCATGATGATTATGCAGGTGGGAGGGGTGACCAGGAGGGAGCTAGCTTTCTTCACAAAACCTCTTATCAGCAAAGGGACTGACCTTGGACTCAGCCAGCTAAACTACTTAATTCCCCCAATTTGCACTCCTAGAAGGGGAATGTACTCTGGGCTGACAGCTGTGTCTTTCATTTCCAGATTATGTTAACTGGGAAGCTGTTTCATGTACTTTGCCACAAGCTCAGAATGCAGGTGACTACAGTAGAATCAGATTAACACAGCATTTTGCTTACTGCCTTCTGCCTATATTTTTAATATTTTTTGCTGTTGATGGTGCTTGAGATCCAGTTCAGAGTCAATTGAAACCAGTGGAATTGATTCATTGACTTTTCTGAACATTGGGTAAATACTGTAGGCATGATAATATTAAAAAAGTTCAGAACTCTGTCTTTTAGAAATGAAATATATTCTGGCTGCTTTTATTCCTGCCACCTTTGGTTTTGTGTCCATAAACACCAGTTTAAATTCTTAGCAATTACTACATTAGGATAAGAAGAGTTTTCAAATATTTTAATATTTTGGGTATAACTGGCAGAAACTGCGGGCAACAGTTGCAGCACAGTTAAATTGGCCATTGCCCTGCCAGTGTTTTAGATTGTGAAAATTTAGGAGAACCATAAGCTCTAAAAGGATTAAAAATCATCATTTAAGACTGGTGTGCTCTGAAGCTTTGAACTTGTAATCAATTAGACCTTAAAAAAAAAGATTCTGGTAATTAATATAAAGTTGGGGGCGGGGCTTGAGGGATGAGTTTCTTACTGTTTTTTTTCTGGTTCAAGCAGAGAGTGTGACGAACTTAAATTTTAAAAATGACTTCATAGAAAATGTAGAAGCCAAAACTGTAATGATTTAAATTAGTGCTTGAAGGTCAGTAAATTAGGCCTATCTTCACAAGGGAAGTTGAGATTTGGTAAAAACATTTCATCCCTAAATGATGTATTTCAGCTATGAATTGTGATCAAAGTGCCTCAAAGTAATTTCTCCCTGGTCTTTTATATAATCGAAGCTGCGTAGTGGAACTTTCTCTTGTATTTTCATTTTGGACTAATATTTACCATGTTTCAGGCATTCAGTGTTTATTTAGAAACTGATATATCTGCCAAAAAAAGTCTCCATGAAAGATTTTATTTAAAGATCTGGCTTTCCCTTCAAAAATTTACCTTCTGATAAATTTTCTACCAGCTCATGAGTCATAGCAGATCTATTCCTTCTGAATAGTGAGGCTATTCAATGTTGTATATTTTTATGATACAGTGTGGATTTTCTTTAACTACTTAAGTCACTGCTGTTGTAGTTCTAGTTGAAGGACTGTCTTACCTGGAAATAGGTGAAATTTGATTACATGTGTATGATTAACAATTAAAAAGTGTTTTTCCAGAGCCTCATACACCTCACTTAAGTTATCTTTTCACAGCTACACATGGAGAAATGCAGTACAGAATTGGATCTAAATGCCTAGAATAGCTCCACTTGAAAATACTGAGGGCAAGGCTGTTGTGTGCATTAAAGGTAGAAGAGGGGCCCCTGAAGGATGTCTTAATGGGGGATTCCCCAAGAGGAAAAGCTGTTGTCATTGGTGTGTATGTAGCAACTCCAAAGGACAATGAGTGGTTCAGTCAGGCCAAGAAAAAGACAAAGGGAATTAGAACTGGAAGCAGGCCGGCAGGATGATAGTTAGCTAGTGGATTAGTCAGTACATGGAAACTTTATTTGGCACTTGTGTAGTCTTCAGTCTCAAAGAAGAACCACAATGTTCCCTTGGGAGATTATTTTAAGATCCCAAAGAATGTATGTGCTGTTCTTTAGTGTTGAGAAATTTCATCACGTGCTCATCCAGCCTGTTTTTTAATTCAGAAGTAACAAGTGCAGAGCATCCCCTGGATGCATAGTTACTGCTGTTTTATGGGGACGGAAGAAAAAGTATTCTAGTTTCCAGCTCCACAGTAAGTTACTATATTCCCCCAGGATCCATTTTGCAGCACACTACAGCCTTTGATTCTCACACTTATTTTATAGTCATGAGTTCTCTGCTGCTAGAAAGGCAACAGCGATCACATTTGGCATAATGTCACTTATGGAAAATTGTTTTAGCTGCTAAGTAGAAATCTAATTCAAATTAATTGTAAAACTGAGTGGCTTATTCCAGAACCTACACAAGACCAGTGGAATTGGTTAAAACTGGAGTAAACAAACCCTGCTAGATCCAAGTTGGGGGCCATGGCTGGTGCTTGATTTCAGTGCCCGTGCCAGCTTTGGAAGCTAAGTACTTGGATTGCACAGCACTGCACCTGTACTAAAGGGTCATGCTGAACCTGAGCTAGCTCTACCCAGAGACAAATCTCGTGTCTGCATCAGAACCTATGTGCAATAGGTGGCACTGTTAGTTTGTAACTTGGGCAAACCACCCACAGACAAGTGGGAGTTGATGGTAGCTGCAGTCCAAAAATAAATTTATGTATGCTGGGCTGAACAGCAAGTGGAAACTGCTGTTGCAGCTCAGAGGATTGATTGACAAGCATGCTCAGCTTCTTGCAAAAGTCAAATGAGATGTGTACAAGAAGCAAGTGTTAAGTGATCCTCTGAGCTGTGAATGTTGTAAACCTAGTTCTACCTTCAAGTACACCTGTGTGATTCCCCAAAAAAGATTAGCAAAACTTTCAGTGTCTGACATAAAAACTCAAACCTGAAGTTCTGCATTGCTTTTAAGTTCAAATCTGGCAAATGTTCATGCTTTGTTCAGTCTCCTTCCTCCACTGTTTTCTTCTGCAGCTTTAATAACTGCTTATACCCCCTGTTCTTCCCTCTAGAAAGGGAGGTTTTCGAAGTGTGCTGTGATTCTGTTTCTAAGTGACTGTATTTTAAATTTTCCACTGCTGTGAATGACATAAATGACTTGAGCAGAGGAATTGTGTTGCTCTAGGTAGCCAGTATACTCATCAAATGCCGTGTGTGATTGAGATACGTAGATATTATGATTTCAGGACAGCTGTGCTAAGTCCTAGGAGCTGAATAAACTTCACATTCTATATTTCAGTAGGTGAAAGCTCTCTATGCAGGACGGATACCCAGTGGAGACAGACTGTTCTAATTTTTAAAATCATGAAAGGCTTTTGACACTTGCTCTATTAATTTTCCACTAAGGACAGTGAGTCCTTAAAATAACTGTTTGGCTAACCTCTGTATGAACAGGCTCTGCTTGTTACTACTAAAATTGGAAGTACTCATTGTACTAATGGATTTTGGCTTTTCCCTGCTGCTTTACCTTTAAGCATAGATGTTATTATTTGAGCATTGGTTTTTTGAGTAAAAAGATAAAATGTGTGTTTTAAATTAATCCTCTTTGCTGCCCTTTCCCCTTAGAAGATCAGAACTGCTGAACAATAGTGCAATTTCTCATGTGCAGTCCTGTCAGCTAAACCAACACCACTGAGACTTTGCCTAGCTTTTCTAGCATACCTGTTCCTAGGCACTGTCATTTTTGGCTTGACCTCTGTAAGTCTTCACTCTCAGGACATGACTTTACTAACCCACCTGATAAAGCTAGAGACCTCTGTGAATTATGGAGAGGTGTGTTGACTCAGTTTTGTGCTTTCAATGTATTACCAATTGTATACTTAACACCTATGTGTTAAGTATTTCATCCTATTTTGATTCTCCATTCCACAAGTTTTAAAGCTCAGTGTGAAGATTTAGGGCTGCTTTGCTGGACAAAGTTAATCACTTCAGTGATTCAAGCCCCTTGCCTGATATATCAAGCCTCAAAGACAGTATTCACTTGCTAACCTCAAATCCTAAAATCCCAACTGAATTACTAGCAGCAGGCTTCAAACTGATTTCCTGACTACACAGAAGGGGACAAAAATCAGCTGCAGCTGTATACAAGGGGGCTGAGTTGAATCTTAGAGTTGCATCACACATTTGCATGAAGTTAATTTTCATGTGATTTAAGATCTCACATTCTTTGAAAAGAAAAAATCTTGCTCTTCAGAAACTTTCTATAAAATTGCTTATCCTCCATATGTCTTTTTGGGAGGGGGAGAAAGCTTGTTCTAGAACAACCTGAAGTATATTCTGTGAAAAACTTACATGTAGCCATCCTAACATAAGATTATTCATTGACTGCATTCCAGAAAAGTTAGATAAAAATATAGAGTATGAATCCGGAGTATTTGAATTAATGGTTATCTAAATTTTATTTGAACATCAGCCATTTGGAATCAAAAGAATTCCCAAGATGTAGCACATTTAGCAACTAATACAAATTCTGAAATGAAGTTATCCCTATAGCTCCTGGTGCATGCTCTGACTGTCTCAAATATTTTTAATGCTTTTTTCTCAAAGATATCCAATCTGAAGGTCCTCCCAGATTACCATTAGGTCTGACAAACATTTTTCTCCCTTTTTAATGAGCCTTTAGTACAAATGGTGTCTTGAAAAATATTCCTGTCTTTGCTTGTGTTGAGGCTCCACTTTTTCATTTATCTATCATGTCATTAAACTGCTATGATGTCTTCTGCACATCAAGTCAGGAACTTTTCAGTACTTACACAATGAACCCATGATTGCTGCCTGATGTATTTTAAAGTGTTGATATTAATCTCTTGGTGTCGTCTTGGCCTGTTTCTAGCAGCACTGGTTGGCCCTTACCCAGCGCTTAGGTATTGCACCCAGGACAACCCCAGGCTTGTGTGTGAATGGTGTGGTGAAAGCCCAGTAACTGAGGAATTTGCATTCATCTTCTGGCATCTGTGGTGACTTTCACAGCATGGCTCTCACACCTGTAGGTGTTTGTTCAGATCTGTCTCTTAACAGACTGAGTGTGGAGGTGACAGAGGAGTAGATTTAGTACCTGCTGAAACTCATGAAGACCTTTCCATGAGCTTCAGTGGATGTTAGATTAGAAACAAACTTTATCATCCTTTCACTGAAATTCAGGCTACCTATTCAGATGCCTGTATATGATTTACCAATATGTTATCTATGATTTAAAGAGGATCAGTGCTATAAAACAGGGCTTGCCAAGCTGAGTTTGACAGGATTGCCACTGATAAGTGTCCAATATACCATTCAGCAATTGCTGCAGCAATTGGCCCTCGTTACCCCTCTAAAAAGAGAAGCAGCTGCCTTCAGTCTAGCAGCCATCACCATTCAGACACTGGTGGGTGGCTGCAGATGTTTCATTCGGACGTGTGTGGCTGCCAGTGATCAGACCCTGCTGTGGGGTAGGTGTCTGTAAGAGGCAAAGACTCATGAATGACAACTGCTTGTGCGCAGGCACTCACATCGACTCAAGCAATGCCTGCATAGAGGCAGCAGGGAACAGTTTCAGTGTAGCTTGTCTACTCTCTGTGGTGTGGGTGACTCGGCCATCAATTGTGTAAATGTTGTTAGGAAGCAAAGGATTGAAAAAGCAGGTCTCTTTTGAGCAAACTGCTACACTGACTGTTGTGAGGTGGTTGTCATCTAGCCCTGCACTGTGTGTGAACAGAATGAATGCATGAATAGGAATTTAGCCGGTGTTCTCTGAACAGCTATGAGAGTATTGACTATTTTAGATGTGGAATAAGCACTTCAGTTTCCAAAGTGAATTGAAGTGTGTTCCAGCAGTGATAGGCTGTCCCTTAGACACTATTTACAAAACCTGCAGCTTCTGTGATACTCTCCACTGTTGACCCTTCCTTTCTATTATGCTTTCCCAGCTAGTCTGTGATAGAGGTCTGAATGTCTCCTATGCTTTCCAGGAGCAGAAGTCATTTGAGGAGGTTGCAAGCTAACTGCCTAAATCTGTGAGCAGGAGAAAAAGTACTATTGGCATTAGGTAAAGAACTGCTTGATATTTTTTTCTTGTGCAGAACATGCCTTGAGTAACTGTTTTTCTGTTAGGAAGGCAAGCAGAAATGGCCCCATTAATGTCTTGTCCCTTCTGAAATCTCTGCTTGTGACCCTGTTGCACCAGAAAGAGCATGCTATTTTAGAGTCTCTTGGCCACTCACAACTAAAGCTGGTGTAAAGATGATTTCCTCTGGATTAGAACTGCTTCTGCCTGCAGTTAGGATGGTTGATGGAATGGATGTTATGTTTTGACTGCAAATCACAATAGGTTTCAACTGGAAGCAATAAATCCCAGCCTCCATACTTCTGTTAGTGATAGAAATAATCTTGAATTCTTCAGATGAAAGTATTAAGACATTAAGAGTTGTAACTGGGTTATTAACTCATTCTTGAAGTTTAAAATATAAATTAAAAAAGATACATGCCCCTGCCCCTTAGGAAACTGCATGTCTGTATTGGGTGCTTTTTAGTTTTCTTGCTTTCAGCTTATTTTTTGAGATTTAAGAAATGTGTATTTCCTAGTGCTTAAAAGAAGTTGACATACAGTTGTTAAATACTAAATATCAGGGTGCAACATGGGCTGCTAGCTGGCTGGGGAGCCAGGAGCTGCAGGGGACTCCTGGGCATTCCTTGCCATCAGGGCCTGTCCCACTGCCCCCAGCAAGGGAGCAGGGCAGGCCAGGAGGGCTGGGAAGTGTCCAGATCAAGGGGACCCATGGCCAGGCGTGGGCATGGCTGTGTGACACAGCTGAGACGTAACTCAGGCAGGGGACAAGGGTGAGAACTTCAGCTTTCAAGGGAGGAAGCGGGGAACCCCCCCCAGGATATTTTAGCAGAGCTATTAAGGCAGCTCCTAGCTTTCTTCAGAGCTTACCAGCTCACGAGCCTTTAGACATTTAGCAGGGAGAGAGATGCTCTAGGCCCTAACATCAAGAGCCTGTGTAAATAGGCAGAAAATAAAAAGGAAGAAAATCCCTGCGATCTCCCTGTGCTTCTAACTTGCTGCACTCTTGTTCCATGCACAATGTGGAGAGCAGTGATCAATCCAGTAGTATATGCACTACGCAGAATTTTGCTTTGCTAGTATTTAATCATTTAGTTGTACTAATGAAAACAGCATGGCTGAAAAAAGCTTTTGAATTTTCTGTGTCTTATGGTACTAAATAAACCATTTATTAGAAGGGAAAACATTTTGTGGGGGTAGAAGGAAGTTTCACACTGCTGCTGTGGTGTGAATAGAATTCTTCTTTTGCTAATTTCTTTTGGTGGTTGTTAGTACCCCTTTTGGACCATGTGCATGACATTTTTAAAAAGACATATCCCTTAGTTGATGAATTTTAACTGAAATATTGTCACTAGGACATTCATCACCGCTGAGAGCTCTTAGCGGGTTCCAGTCAATGGCGGCAGCTCACATGGCCTGGGCAGCATGTTGGCTTCCAAGATGACAATCCCATTTCCTTCAGGGATTGTCGTAATTAGGGAAGTCAGAGTGAAGCTAAGAATGGCAGTGACTCACAACTGATACCAGTAGGTATGACCAGGGCGAGTGGATTAAGATGGCTTGTGCTGTCATATCAGAATTGGCACACTTGATGACCGACTAGTGATACAGTTATTGGATATGCTCAATAGCTAATTTCAGTGGGATTGTGGTGGAGTAAGGTACTTGGAGCCTGCAAGGCTACTGGAGTCTAGATGCATTTTATCTATGCTTCCCACCATATTAAGACTATTGTGTGTTTGTAGACCACACAATTGTTTGACAAGCATGTTCTCAGGCAGTACATCTGAAAGTACACTACTTTATAAATAAATCTGCCATATGGTTTGTCAGGTAGGTCTTTGACGCCTTTCACACTTGCTTAGTCAGAAGTGTATTACATACAACCCTTTGCACATGACAGAAGAAGCATCTGTTTTGTGACATGAAGACATGTGAAATGTAAGTAAATCACTTACAGTTTGTATTACTGGAATACCCATCAGCCCTATTTGTGTATTGGAACTGCACTCTGCTAGGCGCTGCGCAAACAGAACAAAGACAGTCCCAGCTCCAAGAGCTTAAATCTCAGCATGCTGGATTTGAAAATGTACTAATATGAAAGTCTGTATATAAGGAAGAGCCTCTCACATTATTACATTAAGATCAGCTCAGAGTACTATAAAATATTCAAATATTCTGATCCACTACAAACCTGGCATAACTCAACTGAAATCAAAGTTATCACAGCAAGGTTGATCTCACTAAGATAAATGCTTTATTCTACTATAAAAGCTCAGTCCAACCTCCTCTATGTTGCCGCCAGAGAGTCTGCAAAAAAAAATAATTTTAAGAATCAGCCTTTCCTTAGTAAGCCTTAAGATAGCTCAGTTGTTTTAGATGTTATTTATTAAATATTGCTTAATTAAAAACTGGTTTAACTGATTTGGAGCCTGAAACCATTCCCATTCAGACCTTTGAGAATATTTTATTCAACTTTATTAGCAATTAGATCTAGCCTTTAACCCTTTGGAAACCACCAACGAATGCATATTCAGGAAAAGCAGCTAAGTATTCATTTGGTTGGCTGTCTGGAGACTGCAAATATTCCAATGATTAAATAGATATTTTTTTTTGCCACTGGGCAAAGCTGTCTGCCAAGTTCTCACCAGATGCATGTTAATAAAGCTGGGTTTGATAAACAGTTCTGATGCAGGGTTCAGAGCAATCTGAGTGACTCAAAGCTGCTAACAGGGTAAGCGGAGTTTTCCAATGCCTTCTCTTAGCTCTGGTTTGAACTGAGATGCAAGCTGTAAGCAAATTAAAGTATTATTTGATAGTCTTCCCTGAAAATAGTGAGAATCAAGTCCATTCTCTTAGCTGGCAAGTGGCATATCTCAGAAGAGCTGTGTAATTGGCATTACCTGACATTTTTGGGGAATCCTCAGAGAGGCCAAGGACCAAATAGTGATGAAGGATTAATTGCCTTCATGGCAAGCAGCAGCGTCCAGGTCAGGGTGCAATGCATTGCTAGAAGAAGGTGGGAAAGGTGGTGTTCCTGTCTGCAGAAGGTGTTCTGGGCATTTGGGCAGAATTAATGTTCTTTTCTGAGCATAGGAGTCAGGTTGGAGTGATGCTTACTTTGCCAAATACATTGACAGCTCAGGTGAAGGTTTAAGAGCTGCAGACAGGCTGAGGACAGCTTTCAAGTTGCAACAGTCCAGCTGTGATGTAGGAAGGATCTGAGACAGCTATGCTTAAATCAATTACTTCCTGCTCTTAAGGTTTAACACCCTCAGTCTAAGCATGTAGCAGCTGTTAATTACAGTAACAAACTCAGAGGTGGGGACTAATGAGCAGAAAAATGTAGGAGATGTGCAGCTTCATTTCCAATCCATTTCTGCTAACAGGACAGCAAATGGGCAAGCACCTTTTTGCTGTTCTCTGATGTTTACAAGCTCAGGTAGTGTGCATGGAGGTATGGGAGTGTAAGGTTGGGAGGAGGATTCCTATGTCCTGTTCTTCCTTTTCAGGGACTCAGAATGAATTGCTCCCTGAAATTCATGAGATGTTGAGTTTCAGTGGCAAAGATGACAAGAGCCTTCTGTCACCTTGTGCTCTTCGTTACAACTAGTGTGGATGAGAGTCCTAAAAAAACTCATTCATTGAAGCAAGCCCAGAGCTGAAGCTGAGTCAGCAAAATCTCCCCCAAAGTTTACTAGCAGTGCTAGCTGCCCAAGAAGAGAAATTTAAGTTGGCTGAGGAAATATACCTGCTGTGTGGCTCCGCAAATGTCTAGGATCTCATTTTAGAAACTAAGAGTCCCTCCCAGAAGCCAGAGTCCTTATTGTCTGCAATTATAAACACAAAATTTACTGTGCATGATTGAGGCACCAGATTTTCTTTTGTTATTATGCAAGTGAAATAAAATCAGGGCTTCCAAGACTATGCTTCCTCTCTTCCAGGGTTGCTTTTTCGATTGGTTTTAACAATCCAGGGAGCTTACTATTAGAGACTTCTTCCCACAAACATTTATGTTTCTGTTGCAAATTCAGTCTGGTGTGTTTTGTCTCCTTTACCTCTCTTCCACTGCATTGTCTGCTTTTTTTAATACTAATAGCTACTTCCTTCAGAGTTGTGTATCTCCATGTGACTATTCTGGAGATTTTAATTCTTGACAAATAACAAGATAAAAAAATAGCTGTATTAGAAAGGAAATCCTTTGATAGGACAGAGCTGGAGGTGTGACTGCTAACCAACAACTTAGGAGACTGACCAAGTTTTCTAGCTCAGTCTGGACCTTATTTAATCTTGGGCAATTCATTTAATTCACTTCATCCTTGTCTTTTGCTCTTTGTAAACATGGGGATGATAAACTTTTATAAGCATGTTGTAATCCATTAACTCCTATAAGGCTTTCAAGCTGCATTGCTATATAGTATCTAAGTACAACTTATATAATCAGAACAGCATTATTACTTCTTAACTATTTTTGCATTTTGTCCAAACTGAATGAATGCCAATTTAATTGTGTTGCATGTGAAAATTTCATAATTCATACTATATTAAAGAAACAACTTTTATTACCGTACTAACTGCAAGCAAAGACAGGGGACAATAAAGATACATATTTTACAATCTATTAATTCTGGACCTTTTTAGAGAGAGCAAAATACTTAGTGGATTACTTAGGCTAATATCCTTTCTCTAGGCTGCTCAAGGTCATATATAATGGATGATGTACCTTTTTGTGTATGTATGCATTATGCATGGGTTTTGGACAAGTTGTAATCAGGTCTAGGAATTCCGCCAATTTATTATTGGAAAAATTTATGGTATTTAGCACTTATGTAGTACTTTACAGTTTTCAAGGGGAATTATAACTAATTAACCCTTGCACGTGTACAGAGCACAATTGTTACTACAAATGTGAAATACAGTTATAAGAAGTAATTTTTCAAAGTTAATACCAAAGCCAGAATTAAACCTCAGATTGCTTACTATTTGTCTTGTGATCAATTTAATAGGCCTTCCTTTATCTCCAGTCAAGAGCTGCTAAAACAAGGACTGGGTTAGTAGAATCCAAGGGTGTTCTGGCTTATTTGAGCGGTTGACTCCCTGGATATTACAGTTTGATGACAGAGGTGAGCAAGTAAATATCAAACGGAAGCACCCTGTCATCAGGTCTTACACTGAGAACATCCTGCTGTTGCTTAGCAAGGACCCACAGCTGCCAGGGGAGTCGGGTTTTTTTTGATCTTTATAAATTTACCTCGCTCTTTCAGGGTAAGTTGGGGACTTTTGTACTCCCCAAAATGAGAGAAGCCATTGCAGGTGACTGAGTGAAAAGTTGAAAGCCACACTGAATGTTACAGAACAGAGGGATTGAAGAGATATAGAAAAAGTTTCTTGGCTAAAAAAATTGTTTTTGTGAGTCATTATTGCCTGGGCTTGCCAAAATCTTCTGACAGTCTTCTGTTTGCTAATTACCTATGACTGTAGGAATGCACCTCTTATAAAGCCGGTTTCTCTTCTCTTTCTTGGGAAAAAAGTTATGGTTTTAATGAACAAACTTGTAGCCCTATACTACAGAAGTGAGAAAGAACAGCTTTAGATGAAGATCCTAAAGGGCTTTATTTTCTTTGTGCTTGCCACCAGCAGACGTGCCTTTTTCAGGGAGTGGGTAGAGTGTCCTTTTTGAAAACCCTCTAAAGTTTTTTTTACTTAAAAACAACACATTTCTCAAAATTGCCATGCTGTAGGCTCTGAACTGGCACAGGTCTAAAAATCTCTGACTTTTTCCTCTTTCTGTGTGATTCCACTAGCTGATTGCATTTGTAACTGGTATTCCCATTTGCTATTTCAGTGTTGCAGGGTGTATTTTCAGTGTAAGGCAGAATTGAATGAATGCAATTTAGACCTGGTGGCACAGATTTGTCTGATCTAACCCATATCTAAATCCCAGTGTTTCCCAAGCTCCTGTGAAGTGCTAGAGCCAACTAGTGAGAAACACCGGACACAAATTAAGTGGCACCTAGCCCTTAGTTATGTTCTCTGCATTACACCTACAACCTGAGTTGCTACTTTGTGGCTTCTGTTAATCAGGCTGGTGCACTGTTTAATGTTAAGGTTTTGCATCCTTCTTATGAAGGATTTCAATATGCTAGTATGTATATGAAAGATAAGCCTACCGTTTTGTTGTTGGTTTTTCATGGCTTGCAACTCTGTGTATTAAAAGAGGCTTTTTCCTGAATGTTCTTAATTCAAACCTTCTCCCCATTGGCATGTATTGATCCATAACATTTGTGTATCAGCATGTACTGGTTCTCTCTGTGCTCAGAGGTACCAGCTGCCAAATGCCAACCTGGTAAGGTTCTGCTGCTGTGTGCCACAAACTGTCACAGTTCCTTTCTCAGCACTTGTACATTTCATAATTTGCACATATGCACCTCTCTGATCCATCTATTCTTTGCATGTCCAAGCTTGCAGGAATAGAGGTAATCACTTGCCTGTCCTTTGTATACTGTTATATCTGCTTCTTCTGCTGAGCCTTCCATAACTGCCTGATTGTTTTTTTCACCAGCATCTTTCTGCCTTCAGGAAGCAGAAAGTTTGTTTTCCCTCAGGGGCTTAGTTTGGTTTGATTTTTAATTTAAAAAAATCTCTGGCTAAGAAATCTTGATTTGCATGGATTCTTCTGACCTTATTATTTATACACATTGTCACTTTCTGTTTCTCTTGTGGTTTCTACTTATTTGTAAACATTGTAAGTGTTAACATTTATGCTTGCTCCTCTAAACTTTCCTCCTCCTTTTTATCTATGAAATTGTGTGAGAAAAGAGCTTTTCAGGAAGTCTCTCTTAGAGTCTGTAGTTCACTTTTAAGTCAGTGTATCTTTGGAAAATTGGGATGCTTTTATCTTATCCCCCATAACAAGCAACAGGCAGATACTCCAGAGGAAGATGGAAAAAAAACCCAAACAAACCACCTAAAACAAACCCAAACCAGAACAAATCTCATCCCCAGCTTCTGCAATAAAAATAAAAAACAGTACAGAAAGGCAGAAATACTAGCCCAAGTGGATAAATTGTGTTTTGTTTAGCTTTCCAATTTGTTTGCTTTGGCCTGGTACAGTCCGAGGCAAGTTGAAGTAGTCATCCCTGTGTAGCTGTTGCTTGGCCCTTGCTCAGAGACCCAGAGTAAGTTGAAAGTCCTGGCCAGACGCCAGCATGGCCTTGCAGGAGTGCAGTTTGGATCTGTTGACTTTGTCTTTACCTATGTGCTGCTTTGTGCACTTTAAGAATCCTACAAAGGGGTAGTTTTTCTCCTTTTAAAGCATGAGGCAGCATAAGCCAACCATATTGGGATCTATCTCAACATTTTATTGAGACATTCTCTTCACCCCGGGAGGACATTGGCTGTTCAAAAGGATGAATGTCTTTTCCTCATAAATGCTTTTTATTCTAGTCAAGATTGCTGTGGCTATTCATATTCACATTAAAGTCCAATTCCTGTTTCCTTACAGATTAGATTTTAGAATAAGTTGTCTGCAGAATAAACCAAGTTGTAATGAAAGCTAAAAGGATCTCAAAATGGCTTAGGATCTGATGTGCATTTGAGGTCACTCTAACCCTAAGTACTGTTTTAAAGTTATAACAATGAGAGAATGACAGTATAATGTTACTGTGAAAGCATAATTCATCTGGATGTCTTTCGGTTCCCCACACTATTAGGCCTATTAAGAATCTGAAACACTCTGAAGAGGCATTAAAAATTGTTGATGAGAGAAGTTCCCATCAAAGTCCATTAGCATAAATGAGTGGTCACAGTAGCTGGAGCTGACATATTTCATATTCTTTTCCTATAAGAGTAAGTCTGAACTTCTGAAGAGCTTTCAGGCTCAATCTCATTCAAAGATGATCTCAGATGCCACTTATCATTCCCATCATTTTTCATGCACTTCTGTGTGAGGAGCAAGTGTTCTGAGAACAAGGCGTATGTTCATTTTAGTAGATAAAATAAAGGTGGGAGGAGGGGAAAACTGAAGCATGGCTGTAAGGGAAGACAGTTTCCTAGATTCTCAGCTTTGCATACCTGTAGAACAAAAGGACTGTCAAACCTCAAAATGGTCACTAGATATTCTATAGAAAAGAAAGAAAAGCTCCAATTCTGCTGTCAGAACCAATAATAGACCCTTGGATATTGAAACACCATGTGGATGCAGGAGGCATCATAACTTTGTGGTGTAATAAACCTGATACTAAGTACGATGATACTTAGCAGTTCAGAACAGACTGAGCTACACAGAAAGGTCACTAGGCAAAACCTCTACCTATTTATCAAAAAATTAAGCTAATCAATCACAATGATTTCCCCTATTCTTGCCCGTAGTATAAGTCACCTCAACTAATTCAGGTTTGTTTGTAAATGTTCGTGTCCACAAAAATTAAAAGAATGCAGTGTGCTGGCTCAGCCTACCTATGGCAAACAGCCTGAATAATGCCACCTGCCAAGGTAGGAGCAGCAGTGTAAACAGGGTGTGTGGCTGGGCTTAGCAAAAGGGCTGTGAGCACACTAGTCCAAAACCACTCATATGAAAGTGGAAGACAACCATCAGTGAGAATTATCAAGAGAATTCTGAAACAAAGAAGGCATCAGCTTGAAAAGTAGTGTTAAAAAAAGCAAAAAAACTTGCAACAATGGGGAAGAGGGCTTGAAGCAGAAGCAGCAGCTGCCAGAACTGGGTTTGGTGCTGCCAGAAGTTTTCCTGTGGCATCAAGACCTCCCCACCTGGGCCTGGCCAAGCACCCTCTGTGGTGGACACTAGGAGTAGCCTGCATCAAGCTCTGTCAGTACACAGCGCAGCAAGCAGGGGACCCCCCTTTGGGGTGTGTCTGCATGTTGGCATGTGTGTGAATACCGTATTGCGGTTTTCTGTTGTATTACTAATGAAAAACACAGCCACTGGAATGTGAAATTCGGGAAAAGTATTCTAGAAGCCAGAGAGCTTTAAAGCAAATCTAAGTTGAATTACAGCTACTTGTGCCCATCCTTGAGGCGAGTAGGATGTTAAATCAGAGATGTTGAATAGTTTATTGAGCTCCATTTTCAAAGAATAGCTCAGCATCCAAATCGGAACCAAATTTCTCCATGCAGTCTAGGCAGTTAAATGCCTGGCCGTGTTTTCTCACGGGCAGTTCAGCATTGAGAGTTCATGAAGATATGGACCTCTTAGGGAATCCCTAACTGGGTATCAGAGGTCTTGTGGAAAATCTTGATCCTGTTACAAACAGAGCATGTGCAGGTCTGGTCCGGCGCTTACTTAATCCCACTTAGCTACACACAGGTAGATCATTATTTTTAGCTGTCTTACAGTAATTACAGCAGGTTTTGTGCTTATTTAAACCATGCTATGTGAAAAAAATATAGTGGAAAAATTTCTATGTCTCCTTAAATAACATTGAAATGGATCAGGAAATTGAATTTTGTTTTACTTTTTGTGATATGATAAGTTCAGAAGTATCTAATGTAAACAAACAAACATTTTAATTGTGTATTTATACACTTAAACTCTGTTTATACTCTAAATGAATTTTAAATGTTTATTTGTAGCTATGTCTTAAAACTATTTGCTTAAGAAGGAGAAAAGTTAAATCACTGGTATATTAGAATGCATTGCTTATTCATGTCCGCATAAACATGTAAAGTAGGGAATAAAATTAGTATCCTTAGTAGCTGACAGTAGAACAGGAATATCTGCAATTATGCTTATGCTCCTTTGCCAGTTGGTCCTATTGTTCTGATAAATGGCATTAAACAGAAACAGTATTTCATAGATTAGCCACTGACTAATGTCTATTCCATGCAAGCATGGATCCTTGTGAAGCATATCCTGTATTTTTTGTTTGTCGTCTTTGACATCTCTTTGAAAAAGCAATATCAGTTAACAAATGTTGTTCCAAATAAGATTATCGATATAGGTATCTTCTTTTCTCTCTGTTCACAAATAAGGTTATAGCTTTAGGATATCATACAAATTATCCTGTAAATAATTATATACCCTTTAGTGTGTGTTGTTCTTCCAAAAGTAGTAAGTGAGTAAAAGATGGGCTAGAACTTGTCATAATAGCATTGTGGTTCTTCCATTGTCCTTGTCCCAATAACAGATGGTGTTTCTATTTATATGATTTGTATGTTGATTACAATTGTTTAATCATTTTTCCAAATTATTGCCATAAATGTTAAGTCTCAGGTTCTGCCCTTTAACTGTCATGTTTTGTCTCAGAAGTTGTTTTTGTGTAGTCATTGGGACTAGTCTGTAAGAATATTAGCTTTTATTGACTAAAATGAGCTAAATTTTTTCTGGGTCTCTGGGGGTTATGAATTAGTGTTGCTCTTGCTTTGTACCAGTTCATATCACTTGAAGATCTTAGTTTACTTCTAAGTGGCAAATTAATTTTAATGGAGAAAAATCTAAAATATTACTGGAAGAAGACTTGTGGTAAATTTTCATACTCTCACATCTTGCTTTCCTCTCTGTATGAAACTTTGAAGGCTATATGTGCTTTACATATGTCAGCAGGCCTTTACTATACATGCTTTTACTATACATTTTTATAGTCAGTTCTTTCAGTATCCCTTTGGGGTTTTGCTCTTGCCATCTTCTCATAATCTTGCAAATTATGGAAGCTACTGTTCTGAAGTTGGTCCTTTTGCACAAGTTCTGGCTCTACAAACACCGTTTTTGCACTTTTCCCATGCATCTCAAAATAATACATTTGTCAGGAATTTGTCATGTGAAGCCACAAAACTTGGGGTACAGCCTGATTAAACAGTTGAGAAACTTGCCCTGTTAATGGAAACAAGCTCTGGTTACCCATCTTTTCTTTCACACTTCACAGTTCTCCTATGAAAAAGACTTTTCTGTTGTAAATGCCTGTTTACTGGCAAGTTATCCACAGCAAATGCACAATAGCTTCTGATTTTATTGTCATTAAGGAAGCTTTCAGCTGAAAGACTACCTCATTTATGAAAATCAAGACTAAAACTGGAGTAAAGAAAACACATAAATGCAACCTAAAAATTATATATGCCAGAATTACACTACAAAGACTTTGATCATTTGAGAATAAGTTTGATCTAAATCCAAGTGCCAGTGCTAGGAGCTTTATTTCTTAAATATAAACAGAATTATTATTGCTGTATTTTAGAATTATACTGTAATGAGTAAGGGTCTTTCTCTTTTAATCTGATATATCATATTCCACCAGTATATATTATAATACAATACTTCTTGAATATTCATATGTAGCTCCTCGTAAAGTTCTCTTAAAATTGATACTAAAAGGCTAGAATTATTTGAGATGTGGCAATTACTGACTGCAAGAAAACTGTTCTCTGCTGAACACTTAAAACAAACAAATACTGCTGTTAGAAAGAGTGTTAAATAGCGTAAATCACAAAGCTATTATGGTGTTTTATATAAAATAGTTCACTAATGGATCACAAACCATGGCAGTTACATTTATAACAAGCAGATTCCTGAATTCAGACAAATACTAGGGTGTTTTATTGCACAAAGATGTGAAGATCCCTGTGTTCCTTACTGGGCTATTTAACACTTTACTATAAGCCTGTGAATTGTCTTCACTGGGTGACTACCACTGCTTCAGAGTGTTTGGCTATGTTGCTAAATCAGGCACATCTTCAAGACCTAGCTCTTTAGCTTTTGATGCAGCAGTGTGAGCTGGATGTGTTTTAGGAGTGCACCAGAGGTCTTTTGGCACAGCCAGCCAGGATGGTTTAGAGGGCCTTTGGGGCAGTTTAAGCTTAGCTTATAAGAGGGTAAGGGTTTAAAAATGTAACCTCTCCTTTATCTGTTAGTATTTAAACCAGTTTCTATGTACTGTGGTGGGTTATATTGGTTGCTGCAGAAGAACATAAAGCTTTCTCTTGCTTACTGATGTGGGGACGGGCAGATGGAGGTGTAGAGAAACTGAACTATTTCCTTTAGGGGTTCTGGCAGCACTCCATATGCACTTTGCTTCGTAGCCTCTTTTTTCCATGTGGACTACAACTGTGCCAGAATGGTTGGCTTTTAAATTACAAATGGAGGGGGAATGTGAGTATATTTTGCAGACACCTCACTAGTATTTATCTATCCACAAAGTTGCTTACCCAAGATATGAAACAAATTTTTGACTCAAATGTGTAATACAGGTAAACAAGCAGAGCTAATCAAGAATGAATACTAATGCCATGGGAAATGATCATGAATGCAATGTAGCAATTTCTTAGTGTATCTGGGGAAACTCATTTGTATGCCATGGCACAGACAAAGCACCCCTGTTTGCCACTGTGTCAAACCTAGTTAGCCCTAGAGAGTCTTCGCAGATTAAATAATGCAGTATAACAAATCCACTAGAGAGCACAACAGTCTCTATGCATGTAGCATGCCCATTTCTGAAAGTCTAACTTCAGGAAAGGCATAGAAATGTCAGGCCAAAGGGTGTTTATTGCAGACAACTGAACACCCAGGATCAGGAAGGTAGAATGAAAATATATCCAAAGACATAAGCGCAGCAACCCTATTACACTTACACAATATCTTCAGTAGATACAGTTCTCTTTAATAATGTCATTTTTCATGCACAGCTGATCTTGCATCATTTGGTATTAAGGGACACACATAATATCCCTTTAAATATTTAAGAGTATTTTCATACACTGAAAACTGTCAGTGGTATTATATATTACACATAAAACAACCTTTCCTTTTTCATTTTCTACCTATAAAGATGTGTTGTACATGTTTCCCTCTCTTGAATTTATAATGGAGACAACAGGTTTCTTTCTGAGTAGCTGTAGATATAAAATACCTAGCAGCAGAATGGCTTTTAACTCATTTTTATAGCACCGTAAGGCAGTATCTTCCTAATAGCCTTTTCTCAGACCATAGAAATGCTACCATTAGAGGTGGGCTGTGGCTGTCTGTATCTCTTAGGAAGAAGGAAGTTTTCCACAGAGGTTAAGAATCTTCATTAGAGTACACAACTTCATATATTCAAGCAAAAATCTAACTCCTCTCTGTTTTTTTAAGCTTTTAGAGATTCTTAAAAAAAATGAGTTAGGCAGAAAAGCCTCTTGAAGCTAAACTGTTGGAAGCAGTACGGGCCAAGTTCAAATAGCTATTATATGTAGTATGTGCTACACAAGTATGATTCTTCCCCTTTTGCCAAAATGTCAAGTATCTCCAAATACATTCCCCAGTTATCTTAACAGGCATCCTCTCACTCAAACTTTAACTTGTTTGGTCAAACAAGAAAACCTTTATTTGGGAATACGGCATAAACTTTGAAAATGTAACAGTTGTGCATTGGTACGTTTAAAATACTACCTCCTGGTGACTTTGAGCCTTGTCCTCCATCTCTCAGCTTTAAGTACCAAAAGGCAAGGCCAATTCATTTCTCCTGCCACCAAACCTTGCTCGTATTTTGGGGCCAAACTCACATTTTGGCAGCAGCATCCAGAATCCTGAAGAAGATGCATCTTCTGCCCCTCATAGATTTGCCATGTGCTTCAGCCAGACATGCCTTCTGATTGTCAGGCTAGTATTTGATGTACATGAATAGTCTTAGTCTGCTGCATATATGGTTTCAGATCAATTGCTTTTTTTAGCCACAAGCACACAGGTGAAGTGGAGCGGAACTGAGTTGAGTGCAGCAGACTGCACTGTCAGAAGGCAACTAATCCCAGCACCTCCCCACTATGCCTAGAGCATGGCCACTAATAAATTCCATTTTTCCCACTAGGTCCTGAGAGGTGATAGATGCAGGCCACAGGTAAGACGTGGCTGTGGCAAGTGTTAGTTGCTGCCTCCTAAAGACAGGAGGAAAATGAAGGACTGATGGATTTTTGTTTCATTTGGGAAGTGGTGGTGAGTGGTTTCCTAAACTAACAGCCTCATAAACTGCTCTCAGCTGTAATTTGTCTATTGGTTCATGCTGCAGTCTAGCAGGCTGGTTCTCTAAGGGCGGAAATGAGTTTTAAGACGCTGGCAAAAGGAGCTGTAATTGGGCTTGAGGATTTAAGAGTTGCAGAGAGGAAAACAAGTATTCATTCTGTTGAAAATTCATAATGTTTCAGATAATTTGATTTAGAAAAAGAAGAAAAAAAATTGCAACAAGAGGTCTAGTTCTCCATGAAGGCATACCTGTATGCCATGTTTCAAGCATAACATTTTTATGGTTTAATATAAGTAGGAATGTGTGCATGCATAGACAACATACCTATATTGCTTATTTTAGCCACAGAAAGGGAAAAAGGCTTATCAATTCCTTTTCTCATACCTGAGAAAATACCTAAGAATGTGTTCATATTCAATGTTCTTATAAAAAACCCACCAGTATGCTGAGAAAATACTATCCCAAAATGCTAATTCTCATAAAAGATGTGTGTGTGAGAACAGAGGGTTGAAAAGTTGTTTGGCAACCTAAACAGGAGCACAGTCTAGTCTTATTTGAAATGCTCTTTTTCTATGGAAGAATAAACTGTATTTCTCAGATAATTACACTTTTAGCTTTGGTAGAAACTATTGAGAAACACGCAAAGGTATTTGAGAGTACAAAATACTTGGTCTTGCCAGAAATAAGCAAGGGATCACACTAGTAATTTGCTGCCCAGCCCTTCCAGGCCACTGTATGCAGTGCCTGCAAACTGGTGTTTCTTAAAGTTTAAATGCAACGCCTACCCCCCCAAGGGAGAGAAAATCCCATCTGGAAGGAAATGTGAATAAGACATTGCTCAGGCAGGTACAGCACTGAGGAACAGTGATTTGCCCACCAAATAAGAATGGAAGATTTCAAAGCCCATCAGCTCTTCCAACCTTGTCTAAGTCTGTGGAGATCCGTTATCTTCCAAAGCAGTTCAGGAAGGAAAGTGGGAAGACTGTGGCATCTCCCTGGTGTATCGGAAGTAGGCCATTTCCTGCCAGTGAGTGGTAGTATGTTAGAGCACTTTTGCAGTATCCTGCTAGGGGCTATATAGAAATCAGTCATTCTTGTATCTTTGCAGTTTGGTTTGAACTTGCTAGTCTTTCAGTGAGCATGAATGTTTCAGGGCACTCTGTGAAACTGCTTCTACGGATCTTTGTTCTGTTTTTTTCCAGATTCTGTGTGCATGCCACAAGCTTTATTATTTTACTGCTTTAGTGAAATCCCTTCCCTTCTGCATGCATTGCCACAGCATTAATAAATTCTGATCATGTTTTGTATTACCTGTTAATGTAACTTAACTCTTGTATACGGCAATCTGACATGCATGTTGTGAAGATACATTACATAAAAGACATCATTATCTATCCATGAACTTTTCTCTACAATCACCACAATAATATTTTGAGATTCACAGTTTGTCTTCTTTTCAGGTTGCATTGCATTTTCTGTTAACTACGAAGTTTTTCCATGCTCACACATAAAACAACTGCAATTCTTCACCTGTATTAACAGTCTGGTATTACAAATTTTCTAGTACAAAAGGAAATTATCTTATACCAAATATTGGAGCATGGGGATGGGCTGAGATGTACATGTTCTTCCCTGGTGTAGGAAGATGCTGAAAAAATAAATATGGAGGTCTTAGGTGCGGAGAATTTCCCCGTAGTAGAGACAAAGACACAGAGCTGATACTGAGGGCACAGAATCTGGGGACTGCGTTCCTCACTTTCATACTCATTTTGTCACATAAGTAAAAGGCCTGACTATTTCCACAAAATGATTAGAGGGAAACAATTTTCTGGTCGGGAAGCAAACTGGCCCCTAAGCAATGCCTGTCTCACTGCCAAAATTTACTGTGTTTTATATTTTTCTATAATAAAGCTACCACTTTTTTAGCAACATTCTATGGTGCAATTAGGTATTAATTACAGCTTGCAAGATGTTTATCAGGTAATACCCATGTCTATTTTTTAGATCAGTAATTTGAGGTAGGAGGAGGTTTTCAGTGATGAATAGTGGTAGAGAAAGGAAAGAAGCAAGGAGCTCTGACTCTGAAATGCCTGCTTCACAGAATATAGACCTACCTTTGTGCAACTACAGTCATATGTTAGCATTTTGCATCTCCTATCAAAAGTAGATGCCTATCATTAAATTGTATGTAAAATTCTGGATTTTTAAATAGATGCAGCCACCTTGCTAAGGGCCTTCTGAGTTCCTATGTCCCATTGCTGTCTGATAATCACCTTTTATGAACTGATCCCAGGAAGAAATCAGTATCTACAGCTGAATGGAAATCAGTGAAATACCAAGGAAGATCAGTGCTGTGTATGATCAGACACTTGGATTTGAAGCAGGACTGATGCTGCTCTGGCTTTGTAGCGATGAGCTCACATTCTTGAATTTTTGCTGGCTTTGTTTGAAACACCAAACTGAAGTCACATTTCTGTGTTTCTCCTCTGCTTTCTTTTACGCACTGTTCCTGAAGTAGTCTGCAAGGCAGCTATGCTTTAATTCAAATACTTCAAGAATAACTCCTGTTATGTTAGCTTTGAGATAGTATCAATGGTTAGGATTTTATTGACAAACTTGGTACCAAATAATATTAAACACTAACCATCAATTTATGTTTATATAATGTTAATCACAAGATCCTTTCCCCCACCCTATACTGCTCTGTTAATTCTTGCTATTGCATCATATCTAAAACATCTGTGGTTTTTTTATCAGTGCTGTGAGGCATGTAGGAGAACAGAGAAACAGTATTTGATTAGGTTTCTTGGAAATCTGGACTCAGTTCTCAGCTTGTCTAAGACTTCTTGTAAGATCGTGGTCTCTTAGGGGAGTGATAATACTCACTCTGAGTGCACTTCCTCTCTTTGTCTATGTCGCCTATTTAAATAGTAATAAACAGCTCTTGTCCAAACAGCTAAGAATGTGTATGTGCAAAATGAGGCTATACTCATGGCTGAATTCTTGGTGTATTACAAGATTTTAAATAAGTTCACGTATTCTTGGCGCTATAAAAGCAAATGATGTCTATTGTTCTTGGTTATTCTGTTGAATAAATAAAAAATGTAGTTTCTTTAACTGGCATTTACATTCAGATTAATTTTGTACGCACACAGTCTGCTTGCAGATGATCTATGAAATACTGGCAACACTGGGGGTGGGAATATTAATTCAAATCAGTGCACGTGCCAGATATTCCCTATGACTACTGCAAACCTCACTGTATTCAGAGAAGTTGAGGTATTCTTTATTATAGTCTGTGATGTTCACTTTCAGCTTTGTTTTTGCAGTTCTGTATCTGCTGGCTGCTCTGAAACCTGAGACTTCTTTACAATAATTGCTTTTCCTTATTTGAAATTATATGTCATGACCTTTTATATATTTACAAGACTACTGGGAAAATGAATGTTGAATCCTAAATTAATCATCAGCTGTTTCATCAAAACTGTTGCATAAGCTCATAAAAAGATAATTGCAAGATAATTTATGTTATTTGCTTTCAAAGGGCCTGTTTGAACTCCCATCAAAGCTGATGGAATGACTTCAACCAAAATGTGATTGGGCCCTTGCAGTTTGACCTACTAGTCCTCTTCAGTGCTCTCTTCCTGGAACAAGAGGACTTTGGGTATTATAGAGCTTAATGTCTGATACAAAATGTGAAGGGAAAGTGGGAGTAAGGTGAGCAGCACTGCTATGGAATAGACAGACACTGGCTGTTTCTTCCTCTCCTCCTCCTGCTAGCTATGTTTTGCTCGTGAATACCAAGATGTAGCCTGTGGTCTTCTTTAAAAAGGCATTTTTCCTCCTCCATTTAACCTCTTACCTTTCTCTCACAATGTCTTTATGCTTCTAACAATGTCTTCTGTTTGGGAAGTTGGTAAATGTTGTTTCTGATTGCTCAGCAGGCATCCTGTTAGAGCAGATTGCCTCCCAGACAGCCAAGTGCTTTACCTGTTAGTGCTTTTCCTTGCCACAGAGTCACAGTACAAGTCATGAACCGAGCCATTCATTGAACCTGTATTTCTAGCTTCATAGCTTTTACCTAAATCCTAGACTACTGCAGCAGCTACTACTGTTAGTTCCTGGTGAACGGTGCTCTATTTTTTTTAAGAGAATGCACTACATCTTGAAAAATCCTTACTAAAATTATTAGTGATTAGGCAGCATAAGAGTTTGGATAGGCCCTGATAGCTTTCAGCTTATTTGGCTCAGCTTGAGCTTTATGGTCATGGAGGATGTTGCTGTCCTTAGATAGTCTGACTTTGGAAGTTGCACTTAGGCTGCTAGTAGATTGCAGGAGACTAACTAGTCCTTTCTTCCATTAGGCATGTTATTAGTGACTAGAGCTTTTTTTAGATTAGCCATGTTTAAGAACTGATTTACATTTAAATCAGCTTCTCTGAAATGTAACTAGGAGTTGGTTTTTTGCCATTAAGAGTTACAATTCATTCTAAGAGATATTGTGGCTCAGGATTTACATCACAACACAATTGTTCCAAGCCTTAGAAATATAATTTAGAGCAACTGTTTTCAGCTATGTAAATGGTGTTCTGTTGCTTTGTGACTACTGTTTTGTCAGTTGTGGAATTTCACCCTTTACAACTGCAAGTTCTGTAAAATGGCCAGAATGGGAATGAGAAGTCTGTGATGATTCAGAATAGTGCATTATAAGAATAATTCTGAAAAGAGAATAGAGAAAAATGTTAGTGGCTTATAGCAAGACATAAAATTTTAAATGAGCTGCTTTACTTCAAGATAAGGTATACCATCAAAATATTTTTGACTTTATTTGTGAGGAGTATCAAAAGACACAACAGCACTTGGGAAATGTAAAAAAAAATTTGGAAATATGTCAGATTGCCAATGCAACAAATTTAACACAAAATTACTCCTTAACTTTTTATCATCTGAAAAAATTATAAACCCCTTTCTCTAAATGTTTAATGGAAATGAAGTACACCTGCTGGTGTACAGACCCTTAATTATTAAGCTACTTAAACCAAGCCCTTGTGCTATGGTGGTCTCTAGAAATCCAGGGCATGTACATGCTGGGCTGCTTGCCTTTAGGAACTAAATGGGCAAGAGAGTCATCTAGAGGGACCTGAAAGATTAAGTAATTCATCTGAGTTTAAGGGAAGAAGACTGGGGCAGATCTGAGGGCAGAATTCACTTCTTCAGACTCATAATTTCACATCCTATCTAAAGACAAACCATCCTGCCCCCAGCTTTAATACATTATTTTTTCTAAAACTGTACCAAACTTGTAACCTGGGCCTAAATTCATTAGTTTCCATGGGATGTGACCACCGTGGAAATGGGAAATACAGCTGAGGGCTATTTTCCTTTTTCCTAGGAGCAGAATATTGCTCTGTCATAGTGATACACGTAATAGTTTTGTGGGAATTATGGAAGGGAATCCAGAGAAAGTGTACGCTGACTCTCTCGTTATGCTTCTGAAAGATACCATGAGAGGATTTCTGTAGTTTTAAGGCATTGGAAGAAAAGCATAAACGGGGCAGTCTCCTCTGCATGAAGCACAGATGTCCCATTCATTTGGCAGGTACAGAGTCCAGAGCACATAATTTTTCATCTCCAAAAGGGTTGGGGATTTTTTTTCAAGGCAATTTCTGCTTTTCAACCCATTTAATGTGTTTGTCTTTTAGTTCAAGTCACAGCTAAACTTGGATGTAAATAAAAGCAGGTGAGACAGCCTGCTTGCCAGTTGGTTCTAATCTGCATATACAGCTGGGACAATAGTTAAGAGCTAGAAGAAAAAAACAAAAAAGGTGAAGGTGCAGACATTACACAGGTATAAACAAATGCACAGCTTTGAAGTCAGTGGACCTTTGATAGTTTACACCAGCTGTGATTTAACAAATCTGGTAGGCCGTGAAGTCTTTCACAGTTAACTTCAGCATTCTTAATTGTGTTGTATGTTTTATGGACTGGTTTTAACAATCTGCAAAAATGTATGATGCTATAAACTTAACAGGGAAGCAAGAACAGCTTATATTACATTAAAAAGAGTGAATTAACACTTTCCAGGGAATGTACCTGCTGACTTTTTGACTTGAGATTCTAACTGTGCAAGTATTGCATTAATTTAGTGTTCTTCTGGTAATAGTTTTTTTAATGTAGAGGTTAGGTAGGGAGTGTCAGGGCACTACAAGGGCCAGCAGCTCCCTGGGGGCCAGGATGCTGAGGGCCATGGGGGGGTCCCATAGGATGGAGGGACAACAGGGAAGGACCTGGCCAGCCAGGGCCTATCTCCAGTGAAAGAGCAGGGCAGGCCGAGGGGGCAGCCCCCAGCCCAGGGCATCAGGCACCTCCATGGGGCTGGGGCAGGATGTCAGCCTGTGGGTAGGGGTCAGGATCAGGCCCAGTGAGGGGAAGCAGGGTCAGACATAGCGCCAGGACAGCAGCGCCATGGGGAAGGGGCTGGGCCGGGGCCAGGCTAGGATGTTAGTCTGTGGGTTGGGCCTGGGTCAGTGGGCCTGTGGGCAGGCAGGGCTGTGGTGGAGCTGGAGACTGGCATCCTGCAACATCACTGGGGCAGGGACTGACAGCCCCAGGCTGAGATGAAATGGTGTCCTGGGCCATGGGCAGGACATGGGGCAGCCCCCAGGGAGGAACTGATCAGGGCCATTATAGCCTGTTAGTGCCCTCAGGGCTCTGACAGGGTGAGGGGGAGAAAAGTTTCTGAGTAAAAGGCAATTATTTCCATCCAGATCAGTTTCAGCTTCTGATTCTGGAAACGAAATGCACCTGTGAAAAGCATATGCACAGAGCTCTGCTAGTTGCCACAGTAATGAATTAATCCTACCATGACATGAAAAGAGTCATGGTGGGGGTCTCAGGTGCCAGTGGGTGAGGAATTCTGTTCAGCAGCATCTTCTGTCCAAACCATCAGGGGTTTGTTCTTCCTCACATAGGGTATTGTACGGAGAAATGTGGACTGTTTCCTGTGGCATGGAGATCCATATGTGCCAGCTGTGTACCAGGTCAATCTATCCAGAGTCAAATATGGTCCCAGTGAGTGTAGCAGTGACTGGGTCATTTCATATACACAAAGACACTATTTGTGTCGTAATTTCAAAGGTTGTGCATTAATCTTTATTCTCCCAGTATTTTAATGACATTTGTGATGCTGATATGAAGGAAAACAAAAATGAAAATGATTTTGACAGGAAATGGACTTTTTTACAAGATTTCCCCTCCCCTTCCAATTTCTTTTCGTGCAGCAGCTGCTGTTGCCAGGCTGTCTTTGTTGCTATGGTGGTGTTTTGTGTGCCAGAATTTTATATTCACTCTTGAAGAGTCACCTGATTGAGTGGCTGTGCCACATAAGTTATCAGTCTCACTCATAAAGATAAAGGATATATCTGACTGCTGTTGTTATGTACGTATGACATCTAGTAAATGCATTAAATTAAATATAAACATATTGCAATGGCCACTGGCTGTGAGTTTATGGAAGTATTAATTTAACAGGTGAATTCTTTTAGTAAATGAATGACTAAAAAAAATAAATAATTATGATATCTCTTGGGACTACTGCATTTGGTAGGTTTCATTTCTTAACACGACAGTCACGCACAAGGTAGTTTCACTACACCTTGTGGCACTTGTCTCTCACTGGTGAGATTTGAGTTCTACTGTCTGCATTACCTGAAAGGTGCTTTTCTCAGAAAGATAGGGTAAAATTTTCTGTATTTCTTTTCTGGAGAGTTGTTGCATAGAACTTAAGGATCCTGCTTCCACTGATAATGGAAGTCTAATTTGGCCCAATTTAAAATGCAATTAGGATGATATACTTTTGGTGAAGCTGAGTTTATCTTTAATGCCAAATCCTGCAAACAAACACTGCCACTTACGTTTCACTCTTAGTATGTTAAGTGCACCATTGCATTGAAGCATTTTCAAGGCTGCTTTTTTTCAAAATGTAGAGTTACACCCATAAACTCAGGACAGCAAGTGACATTGAGGTATTTTATATATATTTCTCTGAAATCAAATTTAAAAGAGTAAATTTTATTTTTAATGCATTTCTTATATCACCTCATCAGTCTTTCAGTACAGCTTTTGCTGTATCTTCATTTGACCTGACTTTGATCAATGCCATCTGTTATTTAAATCAGTTATTGCTCCTTTCTCCTATTTGTCTGCATACATTTCCACAGGTGTATCTAAAACATACTGTGTATTCAGTTTATTCCCCTGGAAATGAAATATTGGTACCTAAGTGCATTATATAAAAAAATAATGTTTTACGAGGTATATTGCATTCAAATAACTTGTATTATTTACACAAAGCAATCGTTTTACTGTCTAGGCTGAGATTTTTGAACCTACAAAAATTAAAACATCTAGAAATCAGTTCCTGCAGCAATATAAGACCAGCATGTATCACATCTGATACGTACAATTTTGAACAACTACCTGAATAACCCTCTGCTGAGTTTATTTCTAACAGTACATCTTTCCTTTAGTTTCTTGGAACTAAAAGGGACTGAATCAAGAAGAAATAGAAAATATGCATAATACTTTAGATATCTCGTGAGGCTTACAGCACATTTGGAGAAAGGTGTCTGGTTCTTCTTTTGCCAGACTTGGTCCAATCATCTAATGATATGATGATACTCACACTCTTTCTGGGTGTAGTGATCCTGCTGACTGTAGCTGGTTTCCAGGTCACTGATCCCATGCTTTGTGGAAAAAGATTGAATTTAGACATGCATTGATTTTAAGTGTTTGCAATATGTACAACGTACCAAGAGATGTATTCTTAGCTGGGGCAGATGCTAATTAAGCAATAGTGATAACACACAAGCTAGCTATCTGGGTTGAAACTAAAACTCCCACTGATTTCAGTGAGCCCAGGATTTCAGCAAAGGCTGAATCATAAGCACTTCCCAGAACTGTTTTAAAGAACACAGTCATAGTGCCATTTCCTTTTGTGCTTCTTCCTCCTTTTGATGCAAAATTCATTAGATACCTGCCATATAAAAGGCATGTTCTCTTCAGCCAAATACCATCAGATTAAAATACTGAAGTCTGAAAAGCCACAAAATTTCTCCAAACAATACTTCATATCTGAAATACTGGATACCAGTATCAGAGCCTATACTGATCTATAGGATCACCTCTTCCATGTTCAGACTAACGGAGTGCCGGGAGTCTATAGTAACGTCAGGAATCATGAGGTATCATCATGAAGTGTGTTTGTTTTTTCCCTAACAAAGACTGTAAAGAAGGCTAGGCCAAGTGAAGATGTATTACAGACCTGTTGGGAAAACTGCCACAGAGGTGTCACCATCCACAGTAGTTTTACATCTTCCAAACAGTTGATTTTGGTAGACTGCTGTGAATACAAGTGCTTAAGGGATCACAGATATCTACTGTAGCATCAGTGCTCTTTGCATTTATTTTCTGGGGGATGAAAAGGCAGTTGGGAAAATGGTGCTGAAAAATCTCTCTCCCTTACCCCATCATGGAGCAATCCTGTACTGATGTCAGTGGAGTCAAACCCAGAATTTGTTAAAGTCATGGCAAATAAATGGAAATTCAAGCACAGCAGAGAGAGCAGACTTTCACCCTGACTGATGTGACACCTGCATTTGCATGGAAGGTTATCTAAAAAATAGATCAAATTGATTAATTGGCCTTGGAACATGTATGCTGCCTGAATGGACTATCGTAAAGAGGCAGATTCAGCTCCCACTACAGGCAATGAAAAGTTTCTTATTGAAGGGGAAGAAGTTGGAAGAAGCCCAGAGGAAGAGCTTTAACAACTCTGTAACTAACTATAAGAGCAAATTTGGGAGTCCAATATGCCAGTTTTGTAGCTTTTTAATTAAAAAAAAAAAATCTCCTCACTCAGATTGTATGTATTTTTACCCAGTAATTTTTTGGAATATTATTCCCCTGAAACTACATCAATTTCTCTTCAAAGATGTTCTTTGTACATCGTTTGCTTTGTCTATAGTAGAAGTTTGACCTGCAGCCCCTAAATCATAAGGGTCAGTTGGAAACCTCTACAGAGAAATTAGAAATCTCATGTCCTGTGTCATCTGATGCTTTATCTCTGCTATGACTGCACAGGGGCTCTAAGAGAGAAGGTCATTTGTGGAGCACATATAACTTCATTCTTAAAAAAACTTCCCTTATTTAGGGATTTAGGATTTTGCTGGGTGAGAGGACATTTTGCCATCTTTATGCCTTCTGAGTTTAGTATACCTAAACCTGAATTAAGGTCATGTGCCTTTGTTCTGAGGAAGCCCCTTCATCTTATGAGAGCAAAAAGCTTTGGTAAAGCAATTTCTGTGTATTTAAAGCATGAAGCCTTGATGGGAATTGTATGCAACACTCTCTTTAAGAGTCTTTCCTCTTTTGGCATCACACTCATCACTTTGCAGGCTAAGCATTGCCCTTCTAGTCTGCTTTTGCTATAGCTGTTACTAAAACTGCCCTCGGCATCCCCTGTGCTCACCCCTTCTGAAGCCTGATGTTGGCGAGAGGCACTGCTCGTTGGCCGCATCTCTCAGTAGGACAAGTGACATAGACGCTCGCCTTTGCTCCCTTCTCAGGCGGAACCGTGCATTAGCAGAGACCCACGGGGGCCTCTCCCTCTGTGCATTTTCAAGCGTCTCCCTGTTGTCCTTCTTGCTTCGGGGGGGGCCGAGAGGGCTGACCGGGACCGCGCTTAGAGGAAGGCAAATGCTGGGCATTGGTGGCCCGGGACTAGGCCTCAGCCCGGGGCGCAGGCCTGAGGGAGGAAAGAGCCCGGGGGGGAGGCCCTCGGCCGAGCTTCCGTACAGCTCGGCGGGGGGGAAGCTCGGCCGGGGGCCTCCGCCCCGAGAGGAGCCCGAGGCCCGGCGCGCCCGGCCCCGCGGCGCCCCCTGCCCGGCCCCGCGGCGGATGCCGCGCCAGCCGCCGCCGGCAGGTGGCGCCGCAGTGCCGCCGGCGCGGCGCGCTGACCTCGGCGCGGGGGAACCTCGGGGGCCGAGCCTGGCGGGGAAGGAGGAGGGGCGGGAGGGAGGGGAGCGGAGCGGGCAGCGCCGCTCGCTCCGTGCCCCTGCGTGCGTGTGTGTGTGTGTGTGTGTGAGAGAGAGCGGGCGCGCGTGTGCGTGCGTGGTGAGCCGGCTGTATATAGAGGATGTGCCGCTGCATGGCTCGCCCCGGCCGCTGCCGCGCCAGGTCGCTCCTCGGGCGCCAGTGAAGCCTCTCGCCCTCTCCGCCTGGGCAGCCGCTTCCCTGCCCGCTCCAGGCGCGCCGGGCGCGGCTGCCGGCCTCTCTCCCGGGGCCGTTTCCGGCGCCCCGGCGTCCCTCCTGAGGCGGCCGCCTCCCGCGGCTTCTCCGCTCTGGGGGAGAGCGCGTCAATGCGGTGCAAATGGCCGGGGCACAGCCAGGGGTGCACGCTCTCCAGCTCAAGCCCGTCTGCGTCTCCGACACCCTCAAGAAAGGCATCAAATTCGTCAAGTGGGACGATGTGAGTAGCTTCCCCCTCCCCTCTTCCCCGCTTCCCCTCGCCGTGCCCCAGTCGGGGCAGGGCGGCAGGGGCACGGCGGGGTTATGCAATGCGTAGGGCGCATCGATCGGGCAGGAGGGCTCCGGCACACATGTTGCGGCCGCCCGGCGCCGCGGCCGGCCCGGCCCTGCCCTGCGCGGCGGCGGGGAGCCGCGGCGGGTCGGCCCGCGGGGCGCTGTGCGCGCCCCGCCCGGTGCGGAGGGCAGGTGCGAGGCGGCGGGGCCGTCCCGCGGCGGGAGGTGAGGCGGCCGGAGTTGGCGGCCGGTCGGGGACGGTCGCGGCAGCCGGCGATAGGTGTCCCCGCCCGTGCTGGGCGGTCGCCGTGTGGGGTCCGGGCCGAGCCGAAAGGCGTTGTTAAACCGCCGGCCGTCTGCCGGGCAAACTTTCTCCAAAGGTTCTCCCGGCTCACTTCGCTCGGCCGGTGAGAGCTGTGTTGAGCTGGCTCCTTTCGCGAGCGTCTTTCTCTCGTGCCTCCCGTGTTTTGTTTTGCGTGTTGCCAGCTCTATCGCTGTAACATAGTTGTTTCAACCTGTTCCCTGTCTCTCTTGTTCCATCTCCCGTTTCCTCCTCCCAGCCTCTCTCCTTCCTTCCTGGATGCGTTTTCCCTGGTCTCACTGTTTGGGTGCCCCCACTCATCTTCCTCTGCAGAAGGCACTCTTCTTTCTTGGCTCATTAGGGCATGAGACTTGCCTCAAAATGACATCCACTTTCCCCTTACCACTTGCTGCTTCCGAACCCTTTACACTTGTATTGCCTGATACAGGAGAGGAGTGTGGTTTTCACTTCACCTTTGGTAGCACAGCTGTTCAGCAGCTGGGATTTCTTTCATCACTTGCAGGCTGTGCCTGGGACCGTTTCAGAGAAAGGTAGCTTTTCTCTGTTTAGCTTTCCTTTTCTTGGAGCACAAAAGTAAGACTGCTGTGCTGCAGAGGAGGAAAACAGAAAGGACTAGTCCTCTGCTAGCCTTGCTCCTACAGTACATTGGGTGTTTGTGTCTCTGTGCATGAAGGAGCGGGTGCCCCAAAAAGTCTGTCTGCAAATGGTGACTGGAGACAGAGGGGCATACTGAGACTCAAGCTGTGGTAGAGGAATGGTTGGGTAAGAAGGCAGGCATGCTGGGCAGTTTGAACATCAGAATTGTTGAGGATAACTTGTTTTGAGAGCCTTAACACAGCTCTCATTTTTGCTGCTAATTTGGCAGTGCTAAAGACACCCACAGCAACAACTGGAGGGATGACAGAGAGAGAGAGGGAGAAGGAGCAGTTCATGTGTCTTTAACAACTGTTCTTGTCTTGTTATGTATCACTGTTTTGCCATTGCTTTCAGCCTGTCCAGCAGCCAGATGTGTGAACCTGACCTCTGTCAACCTGTCATAAACACTCTCAAGCAGGGAAAGAACACCAAAAAACTGAACAACTTGTAGTGTGAAATTTTATTTACGATAATAAGCTAATACAGTTTTAATAAGCTCAGCAACCTGACCTTGTCTGCAGTAGTAAACATTGGCTTGACCCAGGTTATTCATGTTTGGGAACTAAGCTTGAATGACTTGCCTGAGAGAACGTTTTTCTTTGGTCGATGTTTTCCGTAGTATAGGAAAAGGCAGCGTAACCTCAGCCGTGTCATTGCAGTTGTTTTTGGTAAGCTACCAAGAAATTTCCACAGGTATATGCAGAGGTCAAGTTAACAGAGATTTAAGTCTCTGGACTGAAAGTCCAAGCAATTAGGCAACAGTTTAAGTTATTAGTTTAAGTGCTATTTCCCAAGTAGTGTACTGTATATGTAGAATTTGAAGGAGAAGAGATGTTCTCCATGCACTCCAGTGGCTAACCTGTCTGCTATCGACTAATTGCAAAAAAGATTTTCAATTGCAAACCTAAAAGCTGCAGTAATAGAATACAGCTGAATTCTGACAGAAGATGTGCATTTCTGGTTAAAGGTGTTACTCAGTGATACACAGGTATTATCTGGAGTGTGTGACTGAGATGAGGAAGAGTCCTGTTGTGTTTAGTGAATGCTTTCATCAGCAACCTTGTGAAAGTTGATGCATATTTAGCCACACTGTGTGATGAAGGATACTAACATTAACTCATTGTTGACCATGCATTGTGTGTATACGTATGCATTTCCCACCCCCCAACACCCCGTCTTGCCCAGAGTGTTTCTTCTCAGCAGCGGAAGCCCCACAAAATCACAAATCTGAAGGGAAATGAATCTTCTTTGGCACTCTGGCTGTAAGAAGGTCTTCAGACGAATGCATGTTCGGTGACTTTGAAAAGTATTTGCCGTTGAGTAGCCAATAACCACTTCAGAGTCTTTGTTTTCTACCAAATTAATCTGCTTGAAGAGTTTTTAAAAAACGATGATTATTGATCTGAACCTCTGTGGTCTCTCATGTAAGTAGGCGTGCACAAACTCTCCAGTGAAACAATAGGCTGTAATGAGAAATAGTAAACTACAAAATGTAACAGTAAAATAGAATTGACCATAATGAGTACTTTGGCTCCGCTGCGCTAACAGGGCTGTTCAGAAAAGCGAGGCTCACATACTGATGTTTATTACGCACCATTTTCTATTTACTGTTTCTGAGTGAGAACAGGAGTTCAGTTCTTCCACATCGCCTGTGCACTAGGGCAGCATTCGTTCCTGTCCAAGGCATACCCTTGTAGTACACTTCCCTGCTGTTTTGTTTTGCAGTTAAAGATGGCTCTATTGCCTTTGTTTCACATTTCATAAAGCAAGAGTGTTTTCAGTGAATTCCTATGACTTATACCAAGTTTCAGCCCAAAGCAAAATTTTTCCAGCTGAGTTACAAACCACTGAAAAGTAGTGTTTGCTTTTTTTTTTTTTTTTTTTTTTAAATGGGAATGCTGGAAGGATTTAAACCAGAGCAGGAGAGGCGTGTAAGGAATTTCATGCTGTATAGAGTAACAGTTGTTGAAGAATGTGTTTGCCAGCTTTTAGAAGGATGCTGCAACGTGGTGTGCAGAACAACCTGACAAAAGCTGTGGTGATACAGACTTTAAAACCGATCGACCCACGGACTTCCCATCCTGAGCCTCTAGTAGCTCTGTGCCTAATTAGTAACTCAGAGGCTGCTGATAAGCAGATGTGGTACTGACGTTGTTATATGGATCTCCTCTCTGAGGAACAACAGTGGAGTCTGCTACATGTTACACATGAACCTCATCCAGTGCCTGCCCTCCCCCTCCCCAGTGTGATGATGATCCAGTTTGAAAGAGAAACACCCTGCCGGAGTTTTGCTAAGAGGAGAGGAGGTGGTTACATCAACCGCTCAAGATCACATACAGGCAGGTGGAAGGCAAGCAGCTCAGGAGGCTTGAAATTCCATTTCCTGTGCTTACCATCTTCAGTTTCTAAATCGTAAAAGCATTGGGATCAATTAAAAAATTCTGGCTTTGCAAGACGTCACACTTTTGTGCATCGGGATTGAATGTAATATCACTTTCACCGTCCAATGCCTGATACAGTCTATTCACAAATTCCATTTTGGATCAGGATATAAAGCTCTGAAGTCAAACAGATGATTGTTGTCTTGTAACTTTGCTTTTCCTCACACTGTTTCTGGTTTAGTCTATAACAGTATTACGGGTTGGAAAACTAATTTTAGAATTAACTCTTGTTCTTGATGCGTAGATTGGATTCACAAGGCACTGAACAGAACTAGCTGACGTTTGAATAGATGAAAGATACAAGTGACTGGTTGCTTATGTGGTTTTTTTTTTTTGTGGATGTATGCACATGTGTGTCTGGTTTAAGATGCTAGTTGGGTAAGCGCTTGCTTCTTCAAGTCATGTTTCTTTATGCTGCCTTCAGTTGGGCCTTTGTAACCACTTCTCCCTTACTACTGGGAAGAGACTCTGAGTCTCTTAAGTACTGGTCTCATCTTTGAACAGATGCACTCTCTTATTCCCAGAGAGAAGCGATAGCTATGAAAAAGAGGGAAGGCTTAAAGAACTGACTTGATCCACCCTGCTGTAGTGAAACCCAGGTTATAACAGATCTTCCTGATGAGAGTTTTAAAGCAGTTTAATAAATAAAAAAGGATGCAGTTAAGTCCATGGGTGAAGTGTTTTTGTAGGGGGTTAAACTTAATGTAGCAGAATGTGTTGCTAGCTGAGAAGGTTAATGAAACCTGAGTATAAAGGGCGGCTTAGCTCAGGACCGATCTGACGTCTGAAGGGGCTGAAACCTGCCTCGGCTGTCTTTTTTCCTTTGAACAAGATAGACATAACTGAGTTAACAAATAGTTCAACAGCTAGAGCACAGCTGAACTGATGTTTTCTGAGAGCAGTAATTGGCACACTGAAGCAAGTTAATATGATGGTGTATATTCAAAAATAGATTTGTTTTCAGTTCTTGCTTAAAGGCTTTCTTATCTTCCCTAGTGATAATATGTACTTTGCGTAAAGAATTTGACTAGCCTCTCTGTGGCTTACACTATTTACTTTTACTTGCAAGTTAACTGTATCAGTAAGGTAATGTAACTCCGCCTAAACTGAGGGACATGATTCCAATTTTATATCCATATTTTTTTTTCTAAATATTTAGTTACTGAAAAAAACCTGCTGGTAGGTAGCATTGTTTAGTGGCTACAGCACTTCACCAGCAGCAAAAATGTACCTAGGTCTTTTAAGTTCTCTTTTAATGCCTTTTTCTTAGAGCACTACTTTGACTTCATAAAATATTTTTGAGCTCAGACGGTGAGTGCTATGTAAAAGTTTTTGGGCCTCTTTATTTGTTTAGAATCTTTTTAAAGAAGACTATCAAGAGCATGAGATACATCCCCTTTAACCTTACAAGTAAATATAACATCAGAGTAGCATTATTATGGGTAAGCTGAGATCAAACAAAGAAAAAACCTGGTAGTTTTCAGAAGTGATTTTAAGATGTTGATGCTCAAGTACCTTGGGTTTTTTCTGCCTTTTTTTTTTTTGTATTTAAACTCTGCACAAGTCTGTCACTACAGTACATTACTGAGGCCATGAAAAATGAACAACCATTGTTCTGTGGGTATAAAACTAAAACAATAAACTGAAAAGTTTATTTTTTCTGAATGTTTTCAGTCTGGAAGGAAGAAGTTAGACCAACATTCTAGAGTTTTTGTTTTTTCTTTCTTTGTTGCTAATCTTTATGTAGTAAACAAATATCAGCTCTGTGCTATATAAAAATATTTTATCTAAATGAGTAGATGTTGTAGTTTTGGTCTTTTGCAACATAGGAGAGTAATCAGATTGAGTTTAAAATTTCTCAACAGTTAACATTTAGTAAAGGGGGAAGCCTGAACTTGGTTAACTCCATTGGGAAGCTCTTGCTGACTTTAGCTTAGGGAGGGAGGGAGGATTTGGATCCCCTGCAGAATGGTTAGATGCCTGCCTGGGAAGATCTGGTGAAGACTTTACATGTTTAAGTTGTAGATAACATCTGTGTTATGGTTGCGTCTGAGCGCTTTTGAGTGTTGGTAGATACTAGGGAAACTGAAAACAAGAAAACAGCTCTTAAGTAAATGAGGAATTTGTTGTGGAAGGGAAACTAACAGTGAATTTAAGTTGTGCACTGTATGCTTTCTTCACTTTAATGTTTGAATGCTCAACACTTTTTTTTAAGAAAGGCTGTAGTGAAGTAGAGAGTTAACTAATCATTATGGAGTCTTTTATCTATTATAAAGTAAATGCTTCATAAGCACTTTTTAATTTATTTTCACAAGACCCATTAGATGACAAAATGTGTTCCCAATTGTACTGTTGTAGGTCCAAAAAAAGAGATCAACATAAAAAAACCTACTGATTTTTAATCTGTGATTAGATACCTTGGACCTAATTTTCAGACTGCATAGCACCATGCAGTCAGATGTTCAGAATGCCTCCCCAGTGACTTCAGATGAATTTGGGCTCACCATCTCTGAAAATTAGAAAATGAAATGTAGAAATACAATTCCAGTATTCCCTCAAAATCAGAATACAGCATTTATGCCCATGAACAGACTGGTTTAAATGATTTGCTTAGCATCACTTAAGAACTCTCTGGCAGAGATAAAATCTTCCTGGTTGGCATTTGACTACTTTTGCTATAAAGTTCTCCCTTTATTCCTTCTTTCTTGACTGTGTACTTTGCAACATCTACAAGAAATCAGGACTCATGCAGACGAATCAAGACTGCATGTGCTAAGGCTATAATTAGCCCAGGAGTATAGACATGCTGAGAAAAGAGACAGGGTAGTCTGCTTCTGAGAAACAAATCCCACTCAAGGTAGCTCTTTGAAACTTGCAGGAAGTTAGTTTTTAATTAGCAGAATGATGACTTCTGTCCGGTGGTGCTGTCACCAAAGTTTCTCCAGGGTTTAACCCCTCTAATAGTGAAGTATATTTTCCTGCATGTTCCTATTGAACAAGTGGGATTTCATTTTATGGATCCTGTTTATGGGTTCCAGTTTTGATTTTTCTGTCCTCCTTCCAACCTCCAGCACTCATTTCGCCTTCTCCAACATTTCCCTCTTGCAATCCGTTCCTTTACACAGCAGGTTTGGTTCTTCTGCCCTCAGTAAGGGGGCATCTTTACCCTTCTGGATTATTTCAGGGGTTCATTGCAAAACCAGGGGACGGGTACTCTCTCCCTCTCACTTGTAGTTCAGCTGTCAGCCTAAAGAAATTCACAGTGCTAATTGTTTGGGTAATCCTGCTTAGTTCCAGTCTAAGTACACACAGTGTATCATGGAATTTAGCAGCTAATGTATCTGCTGGCCATGTGTAAACTGTGGTTTTGCTATCCCTTCTCCTTTGCTCCTTCTCCAGTCCCCCAAGCCTGAAATCCCCCTGGCTTGTGGGGTGGCAAGAAAACTCTTTGCAGGAACTCTCCCCCACACCTTTCCCACAGCCTTACACCCTTGCTCAACCACAGTTCAAGCCCTTTTGCCAAAGTGAAAGAAAAGTTCCAGAATATTTTGCATCTGCTGGAAACAATCTGTATTTCTTAGCTTTGTGTTTGGAAGCAGTTTGGCAGAAATTTTCCAGGAGAAGGTTCAAGCAAATGAAATAATGATGTGTATGAAAGTTTTCAGGTTATATTTGGGGATGTTTGATATTTCTAAAAATCTGAGGCAAACCCAGGAAACAAAGGTCTGGCTTAATAAGGCAGTGCTGTGAGCCCCATCTGTTTGTATGAGATGAAGATAAAGGCTGGCCTGCTTTTCTTTTTAAAATCTGTTGATGTGAATTTTGACTGTAGCTGTTTCTAAGAAACATCATCATTATCTATATATGATTTATTAAAACACACACTCATCTGACTCATGGTCTTGATAGTTGACAAGGTACATGTAGATTTTCATTCCCCTGTAGGTACTTTTAAGATCCATTAGGAACTTTTCATCTATGGCAGGACTGACCTGATACTTGCATCACGGGTACACTAGTCCCAGCCTGTGATGTTCTCTGATCATTTTAACACTGAACTGTGCTTGGCACAAAACACAGCAGCAACAGTGTTACACCCTTGCCTTAGTACATACTGAATAAAGTACAGAGAGTTCTGGGAGCAAGGGCCAAAACCCTGGACGTAGGTGGCAGAGCAGTGTACCCTTATGTAGCCGTTTTTCCTTGCCTCCTGTCTCTTCAGGTCTTACCAGTGATGGTTGAAGAGTAGGGTAGAAGGCTCCGTCCCTCGTGGCTGGGTGCACAGCCTGGTCGTGGGGGTACTCTGGGATTTAGGAAGCACAGGCATACAGTCAGAAAGGAACTAAACCAAGGTTTCCACCCTCTTCAGTGTTTGGCTTTGTATGATAGTCTTTCTTGGTCAGTAATATTAAAATGGAGGTGGCACTTTTTGCTCGCTGATGTTAGATGTAGTCTAGGGGACCCACGCTTGAAATGAGACCTTCAAACGGTTACCTGGCAGGCACTTAAATATGGATTTGTCCATTGATGATCTACGCCCGTGTTCTGCTATGCCTGGTTGGTAAGGATCCCAGAGTTCTCTGTGGCACTTTGTGGGCATAAATTTGAAGCCTCTTTGCTTAAAAGTATAAAGTAAAGAATATTGCTAATGCAGGATCTGAGGTTGTACAGCCAATTAGGAGGCAACTTAATGGAATAAGTATAGAATAACCACACTACTCATTTGAGGCTGTGTAATTGGAGGAAAGTAGAGAAATGGCCCTAAGTCAACAAATAAAAAGGTGGGGGGGGTTAAAGGTGAAATTAAAAGCCCTTTAGAAAAATTATTCACTGAAGTTTAGACTGGTGTGATATGCAGCTCACTGGGACTGCCACATTAGGGCTACTTTCTATTCAAGGAATTTGTAGTAGCAATCTGTCAGAAACCAAGCTGCTGCTTGGCGCAAGCACCCACAGGTGGCATTTAAAAAGCCTGATAACCCACAACCATTTGCATCATTGACTGGGACACTCTGCATTTCTCTTCATCCTCTCCCTTTTCTGGTCACAGATGATTTTTGCCTTGGTCACCTCATCCTGCTTCTTTTCTTATATGCTTGGAAATGTCCCAGGAATCTGGGGCTCCTACCCAAAGGGCTGCTTGCTTTGTTGACACCTGGAGGATCAAAGAGCTATGCCCCTACTACACACCTAAATGTGTGTTAATTTCCAAACCTGACAGCTTTAGAGATGCACAACATTGACCTTTTTCCCCCTCCTCTTTTATTCTCACATTCTGGATCTGAGTGGGTTAGGGAAGAAATAAATGTCTGCTCCCTATTTGTTTGTCCTTCAAGTTTTGTTTGTTTTTTTCCCTTTATCTATTGTGTCCAGTCTGTTACCCTCTTCTTCAGAGTTGTGTATGGTTGGTAAATCTGTTCAGGGGAGTTACAAGATAGGTCAGCTCTTTGAGTGAGAAAATAGAATTAATGGGCTTCAGGATACTCTCATGAATGACTGCAGGTGTGTCTGTTGGGTAATAAACCACGGTTATTCCCATACAGTACATTTTTGTAAATAAATGTACCAGACAATTGTCATTTGAAACAAGTTTCTATTTCAGAGCCTTGAACCACTCTTCTTGAAAGTATAGTGTATAAATGGTTTTTCATGTATCTTGATTGTTGCCTGCCTTTGCAAGCCGTGATTGCAGAGCAGTGTAAAAGCAACAGGCCTGTTCCACGTGACAAAGGACTCCATGTTAACATGGAATGGAGAGAAGGACTTGCAGAGCTGACTAGAGAAGTTTATTTCTATTCCTCTATACCCAGAAGTAAGGAGTGTGGCTTTTGGTGGCAGGGACTTGGAGGAGTTACAATTAGCTTGCAGACTATATAAAACCTTGTGCACATGGCTTTTATTGCTACTGTTAACTGTGTGGAAGAGTTCCTAAGACACATGTTACACAGTTACATATACAAAGTTATTCGCAGATCTTGTGTTTGTGTACAGCATGACAGTGTGGGGTTCTCATGTTCATCAGCACATTAATTATGTTATCCTTAATGTCAGAGTAGTATAGTTAATTTACAAAAGAGGCATAATGCATGAGTGCCTTTTTTTGATTTAAAAAAAATCACAACAAACAAACAACTTCCTGGAGCACAGAGGATCTTAAATTAAGACTCATCATTATCCCTGTCATGAAGAGGTTTCCTATATGTCACCTAATAGATATTTCTTTCCCCTCATCCTCTACTGTTTTGAGTCTGATTATAGTCAACATTTTACAACCCGCATCTACAAATATATTACTTTGATAGCTGTGTGTCATCAGCACAGGCAAATCCAAACAGCTTGCGGGTTGAAGGAACTAATTTGAAATGATTAACCAGCAAAATTGATTAATCCTAGACATAATCACTTCATGCCTGTCTATTTCCCATCACTTCCTTCTCCTCCCCCCCCACTCGCCCAAAGCTGTGTATATCTCATCTGAAGGCAGAAGGACACTTAGTCTTTTTCTTTCCTCATTTTACATATTTGCACACAGGCTGCACGGGACATAATGAAAGAAGCTAAAATAGGAGAGTTATATCTCCAGACCAGTTTTTCCTTTTTTTCCCTCTCTTTTTGAATGCCAGAGGTTTAAGAATACTTTTGTAGGAGCTTGCAGATATAGACAGCCAGTCAACATCTCTTCAGGGCCTGGCGTATTTTAAAAATAAATTTGCCTGTTGCACTCAAACAGTACCCAACTCTGAGGTGTACAAGGTGCTGAAACAGGGGAAAAAAAAAGATGGTGCAAATTCTGTATGTCCATTCTCTTAGGGGAAGTACATACAACGCTGTTCTCTTCTAATGAGGAAGAGAAGGGTCAGTGGCACTTTGTGAACAGGCTCTGATCCCAGCTGGGACATTCCCATAGCACTGCCTGGCATTGGTACAGCCACACTTGTTCCCAGCCTCTGAAAGCTCACGTGGCAGCCGTTTGGGTGTTGATGTACCTGTGGCATGGTTAATCCACAGCCCGGATCTTCCAGTTATAAAGAGAACTTTTACACTCATTTAAGGGTTTGATGTTGTATTTATTCTTAGTGTAGAACTTGCTTTTCTATTTGTAATTCTCTTGTGCTGAGATAAAAACATGCTTCACTCTTGACTCCGTTTTATTCTTCTACTTGTTTCCCCGCAGGCTTCTGACTGGTGCTGGGCCTGTCACTTAGCTTCTTTGGGTCTTGTTTTTTCTAGCTGTAAACTGGGAATAATTCAACTTCCCTGTTTCACGAATGCCCATTGCTGGGAGTTCAGTATTCAGTCGCAAAGGACTGTACTGGTGGCATAATATAGACAAGTGTTATTTCCTTGCCTTGGAAGTGGCACTTGCATAAGTTAGTTTTGATTAATTTATGATAATGTCACTTCCATCAACTTTATTTGCACTTAGAAAAAACACAGTTAAATATGTTGTATTTAAACCTATTAGAGCCCATTTTTTTCCTTAAAGGAATGTAGGCTGATCTCACATACTGCTGCTTTGGAAATAGGTGAATGCTAAAGCTGTAATATACTTGTAACACTTCAACAGAAATATGCATCCTTTTTGAGGAGGAATTGTGTGTTTAGCCTGGTTTCCTGTGGAGATAAGGCTTAAGCAATTTTTCTCTCTGCCTATCTTCCTCCTCCTTTCTGTGCTCCCTCCATAACTTTTAAATCAAGTTTGGGAAACAGGTAGAGGTCTCAAGACAACAGTGTTTTTACAGATGTCATGAAAAATAGTAGAGGAAAGAGAGGAGGAATCCTATTAGGACCAGGCTGCACTGATGTCAATTATTGTTAGGCACCAGGGAATCCTGATGGGTGAGGGGTGTAATGAACGCCCACCTTCGGGTGGTTAGAGCTTGTATCTCCTGAGTCAGGTATCTGCTGTCAGTCAGAATACATGAATATGTAGGAACCCAGGCTGCCTTTTACCTAAAGTACTTAGAGATGTGCTTGGTTTCAAATGACCTGAGCTATGGGTCGTACCAGAGTAGACAGGTTTTCAACTAATTTGGAGGTGGGGTGGAATGTATATACTTCCATTACTAAAATCTTTATAGCTGGATTGTAGTAAAAATGGAAAAATGCTAATGGAAAGTAATTGACAGAAGTCTTAATGTAGTGGATATTATTCCAGGTTTTCTAGGCAAAGTCAGTCTTTGTAAGTTACAGTAAAGCTTGTAGGCATTTAGCTCTTGTCTATATCTGAAGGTTAATTTGGATCAAGGTGGGCAGCGGACTTCTGATAACTGTAGTACTTTATTATGTCAGCTCTAGTTTGACAGTTAGTGTGTTATGTCTGTTTAACTTCATCTACTTCCAGCTTTTCTGGAGTAACTCCATGTGTTGACAAGTCTGGAGTTATTTAGTGCTGTCTTCTCAGTAATGGAAATATGTTATGTCAGAAAAATGGAGCTTAGGCAGGTGATACTAAATTCTTTTAGTGACATCTTGCTAGCGAAATCTTCAGGGCAATTCCTAGATGTTGGAATTCATTAATATGGGTGGCAAGGCAACTAGTGCATAATTTTGTGTTTGTGTGCTGACATGGATTTTTTGTTTGTCCTTTTTTTTTTTTCCAGGACTCCACTGTTGTGACTCCAATTATTCTCAGAACAGATCCACAGGGATTTTTCTTTTACTGGACAGATCAAAATAAGGTAAGAGAAAAGGTTCTTTCTCCAGAATGGTTCTTTCTGTTTACTGTGGTTTGATGGTCAGGAGGCTTTGCATGCCAGTCCTGGCACAGCAGACAAGCGTTGCATCAGCTTACCTTCCTCTGCTCTTCCGGGGAGCAAATACAACAGGCCTGTGGCTCATCCCTGGTGTACCAAACTTGGAGGGGTGAATGGAAGACTTGGTAATTTCTAGCCATGTTAATGATCTGATGGCCGGCGAGGAGTAGAATTGTCCCGGTTTACAGGCAAGGGTCCATTTTAGATGCTGTTGTGGTTCATCGTTGGCTTGTGGTTTCTCTGTCTTGCCTTGCATACACTGAGGATGTTGGCTGTGGTGCATGGCAGACCCAGAATTCCCAGAGGCCAGAGCTCCCTTTGAATTCTTCCTTCTGAACTGCTGCGTGCTCCCTGGCCATGCCTGGTGGGCCACGTCACTACGTTCTTACTAATCCTCTCTGGACACTTACTTTCTTTTAAAAACATTCCCGTATGCTTAGATCACTATTATGGCTGGAGAGCTGTTGGGAAAGCTCATGGCCTGATTCATCACTGCGTTACTCCAGTTTCACATCCATGTCACCCGTTGAAATCAGCATTGTCGTGTTTCCAGCTGTTGGAGACTGTGGAGCTGCACTAGGGTGAAAGAGTATCAGTACCCTGAGCAACTGGATGCAGTTTGTTTCATATACCATATGGGACATATAATAGAAAATTATTGTTGCAATTGTTATAGCAAAATACTGTATCAAAACTAGGAACTGAATGAGTTCCTCCTTTTTTTACAGATGAATTTTCAAGTATTTATGAACTAAGTGCTTGTACGTTGAAGATGGTGTTAGAACTTGGTAGTGCTTGAGCTTTGGCCTTGTGTTGGAGTATATGCCAAAATGACTAAATATGTACTTACAGTATTCTGGCTATGGAAACCTGCTTTACCAGTTGCATAGCTGTTTTTCAGGAGTTCCTGTTGATTTTATGTTTAGATACCAGTGCAAAAATTGCTTGAGGAGGTAGCAACCATTAAATGTGCGGACTGTACAGGCAATTTGCTGTTACATTAAATCATGTTTATCTTCCTGTGTTTGCTTTTTAGAGGAGATGGAGCACAGTTTTGAGTCAGTGTATTTGGAAATCATATCATGGAGTTATAACAAAAACTTTGTCTGTCTTTACTTGTCCTTGTACAAGGTGGTGGTTGTTAATAGTGGGTTCATCTGTTGACAGTCCAGAGTTGTTAAATTACTACCCAAAGAAACAAAGTGAATGCCCTCAGAAGTTGAAGGATATGACTGATCTACAGCAACCCAGTAGCTATGCCGGAACACAGTGCAGTCTTCTCTTTTGTTCCTTCCCTTGCATAAACTAATTGTATAAGCCGAAAAATAACAGTGAACTTTGTAATAATAAATGGAAACTGAGGGTTGATTGCAGAGTTTGTATCACTTTTAATTTGTTTGGCACTAAGACCTCCTTCAGTTTCCTACTGTTGTCTGTAAAAACAATGTCTTGAAGCAATTCTTTGAAGAATAGCTATTTATAGAATTGTTGTTCTCATATTCATGAAAAAATGTATTTATAATGCTCAGAGCATTTTTTAAAAGGTTGGGTATTTGTACAAGAGATGTAAGTGTCAGTTTGATTTTTAAACTTGCAAATCAAGCCTCTGTAAAGGGCAACAAGAGGGATTTTTTTTTTCTGGTTAATAATTCATGGCAACTAGGTGAAGCTTGTTTCTAAACCCCATCCTAGAAGTGTCTATTTAAAGAAAGCAAATATATTTGTATCGGGGTGCTGATAGCGCAAGGACCAGGAAGGAAATGCTACTTTCTGCTTTTGCAGGGAATGGTTGGGTTCATGTTTATTGTGAAATTACAAATATATTGAAAAAGGAGGCTATATAGGAAATTCTCTTCATTTCTTCCTCTTTGTGTAAAGTGATCCCATGATGACAGTGGAACTACGTGAAGAAATAATATCAGGACAATACACCCTCTATGTGATTGCTTTCTCTTTTTTCTCGTAGTTATTTTTTTAAGCAATTGCTTTTGTCATAAGCAGGGCCTGTTATTTTCTGAGTATGGAAGGACAGGCCTTGCTAAACAAAGAGATGAACCGTGAGAAACCTGCCTGCCAGCATCCTTGGTCAGACACATTTTCCTGGGAGCTGACTACAAATGGGTATTGAGACAAAGCACGAGTAGCAGTCATCTTTCTACCCATTTGACTGTCCTGTTTGCCAGACACTGTGCAAAGCAGTAAATTACTGCCTGGATAATGGTACAGCTTTTAAATTATGAATCTGGCTCCTTTGGTGGTTGTTGCCTTATCAGTAAAGTTATACAAAAATTACATGAATCGCTGGCGGGGTGGGAGGGGAACACCAAAACAAAAAAAGCCGCTCCCCCTGTGTTAAATTTTTATTTAGCTTAGGGAACTGGTGGTTGTAGCTCTGCAGCTTTCTCTAACTTGTTGGCTGGTGGAGCTGCTTCTTGCATTGTTTTCTTGTTCCCTTCCTTTTCTGTTTCTTCTCTGTTGCAGAGAAAGGAAAATAATATGTACTGTCTGATGTCTAGCAGTGTATCTGGACAGTCTTTTAAACTGTTCTTCATGCAATCAGAGCTCAAAGTTCCTGGTAAAGATGCACGTTCAGTGCAGCCCTCCATCAGTGTCACTGACCCCATTTTGTAGTTCTTCATGAACCAGCAATCCTCCCAGGGCTTGCAGCCCAGTTGGCGAGTCTGGATAATGCTGGAGTTGAACAGATGATGGATCAAAAAGACTGCCAATAAAGTCAATCTTACCAAGAAGTTTTTTATTTGTGACCAGTCTGGGCTCTTTACTTGCTGTCCCCTGTAGCTTTCTGATAAGTTAGTAGCAAATTTCATGCTTGCAGGATCCATATGCTCCTAATAAATCATCCTAGGTCTGTCGTTTCAGATCCATGCCACTTAAGTTAGGCCACACGTGAAAGACTGTAAGGAGGATGGCCATTCTTGTGGTACAAGATACCAGTGGCAGCCAGGCTTAGTGGAGCCATCCTCTCAGCATTTACTTCTAAGAGCAGGAACAAAACTTGGGAAGAAGCCAGGCTGAGGAGACAAAGAGCCCCCAGAAGCCTGCTTTGCAGCAGAGTGGCCATCTGACAACTTACAAGCAAGGCAAACAGTAAACTAATTGCTTGAGACTCCTTCAATGCAAAATAAGTATCCATGTGCCTTGCTCATTTCTTCATGAGTGTGTGTGATTTGACCATTTAATTATGTTTGGGCTGGCTCCAATGTGTCCTGCCAGGTACCCAGGTCCAGCATGACTGCTTTTGGACATTAACAAGAGCCATATTAAGAAGTGGTTGATCAAACTTTTCTGTTTGAATGACTTTATCAGCAGAGTAAACAGTAGCCTAGGATGAAAATACATACAGGTTCTTCTGATCGGGTGCCGTTTCTCTTTGATTTTTATGGGCTAGGTTTGCCTTTCACCGCCCGTCCTGGTATGGTCATAGCTGCAGTGAAGGCCTGTTAAGCAAGCTCGTCTAAGCTCTGATCCTACAATTCAGTAATAATAATGTGGTATCCTGCAGTTCGACACGCTTACTGGGAATTTGCGTATTTAAGTATATTTTGCTGTCATCAGTAAAGATAATCCTCCAAAATAAACTCATACATAGCATTTTGCTATTTTCTGAGAACAAGGAAATTTAAAACTTTTTGTTTTAAACAGATGGCAGGACAGCTTTCTGATTTTAATTGTATTTTTCAGTATGAAATTCTTTTGTTGCTGAAGGTTCTGGAATATTTGCTTCATCTGTATGTAGAGCGCTGGTTGATTTCATATTATTACTTGAATGATTCTCAACATGGGTTTTAAAAAAGAAAAATTAATTAATGTGACAAGCTAGTGTCTGCTATATCTTTTTGTTTCTGTAATGTTTCTTAACTATAGCAAACCCAGACAATATTCATTGCATTGTCACATTTTTATGACCTGATTAAGACGTATCTCAATTCCTCGCTACTTTTTTAGAAGAAGGAATGCCATTTATTTCATTTGTTTATTCTGGTCATGAGTGTTGAAGAAAGATAAATCAAAACTCGACCAGGTGAAGAGAAAGCCTACTAGAATAAAAAGTAGTGATAATAAAAAGCATTTCTCAGAAGATGAGAAGAGGCTGGAAGCGTTTGGTGTGTTTAGCCTAGCTAGCAGAGCAAAGCCAGAGAAAGACTGTGATTTCTGTCTATGAATAAACGTATCAATGGATGCATAGTCAGAGTAGGAGAAGAAATATGTATTGTCAGACAGTTTGTGCATTATTCTTTCATCCTTTAGTGGAAGTTATGTTACACAATCAAATGGATGTTAGGAGAAGACAGCCATTGACTCGCGCAGTTCTGACACTGCCTGAGAAAAGGAGTAAAAGGAGGAAAACAACTAATTGCTTTTATGGTGGAGTCATTTAGGTTTTTAAAAGTCTAAGGATGGCATAATATGCTGTCCCCTTCATCTCGCTAGCACGTACTGATTTATTCCTCTTTATTTTTAAAGCTAGGTTACTACACTGACATGGCAGCATGCCTAAAACATAGAGGATGCGGACCCAGTGTCATCCACAGCACCATGAAAAGAGATTAGCTAACAGTCTGTGTCATGAAACTAAACTTAAGTGTCCAGTCCGGGGGAGTCAACAGTGATTTCTAATGCCTTCTGCAGAAATGGTGATGATCCCATTTGTCCAAAGGAGGTTTGTGTTGAGAAACTACTGAAAGAGCTGAGGTGATATTTACGCTGTAGGAAGGGATGTGTGGCAGAAACTTCCCTCCTCTGCCAGTTGCCATTAGAGCAGCAGCACAGCCCAACCAAATGGTTTATCAGGAAGGAGTCTGCTTCAGAGTCTGGCTTGCACAATTCATAGTTCAAGCTTTTATGTGTATTTGAGGGAAGGTGGGGTGATGTGGCCACAGCGGTGCAGAAGTACCTACAGTCAGGTATTTCCCCCAGCTCTGGCTTGCTCAGACTGATAGACTGAGGATGGTATCTAAAGGCAGAGAGGCTCAATCTGTACAGCTTTTCAGTAATGACACTTTTGCAGTTTTCAAGGTAAGGAGCAAGGGTAGTTTCTCCTCTTGCAGGGGTAGGCCTGTTTTTATGCGTGAACATCACTGACAGAACTGCTGCTAATATGCTGTAGCTCAGCCACAGAATATGAGCTTGCTACAAGAGCCTGTAGCAAAAATGCTGTACCTTGTGCTGGATTTTTTTCATTTCATGAGGCTGCATGAAGCGGTTCCTTATGATAAAAGAGGAGACGATTTTTCTGACCTGGAAGGTCCTTTCCCCTCCTGTGTCCTGAAGTGGTCATGAGTTTCTTTGGGCCTGAAAACCCACACAGACCTCACAGTGAATGTGTGAAGTAGAGCCCAAGGACTGTGCCTACAATAGGTAGGATTCTGTAGGATAAGGCTTGGCTTCAGCATGTTTGTAAATTCTCTGGCAATCCAGTTGCCATCATCCACATGAAAGAAGATGTGGCATTTTTCCAGCTGCTGGGGATTTTGGCTGTGTTATTTAAGAGAGTTCTTTTGTGGCTGTTTTGATTTGGGGCTTTAAAACAATTGGGTCAATATTTGTAATGCCCCATGGGTCAAAGATCTTTTCATTACATCTTTATAGGTTTTACAGTACATGTGACAAGCAAACAATAAAGGCTGAAGTTAATATATCAATATTTAAAATATACCTAGTAATTTAATGAGAAGAAGGTAATATTTAATAGTACTAGGTTTAAAAATACCTGCTTCAAACCCCAACTGTTTGGCTTAATTTATTCAAGAGCAACGTTACTCAGTGATGCAGCTCACTGCTGAAAATGTCCAAGGACTGCATCATTAAACATGTATTCACACTTCTCTTTCTGGCATGTAAAAGGCGGGGGCGGGGGGGGGGGGGGAGCTAAATAACTAGACCCTTTGAAGAATTGAGATGGTAAATATCATTAATTGGTTGAGAAAAGATGGTGCATGTCTCTCCACACAAGTGATTATTTTAACACATACAATGAAAATCTTGCTGCTCTTCCTCATTCTTTTAGCAGCTCTAGCATTTCAGCAGTCAACATCTTTTACTGTTAATTCTGTGTGATAACGAATATTGGATACATGGGCCTCTATCACATGGCTTGTCATACGAATAGATTTGCCTTTTCTTTAGCTGTAAAATGCAGGAGTCGGAACAACTTAGATCCATGTACCACACTGGCATTCTACCAGGTACTGAAAAAGACTTGTACATTTAGGTCTTTATGAAGTGGGGTTTTTTGGTTTATTAGTAGCAAATTCTGTATTAGATGACTTGTGTTCTTAATGCACTAGTACTTGTGGTGCTTCTTCATGGACTTCTGTAAAAACATTATGTATAATCTACATACGCACATTCTCTAGTGTCAAACTGGCATGAACAGAAATAATACCAAAGCTAGGAAAGTTTCTTTCAGAAGGACCCTTGTGATATCAGATTATAATCCTTTACTATCGAAGGGGAAGTTAAATTCATTCCATGAATGGCGTTGCTCAAGACTTGCTCCATATGGCACTATTCCTTTATCCATTTACCACATGTGTGAACTGAGTGGGAAGCTACGGGGAATTGCCTCTGACTTTTGAGGGTGGGGGTCACTCACTGTATTTCAGCTGGAAATTTAAGGATTGAGGGCTTTCAGGCTCTTGAAGGTGGACAAGGTCCTAAGGAGGTGATGCTAACCTTTTGGCACAATTAGATTGAGTTGGGTTGGTATCCATTCTTCAAAACAAGTAAGTCACATGCTGGAGGAGGTGACAGAGTAGTTTTCATTGGGAATCTGGATGAGGACTCCCCTGGGACAGAGTTGCGGTGATGTAAGGTTTTGCTTCTCAATGACACTGGAAACTGGGAGTGAACTTGAAGCAGCTGGTAAATAACAGTGGGGGCACAGCGAATAATCTGGGCTTTTGCCTGGGTTTTGAAGTCTTGATTCATGAATTTGAGATGCAATGTTAGAAGGTTCCATAGTAGCATTAGGACCTTGTGACCAGGCATGTCATTGCTGGAATGTAAATGCCAATTTTTGGATGAGAAAATGACTCATAAATACTGACATCCGAAGTCATGTGTCTGTCACATTTTTAATGGGAAATGGAAGAGAATCTCTTCAAGGTGCTAAGGGACTGTTGTAACCATTAGGCTGAGAGGTGCAGAAATCGCAAGTGAAATCCGAACGAGTTCTTCCTCCAGTGGAGTTGCAGTTATGTGATAAACAGCATAAAAGTCAACTTGTCAAAAGTAAAGAAGCTAACTAAACTATAATAGGAGTTCTTAGCTTGAGGGTCCCGACACTGGCTTGAAGCAACTGAGGGTAAAATATTCAAGGGTTGAGCTGCTAGCTCTGGTAGCAGCCCGAGTGGTCATCCTGGAAAGTTCACCTGCATGCATTTGCTTTCTCTTTAATACAGAAATAACTCCTCACCTGTATCTCTAAAGGCAGTACGTAGGAGTTCAGAAATAAATAACAGTACATGAGCTAACACCCATACTGATGGCTCCATGCTGGAAACTGTGCCAGTGCCTTTGTCAGTGAAGAACACTGCCTCCTTGCTGGCTTATGCTACAGAGATTGTTTGAAAGTAGAAGAGCCTGTTGTATTTTGAAGTGGGGAAAATTTCTAGCTCAATAGTTAAAGCACTAGGGGAGTCAGCCTAGCAATAGTTCTTGGTCACCGGGAAGTTGCAGTTCGTGTTTTTTCACAACCACTTAAAAATTGGCATGTGAGCGGAAGAAAAGACGACAGGGAAAGTGGTAGGGGATTGCCACAGATAGTGAAAATGGAAGGAAATATTTCATGGAGGTCAACTTCCCATCAGACTACTGATTTCGTTTTTAAAAGGAAATCTCTTTGCTTTCAAAACATGGAAATTGTTCAAGGCCCATTAGGGAAATGGTACTACATCAAACACAGATGATCTCTAATAAGCATTTCCCACTACTAAATATCTCCCTTATTGTTGTGAGGGAGGCAGGAATAGAAAATGAGTTTTGTATTTAATCCACAACATAGGTCCAGTTTCTGAAATGAGGAAGCCAAAGAACTTCAAAAATGGAAGCTGATCCTGGGGTCATCCACATTTAAGTGTTGTTGAATTCTCAGGTACTGAGAAAAGTCCTGAGATATCTTGTGTTATGCAAGAATATTATTCTTGCTGTCTAATTGAAAGTGGGTTGTGACTTGCCTATAAAGATGAGATTATAGGTTGTCTTTTGTTTAAATGGGCTGAGACTTGGTAAACTTTGCTGTAGATAACTGTAAATGTTGTTAAAAAATTGGAAACTGGAGGTTTTTGCGCAAGAGACTTTCATGATCTGGCTGCTAGAAACTGTTTTGTTGTTACAATTTTCAGCTTAAATATTTCAGTGAAGAAAACTTGTGGCCAAGTCGACTATCATACACTACAGTGACTTCTTTAGCGGATGCCTGTCAAGCTTTCAAATGCAACGTGCCATAAATAAGAATTTTCATACCATTCACATCTCGTCAGGTCATAATGTCATTTAAAGTATATACTTGGCTTTAACTAATAGCATTGTATGCTTTTAGGAAACAGCTGGGAGTCGGGAGACCTGGGTACTTGCCTCTTCTTGGTCATGATTTGTCATAACTCAGCAGTGGGCTCCTCTGTTTCCACTTCTGCCCTGACTTCATCTATTTGAGAAGCCCTCTGTGAGTAGGGCTGCAGCAGGGACGCCCTGTTACTGCCTAATTAGCACCTGGTACAGCGTGATTCCAACCCGCTGCAGTACGTGTGCTTTGCTGTTAGAGATGTTAATGTCTTCTAGCTGAGAAGGGCTCGTGGTAAATGGAGACAACGGTGTGCAGTAAGCTAGCCTTCAGTCTCTTTTCTCCTCCTTAATTAAAAAAGTCTCTTGTGTTCATGCCCTCAGCTTGTACATAGATTTGGTTGAATATGCAGTGTCGGCTTTGCTGACTGACCTATTATTAGCACAGTTCAAAAATTGGCTTCTAGGCCGGGGGGTTGGATTAGATGATCTCCAGAGGTCCCTTCCAACCCCTGTCATTCTGTGACATCAGCTTTCCTGATAGCTGGGAGGATAAGCAATCTCTTGGCATGCCTGTCAGATTGCTTTCTCTGCTGCAGCTCTGCCAGTTCAGATACTTCTCTCTAATGCTACATATCCTAGCTGTTTCACCTCCCTGCTATGCTTCCAGGTTTTTTTTTTTTTTTTAAAAAAAAGCTCTTTAAGAGATAGTGCACTGAAAATAATGATCTTTAAATAACATATATTCTGTCTCCATACATGTGATCTTTCTGCATGAGTATATGCACTCCGCTAGTAGTCAGTGTTATGTGATAAATGTGTGTGGAAATTTTGGTTCTCTTTTTTTTTAAGGAGTTTGAAAAAAGTTCTTGAAACACAAGTGACTGGCAATAAATGTCAGTTTTGCACTAATTCTTGACTTACTTGCTTTAAGGCTTTTTACTGTTAAAAATGTGGACTTGCCCTTGCTTACCTCTCCTGCCTTTTGCTTCCTCCTACAGTCTTAGTATTTTACAGCAGCTCTGCACGCTTGCAGTTGGCATCACACAGAGCAGAAATGATAAAGCCCTTGGCCTCTATGTACAGTGATAACAATGTACTCCATTGTACAACACTGCCTTCCTTTTTGATTTGGGGTTAGTGTGTAAGGACAGAAGACACTCTGTAGGATCCTTTCCTAGAGAATTGATTTTCAGTCCCATCTTCTTTGCTTTAATGACAACTTTAATTATATATCCTAGCACTGGGAAGACACACAAAGAACCCCACATTACAGATCATAAGACTTTTCAGTTCACTGTGTGTGGCTATTATTTTTGAGAGTTTCTAACTGTACAGTCGCTGTTTATATTGCCATTCTCCTCCAAATATTCCGCAGGATTAGAAACTCTGTAAAATCTTCATGCAGCCTCTGCCAGTGGTGTGTGCAGTGTCTTGTCTACATCCTGGCTTTTGGTTTTCCTGATGTTTTGTGCTACTGTATCTCCTCCACAGGCAGCGGTTTTGCTACTAAAATTCTGAACTAGCTCTGGAGGACGTCAAACCCCCAAAAGAGGGGAGACTGTGTTTGAAGTGGTGGTGCCATCCCCTGTATGTGTGCACATGCATGTGCTGTCACTAGGCAAACCTCCTTTTTCACCGTTTCGGAGTTAGGGCTCTGCACTAGACAGGAAATGGGTATTCATCTTTATTACTACTCCTAATTAATCTTTGCACATAGGCAGGTTTTCCAGTGTATTATGACTTCTTGATGTCATTGTCCATCCTTCACTTATTGCCAAAAGCCCATAATAGGCATACGTTCTCATCTCTGATATCTAGTTTATGACATTGTAGCTCTACTGATGTTGAGTCGTTCCTCATGCACTCCTGCTGGGGGGAAGGAGTAGGGACTGTGACAGGATTTAGATTTCTATCTTCATTCATATCCCAGGGAAAGTAATTGCCAGTATCTGAATTCTTAGTGTGGAGGTTGAGCCTGCTTTTAAGACTGGCACATGCCTTTATCCAAGTCGCACTCTGCATCATGTGAGAGGAATAAGATATGCTATTGTACAAGAGAACTGTTAGTGGTTGAAGAACATATTTAAATCCTGAATCTCCAGGGCGTGTTAAACACTCGGCTGTCCAATTAGCCCAATAACAATTTTGTCTGTAATTTCAAGGCTGCAGTTATACATGAAAAGTGAAATTCTACCCCTGCGCCACATCCCAAAGAGCTCTTGTACTGCCTGGGGGCTGGGGATTACCAGAACCTAACCCTGATTTCAAGGCCGGTCACAGTGTGCCTGCAGAGCTTTACTGAGCCTTCTGCTACTGCCGGGGCTGCAACCTATGCAGGCACCATCCAGACAACAAAGTCTGCCTCAAAACTGGAGAAGTCCGTGGGTTGTTAGCTGACATTGCACAGCTGTGCTGCCGGCTATTTCCAGTACTGTTTATTGAAGGCTAACTCGCAGCTGACCTAGGCGAATGCTGTCTTGCTAATCTCAGTATGTTGAATAAACTATGTAAATGGTAACATATTTACCTGCACAATATGTCTCACTTAAGAGGACTATGGATAATTTGGACAGGTGGTTTACTACCCAGAGAGCTGATTATCTCTGATTGATAAACAGCAGTAAGTGCTGTTTAACGAGACTAATAATAAAAATATTGATTAGCAGGCTACAGCTGTCTTGTACTAAGTGATGCTCACTGAAGCCCCTGTTAAAACAGCAATGAAATTCTGAAGGAAGTTTTTTTTTCTTTTATTCTAGCTGCTCTGGATTTACTCAGGACATTTAGACATAAGGCCTTATTTAATAATGAGTACTATGAAGTGGAACGCTAATGCCTGAAAGTTAGGAATATGGCCAAAAAATATGCAGGGAGTACCATTAGAGAAACTTATGTAACTTATCTTAGGCACTTTCAACTCTGAGACCGGGAAAAATAAAAAATTTTCTGCATTCAAGGGAACTTTAAGAACAATACGGTACCTTACAAAAGGTGGTTTTATTCTGTGATTTCCCTAAAACTAAATAAAATAAAATTGAGGTGGCTTTCTCTCCATTTAATGCAGATTTGCATGCTAAATAGTAAAATAAGCATAGGACTATGTTGTTTGTGAAGACCATCCTTCTAAATGATGGTAAGACTTAGGACTTCCTGAACTGTTTTTTCCCTTGCTATTGAAGTCCATGTTGCGGTGGCACATCTTAAAGTCATCTGCCAGGCGCTTCTGCCAGCCGGTCTTCCGTAACCAGATCTTCACTCCGTCACTAGCCCGTGCTGTAATTAAAAAGTTTCCAAACATGCTTGAAGGGAAGCTGGCATCATGCGTGTTTAGCAGCAACAGTGCTGTTCCAAGGACAGTCTGAGTCTTGCTGTTGTCATCCCCTTCCTGGCAGTCACATACGACAGTAGAGGACTAGACTAGATCATTAAACATCATACATGCTTCCCCCGCCCCAGGAAAATATCTGGTTGCTAAGATACTCTTGGGATTTGAAGATAGCTGGAACTTTGCCTTTCAGTTCTCCAGCTCGAGGCTTTTCGCCTGAAGTTGTATTGTCCTTAGATGCAGATCCACAATGGCTTTTTACTAGCATTGCCTCAAAAGCAATGTTTGGTTATACTAATACAATGGTCCATAATTCAGTCAGGTGGCTAATAAGTAACTGGTATTTGACAGCAAAGAAAAATTCTTTAATAATTGTGTTTTAAATAATATGTCTCTATCAGTGAGTACCCGGGAAAAATTGTATTCAAAGGAACTCAGTAGACAGTGTGCTTTTTGTAGGTGGAAAGCACATCCTCTCTGCAGTGTGCGGTTTTGAGTTGGTTGTAAATTACTTGTATGCAGAATAAGTTGGCTTATTCACATAGAATGTTATCATTAAGTGTCGTAGTCAAAAATTGTCTCGGATAAATCTCTGGCTTTGCATTGTACCCTTTTGCAGACATACCGGAAGATGGAAACCTATAGACATTTTTGCCAGGGAAAGTTGCTAGGAAGTGCCTGTCAGAGATGCTGCAGTAGTACTCTTTGGGCATAATGATGTCATACATACTAGATGGATGAGGTGAAAAGCTTCTCTCACTAGACTTACATACAGTGTATTTTAAAATGTGGAAAATCAGTTTGACAAGTGGCACTGCTTTTCTGCTGCCAGAAGTAGGTTTTCAGTATACCGACTGCAGATGTATCTTGTCACTGACAACTCATACCAGTATCTTTTGCATATCAGTGTGTTGCATATCCAGATTTAGGTCCCTCTTTCACATATGTTGAACTTTCAATCAATATTTTTACTGAAATCAAGGACACACAGGAAGGGGCTATAGGTAAGATAAAGAAAGCTGGAGGTCAAGTCAGCCATTCTAACTTGCAGACTGAAATCTTTCTGATGTATTTGCACTCATCTCCACAGTGTTCCTACATTTCACTTACAAATATTGTTCTGGCTTCATAGCCTTTGTGTAAGGGGAGAATTATCTACCTTTTTGTAATTACCATGGGGGGAGGTATCTTAGCCTTTCAGAACGCCTGGTGCAAAGCTGATTGTTGAAACAAGATTTCTTATTTCCTTGAAAATGCCTTTTCTCTTGTTTGAGAAGTAACATAAGACATTTAATAATGCAGAGTGAAGCCTGCCCGCCCCCCCCCCCCCCCCACCGCCCCCGGCATTTCACGCAGGACTTACCGGGGTTCAGGCTAAAATTGTGTGTCCTCCTTTCTTTCATTGCTCCTCCTACCTCAAATTCTGCTTCATGCAGAACTGATAGGATCTGTGTATGCAGCTCTGTCTCGACTCATATCTGAGTTTTCTGGGCATGTCTTGTTTTCTCATGCATAAATTTTGCCTGTGCAGAAGGATGTCTTTTGCCATTTTATTTTGGTTTCTAGATGAGCTGTGCAGTGCATGCAGGCTGTGCAGCTGTGATACATCCGTGTTATGTTAAAAGAGCTCTTCACAGATTGCCTTCAGAGCAGGTTTAAAATGTGAAGGAGACTTGCGTATGGTTGGACTGGCAATTACAAACATAGTTGTGTATGACATGTCACTTTGTGTCACCTTCTTTAGAGTGCTCAAATGCACGTATAATATTGTAGCTAAAAACGTGAGCCTGGAAATAAGAACATAAGGCTCCTACCGTTGAAGAATTCAGGCATTTAGCCACAGCCGTCCATCTAAATCCTTTAGATTTATGCTGGTACTCGGTCATGGCCACTGAGCAACTTCCCTGGATTTATGCCAGGAAGATGGCTAATGGAACAATCTTTTTATGATCTGTTTAGCTAAATGGCTATAATAATGTGGGATATTAGAGTAACAGATGCTGTTGACCATCCTGCAGTAGATCAAAGTTTGTATATACAGGAACTATGCACTTCCTTTCAGAGTCACGCGTATAATTTGGAGCTTCTCATTTGTTGCTATGGTATTATATTATCAGAACAATGAGAGACAGAAGTGGTAATTTTAATGTACTAAGTCAAAAGTGCCAGTCTGCAACAGGCTCAGAGCCTAAGGAATAGTTCTTTGGTATCAGTAGCAACACAAAAGGGTGCTCCGTAGATGACTTTCAGACGTTGTTGGCATCTGAGGATTTCAAAGACTGTAAATACAATTCCAAACTTGCTCAAACAGTCCTGTGTCATGAGACTTCAGGTATGTTTGGCTCACATCGCCATTGCAATTTTGTGTGGCCCCAGACTATAGCCCCTGAAGCACAGATGACCAGCACCTGAACTTGCATTTGCCTCCTGGGATTCTCAGGCTGGAGTCTGGCATTCAACTTTGACTGCACAGTGCAGAGTGTGGTGGTGGCTGGCAGGTTGCACCTCCTGCTGCTTCCAAAGTGGGTTGGGAGGTGAACAGAAAAAGTGAGAGATGAAAATGAAGCATCCAGCTGGTGACTCCAACCAGGCTTTCTTCTGTGAACCTTTTTCTAGGGTGAGAACAGCATACTTCAGTATTCCTGTTTTATAAAATAAGAGAGTGACTGACCAATATGAGATCCCTCAGGGTCTAGAGACTTACTCCCCAATCTCACTCTGCCTGATTCAAAAGAGGGATTTGAAGCATGGAGCTTTAACATCTATATCTGAGCTGTTTCAGCTGTGTATTAATTTTGTACATTTGAATTTAAGCTACAGGATGATGACACCAACATGAGAATAATCTCTGAATCATGAGGGCATTATAAGTTGATAGTAAATTCCCCGGAGACTAAAAAGATGCCAATTATATGGGTATCACTGAAAGTAAGATCTTGGGGCATTAAAAGCACTTCACACATAATCTTAATGGACTGTTTCAGAAACTGTAAATCTGCTTCATTAGTATACAGTCCTAGCATCATTAGATATGTTGTTTAATTGGCTTGGCTTTATGTTTGGAATATAGATTGTGGGTGGTTTGAATGTTCATATAGTGATATCATTAATTATGCTGTTAATGATATACAGAATTAGCCAGAGAACATGGGCGCAAGCGTGTTATGAGCTGCAGAGTCATATGCCAAACAAAATAGCATCATTTCAAGGTGAAGACTTGAACTGAAAAGACTACTTTTGTCCCCATTGCAGGTCTAGTAAATTTAAGACACAAACTTCATATTATTCAAGAAAAGAATTGCCTTGTGGCTTGCTGAATAAAAGCCCCTTTCTCTCACAACTGTGTTTCTTATCTGCGAAGGCGGAGAGTTTTCCTTTTGCTGGCTAGGCATTGAGCTCTTCATAAACACTGTTCGCATGCATGGAGTTTGCTTGAATATATCAGTAATATCTTTCCATGTAAGAGGGGTGTGTGCAAGGAGAGGGTACCAGTCTTTGAAGCTCAATAACGTCTCGGAAATGACGAAACTCAATTTAACCTGGGTGTTTCAGCAGAATGGAGATCGGACTGAATAGAATTACCTGGGAGCATCAAGAGGACTCCACTTAGGGGTCAAAGGAGTTACTACCACGCAGTTGACACTGTTCACGTCAGCATTTTGTTTTCTTTTTTTCCCCTTCTGCTGGCTTGCAAGAATTGCAACAGCGATAATTTTGTGTGTGAGTATAGCTCTCATGGGTAGTGACAGATGATCGCTTGCTATCATCTCTCATTGCCCCCTGCCATCAGATGCACTAGGTTGAAAAGAACTCTCGGAGGGAATCTTGCCAGTCAGCCTATGAATGCATCCTGCTAATGCTGAGAACTGACTCCTGCCTAAGGATGCAACTTGCTGCAGCTGTGGCTTTGATATTTATTATGGAAGAAAAGCTGTCTGACCAGTCAGCTCGGGGTGGTATTGTAAGAGCCAGGCTGTGCATGGCCGAGAAATGGATATGGGCTCTCTGAGCGGGACTGGTAGTTGCCCCAATGGTTATGGTAGGGAGATTGTAGTAACCTCTCCTTTAATCAAGGAGGCCCAGGGATTACTGTGATGTGTACCCCAACAAGTTGTATGGGCACCAGAGGAGATGGGACTACTTCCTATAGCTCAGGCTCCCACCTGCCCTGTTTGTTAGGGGTGTGGGGGAGCTCTTCCTTCTTGAGAGTGGGTCTTGTCTCAGGACTATTTGCAAAGCAGATGTACTCCCTCCTTTTGATAGGGATTTTTTTCTAATTATTTTTTTATACTTGATTCTGTAGGTGTATATAAAATGAAATAGGAAAACTTGCAGAATCAGACTCATTACTTCCTGCGTAAGGAAGCCTCCTTGTACCAAATGGAATGCTTTTGGAAATCTTGAATGTCATGTTTGACTTCTATTCCTACTCCCCATGACTATAACTGATGCTAGTATCTGCTTACTGTCATGTAAGGCAGAATGAATAATTCTGGTTTAAATACAAACTTGCTTGGATTTTCTTACAGACAAATATGATGATGTTATTTCTGTCCACATCTGTACTTTTCCCTGCACTTATTAGTTGAGGTGAAGATGCATTACTCTAATCTGGATTTGCTTGAAGACACAGGCCATATTTTAATGTGGATTAATAAAGTTATGTTCTGTTTACTTTGGACGTAAATCATATCTCCTGCGTCTAGATATGCCCTTTTTTCCCCAGAGATTGTCTAAAACGATAATCTGGAGTTTTAAATGTGCCACGAAGGTAGGCCTGTGTGCATGTGCTTTTCTTCACACACACACATATGCACGCATGCCCGCCCCACAATTCACAAGAAGTTAATATACCTGTGAAATGAATGATCTGCCAGAAGAGGCTTGAAGAATGTCTTTGGCTAATATCATTATGATACGAATGGCAATATTTGCTCCAGAGACTCAATTCCAGTCAGACAGCCACTAATTAATAAACCATTGCATAAATCCACAAGATAAAAAAAAAAAAATACAATATATTGCAAGATCCTGTATGATCTGGAAATCTTTTAACTATGTATTCTGTCAAACTGATGTATAGTGATCATGAAGTGAATGACGTGCATTACTTGATACGCTTGCAGAATGTAAAAAGCCTTTTCCTATTACATAAAGTGTTGTTTTGACCTGTCCTCTTCTTGAATGTCTTCTGTATCCTCTAGTCTTTTTTCTATCTAACTTATATAGTAAGTGACTCAGTAATGGTGTATGAGAGATGCTAAGTCAGAAACATGTTGAAGTTGTGGAGTGACACACGGTGCAGTGTTGGGTTGCTGGTCTTCAAGTGCTGGTGTGCAGGGGTGAGAAGGGGAGTTGAGGATGGAGGAGTACTGGTTGCTACCTAGCAATCTCAGAGCTATAAGCAGACTTCTGGTTTGCACCCACTTCAAAATGCTATGCTGATGATAAACAGCTTTTGGAATTGAAACCTTAGATTGGGAGGCAGATAACTAGTGAATATTGCATTAAAGTGCAAAAAAACCCAACCCCAAAACCAAACCCACTGAAACCTTCCTTTGCAAACCACGGAGAGGTAGGTTAGAGCATTTCGCTTGAACTCCAGAATCTTTTTCAATTAGACCATTTTCTAAGTAGTCAAGCTAAACTGTGTGGTTTTTAAACTTCAGAGTAAGATGAAGATGCATGGTTTTACAGTTGTCCAACTGGGCATTGGAAAGGTCATTCAATGAAGTAGGAAAACATGTTTGTTCGTGGGGTTTTTTGGGTTGGTGTGGTTTTTTTTTTTTTTAAGGCAAGTATAAATTTCTGTGCCTCTGAAAACTCAGTCATGCAGTATTTTTTTAAGCGGGTTCATGTTAAGCATGCTGTCAAGCTAGAAAGCCAGTTATAAGGCTTGGTCTTTGAAGCTCAATTGGTTTCCAGAGATGAGCTTTCTTTGTGTTGTCTTAGATTTGTGCTCAGAAGTTCTTCCTTGCAAGGGGCCATCTTAATAGAAGATAATTTAAGTGCTAATTCAAAGGTATCCCCATCACCAACACACGCTGGGACAGAAGTTCATGTCCTCAGGCCTTTGAACGTTGTCCAGCCTGCTGTATAAAATGAGAATAGTCATACCTGGGGGCTTCTGGCTTTTGCTGAATTTGTGGTGCTTAATTTGGTTTCCTAGTATGCTAGGAGTGTTCTTGTTTTATGGTGCTTGTCCAGCTGGGTGTTTCAGCAGAATGGAGATCAGACTGAATAGAATTACCTGTGAGCATCAAGAGGACTCCACTTAAGCGTCAAGGGAGTTATTACCCTGCTGTCCAGCTTTTAAGCCCTTGTTCATGTATTGCATACTGTGAGGTATTGCTGATGAACTGCAAACCCTTCAGTTATAGTTCATCTGTGCAAATTCATTCCCATGGCTTAAGGGAAGCCACCGAACGCTCTGGCAGGCTTTGCTTGAAGATGCACGTGACACTGAGGCCCAAACAACTCCCTATAAACTCACCTGGCAGAGGGAGAATAGCCTGGGTGATGCTGGCTCCAAAGAAGGTCGCATGTGGGAGCAAGGATGAAACATGCTGATAGGACCGTGTGTGTTGCAAAATTACCATGAATAAACCAAAGGCTTCAAACTGAAAGTTGGGGCAGCCTTCGTTCTGTGACTGTGTCTAGATGTGCAAGTATGGCATCCACAAAGGGTGCCTAACATAGGTGTGACACTCTGAAATACATTCAGTTTTCTGTAGATGAAAGTTAAGAGGCAAGTTATCTAAGGATTTTCTTAGCATCGGATGGATGGTGATTTTTACGAAGCATCGTGGCTGTGCTGTGCCACACGCTGCAGGCCCAGCAAGCTTGCGTGTGCCTGCAGTGTGAGCCAGCAGCACGTGGGCTAGACCTGATCCAAAAGCTAGTCCTGGGACATGGAGCTGAGCTGCAGTTAGTAAGCTCTCCCGAGCATCCTTATTCCTGATGATAGGAAAAAGTAATTTGTTTAGTGTACAGCTGTATTTTTAAAGCAGGATTCACTGTACCTCATGAGTTTGGGGAGGGAAGAGAGGGAAGAAGGCTTTGCTTTTTTGTTTTTTTTCTTTTTTTAAAATCCCCCTTCTCTTGGCATTCTCTCTGCAGCCTGCTTATCCTGTGTGTGAGCAAGGCTGTTCTTGTTGACTGATATTGTAGCTGTTGGCTTAACTCCTGCCTCTTCCAGCTGGCTGCCATGACACAGGTTCTTCTCTGGGATCTGTCCTTCTTGCAGCGGCATTTCATTCTTTGACAATTTAGAAGTCAATTAAAATGATGCAGGTATTGATGCAGATTTCCTCATCACCTGTAGCTGCCTAATCCTGGAGTGACAGATCAAGTGCTGGCCTGAATAATTTGAACCTGCCTTGCAAAACTCTCGAAGCAGTGGACTAAACTTGCCTTCCTTGTAATCCTACAGCAGGTGTAGGAAAGGGAAGGTCTGGTGAGGCAGTATGGAATATATTAAATACTGGTAGATTATTTCAACCCTGACTATATTTTTGCTAAGCTTTTTTGAGTTTTCTGTAGTTAAATGAAAATTGGCTTAATCTGTCATTTCTCCTTTGGTAGAAAGGCGAGATGGGCCACCAGGCAGCCTCTAACAGAATCAGAAATTCTCATCCAGAAGCTAAATGTAGTTGTTTCCTGGTGGCATCATCTGGGAGACAGTGCTTATCTTCCTACCAAGGAATAATTTTTGCGGAGTGAAGGCTTTGTCTTAATGTCTCCTGGCTGTGCAGAGAGCATTACAGGCCCCTGGGACTGTGAGATCAGATTTTCCTATCTGAGATCTTGGCACAAACTAACTCTTCAGTGTCACCGAAGATACCGCTGTACCACTGCTGCAGGAGCAGACAATGTTAAATAGTCTGGCGTGAGCACGGTTGCTTCAAGCCCTTGAAGAGTGGGTATAAACGCGCTTTTAGAAAGTGGAAATAAAGTGTGTGCTTGGGCAATGCTAGTCTGAAACCATCCAAAACGCTGATATCTTCATAAGGATGTGTCTTGTTTGGCGGGGTATGTTTTCTGGCTGTATCACACCTACACGGATAATCATTAGCTCTGTCTCTGAATCTTCTCCCGAGGGCATTCGGCTTCCTGTTTCTGCAGGTGAATAGCAATGAGGCATAATTTAGTAGAGGAAAGGATTTCTGCCAGCTGTATATAATCCACACCTGTTACTACGAGTGTAATCATTAACTTGGCCTTTTAAAGTAACTGGAAATAATTATCAGCACAGAGGATATTAGGTGCTAACAAAACTTCCAGGCATGTTGACTTCTTTTAGAGTGGTTTTATGGCTGATTGTGTGTAACCCTTGAGACTTGTTGAAAAGTTTTGTACTTAATGATGCTGAAATTCACTACAAGTGTAAAAGCGAAACAAGAAAACTTGTAATCCAGAGAATGACTTAATTTGGTGCTTTCTTTGTTATTATTGCTATTATAACTTTCTCTGCGGTTCAGACAATTTCATTGTATAAATCTTTGCAGTCTCGCGGAGAGCGGAGTTGGGGAAACTACAAAACACACAAACTGCTGTTGCATAAACATTGTGTGCAGCAAGCAAAGTTAAAGGGAGGCAGAGGTGGTACTGCAGCCACTTCAGCATACACATGGACTTGCATTTGATAGTAAATGGTGTGCTGAAGTTACGCCTTTTGAGTCCTCAGGGTAGCATCGGTACAAATGCTTTTTTCAATGAAGTAATGACATAGTTTAAAAAAAATCCCGACAAACAACAGCTCAAAATTTTTAAAATAAAAGTAGAGCTATAGTGCAAGATGCAGAAATTGTAGCTTTCCTGGTATTGTCATTATCTTTGGAAAAATAAAAAAAGACATTGGAGATATGAATGTTTTGGGGGTTTTTTTTTTGGTTGGCACATGGAATTATTTACTCTTCGTGAAAATGGGGAGAAAAGCCTTAGGTTTAAATCTCATTCATGATTCATCCTCTGTTAGTGTGAAGGGAAAATGACTTCATTGTAGGATTACAGAAGCAGTTTCATTTGCTGTGTGAGTTGGTACAACTTCCAAAGCTCAGGATGCAGCCTGCTGCATCGACTGAAGAAAATGCTAGAATAAATTAATGAGTATACTCGCTTATTTTTAGGATGAATAACCTGTTAGTTTGCATGGGTAGGGAGATTAAAACTGAAGCTGGGTCCTGGTAAGAGGGAAAGCCGTGAACTGAACTGTGGAGGATTGGGAGAGGAGTCGTGTGAATGAGGTACATCTTGCTGGATTGCTGCCTTTTCATGTCAATTTGGGACAGAATCATTCTGATAAGCAAATCCTAATTCTGTGCAATGTCCTGACATGTAGGTCGTAGATCTCACTGTGAGATGGGTGGTTTGTGTTAGCTTTCGTGTATTTGGAGGCAGTAATTTCACTTTGAAAGATTCTTAGCAAATTTGGGCCACTGCTGCAATCTTTGTGTTCAGTGAAGAAAAGTAGGAATATTAGGTAGAAAAGTTGATGTTCTCCTTTGTGATTGACTGGAGTAATTAATGAAAATTAATTTATATCATTAAAGCTGACAGCAATATTATCTGATGTCAAGTTCATTGGCATTACTTTGCAAGAGACTGACTGAAAGTTCTGGGAAAAAAACCCCTGTAATTGTATTCGAATGAAACCTACAGTATTTGTCTTTAACTCGTCAAACAATGGTTACTGAAAGCATCCCTAGATGCTTTCTGCTAGCCTTAATATTGTAAGGTTTTTGTATTTTTAAGGAAAAATGTCCATTTAAAAGAATTTTGTAACTTGGATGTGCAAAAGTGAGAAAATTCGTGGCGGCAGCTGAATGAACAAAATTTCAATTTTTCAAGGTGTTTACAGAATACAGCTATTGTGGCAGTTATTACTGTGTCCTTTTGAAATATTAAAGCTTTTATAGATGGATCTGGAAGAACTAGAGCAACAGAATTCAAATCCTTCGCCTCTGAGTTGAGTGTTAGTTTGATATTAGCAGGTGCTTCAATAGGTAGAAAATACTTCTAAGACCTCACCTTTAAATTCAGTGTGAGTCAATGTAGATATTCCATTATTTTGCATTGGCTGCTACCTGAGATTTGGGAAATACTGGGCTGTACTACTTGCTTAGTTTGTAAAAACATGCAGTGCAGGTGAAGCAATGAAAAGTTGTTTAATCCTACAACATTGAAGGGTTTAATATAGGCACTTTAGAGTGTTTCTAATAGAAATTATAGCGGAATCTTGTTTTATAAGGTCCACTTTGATTTTTTTTCTGTTCATTCTCAATGCTAATGCTCTGGTATGCTGTCATGTACTGTAAAATTCCAGGATTTTTAATGCAGTCCTTTAAAATTCATAGCTAACCTTTACTCAACAGAAATAAGATTGACCCTGTCCCTAATAGGTGTTCTATCCTTAAGATGAAATATTAAACCAAGGTCCCTTTTGCTGTGAAGAAATAGTTCCTTCAGAAAAGGCAGGTTATAACCTTGGTGAATGGGCCAAGAGTCCGCCTCTGTCAGGTTGTAATGTTCAAGGCTGCACGACAAATAATATAGTGCTGTTCTCTTGCTCTCTTCCAGTCCCAGCTGTAAACTAATTGCATAGTTGGGAGAATGGGATCCTGACCTGTGACTGGGCATCCTGTCCCACTGCAATGCGAATAATCTTTTTTTTTCTTTTAGTAGTCTCTAGTGTATGTTTAATATTTAAAGCCTCAAGCCAAATGTAAAAAGCTCCTTTAATAGTTGCCAGCTAAATGCTTTTTTGTTGGTATTATGCTACTTCTCACTAGACATTCAGAAACCAGTGGAAGTTTAGGATGAGATTTTTTTTAATGCCTACCTGAAAGAAATGCAGGCAGTAATTAGTTGGAAGGTATAGTAGTGTATGGTGTTGGGGAGAAACCTTGGAACTCATCCAGCATTTCCATGTAATCATTACCCAAATGATATCCTTTCAAGAATGAAAACATTTTTCCAGTTCATGCAACATTTTTGCTTTTTCCCCTTTCCCTAATGTCAGCTCTTCTATTAGATTCAATATATATTTCTGATTATAAAGCATGCTGTTGTATTTTGCTTAAAGAATAATAGTAAACAAATTACTATTGCCTTCTGTTATGTATCATCTCTAGAAATTTCAGCCATTTGAGCCCTCAGCTTGTTTTACTATGTGTATTTGCTTGTGTTGAATGTCTTCCAGCTCTTCATTTCCCAGGGCATATAAAATTGATGAAATTCCATGGGAAAGGATTGTTTTGGGTACGTAAACATACCGTCAAGGGTTTTTAGAGCTCAGGAAGAGCAGGCGCTTAAAAGTTGTGGGAGTTGAACACATCTGTGTAGCAAGCTCATGCACCTTCCTCTAGGCAGCGTATTGTGTTGGGACATCAGAAGACTCATTTTTTCAGAGATTAAGTCTTCCCCAACAGTTCTATCCATGTTGATGAAGTCAGGAGAAAACAACTCTGCTGTTATTTCCTGGACGATATGTATTTACCTCCTAGAAAAGTTATGCAATAAATAAAGCAAGACTTGTCCTGGCCAAGGTTGATGGAAAGTTCCAGAGGAAACGTCTGTGTATGGTTAGTGTTTTTGTTGAAGTTTTTGTTGCACTTGCTAAAAAGAGAAGTAGACATGTAAACATACAAGACAAGCTTAAGTCAGGCTAAACATAGAGATTTATTTTCCAATTAATCAGGTATTTATTATGAAATGTGTAGTTTGCAAGTACTTCTTGCAAGATAAACAATAGCTGCCAGGGAAAACAGCAAATTTAAGTGGATTTGCTACTGTCCCAAACATTGAATTTTCCAATTTGTGTATTGTCCTTAAGCCAGTAACCAAACCTTAACACGACGTGCTAATTTAAAGAATATGTTTTGTCTTTTCTGTGTTTAGCAGTTCCTCAGTTTGGCCAAGCCAGCCCAAATTTTTCCTGTGTGCCTTCTGCACGTGGCTGTCCAGCCAACATCTGTCTCCAGCTGGCCCCATCAGACATCAATTGATGTCCGATGGTGTACTGGGCATGTTGTGCCAGTAGCATCTGCTGGGGAGGATGACTCTCAAACAGAGTGGGGTGAGCGGTCCCCCACCCAGTCACCCTTCTGAGCGTGCTTACAGGGAGATCTCCCAGCATGGGTGAGTCTGTCTCTTCACCAGGATAACGTGAAGAGCTCTGTGCAAGCAGAGATTTTCATCAAAGTTCTTAGTCCTGAATACTGAGGGATTGGAGGGGGAAGGATCCGTATGCCCCAAATGCTGCATCTGTAACCAACATGCAGAAAAACTTAGCTCATTGGCTATTTGTGTGTTGTGAGGGCTGCCAAATCCCTACAAGAACAGAGAAGGTGTTCTTTTGATTTTGTAGGGATTGTGTTTGTGTGTGGTGGTGGTGGGCACAGTGGCTGTTTGCTTTTTTGCTTTTAATAGTGGTAAAAGGGATTTGCAGAAAGGCAGTTAGTCTTATAAAAAATTGCTTTTGCTGAGAACCCTGTAAGAAATTACCATAAAAGTCAGTGTGCTGTTAAGTTCTCCTTCTTCCCACCATCCTGCTGCCACTTTCTTATTTATAGAGCCTTTCCCAAGAACCTTCTTGTAGTCCCACCCTTATATGTCTTGTATGTGTAAAAGTGCTGGAGAAGCAGCGCACGCTGTCCAAAGCACAGTGATTTTTGCTTTTTCTAGTCTTTACCATCCTGAGTGAGAAAAGGAGTCATCTTTTATGGGGCTTTTGATAAGCTTTGGGAAAGTTTTGTCCTCGCTGATGTCCTTTAAATTTTTTTTCCAAAAGAATGAACTTTGAGATAATTGGACCTTGAAAATTAAGTGATTATCTTCCAGATAGCATGTGTGAAATGTATGTGTCTGTGTTCAGAGAGCAATGCCTCAGATGCTTAACACTTTAAAATGCCATTGTAAATAAACAGTCCTTGGAAGTATTTGCTGGAGATGTCACTGCCAAATTAAGGTAAAAATCATGTAACAGGATGTCCGATTCCAGTGGCACAGAGAATTAAAAGTTCTGCCTTTCTGTTGCTTTTTTGAAGACCTGGAAGACTTGCATCAGTTCTCAGGCAGTAAAAGGATTTGGCTCCATGCACCAAAATACCCACAAGTGGCAAACTTACTGCATGCTGAGAAGGGGGAAGGAAAAAAGGATACAGTCCCTATCTCAGAGATGCTCGTCTCTTTGCAGTATATGGGATAAGCACTTGAACAGGAACTCCTGGGGTACTATGAATAGGGAATTCCTTCTGGAATATTTTCAAAGGGTTCAATAGGCTGCATAGGGATTTTTTTTTTTTTTGGGGGGGGGGGGAGGTGGGTTTTTTAACAGGTAGAATAGCATAAAAAAAACAATGTAAAGAAAGGCAGAATGCATATAAATAGAGAGGAGTGGAGCCTGGGATGATGACTGGAAAAGGCAACCACAGCTGGTTTAATTTTCTCAAGTGACAAGGGTGGGAAACGTAGTGACAGAGTCCTGACATTTGCAAGAACTTCCATCTTTTTGACCAGCAGAAAATGCTGTCTGTCTCTTGAGTGGTTTAGGTGGATTTCAGATATTTGTAAATAATTTCAGCAGGTATTTGTAAAACAGCTGCAGTAATTGATGGCACAGGTTTTACTTGGAGATTTCCAGGTAACTTTCCAAGTCAAAATGGTAGAAATAATTGTTTGTTTTAACATAAAATTGTTGATATTCTGTTGACAGCCTAGTCATGAATATTTTCAGTCATGTGATGGTTCAGGCTAGAAATACCAACGCTTGCAAAGCTCTCTTACTCCTTTGAGCAGAACGCTGTATCATTTCTATCTCTAATCCTCAACAGTGCCAGAATCAAGTTTATAATATGCATCCTCAAGTACTTTGAACAGTGTTTGAGTTCTTATTTACTGGAAGATAAGTGCTCCTTGAATGTCTACAAACTTGGAATGGATGTGGAGTACCGGATTTAATGCGGCCTTGTACCGACACTAATAATATTGTTGAACTATTGGGCATCAGTGTAGATCAAATGCTTGCTTGCCCCTTTTCTGCATGCTCTCCCTACCACACAGTAAATGTCAGTAATTATCCCCACATTATTTTAAATGCCATTGCTAAGGCTGAGTGTTTTAAAATGTCAGTTCGACTTAAACTTAAAGATATTGTAGTTACATTTAGGCTAGAAGGAATTTTAAGGAAATAAATGACCTGTGGCTCCATGAAAGTTTAAATAAGCAATTTCCTTTGCCAGCAACCAGAATCTTGTTTATCCTCATGTGTGCTTTCAAAGAAATATTAATACTTGCAATACAATTTTTGTACCTTTATTAAGATGTCTATTTTATATAAGAGAAAATAATGATTTAAAATTGTGAAGTCAAATCCTCAAGGTTTTGTAGAAGGTACTTTCAAGATTACCATTCTAACATTTTTATAAAACTTTAGTTTTTGAGGAAAAACTAAGCTAATAGAAATCCTGAGCAGACTTATGCGGGAAGCAAGCCACTGGCTAAGCTCGGTCATCTGTCTGTTTTCATATGGTGTATCAACAGCCTGTTGCTCAAGTATTTCCAGATTCTGGAAGTGTCCGGGTGATAGTGGGTCTCAGACTACACAGAAGATGCACAGATGCACTCATCTCCGTGTGTTACTTTTCACCAGCCTTCATTGGGATGGCCAGAGTGGGCACAACCTCTTCCACTGCTCCCTGCTGTATTGGGTGATCTCATGTGATGTGTATGTTCATAGTTTACTTTTAGGGAGGAAAGACAGGTGGGATATTAGTTTTCTTTGGGAAACTGCGAGGACCGTGTGCCAAGTGAGATGCTGGTTAGATCAGAAAAGAACCCCCCATTTCTGATGAGCAGTGGGGATGGAAGGGTGTGTTTCTTAGGCTGTAAGAACAGTGAGTTCTGCAAGCTGTTGTCCGTTGGAGCAGTAGCATCAAAATGCACGTGGAAAATGACGTTGGAATTTGAGTTGTAATAACAAGATGGGGTGCTTTCGCTTCGCTGTCAATTAGTAGTTAGATGCTTTTGGCAGAATAAAATAACTTTTCTGTCATTAATGTTCTGAACTAAAAATATTATTACTTCAACAGCAAGCACTTTCAGATTTTTTTTCCTATATGCAGTCTAGGTGATAGAGTAGAAGAGGGAGGAAAGGAAGAATCAGGAAGAGATGTGGCATATTTTGGCGACTGTCTGCTGGCGATGTAGGAGATGACTACTGCATCTTAACTGATGAGTTTCTGTCTCCTGACTGTCACAATACTCTCTAGGCCAGTCTACGTTTGAGTTTCAGTTCATGTTCTAAGTGTCTAGCAACTATTCTTTCACTCAGGACACAGACCAATCTTGACCTTTTAAGTGTAGCTATTTTATCTTCAGAAAGAGAATTTTCTCTTTTTTTTTTTTTCCTTCTATCTGTTCCACAGCCTGCCTGACGCTTCAAAGCCATAATTTCGTTCTTTCCTGTTTTGGTAAAAGCAGCTCAAAAGAACATGGGTCATTGTTTTCTGAATGCAGCGTGAAATCCTTTGCCTTCATATGCAACTATAATATTAGTAAAACAAAGTCTTCAAATATATCAGAGTAGTGAATCCACTTCCATGATATCGTAATTTTAGATGAGTCTGATCCCCAAAGGAAGGACTTGACAGTTTTGCAAATTTGATGTCCAGTCATTGTGTTCAGGGGGATGAAGTAGAAGTGTTTTCATAATTTGTGAGGTTTTGTTGGGGGGGGGGGGTGTGTGTGTGTGTGTGTGTGAGTGGGTGGAGTGGTTGTTGTTGTGTATGGGGTTTCTTTTGGTTTGTTTTGCTTGTTCCCCTAAGGTGTTCAGAGCAGCCATGTTGCTCATAGTGGGTTATGTGTATCATCAGTTCATCACCCTAGCAATGTCTTAAGTGCCATTTTGAATATGGGCTGATGACAGAGATCTAGTCCAGTGGTGTAGCAAGAACTACATTAGAGCCTGACCTAAGCTAGTTTTAAGCAGAGGAGTTATTCCATTTGAGGTGAATGCTACAGTATTTGTGTCCCATTCTTCCTGGGACTGGTCAAAAGTGGCAAGTTCCTGGTATTTACTCTCATAAGCTATTTGTTCCTGTGACTCACTCTGTAACCTTCCCGTCGCTTCTGCAGGGAGCCGCTGTACCTGTACAGCGTTCAGGGTCTCACTGCCACAGCTCGACACTGCCCACTGTCCCGTTCAATGAGGCTTTGCTCTTCTGAAGCTGATTTCCACACTGATACCTGGTTCAGAAAAGGGAAACCCACTGAGTTTCTTCACTGCACCTAAATTCTGTGCTTCTAGGCATCCGGTGTTCCATCCAGTTGCTTCAATGGCATGGTGTGTCCTTACCAAATTACGTTAATTGCCTGATAGCTTCCAAAATACTAGCTTCAGAGGGAAGGAGACTACTAAGTTGCACAAATACAGGACTACTTCCACAGTATCCTTCCTAATAGTGTGTGTTGATGTGTTTGCATCATTCTGAGAAGTGACAGTCTTCTGAGCCGCACTCAACTCTGTCCTTGAACTAAAATAAAATGTTATTTCCAGAGTGTCTACTGTACTTGCAAGGTTTGACATCACTGGACAAAGAAGTTTGCATCCACAGACCTTAAAATTAATATTTGGCTTTCACATCAGCTACATGACATATGTGATGTGAATGTGTTCATTCTGTTCTGCTTCGTGACACTGACAACTTAAAAGATCATTTCATGACATTATCTACATCACTTATCCCTATTGTCCATCCACAGCAGACATGCATTCTCTTGCTAAAATAGTGTACATAAAGGTCTTAGGGGGAACTTTTAAAAAGGCTGGAAGAATGATTTATTGTGGTAGCCTAGACCACAACTGTACTACCTACCTTTCTATCTGTTTGCCATTAGCTAAATTGACAGGAAACAGTCAGTCAGCCGACTTGGCCAACTAATGAATATTGTACAATTAACAAAAGCTGAACTGTTCAATCAATTTCATGTAACGTCAGCATGAAATTTGCTGTTTTTTTCCAGAAGGTTGTGTGCACTATGGATTTCAGAAGGTACTGGCAGTAAGTGATCCTCAGAGATGAATTTCAAGAATATTTTTGAAATGTGATTGGATAAGCCACTGCCAAAGGCATTTCTGTTAGTTTGTGGCACTTCTGATCTCTACTTAATTAGAAATATTGAACTGTTCTGGTGTATTTAAAAACAGACTCTCAGTGCACAAGTGCTTCTCTGATATCCATGTTCCAGTTAGTGCTGTTGTCTCTGTAGCATATGGAAAATTAGTATGATAATGGAGCTAGGTTTCAGAGTCTTTCCACTCTCTGCTGTCTGATGTATATTACTCATTTAGGTATGTAATAACAGTTGCATTCCACAGAGCTCAGGAGATAAGTAGTGAATTAACCATTAATCTAGAATTGCGGTTGAGACATTAATTGCCAACTATGAGGACAATATTAGATACTCTTTTAAGTGCATTAAAGACATGCAATATTGCCCTGATTTGGCAGGAAAGATGTTTTTCCTTTCTATTTAACACAGCCACTGTAGCTGCGAGGACAGTGTAAAATCACATTTTTGAAACATGCTTTATGTTCTTTAAATTCTGTAGCTTGCACATGTAAGGCCTTCTTGTCTGCTTGCTGTGGAAAGCATCTGTCACACTAAAATGAATTTGTCAATGACATGATTATTAAAATGTCCTGTTCGATTAAAGACATTCCAGTTTCTGGAGCAATGTTAGGGGCCTTGTAAGAGTAAGTCTGAGGTATGGGGTTCCTTCAAGAGTAAGAAATGTAAGACCAGAGTTGATTTGTGAGAAGCTGACTTGAGTAATTGTTTATTTCTGTGAAAACTGCTTTTTATCTTCAATCGACACAATTAAAGCTGCATTTATTGGAATGAACAGCCTCACTGCCATACAGGTAGAAGACAGATTATAAAGACATATATGGTATCGTAGTGGAGCCCCTGAGAATGAATGGTCTAATCAGGATTAAATCAAATTGTCTGGGTGCTGTAATGAGAAGACTCAGGTTTGCTTTTATCCCTCCAGCTAGCTGGGAAAACTCTCCACTGCATTTTGCAATGAGAGGTTGTGCTATCATTTGGAGATCATAATAGTAGCAATAAAGAGAATGCAAGCTATCTACAATTTATTTTGGCCCACTTAGTCCAGCATTTGATGTATCTGATGTATTGTTTACACTGTGAAGTTAAATATTTCATCTGTTACATTTAAATGAAAATAGACAGAACCTAAAACAAGGAAAAATGTGTGATAAGTAAATACTTGGGGAAAAATATTCTGCTGTGCTTACACTACTTTAATAGGGAAGGAAAAAAAGGCCTGTAATGCATTCTTGTGATGTTTCTTTTATTCTTTTGTTAGCTACTTCGAAGAGTGAGTTAACACAGTGCCTAATTCTAGAACCCATGCTGCCTCATGGGTTAACGAAATACAGGGGTTTCCCTGCTCTCAAATGGATTTAGCCTATAGCTGTGAAAGTCCTGCAGCACACAAATATTGGCCTTTAGAAATGTACCTGCCAGTCAGATCTCCTCTCTGCTGTGGTTCGTGTGAGCACCGTTAGGAGGCTGTGCAGGTTGGGTGCCATCGGTTTGGCTTCGGTTTCGCAGGTGAGCGAAAGGAGGCTGGTGGTGATACTTTCTTAATCCCATGGCTTCAACCAGCTTCTGCTTTTTGCTTGTGGCTCTCAAATCCTTCACGTGCTTCCAGCAACTGGCCAAGCTCTGGGACCTCCTCTTGGCCTGTTCAGCTTCTGTCCCTAGGCAAGGCCATTGATCACACATGGCCAGTCCTGCTGGGTTGGGCAGCTTCTGCTGTAAGCCAAGGCAGAGGATTTTTAATTGCTTGCTGTTAACTCTGGAGGAACTACCATTTAATGGATATGATTATGTGAATATAAAGAGAGCTCCTGGAGAATCTAGATGCTGGTACTCTTCACAGCAATTGCTGGTTTTTAACTTTGAATTCTGAGCTGTAACAGTTGTAACTCTCAAACAAGCTCCTTTCGTCCATGAAACATGATCTATGCATTGAGCAACACTGAATTAACATGTTTACATATGGTGGTGTAAAAGGAGAACCTTTCCCCATGTATTGCAGAGAAGGATATTAGACTTAACTGTCATTTGTAACTTTGATAAATTTTTTTAGCATGAGGAAGCTGACATTTAATGCTTTCCTTCTATGTCTGTTATGTCAGAAAATGTTATTATCAAAGCTGGTGGCTGCATTTGCTAATGGTTAGCTCTCCTTTTAAAACTCTGTGGTGTTGCTCCTGGTTTTTCACCTTTGCTGCCTTTTACTTTCTGTCTCTTTCACCAACCAGTGAGGGTACTCCAGGGGTCCCAACATCCCACTGAAACCCAATATCTGATATTGTGGTGTTTTATTCAGACAAAGGCTGATGTTTCATTTGTAACTGCGGTACACTGCTGGGCCTCACTTGCTATCAAAGATTACTCTGCAAAGCAGGTGAGCACTAGCCAGGTGGGGTGACCGAGTATCTTGGGTCTTGTGGTGATCTCTCTCCCAAAAGCTGCATGAAAGAGAATTAAAGTTAACAAGTGTAACTTTTAACTTGTAACTCGATCAATTACAGTGCAGGGCTGGAACAGGTATGAATGCTATAAAAAGTAGAAGGTATGTGGAGTTACAGGCTTAGGGCAAAATTTGTCCAACCTGCTTATTTTTCTAAGAAAATTCTCTGAAGTTTAAATTGATGACACTTGGTAGAAAAGGGACTGGGATCCACCTTCAGAAGTATTCTCCATGCAAATGAGGATGACATCTTGGTGAATGTCTTCACAGCTACAGAAACAGAGCATTTCTACCCTGCCCAGACCTGTGGCTATTGCGGTTGATTAAAACGTAAGACAGTTGTCTTTCATATGCTCTAATAAAAATTTAAATTTAACCTGTAGCAAGTAAATATTTTTTATGATTACGTGAAAACCACCTGAGTAAATCTGCTTAAATTTTTTTTCTGCTAGAAGCACATCCAGCACTCACGTACAACTGAATTCAGTGCTTTCAATGGGATAGCCAGAAATGGACAAAAAACTTGTGATAGTGTTGGTGCTACTGTTGCCGAGATGGAAAAAAATAATTCTGATACTTGGCAGCTTCAGCCATTCAGTTGCCAAGTGTATTTTACACGTGGCTCTGGGTATTAGCTTCACTGCAGAGGAGGATAAAGGAAAGAAGGTGTGAAGGGATCAAATTAATTTATAGTTCATTGTCTCCTTCTACCATGGGCAATGTTAAATAAGTTATCCTCAGTCTGTGTCAAAGTGGTGTTTGCTATGGCATTAGTAACAAAAATAGACAGATTTGTTTCTAGAGGAACACTATCTGTTCTCTTGCATCTGGGGATTTGTAGTGAGATCTGTTAATAGCTGTGAAGATTTGAAGGTGAGAGGATAACAAATTATAAAAAACCCCACCCTGCCCTAGTGTTAATGCAACATATTAGCAAAACCTTAAGCATTCAAAACCATACAGGATTCTTATATTGAGGTTTCTCCTTTAACACTGAAAATGTTGATGTATTAACCCTTTGTTATCATTTTTCACATATGCTGTGAACACACAAAAGCATGCACTTAAGAAACAAAATGAAGTATGGATCCTCTGTTATACGGATATAACACTGCAGTTTAACATTTTAAGATGAAATGTTACTATTTTGGAGACACTTCACTTCCTCAGAAGCAGAACTTATTTAGTAAGCTATATAACCAGCAGATTTATAAGGCTGTCCAATTCCAACTTCACTATCAAGTTTTTAAGTATGCTGTTTGTACAGTTAGAAAGGCTTCAGACTATTCTGGGAATACTGGCAGTGGCTTCAGCAATGGGTGGGCATGGGTTGAGGTTTGCCTGGTTAGTTTAGACATGGCCTAAAACCCTCTTGGGTTTCATTTACTTGTTCATTGCCCTTAGAAGTCTGTTTGGTTTACTGCTGCCAGGTTCTCTAACAGCTCTGGTGGAGTCCTTCATACCAGGCTTCTGGAAAACAGCATGATTTTTCATAGTAAATTTCATAAACGTGTAAGTAGTATCTTTGCTGATGATGTACCACTGCTGTCTGTAGAACTGTATACCCACTTTTCTGAGCAAAAATGCATGATAATCTTCAGAAGACATGTGCCCCTTAAGCTTGGAAATAGCTAGCCAGTTGCAGCTATGGGCTTTGCCACCCACTGCTTAGTAGCTACTAAAACTTCTAAGTATCTGCAGGCCTCCTGTCTTACAGGTTTGCCTGCTGAAAATACCTGGAGTCAAACTCTCATAAGTCATTCCAAATTCTCTCCTCAGTGAATTTGGCTTGCTCTCTTTTTTTTAAGAACTCAACATCAGCCATTACAGAGAATCAAGTGTGTACATTTTCAAATTATCGGGTGGATAATTTCTTCAAATGACTGTTAATGAGCAAAGTGTACTTAGCATCCGACCTTCAGGCTGCGTTGGATGTGTAGGGCCTCCGTTATGTAGCTGTTCTCCCTATTGATGAGTGTAACTTCTGGTACAGCTGGAGTTTTAGTTCAAAGACTAGCACTTGCAAGTTCAGATCTCATTTCCGAGAATCTTCAGTAATATCACTTGAATTCAAGATTTCCATCAACTTCAAGCTATCTGAATTGTTCTCCTAAAGTGCTCATGGAAAAGGCAATGAAGGCAAGGCAAGCCTGGTCTTCCGAGCTTGAGAGAAGACTGAAGAGGTGTATTCCTGTCACGTGTGCAGATGAGCACCTGAAATGAGTTAGAAGGAAACTATATAGCATCGAGTTTCAAACTATTTCTGAGAAATTGCTGCTGTCGTAAACACTAAAATTTTGTGGTGCAGCTCTGGTGAGGTATGTCTGTTCAGTCTTTGGTGAGTTGACATCAGGAGAGTTAAGACTTACACTGCAATTAGTTTGTGCTGAGCCTGAGCTAATTGGCATCTCTGAGAGAGACCAGGTACTTTCCCGGGCTGGGTATAGCGCTCACAGAAGCACACAGGATGGCCTCTTAGAAATTCAGGGAAACTCTTTGGAGGCTGCGTAGGCATCGCCTTAGCACTGACCTTTCAGGAGGGAAGAAGGAACACAGGGGGGATGTAAGACACCTTTGTGCTCCTTGCTTCTGAAGTTCAGCAGAACTGTTTAGTGGAGATTAATGTTATATACTGGAAGACCTTAAATGACTCACTTAAGAAACTTCTTTGGTTGATGGCATTACATAAGGATGGTAGGACTTTGAATGTGGCTTCATCTGATCATGGCTCAATTATATGCAAATGTAGAACTTTTTTTTAATGTTTGTTTCTTTTTAGTTGACATTCTCATAAAATATTTACAGTTACATTAGTTTCCTTTTGTATGCTTGGTGACCGGTTATTGCGATGCTGGAACATTAGAGCAGAGTTGTTTTCTAGTTTTTGAGGAGGACTCGTGTTATATATCTACATGGTGATTGGAATTACTTGCATAGTTTTCCTTTAATCTGAAGCTCCCAAGAAATCCTAGTTAATCTCCAACAGAAACATTGTCTTTACTCATACTCTGAGGGGCTTTACTGTCATGACTTTAAAACGTGCTTACACTGTGACCAGCTGGTTGATGCTTGTTTTCAAAGATTCTGCATTTATTTTGCATCCATTCCTATCTTAACTTCAAGCACTTTGAAAGACTGCAAAGCAGGTCATAAATACATAGGCTGACCCTGTGAATTTTATGGTGTGGAAGTTTGTCATATACTTGCTGGTCGTAGTAACAGTGGTATTATTCATGTAGAGTTCCTAGATTTTTACACATGAAAGCAACTTTCCAAAGCAGAATATTTCTTTCTTATTGTCAGGACACAGTAAGACCAATTGATATGTACATGAAATAATTTTACCTCTGGAAAGACCTCAGGGGCTGAAGTCAAGCTTCAGATGCATAGGTGCTGACAATTTGATAAGCCTCTTCCCACCTGCACTTTATTGCTTAAATAATAGTAATTAAAATGCCCAAGTATGCGTATAATATTCGCTGAGGAACAACTAGTGTCTTAACAGAAGATCTAGGGAGTTTTCATCCTACAGAGTGATGTATGAGCTGACACTGGCTAGGAGGCACTACTTGAATACAAGAAATCCAGGGTGAGAAACGATATAAAGTGAATAAAAGACAAGTGCAAGTGTACCTGATGGCGTTTGACAGACTGCGTTGTTTTCCTTCAGTCTCTTAATGCCTGCAAAGGGGAAGAAAATAAAGACAATGTCAGAAATGGGCTGTAGTGAGTGAAGGACAGCAGAGCGAGCGGGTGGTGTCTGTGATATCGATGCACATCTTGAACTTGTTTATTTATAGCTTGTATGTCTCATCTATTTGGAAATAGAAGAGCTGCTTGGTCACACTCCTGCAGTAATGCATGCTTGGTAAGGTGGAATAACTTAGTATTTTGATTTTTTTATTTTAGTCTTTGCTACTAGTAGTAGTTTATAACAGTTTATTAACTTGTTTCCTGTGAGGTGAGTGTGAGTGTGTTTCTCTTGAGGCTGACAGATGCATACTGTTTCTAAATCATATAAAGACAGAGCTCTTATCTTAGTTTTCTGGCCTAAACTTGAGATGTGTTTTCATGTTGGCAAAGGGATAATTTTTGGACTGTGTTCAAGGTCTCAAGATTTTACCATATCTGGATGTCCACTTGCCTGCGTTTGTTGCCCTTTGGCTTTCATTTTTCAACAGCTTACTGGCAGCAGCACTGAAGGAAACAGCCAGTTTTGAGTGACAGACATGGAGTATTCTCAGTAAGGGCTCCCTGAACGAGCCAGTACAACTATTCACATCAGAAGTTTAATTCCCAGAATTTGCCTCCTTCATTTGGAGAACAAGAAGGATGGTTTAATGGCTGTGCAGCTGATTAAAACTAACCGGGCTACACAAATTCAGAGATGTAGACAGCTATCAGTTGCCAACTGAGTTAAAACAGATTGTTAGCCAGCTCTCTGTTGATTTGATTAATGACCTGAATCAGTTGTTTTTGAGCATATTGCTGCCAAAGTGTGCTAAACAATGAAAACAGGAAACTTGTGTGTCTTGAAACTCTTTGCTACCGTGGTGTCACCAGACATAACAGAACGGAGGCTTTGCTGTGCGTGGGCTGAACAGTGTGGAGAAGAAAAGGATATTTAAGGACTGATTATACCTCTGCCACACCCAGGCCACGGACCGCTCTGAGATGCGGGAACTGGCAATGATCTGTGAGGAACCACCTGCTTCCTTGAGATTGCAGGGATATATCTCAGCATTTGCTCTCTGCCTCAACATATGTTTCCTGCTCTTGGGTTTGGGACTGAGAAGAGAATGTGGCTGTATGAAAAGGAATGTCAGAGTTGCCCTTGGAGCATCTTGGAGCTGCGTATCAAATGTGCAGGGCAGCAGGGCTTCTTTCTCCTTCTGTTGTGCCAACAGGGAGGTAGAAGGGGAGTAGGACACAACGGAGAATGTGTCCTAGTTATGGCAGATACTGGGAGCAAGTGGCAAAGAGGAGGAGGAAATCAAGTTTGTTGATTGGGAAAACTCCCTATAATTTTGGTTGTGACTGTATTAGGAAGTTTGCACCAGCTCTTGTGCAGGCAAACCTCCTCTGAAGCACCCCTATCTTCCCAGGAAAGCTGAGGGTGTTTACCACCTCCTGTAGCTGCTTCGCAAACAGTGTGTGTTCAGTGTTTGCTGAAAACTTTTCCCACTTTGTTCTAAGTGGCTGAGGCTGAAGTGGCTGATATCCATGGCTGCATTTTTCACAGACAGCTTTTACAAGGCTGGTAGGGCAGAAATGAGTGAGATGACCATTCTGACCCCTGTGGCTGAACGCTATACTAATGACTAGTAATGTTTATTTCCAGTGCGAGCTGAAGGTGCTGTGAGTAGAAGGTAGAGGATATAGTAGCTGTGAGCAGGTCCTCCTTTATCTCCTGCGATACCTCTTTCGTTTTCATCTGTGTGTTAAATATTATCACCAGCTTCTATAAAATACTTTGTATTAAAGCACAGTACTAAATGCAACAGTGATGATTCAGTAATTTCTAAGGTTATTACAAGTCTAAACCCGAGAAGGTTTAAAATGCTTTGTATGTCTAATAAACATACTAAATTAATAAATTATTCTTTTGTAAACATCTGAAGGTAAGACAAATATAAGCCTGTCTGCTGATAAGCCAGGACCAATTAATTAATGAAAGAACTGGTCAGCCTGTTAGTAGAAGTACATTGAGCGCTTTCTTTTCCTGGAGGAGCTTTTTTCTGAAACTGGTTCCCTGGCAGACCTGACCAGCATCTGTCTTTCCGTGCGCAGTGTGGTAGCGAGCAAAGTAGTGAAGTTATTCTTCCTGGTACCAGGCTACAACACACCCAGGTGAGAACGATTCCATTTCCAGACTTTTAAGCAAAAGAATCCTCCATTTTAGGTTTTAATTAAATATTTTCTTCTATCAAGCTTTGATAGTCTTATTGGTAATATTTTTTTGTCTTTGAATAAACTGGCAGTTTGGATTGTTAGTTTACTCAGATACACGTGGCTTAAATCAATGAACCTTTCCTGGTGTTCTTGTATGAACCAAGAGCAGGCAGGCAATAAAGCAAATTGTTGTACAGGATCAGGTAGAGAAGATTTCCCCTGCCACAATTCCAAACACATGTACTCACAATTCTCCTGGTAGGTGCTCCACAGCTGTGTAAATACTCAATTATTATGTGCTGCTGCTTATCTGGATTGCTTGCTTGCTTCATTTCTAAAACTATAATACTGATCTTAATTCTATGTATAATGTTTCCCCTACCAACTCAAACAAGTTTTTCCCATGAGTTCATGTTTTTAATTGCAGCTTTAGACCAACTCTCTCCTTCTTGATGCTACATTTCTCTCCTTTTGGTCTTGATACCTACTTCAAACATGTTATAATTAAGTATGCATCCACCACATCCTAAACATTCAGTCTGAAAAACTGTTGTAGTGCTGAAATTGCCCCCTGTTCTTAATTCAGTGAGCCAGGAAGGTCTAAAGAAAAGAAGCTTGCAAAGCACTGATTTGTTTTTACTGTTACTTTGGGTGTTATAATATTTTTAAGCCCACTAGTTTTAGTTTACTTGTTTTAAGTGCTGCTAACTTCTATCAGACTCCAGAGGGCAGTTGTTAAAGCACTTAAAATAGCTCACAGATCCATCCATCTGATAGCTTAGTTTTGAATGTGGCTATTGTGGAAAAAGTTAAAGAAAATGCAGACTTCTGTGATGTACCTAATTATGTGCTGTTGTGCCCCATTTCTTCATGATGCACAAGCATGTAACTACAAGATCTCATTCATCACAGTAATGGTGGGTCTGGTCATGTTCTGCTGAGAGCTGTGTCTGACTTCTTCAAGAGTGCAAGGGCTAGCTGAGAGTACTTTCTTATGAGTAGCTCATCTCCGATAAGAAACACACGACATGTTCTGGTGCAGCTGGAGACCGACAGATGCATGTGTTTTAATAAGGTACTGTAAAAATGCATATATATGTCCTGCATGTTTAAAATCTCTTCTGTGAAGAGATGTTTCTTTTATAGCTCTACTGAGAGACCTCTCCGCCTTTAGTGTAATGGTGTCTGCAGACTTTCTGTGTAATGTGACAGAAGGGAAGGTGTTCGACTGAGGTTTAAAATGGCCTAGGAAAAAAAAGCAAGCGGTACTTTTGGAGTGTTAGAGATTACCTTAGCACTCATTCTGGATTCATCTTCCCTCATTCTTTCTCTGTCAACAGGAGTTGTAAAATACAGTATCCACTGGCCTAGTACTCTTGAGACAGAACATATCAAATCATCCTTGTAGCCTTACTTAACTGCCTTGTCTTTTCCTCTGAGCTGTTTGATAATGATTTAACCATTATTATTCGACTTTCCTGAATTAGTTTGCGTGGAAGGCTATATAAGATGCTAGAGGTCTTATTATAGTTGGAAATGTGCTTTCAGTTAGTAGGTATGGAACATGCTCTCTGCTAATGAAGTTACTCTGCCTTACAGCAAAATCAAAAGGTACTTCAAGCCCCCCTTCCCCCAAAATACCGCACTGAATGTCACTCATCAAATTCTAAAAAGGGGCAAGTGTTTTTGTAGTCCTTTAGTATAACTCACTGAAGTATCACATCCTCTGAAGCTGGATGACTTTTCCGGGGAGCTCACTTCAATATTTAGTTATTTCTTCACACTAGCAAATGGAATTGTGTAATTTGATAAAGTGAAATTTCATTTAATCAGATTAATAGTTTTAAAACTATAGCCTTCCTGAAGGGTTTGTGAATGAATGGACACATGGGAAAACTAGTATGACTTTATTTTTAAAGCAGCTTGTTGCACTGCATCAAAACTCTGTGTGGATGCTTTTCTTCACCGTTAAAGTGGCCTAATTCGATTTAGTTTACTTCACGTCCAAACTTAAGTAGCAAAATCATATTAAAGTCACTTTAATTCTGAAGGAAAGCATCCACATAGAGTTTAACTAATCTTCTTTAGGTCATATGTTAAACTAATGCCAGTTGACTTCCCTGAGCATCCCTGCAAAGTCATGCCCCAAGAGCTGTAGACCTTGTCTGAGAGCTTCCATCGACTTCAGTGACAATTTTATTCCAGATAAAGGTGGCAGTCAGGCCCAACTGTATAATGTTATAGTGTGACTAAAATGCAAATATGTCATTAATTTCTACCCCGTAGATATGCTTGCTGTATCCTGATTTGGTTTAATACTGAGTTAATGAAGCTCTAAGGAAATGTTTATCAAGTAGTATGTTAAAATAATTTTTTTCATCATATTGACTATTGCACCCTTTTGAAATAAAAATACATCCAGAGTATTTAAAGTACGCTTTACATTTCTGCTACAGGTGAGACAGAATACCTGTTGCCATGTATTATTGGTTTGAATGTAAATATTAGGGATTGATTGCAGTAAAGTAACTGTGACCCATTACTGTAATTGATTTGTAGGTTTTAAAAAATGAAAAATCAGGCTTTATACAAGTGCTTATTCTTTCTTTGATTGGCACTGAAAAAGACAGACAAATGCAGATGTGTGTTTCCAGGTCACTGGAACCACCTCGTTGCTCTAACATAGCACCACCCCAATAGCACTCGGTCGCAGTGTGTATTTTGTGGGGAGGCTATGACCCAGCTTTCAGAGTGTTTTGTGTATTTTGCTGGGAGGGAGGGAAGCACACAAAAGTCCAGGGGATGGTTGTGTCCATTGCGTGGGTCATTTGGTCATGACTAATCTGCTGAGGAGAGGGTACGCTCTGAGCAGTGCACACATCAGTGAGTTTGTATCATTTGGCCCATGGCCAGGCGACATTCCTGAAAATGGGTGCCTTTTGGAGTACCAATGCAGCAGCCATGAAGGATCCTTCTACCACTTGACTGCACAGTGTATTCAGTGAAACATCAGCTGAGATCTTGCCATCCAGAAAACAAGAAAAAGTTGAAAGCGTAAGATATGCCACTTAGTAAGTGTATTCATAAATGTATTCTATTGGTAAGTAATTATGTGATCCAATGTGAGAAGGTTTTGGAAGAGTTGGTAGTGACATCCGAGGAATGTGTAGCAGAGGACAGGCACAAGTTTGTTCGAAGTTGTGCACAACTGTTAAATTTTCTTTCTTTTGGTGTTTTTCCTAAAGGCTGAAGCTAGAGCTTAACAAAGATTTGCATTGACCTCAATGGTATTTTTGACGCAGACCTCAAACCACAGAAAAATCCTTATGTTTTGATATATTCCTTTCAGGACACTCCAGAAAGAAATAGCTTGAAAATATCTTGGCAGATAAAAATATTAGAAGTACGTGAATGAAGCCTCCAAGGCATCCTGCTTTAGCCGAGCTGGCGTTCTGTTTGGCAAGCAGAAATGCGAGGAGATGCACAACATACTATGTGCGCCCTGATCCCGACCATTTCTGACAGCAGCTTTAGTCGGTCTGGTTTTTGGTTTTGCATCATCATGTTTTACAGTGCCCCACTTTAAGGCAAAGCAGTGTCACAAATGATCATCAGAGGAAGAGGAGAATGCTGAATTCCCAGATTCAAAACATTTACAGGAATCTTGACTGGGACTTCAGCACCCTGTGATTGGGACTGTGTGTGGAAGCCGGTGTTTGCAAGGCATCAATGGAATCGGGACACGAGCTACTTCTGTTTCAAGAGCTCAGTGTAATTCCGTTAACTTTCTAAGTGTACGAGGGAAACACTGGCTTCAGAATTGGTAAACTTGGGCCCTAATTTACCATCTACGCAGTCTGAAAAATGCCATGGCAGGGAGGGCTTATGCCTTACTTTATTGGTTAATTTGTGAGATGCGGAATTGTTTGCAATAGTGAGCTACTGTCCTGGAGATCAGTCTGTGGCTACCCTGTGCCGCAGCATTTCCCTCGTCTAGAGGCAATCACAGCAGTTGATCTCTGACCTGAGAGGAGAATTTACAGCCTATTAGTATGTGCTAATTGCAACCATCAGCAATCACAGCCCCATCCATAGGTGACATGGTGGCCTTGAAATCCTGAAATGGGTCAAATGCTGTGTCATGCAAAATTGCCTTTGAAAGCACAGAGCTGTCTGGGAGATGTACCAGGCAAGTGGGACAGGGTTAGCATCTCCTCCTGACTTAATCCACCCTTGCACCTGGTTATGGGTTGTAAAAGTCTTCACTCTTTTAATAGGATGGTTACCCAGCCTTCTGGCATGTTCTGTTGGCCAGACCAGACCAGATCCAGCGTAGCCCTGTCTGGCAGCTACTCTTGCTGACTGTCTTGTCATCTCTTTGAAGAGAATCATCTATTCCTTGTCATGACGGGGATCCTCCTCCCTGCATCACCCCATCTGTTCATCGCACTCTCACCCACTAATAGAATCAGGTCCTGGATTTTTCTCTTTGCTTGTTAAAAAAAAATTGTTCCAGAGTTGTCAGTGTTCACATGTTTTATTGCATTTCTTGGAGTTGGTCAGTTGTTTCATGGGGACAATCTGACAACAGGGATTCTTCCAGGCTAATACAAGCCTCTCATCTCTCCAGATTCTGTTTTCTGTGTGTTTGTGCCTGTTTTGTTTGAGATGTATGTTGTTTTATTTCCCTGGCTTGTTAACAGTGCCGTTGGCAAGACTAGATGCCAGTGTGAAACACATTGCCATTAGCATAAACGTGCATGATACTGTCATTTTGACTCTAGGAAGGTTGCGTTTCCCAATAAAATAGTAAGGGGAAGAATGTTTTGCAAGTGATTCATCATTTGCTGAGTTGATTATATATCTTCTCTTCTTTAGACTGTTTATCCACAGTGAATGAATGTCATGCATTCCTTTTGATAAAAGAGGAACCTTCCTAAAATAAAAGGTATAAAGCTAAAATTGTACACCCTTAAAATTGCACTCCGACAATATGGAGAAGTTTAGGTCTTGTGGATCAATACCTGAGCAAGCTGAACAAATAGTCTTGTTTTCATTTCAGCTACAGAGCTTCACCTTGCCAATTCACTTTATCTGTGGCCTTTTTCCCAAGCGTGGAGTAAAAGTAACACTTTCTTTTTCCTTCTGTTCATTCTTGATGTAATTTGTAAGCTCTTCAGAGTAGGGACTTCTCCTTACTCTGCCCAAGTCAGCACTTACTACTGTTGTCTCACAGCAGTAAGAGGTAGGAGAGCACAAGGTTCTTTAACTCTGGTTTTATCACCTTTTACTGATGAAGGCCCTGACATAAACATTGCTGCACCAGTGTATAGATGTTTTGTTTAGTTTTTCTTGGTATAGCTCATTTTGTTTTGCTGAGTTTGACAAAGCTAAACCGTAAATAGTTACAATAAGTTCGACTATAATAAGCATATTTCCTGACAAGGTGTTGTGGCAAAGCTTATTAAATATAGACTTCATCCTAGTGTGTACACAAAGCTGAACACAATTAAGCTGTGTCATGGGCGAAGCATTATTATAATAACAGCTAAAATCCTGAAGCCGGTCTTGCTTTTAAAATTGCACAGCCATGCTGAGCGACAAATAATCCAGTACTTCACTCCAGCTGAGGTGTTTAACCAACCGTCTTCTCTTCTCCACGAGAAACTTTTTAAGGTAGATGTGCTTTGCAGTCTATCGCCAGAATTGATACAAGCAGGAGGTATCCCGTGGCGTGAAATGCAGAGTTAGTGGGTTCCCCCCGAGAGTGTCACGCTGGCAGCTCACTCTCCCCTCTCTGTCACACTGCAGTCCAACTTGGTGACCTTTGGTTTTGCACAGACGGGAGTTTAATCACATCTAGACTGGTCCCAGCTGGTTAGATCTCTAAATAGTTGCTTAATGCTCCACTGGAAATAGTGTGGTTCAAAAAGGAAAAGTTGGTTTTTGTCAGTTCAGTAGGATACTCTGCTTGCTGAGGCGCCAACCAGATTGTGCTGCTGGGAGCTTCTGGGGACGAGACCCTGGGGTCAGGCCAGCCTGCGCTGCTTCAGTGCATTCCCCAGGCAGCGTTTCCTAGCTGTAGCCCAAGAATTGCTGTGCAGACCTGAAATAGAGGCCATTAATATAAACCTTGCGCCTCCACACCTTGGGCGTGAGTCCAAGACAGAGCAACCCCTGCGACTATGGAGCATGCAGATGGCATGTGTTATAGTGGTAGCAAGCACGAATGAGGCCAGCCGGTCAGTGTAATGTAACACGGGGCTCTTGTTTGAGGCAAACAATATGATGTTTCAGTTTGAGCCTTCACACATTTTATTTATCAATATGTGGGATTGGAAAGTGCCATAGTCTGCTACTCCAGCAGAGTGAAGGTGGAGCAATTCCGTGGGCTTCCTCGGAGTGGCTCCTTGTTTGTGTGGGTGATGCAGACAGAAAAGCTGGTTTTGAGGTATTTTAAATGCTTGGGTTTTGCTTTGTCTCTTTCCATCCAAACCAGAGAGAGAAGAAGCGTTGATTAAGAGGGTGGGAGGCTGTTAGTTCTGCTGAAAGAACATAAGCAATTTTTCATGGTGTTTCAGTGCTTTCTGGTCTGTAACTTCTTTTCAGCACTGGACCTGCTTACAGCATCTTGAGTTCTCCAGCAGAAGTCTGTAATGGTACACTGAGGTAGGGATGCTGGTATTTTTATGAGGTAACACTATCATTCCTCACCTTACAAAAGCCTTTGGTTTTAGTTCTGAATTTTCTGCTGTGCTTATCTACTGCATTTAACTCACCAGAGCAATCCTGTGCTCTCGTTTCTAAAATTTGGGCTTCACTGACATACCTTGGAGTTCCTCTGTGTGCTGCAGTTAGTTCAACAAATATGCAAGGCCATCCTTTCACTGGGAGTATTTTCTCTTCAAGTAAAGACCTGATGAGATCTAAAAATTTTTTTTTTTAATCAAGCCACAAAACACTATCTGTTTATTTGCTAAAAAATGAACAGAAAAGGTGGAGGATGAAACCTTGGCTATGTGACAAAGCATCCTTTAGAATGAAGGTAGTGCCTGGACCATCTGCCAATTTATTGGGAAGAGCTGGAGTACTAAATGCCCCAGCGCTGTTTATCGGTCTCCTGAAACCTTTGGCTTTCAGAGGGGCTGGGCCAACCCGCTTTGAAGGAAACCAGTCCCTGACCTGATGACTTGAAAGAAATGCTGCAAGATGGCTCTGAGATGCCTACCTCCCCCATTACGGCATTTTGTCATCTAACTGAACATCTATCTGCGGCGATGCTCTCTGTTTTAACCCAGTTTGTCTAATGGAAATAGGCATAAACCATGTCTTTCTTTTAACGCACTTAGAATTTATAGTTTCAAGGGGCTAAATAATTCCCATGACTCACACGGGTTATTTGTTATGATAACAGCACTGATTGGAAATACTGACAGTCTGACGATTAGAGTACTGAGCGTACAGCCACTATACAATACAGGTGCCGCATTTTTACAGCCATGGTGTTGACTTCTCCTTGAATGGGAATCTCAAAATGAGGATTATAATATTTTACAATTTTTGAAAAATACTTATTTGGACTTAAACTTCAAAGTTAAATAGTACCTCTATGAGCGCAATACATTTATCCAGTAGCTTTACTTTATTGAGAGTTTGATTAATGCTAGATTTGTAGAAGTAAAAGGATTTTTTCCTGTGACTTAACTGTAATAACTGAGAAAAATAAATGTCCTAATTTAATATTTACATAGGTGTCCTAGCAATAGGCATCCTACGTCCTAATTATGTAAGACAGAAAAGTGTCGGTGCTGACATGAGATCATATATACTTGTAGGATAAGAAGCACAGATAGATTATCTATCCCTTATTTTACCTCCTTGCATTAACACATCATGAAATGAACAAAACCTATTTTATGATGCATTAATTTACAGCTGGTTGATATTGATAGACAGTTTCATATTTTGTTAAATAAGGGTCTATTGCCATCATGCTCAGCATTTCTCAGATAACCTACAGATTGCACTGCTTTTCTTCCCCCCCAAAAAGGTATTACTAGGGTCATTAGAGAAAATATTTATTCATAAGGAATTTGTACCTTAACACATCTTGATTTCCCAACTCTGAAATCCTTGGAGTTTCATTTCTTCTAATTTTCTTAATTTTACTGTTTGTACTTTTGAAATCTAGAACATAACTCCATCCTGTATTTATGGAGAAACCAGAAAATAATTAGCTGGTTTCTGTTGGTTAGCTTTGTATAGTAATTTTTGAGATATACTGGGCCTATTCATTTATGGGAAAACTTTACTCATGTGAGGGGAATGTTACGAACTTCAGTGTATTTAAATCCAGTAAATTGGAGGGAGTGAGGATCTTTAGGATTGGAGTGCTAACTGTAACTAGACATGAACTTTTAAGTCCTTCTAATACAGAACTCTCTAACTTCATTCATTATGGCCATTTCTTCTAGGAAGAAATTTTAAAAGGCACACATGGCTGTTTTCTAGGGAGTGTAGGCTGCTTAAATGTCCTTTTGTGCCTTTGAAATCTCTGCTAAAGTTTTTATGAAATATAAAACAGAGGGAATGCAATTAATTACTGCAGTCTCATCATTCAGTAGCAAAGAGGAACTGTTAAATGCTTTTAGAGCACTATGTTATAATAGAAAATTATTGTTATTCTTTAATATCAAGCTGACAAATTGGGGAATACAAGGACTAATTATGAAGGATGGAAAACAATCACACTTTACAAAGGCTTTGTTTATGGCACAAGTTTGCCTGTCAAAGCAGACAGGATAAAGCAACTAAATGATGTAGAATCTCATGTACTCTTAAAGTCACCATTTTTTTTTGGTTGGGAATTGATGCTTCTTTGTGACTTAGATAAATCCTTTAACTCTCAGGTGCTTTAAAAAAATTGTCTTCCTTTTAAGCAGTGCTCTGCTTTGCAAATTAAAGTCTACCCAATGGTATAGAGCAGCTGAAGGTTTTGCTGCTTTTAATGAAAGTAAACAGAAATTTTCATCAGGGCAGGATCTTTGCCTGAATAAGGGTTGGTGGTTTGGTTTGCTTTGGTTCGATTTGACTCTCATGTTTTTAGTGACTGTAATGTCCTGATTCAGAAACGCTTTCCAAAGTCAGGGTGTAGCATTAGAATAGAAGTTACATTATGCACGTAACCTTTTCCTGGGTAGGGATGGATGTTGTTGTGTTCATATATGCTTCCCTGGCTATGGCTGAGCATGAGTGAAAGCCAATTTGATTAAACAGGTCTGGGTAGTAAAATGACTGCATGTCATACCTAATAGCTCAAATGCATCTAACCATTTTTGCTCATGGCTAAATTACAATTTAAAAAGAACAAGCTAATTTCACATGGTGTTCTTGAGTGGTAACGGTAGCATGACAGTTGCTTTGTAAACCATTTCAATCTGTTTATTTAGAAGGAGCTTTCAGTGCAATAAGAGATGATCAAATGTTGCTTTGTAGCTCAAAAGTCTGATGCAGTTGGAGTCCTTGTCAGTGCTGAGAAGTGCCTGAATGTGCAATAAATGTACTCTCTTCCATGAATACTTTTAGCATACCTTGACTGCAAGGTTAACGCTTTGGGTTGGATGGGAACCTGAATGATAATAAAAGGAAACTGGATAATGTGGATACAAGAAGGAAAAACTTAAGCCCTATTAAAGTTGGTACCAAAATTCCCACGAGCCTTGACGGGGTGGGCTTTTTGTTCACGGTACTTAATGTGTACCCTGATATAACAAAACTTTGGGCTGGGACTGGAGCGTTTGTATCTGAAATAATTTGTGACCAAGTGGGGCTTTTCAGTTTAAAAACATAGTGAAATACATCATCAACATCAATACTACATCTGAAGGGCAATATTTTTTTTGTCGTGAAAGGAAGTCTTGCACAGCTGTTGTTAATGTGGGTCCCATTTTATCCTCCCATACTGCTCTAGCACATACACACTCCCTAACACACAGCCCCTGTGCTGGATGATGAGATGAAATCAATGCCATAGATCAGCTGAGGAATGTTGTTGTTTAAGTGTATTTTAGAAGGTTTCTGATTTGGCTTTACACTGTCATAGTAATAGTCTCTACGCAGAGAATACATTCCCTCTCAGGATCTTAAAATGCTTCAAAATAAACCTTATGCTACACTAATGTGTTATGTTATACTGGCACATGCCAACTTCGGTAAGAAAAAGCTCCTGCTATGAAACATCAATTTGCTATACACTTCACTTATTTGCGTGATTATTCATATGTGCATTACAGACCTGATTGCCCATGTTACTGTACTGAGGGCTGGTGGCTCTTACTGTCAAGTCTTTTGTAATTTCTGGTACGTCTTTTTTAAAAAATAAAATAGTAAAAAAATGGGAGAGGGAGAGAAACAGCCTGCATCTAGCTTAGGTTAATACAGCCTTGCTAGTCGGTGCAGCTCCACAGAGTCAATGAGGCTGTGGTTTGGCTATAGCCCAGCTAAGCTCTGTGTCACAGTGGCTGGAGAAGAAATAATGTTTTAAATGTTTTGCTCCAGATCATTTGCTTAAAACAATTTTCCTTTTGAACCAGCTATAATCCTAGCCTGGACATACCATGAAATATACAGACATGCATAGATATATATGCATACGTGTACACACATATGCCTATGTACACAGACACGCAAATATATACACACACAGTGTAATGGAGTTCTTACAGCTATGTTAGCATATACCCTATCCCATGACTCCAGCAGTAACTGTGTATTTTAGTTATAATCTCTCCTGACTAATTCTTGTGAAATACAGTGTTTCTGACTGTGATCCTCTGTGCATTTTAAGAGCTTTACTGGGAAGTTACTCCTCTCTTTCTTAAGTAGAGCTGGTAGAGCGTGTTCTCTCCAAATGGTTGAGATGGTAAGTTTTTTTTTAACAGAGATTGCTTAGTTCATCAGATAGTCAGCTTTTATAAAACACTTCTGTTTTCATAAGAAATATGTACGGTTACACTGGAAAACATGGAACTGTTCCTTTTTTGGGCCATCAAAGTGAAAATGTTTCCTTTTTCAGCAAGAAAATATTTTTTTATAAGTCTGACAACGTGGTGTTTTTCATCAAAATTTCTTGTGGGAAAAATTCTCGCTTGCTTATCAACTCTTTCCCTAACCCAGGGAAAGGGCTTCTTGTGTTGTAACTTCTCCTCTGTTATGTGCAGCCTGATCTGAAATGTAAGCACTTCGTGGCCTGCTGAACACATGGCGATGTCCTCCTTTGGCAAAAAGGTGTGCACTTCGGCAATGTGATACTTGGAAAAGGACAGGCTTTTGGGTACGTGGTCCCTTCCTCAGGTCCGTCCTGTCTGTACCCACTGGCTTGGTTGACTTAAAGCCATTTCCTCTCCTGCATCCTTAAATCATCGCTGGTGGAACATCGCAACTCTTGCAGCAGTGAGGATGTGCATCGTTTTTACTGTAAGATAAGTGGGCAAGGGCAATTCTTTATTACCTGCCTTCAGTTGACCTTGCCTATTTTAACTTACAACATGTCTTTGCTCGGTTTTTACAAGGTAGTGACTGCATGCTACCTACCCGTGGCAGAAAGGCACCTTCCACAGCAGAGAAGACAACCCGTGTAGGTGTAAAGCTGCCAGCACTGCAGGCAGTAAATGACTTGGGAAGTGACATGCTGATTGTGTGGGTGGTGGAGGTATGTCTGCGATGCCATTTGGCTATGTTAAGGAATGGGTACAGTTAAAAGCTACAGTGAAAGTTGTGGGTTGGTTTCTGATGTGTTTGGGTTCTTTAATTCTTGTTTTAATCTTTAGTGCTTTCTGATCTGAAATGTCCTTTATCCTTTCTCTCCCTTTTTCCATCCAGAAAAATCTGTTTTGTTCTTGCTCTGGCTTTCTGTTTACTTATTTAAGAAAATAAATATGGGAAATCACTATGGCAAGTGCAAAACATAGATTATGTTTTTCAGACGGGTACTGATGGGTTATCGTTGGGTGATGGTGTTGACAATAAAAATTGAAAATGTAGAAATAATTTATTAAAAAAAAAGGCACTAAAAGTTTTATGCTCTAGTTTTTATTTGACTTTAAAAGGTCTTTTGTAGAGGAGGCGATCTTACCCAGGGTATGCTGGTTTGGGCTGCAGAGACCCAGGGAGAGTTGTGAGGGCAAGGCCGGTGCTGATTTTCCTGAAGAAGTTTATCTGGGTTTTGTGAATTCATGTTGTTGACAAGATAGTTACCTGCTCTTGGTATTAGACTTGCATTTCACATTGATGTGTTCTGGGTATAAGTGCTATTAAAAGCACTCAGAGCTCCCTGTAGTCATTCTTTCATGTGCTGCCTATAAATCTAGGTATTAACAAAATAGTAGGGCATCTTTGAGGAATGGTGTAGGGCGAGGGCTTTTTCTCAGCCCCCTCCAAGTCTTTCCTGCTGCCAGGAGGGAGGGAGAAAGTGAGCCTAAGAACTAGGCCCAGGTCTGTGGGGCTGGAAAGTGATCTTTCCGCTTTTGTTTGCTAGCGGGAAGAATATTGCCCTTCTTTATTTTACCCAATATGAGTTACCATAAACTCATTTTATTGTGCTGCTCATTTGCTGTTGTTTTTAAGGAACAGTCTTGCGAGTGCACCCCAAGAGCTGTTGCAGGGAGGCTCTGGCTGGTGCTCGGTGTGTTGGACAAGTCCTGCTGCTTTGAAAGGACTGAGTGTACCTGACAGACATGGGGATTTGAATTTCTCTTATTTTCAGGCAAACTCACATTTTTCTGCATGTTGAACTATTTATTGAGTCTGTTTAATGAAACTAACTAACGTTATGAAAAACACACTCATCAAGATGCAGTTTGGGGTTTATTTATTGTTCATTTGGTGAAGTAGTCCTGAAGGGATGGGGAGAGGTAGAGAGGGAGGGAACCTGATGGCTGTGGTGGTACTGGGGAATTCCTGATGAATACCATGTGATGAGGCCTAAACATCCTCTGTTCTTAAAAGGAGGAGTTTCATGGGCAATTGTAGATTCCTCTTGGAATTCAAATCGTCATAGTTACTCAGACGCTGCAAAACACAGTTTGTCCATAATAAACCACCTCAGTGAATGCAGCATTTAGTTCCTTTATATTTTATGTATCGTTACAACGTATTTCCATGTCAAGTACATGGTTACTTTCTTGTGTTCTCCATGCCTGCGTACATTTTACCCTAGTCCTTCTATTCAAAAGCAGACACTGGAACTGAGATAATTGTTAAATAAGCAGCAGTCATGAATTTCCTTTCAGCTGGTGCCTGTCAGTTAATTTATTAGCTGGCTATTTGAAACTGCAGAATTTCAGGGATTGCAGTAATCCTGTCTATTCCTTTTCTTCTTTTTTTTTTTTTGTGTACAGTAGAGCTTGTAGGTGTTTATTGGCTTTTTATAGTTTTCTTATTTTCTTTTAAATGCACTTAACATATTTTCTGAAGAAGTGCAAGGGAGTATATGCAGTGAAATTGCCTGAGTGCTTGGAGCTTTTATTAACATGCTCCATCCCACAGACGAGAACATGTCCTCAAGTTCTTGAGTTCAAGTTTTGTCTGGGCATGAGACCAAGGACTGCAAATTTAAGTCCCAATCTTATATCTGATCCTATGTTAAACACATCCAGATGGTAGGTGATATTCTAATGTTAACAATCTGCTTACCCTCCCTCTGCTGCCTTTCCACGAAGTTGCTGACAAATCTTTCTGACAGTCTTTTTTAAGTAAATGAGATCAAGTATATTGAAGGTCTTTTATAGCAACAACCCCTGAGAAAGATTAGGCTTTGCAGTAGTGCTGCAGAATGTACATTTGCTTATACTCTCTCCCTGTATGAAGCTTGCGCTGGTCTGTGCCCTATAAATCGCTACCTGCTGCGAGCATTTGTTTTTTTCCTGGTTGTGATGTGAACGCAGAACTAGACACTCTTGCTCATGCGCCTTGCCTGCTTACTGCACCCACGGCCCCACTGTATGTACCAGCGCTTTCGGGTCTTGACCTCGGCGTTGTACGCTCAGTAGCGGCGTGGGTTGGAGACCATTGTGTAGGTGTTTCAGGGCACTTCTGGCATCTTGGAGCGAGTCCAGCAGTCTGCATGGATGCGGCTGTGAGACATGCCATGGTAGAGAAGACCAAATGAGATAACATCAAGATCTTACTTGGCACTATCCCCCCCTGCTTTGCAGATCTCAAACCAGCAGGAACCGCTGTGTGTCTTTTGGGGGACTGTGGCAGAGCTGGCTGTCGAGGGGGTCATGGGTGGCACAGCTCAACCCAGGGCTCCTCATCTTAAGGCTTGTTCTGGTCCTTCCACTCTGTGCATTCCATGCAAGTGGATGCCATTCATACACTTTATTGCTAATAAGTTGTAAGATTTTTAATAAATAAATACATTTCTGCATAAACCTGTACATCTTTTAATCCACTTGGTTGAAGAACACTTTTTTCCCTACTTTGTTGTGATTTTGGTTCATCCTGGATATAAAATCTTGCATCTAAATTATGCAGATTAGGTGATGTTATTCTAGTTCATTTGAAGGATGTGGAAATAAAACATTTTTCCTTTATGACCGGAATATAAGAGAGACAGTCTCTCTTTGACAAAGATAATTTTGTTTTCATCTAATGATTGTCCTGATCTTACTGCATTTCAGCTCTTTAATTCTTTATGTCTCCAAAGTTAATATGGCAGTATGTTAGCTTCTCTGCTTACCATGGTCTGATACTTAGGTATATGTTAGAAGAGCTGCATTTAAATTACTTTGCATCATTGATACCTAGCAATTCACAAATAGATGCTGTCCTTAGTAACATAGATTTCTTTACTTGACTTAGTTTATCCCACATGTTGGGTAGGTCTGCCTCCCATCCCAGTTTTATCCTGCTGTGCAATTACAAAGCCTCATCTATCCTGAACCTCCATCTAAGTCTTCCATGTCTAGTCTAGGCTTCCTGCTATGCCAGTCTTCAGGAATACTTGGCCAAGAGGAAAATGGTGCTTGGGTGGAGGTTAGGCTAGATGAGCCTTTGCCTTTGCTTGCTGTTTGACCAACCTGATGCTAAAATTCATCAAGCCCCATTATGATTCCATGTCATGTTTTTAACAGGGCTGGTATCTTCTGCCTTCACTGAAACCACCTGTAATTCTGAATGCTGCATATTTTAAAATTGGCCAGTTTGTATATGTATACTCTGAGGTCACATAAAAACCCTCATTTACTGCCTACAAACCTAGTGTGCAGTGATGTGAAAGCAGTCCCTTTCCTGAACTGATTGGCTGGGTAGCCATTATATGCCTTCTGCCTTTATTGCTTTTTGAAAGAAATAATGTGGTAACATTAATCTATAAAAGTACTAGTGAACAGATCCTGCAAAGGAACATTTAAAGTGTGTTTCCTGATGTGTAAAATTTGCTTTGTTTTGTAGGAATAGAATTCTGAAGGAGTTTTACCAGTTGTTTCATAGAAATGTTTAGAAGTGTTTAAAATTAGTCCTTTTAAAATGATACTTGCATACCATGGGCTCTGACTTGAACTTTACAAGTGGTGATGCCTGAAAGTCTGCAAACCATGTTCACTGCTGTTGCACTACATCCAGAAATTACTCTGACTAGGTCAAGGGTTTCCAACTAGCCAGAGAAACAAACGTTGCTGACGGGACAGGAGCAGAGCTGAGAAGCCCTTTTGGATATACACTGGCTCGCAGGACTCGCTGACCACTTTCAGGTATGCAGCAGCTCCTGAGCAGTTGCCCTAACAGATGCATTCCCCAGTCTGAGTGTAGGTGTTTTCACGCGCAAGAAAATTATTTTTAACTTGACAGTGTATTCAGCATATGTAAACATCACCCTGTAGGGTAATATTCTGAATATGTTGCACAGGACTGTAAATGTGTTGTGTCAGCAGTAATTAGAGACATGCATCAGGTGAGTTGTAGGTTTCAGCATTGCCAGTTGTCACCTTTGCAGCCCGAGCACCCTCTGTACCCAGACCGACTCCTGGTAGGCTTTGAAAGGCTTCCTGCCAACCGTGACGTCAGGTCAACAAAGAGTTAAAATTCTGTGTGTTTTCTGGAAATGCACTACATGCAACTCCTTCTGTCAAACTTGAGCTATAATGCATTGACACCAGTGAGTCATCTCTCTGACAGGGGGACTCAAACCAAAGGAATATGGGTTTATTCATTCAGGGTGAAATAACTTTGTCTGTCAACTAATAGCGACTGCTTAGTTTAGAACTAATTCGTATTGATTTATTTCCAACCTGGCCCTGCAGTTGCCTCGTAAAGCTCAAACCCCTGCTAGAACTCTAGAAGGTTATGCTTTCATGATGGGGATTACAGACAATATGTAATGCACGGTGACTTTTATAATCATTAAGGAGAAACTCGCAGCTTCCAGTCTGTGGAGCTATCTGTGATGGCTGTTCAGCTCCTGAGAAGGTAGCTGCGCTTTGGCAGCTCACTGTAGGCTCTTCAAACTAATTCACATTACTGCAATCATCTGTTTAATTGTCTTTCCTTTAACTTTAAGCTAATCATTTAGCGGGTTTTGCATCACTCCGTTTGTCTCACTGAACAAAGATAAAGATAAATTCAGTAGAGTTACAACAGTGCAGCAAGTGAAACAAGCTGTGTGTACATTATGTGGATAGATGATAATTTATTTGCCTGTGTGATGGCAGGTGAGGGTGGGTCAGGGAAGGGCCAGAAAAAAACGCTTAGAAAGAAGATCTAAACCAGCATTTTTATCTACTCCTTTTTTCTGTGTACATCTGCGCTCTGTCTCCTGTTATGAAAAATTTACCCATTTGCCTGTGTGCAAGCATCAAACTAAAACTGCTGTAAGCCTTTATTAGTTGGAAGGAAGTCTGTTTTGTGGCTAAAGGGCTGGACTGGAAATTGGGAGACTTGGACTTGTTTTCCAGGCTAGATACAGACTTCCTGGGTAAACAAGAAAGGTTCACTTAACCTTGCTTTGATTCAGGTCTTGATCTCCAGTGTGGGGATTAATAGTACTTCCTTTCTCTCTTCCTTAATGTCTTGTCTCTGTTGATACCTGTTTGAGACAGCACTTAAATTGATGTAATCTGGGTCTCATGGAGACCCTGTGGTCATAACTTTTAACAAAAATAAGTTATGTCCAAAAAACAGAGAAGCAGCTGACTTTCTTGGAGAGCAGACTCTATTAAAAAGTTTATACTTATTTGACTGCCAGTAAAAAAACAACTTTTCAGCTTTTCATAAGATGTGGGAGTACCATATGCCAAACTAAATCTCATCATTTGAATATGCTAGAAAGTATCTTCTAGGTTGTTTCTACTTTGTGGCTTTTTATTTGTGTGTTTGTGTTTTCCACTTAATCACCTGGTGGCCAGTTGGCGTGAGTGCTGGCCTGGGCTGCTGACAAATTTCTCCTTGTCTTTGGTTTGTTTGCTTAATGCTACTCGTACGGTTGGGTGTGTCTGTTAGAAATATGGTGGCCATTTGAATTAGCAAATGGGGTTTTCTGACAGGTTCTTCATTGGTTTTGCTACTTCTGATGATATAGTTGAAAATATGTGTGGTTTTTTTTATTTTTTTTATTCCATAGTTGTAGGAAATAATTGTTCTTCAGTTATTGCTGAGAGGTAGGAAGTTAAAGCAGCAGCAAAACAATCTGCAAACGCTGCTGTGTTCTGAGCGGTGCCACGCAGAGCTGTGGCTTCTAGGGTTCTGTGATGGGGGCTGGCACATACTTCATTGATTAAAGTTTTGTCAAACACTGGTCCTTCCTCATTTTAATGCAACAGCAACGTTACATTTAGTCTAACACTCAGAGCAACCAGGTTGAAATATGGCATGGTTAACTCTAAAGCCTCCAAGTAATATGACCTCAATTGCTCATTTACTGATAAAACACAGAAACTGCTACTTCAAACTGGATAAATAAAGACAAGTGCATTTCAGGTATGATACCATGACCAGCTAAAAAATTATTTTGAGCAGATGCTTTTGATCTGCAAAACGCTTGAAAAAGCCTTCAGAAGGTTTTGAGGATGTAACATTACTAATGCAAGGCTGATGTTGGGCATTAACGGGTCGTTGACAGCTGTCATAGGAGGAGAGTGAAAGACTTCAATTGCTACTGGTGCAAGTTCCTTGGCAAATACTGGCAGCTCACAAAGCAACATACCTGGGAATATGCAGAGCAGACAAATCGGGTGTTTTGGCATCCTGTATGGAGAGCAGCATGGTGCCAAGCCTGCATTCATGGCCTCTGCAGCATGCAAAATTCACATTAGTGTTAAACTTTCTCAGCAAGGTGTGAGCATGGCTGAAGTTTACATGATGATGCAAATGGCCAAAACAGCTTTTATTGTGGTAAACTAACTCATTGCTGGTTAACAGTGACATTCTAGCCTGCCTCTGTGTGTTGATGCTGTGGTTTCAAAGCTTCATCACGTTGCACTTCTCTCCATGTGGAGCTGTCCTGCCATCAGAGTAAGGTGCGTGGAGTTTATGGTAGACAAGCTTTGCCAGAGACTATTGTCCCTTTGTCAAAAGTCACAATGCGTAAATGAGCAGTCCTGCCTGGTTTAAACTAACACATGTGGAGAGGAAAGTATGTCTTCCTCCAATGGTCCTGCCGGCAGCTGTTCTAACAAGAATGTGGAGGCTCCAGAGGAGGCTGGTGAGTAACCATTTAATACAAAGCACTAGCAGGTAACAACAGGGTTTGCTGTCAGCTACCCAGGCTGGATTAGCAGTGACTGCCTGCAAGCAAAAAGCTCAGTGACTCACTGTTCATCTCCTGAGCCTTCCGATTTCCTCAAAATGTTCCTTGAAGTTGGGCTTAAATTAACTATTCATAATTATCTCAGGATCTTTTCTTCCTCTTAAAGCTTTCTTAACTCTGCAAACACACCAACAGCCCTGAGTCTCCAGAATATTCTTCATTTTACTGGAGAGAAAAAAGGTGAATTCAAAGGTTTTACTTTAAATTCGTGCGTTTTCTTAAATCCTTCTGCTGAAACTTAGAGGAATCTGGCCAGTGTTTAATTTCCTTTCCAGTTCTGAGTTTGAGGTGAAATAAGACTGACTTAGGCTCAAATGAGTGGTAAGGGTGGAAAAAAAACAATATTAAGCAGAATCAACCTGTGTTCCTGTCTGTCTGACTTACAAACTTGTCCATCCTGAATTCACCATGAAATATTCCTGCCTCCTTTTCATCTGGGATAGCACTTCATGGCCACTGATACCAGGTGTGTTAAATAGTGCTGTGAGGGAGCCCATCTTAGACGAGGGGTTATGTGTGACTAATGAATGCCATATCTCAACTGGAAGCCAATGGCCAAGCTGGTTGATTAAAGGACAAAGAGCCACTACCGGAAATACTTGAGTTTCTCACAGTATGCAAACAACCCCGATTAACTGGGACATTTGTCAGCCAAGGTGATCCATCTGACCCTGACATTGCACACTTATCTCCTTCTTTGGACTCTGTCAAAGTGCTGGCATAATACTTTAAAAATACTTTACACTGTGATCAGCAAGATTCAGGAAAAGCTGTCTGCCCCTAGCATTTCTTGTCCTCTCGTGTCCTTTTTCACCTGCCACAAGCAATCAGTATGCTACAGTGATGAAGTCGGGACCGAAGATGCTGAAAGGCCTACTGTACTGATTGTCAGGGAATAGGGGCTTGGTAACGTGCATCCTGCCAGGTCACTTTTACTGTCATCTACTGGCTGAACTAAAGTCTTTCTCCAGACCTCTCGCACCGTGAGAGAAGTATCTCGATGGTTTAGGAATTCAAACGTAACATCTTTCCCCCCTCCTTCTTTAAATACCTCCTTTTAATTCTGCCTTCATGTGCTACCTGAATTTCTGCCAAAGCATTTCTTATTAATTTTGTAGAGTGTACACAATCTTGAGAGATAATACTTCATTACATATTTGCAAAATGAGATTTTTTTCTTGGGCTAATGGATCTTGCGGTTTACTTCAGGTTAGGGCAGTCACTGGATTTGCTGAAAGATTTTTTTCCTTCTCTATTCAGTTTTTCTTGTCATCATGGCTACGTTCCTTCTATTCATAAACACAGCATGTTGCTCTTCAGTTTGCAAAAATTGCATAATGTATGTATTGGTGATTAAACAGGAAATAGCTGAGAGGGAAGGAGGCTTGGAGAAAGCTTGCGGTGCCAAATGAACACTTTGTATTTCCCAAGTTTTGCTTTCCAAAATATCTAGGCTTTGCATCTGTTGAAGTGATGCATCAGTCTGATGGTATGTTTGACTGTGTATAGGAGTTTGGTTGACGTATAATGGTACTGAGTCAATACAACAGTTTCTCCATTGCCCAGCAATTTGTGGGTTTTTTTTTTTTTTTTTAAAAAAAAGAGGAGGAAGACTGTGAATCCGTCTCTGTGAGTGTCCTCTCATGCTCCAGATTATTTAACTGTCCTAGAGAATCAAGGTATGAATCTACAGTCTTGAAGTATGTGCAGATCTGGGCCTTCTTGTTGGGGTGGCAGGGGTGGCATTCATCATCATGGAGTTCAACTTGCAGTAGCGGGGTGCTTGCGACCCCAGGCTCCACATGGATGTGGCAGGACACAATTAGATTTGGAGCAGACAGTGATGGAAACTGGCTGGTAAAGTTAATAGCTGTTCAACATGGGCGGACCGCCTTTGACACTGGTGGCAGAGGCATAGAGTTACAGGTTGTTACCAAATAGGCTCAGGCAGACTGGTCATCTCTAGAAATTGTGGAGGAACACCGAGAGAGAGAGCAGAGAAGGCACCAGCAGCCAACATCTTGTGCCTGGCTCCCTTGTACAGTTGCCATACTCCTGAAAGTCTGGGGAAACCAAATGTGTTAGTACCACAGGAGCCCCCAGGCTCGCTTTGTTTGGTATTCATTAAACATCACACTTTAGTTTATGTACTCCGTGTGGTTTTCCCAGAGAGGAGGTTTGTGCTGGTTTTTTTTCAGAACTGCTCTTTCTCAGAAGGTGGAGGGAGCTTCCCTCTCCTGGGGAGTCTTCGCTTGCTCCTGCTGCATTTCCCCGGCTTGCAGATGCCTGTAGTCACCTTCCTTTGGACTGAAAAGCGCTAAAAGGGCTGCTTGTCAAAACGGGCTTTTTTTACAGCTGCATGGGACAACACAGAGTAGCATCACAGTTTGCTCCGTCCCCAGTCCTCAAGAGCCTCATTTCAACAGTGCAACTTGCAGTCTTTGAAGAGAAGGAGGGTTGGGAGGCTGGAGATCCACCTCTGCTTTCCCAGACAGCTTTTCACTGTTGTTCTGTTCTGTGGCCCTGTTAGAACCTCCTGACAACTTTAAAAATGAGTCAGATAGCACCACAGTCTAGTGATTTATGGGTAAAGCAATCCTATAACAGTAATTGGCTGGCCATCGGTGTAGTCACATCTGGTTTCAACTCTTGTTCTTCTGTCAATAGCCTGAACGCAGACAAGTAGCTCCTCCACCACTTGCGCAGGGGCGAGATGGAAGGCTCCGGCTTGGCTGTGGTGTGTGGCAAGCCCCTGGTGTTATTAATGGAAGCTGACAGTATAACATCCCACTCCATCTGCTCCCAATTTATACCTTGAGATTTATTGTCTCTTGAAAAGATAAAATAAAGACTTGTGAAACAGAATTACTGGTTCTGAAAGGTGTAGGGGAAGTGTAGCATATCTCCCCTTCCGTACTTTCAAAGCCAGAAGGCAGAATAAAGGCATTTTTAAATGAAAGCAAAGCTCTTTCACAAGGTCTGCTAGGGATGGACTGTAACCTGTACCTCACTCAGGGTTCATGGTTGTCGTTTGGCCGATGCTTGGCTTCAGGAACTGGGACTTTCAGGTCTCTAGTGTTTCTACAGCCTGAACTTGTTCATTTACAGCTGCAAGAGATGCACAAAGTATCCTGGCCAGACCCAGAAGCCCGGATATTTTGGGGAAGACGCCAAAGCTCTTGTTTCTTTGGCATTTCTTTCCCTAGAAAGTGTCGAGCCCTGTAGGTACAGAGCAACACAACATCATCATGGTCCTTTATGTCAGTGAGAGCCAGTGCCTGTATTTGGGGCGGAAGGGAAACCCTGCCGAGGTTTCAGTCAGGAGACCAGAGTGAGCTCTTCTCTGCTTGGAGTCTGGCTCCTGTCACTTGGGAGCAAAGTCCAGGGACATCATGTCAGGAAAAGGTTGATGGGACCTCAGCAACAGGGTGGGTTCTTTGGCAAGCAAAGCAGCTGTGGCTGGGATGGGTGGAAGTGGCAGAGGCTGCTTCAGGCTCCTGCTGGAGCTGTTTGTGGAACTTGTGGAAAATGTTCAGTGGCTGGAAGTCTGCCAGAAGGCTTTATATGCTCTTGTGAAGTTTATACAGCTGCAGGTAACCTAATGCTGGTTCAGCTGTGGACTGAAGTCCCCAGCTTGCAGCTGTGGCAAGTGCTGGCATCCACAAAGTGGCTGAAGCTTTCGTGTTGTGGGCTTGAAGGAGTCTTGCTGAGCTGCTCCAAATTCTGCCTTTCCAGTGGTGCAGAGGGAGGGAAGGGCAACATTAATCGCTAAGGACAATGGATGTAACAAATGAAGCAGAAGTTGGGGTGTGAAGGGAAAAGGTAACATGAGAAAGGTAATTGCCAAAATTCTCATAAATATCACCTCCATTTTACCTCCTTATCCATATGGTTGTGTTTGAAAGTTTGGTTTGATGTGCCTTTGTAACAGAAGAAACAGCCTGAAAATAAAAATCTATCAAAACCAGGAAGGGGGGGGGGACGACGAGAAGAAAATGTTGCAGTAACCACTTCAGTGTTTTTCTCTAAGATCTAAAAAAAAAAAAAAAAAAGTAATCCAAAAAGTAGCATCTGGGTATAGATATTTCAAAGTAACAGCTGTTTTTGCAACCTTGTAGGACAGTTCGTAGACAGAGAATTAAGGGAATGAGTACGAAAAACATCAGTTGTATAGAATGAAGCTGAGAAATTTCATGTTTATTACTAATGTGCCTAAAAGTTAACATATTCACACCCATCTGAAACACCTAACACTGTTTCCCCTCGCTGCAGGACTTAGGCATTTGAAAAGAAACTCAGTGAATTTACTAATCTAGAATTGCTGAATGACCGGGGAGGAAAAATATTCACAAGGGAGGACAAGTGTTTGTCAAAATTTGAGTTGTGGAAGTGTCAGATTGTTTTAGGAGAACCTGCTGTTTCTGTTAGAACAGTGTGTATTCAGCTCTGTTGAGTTGCTTGTATTACGTTTAAGTTTAATTTGTTTATACTACTTAATTGCCCATTATTAAATGACACAATTTAAAGTTTATCTGTTCTGCTGTGGGAAGTGAGCAAAGTTTCTATAAATAAAATGCTAGCATTTTTATTGGCAGAACAACTTTAAACTTCTTTTTCTAGAAATCCGAGTCTTAAATGTGCAGAACTGTTTTCAAAACCATAGAACAAAAATCCATGTTAAAAACAGATAAAAGATTTTTCATGGTCCTGATCACAACTGGTTGATAGCTTTTCCCAACCTCCGTGGCATTCCAGGTGATACTGATGTGTTTAGTATGCTTCCTTGCAAAAAAATCTAGAGTTTCTAACTTTACTTATTTTGCCAGTGCAAATAGAAAATCTAAAGTCATAAAAAGTTTGTTATTCCTAGCCATGTACTTTTAGTAATGGGAAAAATACCGTAAACATTTTTTGTTAAACTGGGACATTTGCTACAGAACATGCTTTCTTATCATTCAAGAGTTTTAAAGAATTTATGCTTTTGGAATACAAATAATATATTGCTGATACTTTCTATATTTTCACATTCTTCTTGTAGATGACCAGGATCATCCCAATTACAACTCATGTCCACCAGTAAAATGGGAAGTAAAGAGAGTGCTGGGCTTCTCCTGAGCAGGCAACTAAGTTTTTTCATGAGCCCCTCAGCTGGGCAGCTCTTCGGCAAATAAGCACTACTTCTGTCTCTCAGATCTATGAATTACAGAATATGGGAAGCTCAGGCTGCTAAACGCTGAAATCACTTTCCGTTGGCTTCAGGGGAGATCTGAATCAGTCCTATAGTGAGAGCAAAACAGGAAATCACTGATTCAAAAAGCCAGATTTGTTGAGTAATTATTGAAATGTTGCCATTGGTCATTTCTCTGGAATTCTGTATACTGTATAAATAGAAATGGTTAAAAGTCTCCTGTTGCAGTGTTTAAATAAACATGTTATTAAAGAATTTTAGGAGAAGGCATGAAGAATGTAGCTGAAGTGGCAGCATCACCCTTTTCTTTTGGTTTTTGGTGAAAGGCTCCTTGGGTTTTTTTTCTTCTTATTGTGCTGCTTGAAGGGTTATGATTTAAAAAGAAAGAGAAAAGGGGGTACACACACCTCATTCAGAGAAAAAGAGGTTTTCAAATGAACAAATGCTCATTAGGCACCAGATTATGAAAATGCCTGAATTTTCTGGATTTCAAATCTTAGGTCTTCTAACTACTACATGTGCGCTTTGGCGTTTCCCCCCTCCCACCCTCTCTCTCTTTTGTGGATCAGGTCTCAACACTTGCTCCGGGTGACCTCTGTGACAGGTTCTGTAGCTGCAGGGCTTCTAGGTGTTTGCTGCACAGAAGAGGGTGTCAAGTGTGCTGGAACGCAGCATTTACTTTCCTCTGTAGAGCCTGATGGTTGTACAGAGCTGACGTCCAGCATTGCTGCAGATGGCACAAGGCTGGCATTTTGTTTTGAAAAATACAGTCTCATAAGCTCAGGCAATTTTTCTTGCTGCTAGTGAGCTTGGGTGCCTTGGTTCTCAGGGTATTCAAGATGAAACGCCCTGGCAAGACCTTTTTTGAGGGGGGGTCGTTTTGGTTATTAGGGGGGGGGGGGGGGGAGAATCCTGCATTTTCTTTGGCCCTCATTTTGGCGATCCAAAATATTACAGATGTTCCTTGGAACTTGAAGACAGTAAATGTCTGCAGTGGGACTTCAAATGCAAATATATATGCAGCATCTAATTTGGAGACAGAGTTTTCAAAACCAGAAAAAGCTGAGTCCTTTAGAAATTCTCACCACCTTGCAATAGCACTGGTAAAATAGCAGTGAAATAGTTATGAGAGGTGTTAAATGGCTAATTTATCTGATATTTTTGGCATGCGTGTTCCTTAGCTGTTGACTAGTTACAAGATTATCAAACATTACCAAATAAATAAATAAGATTAGACAAGCTTGATTGATGCAGCTGCTGTCACAGCCCATTGAGCTCAGAGGGAATTTGTAATATTTTCTATAATGCAACTCACAATGTACAGTTGGGCTCTGACAGATGTCCTGCAGTAAACTTTGGTGGTTTAAGACCTCACTGACGGCAGAACAGACAGAAAGGCTGCTGCACGTCAGTCTGGCATAATAGCTAAAATTTATCTTCACCTCTGGCTTAAGGCCCTGGGTTGTCCCTTGAGTGCGGCACCTCACTCCTCTCCTCTACCCAGCGCCCTGTTATCTTCCAACGGGGCAGCCCTCCGTGGAGAGGGAGATCTGACACATGCACAGCGCGTTTCTCTGGAGAACATCTGTCAGAGCCTTTGCCTGCCTCTTCAGCATATGTTGCCTCTTTTGCTTCTCACTTTCTCTGTGGTATATTTATATTTACCTCTCTCCCGTTCTGAGCTGGTGTTCAACACTTGCTTTGCAATGCTGTGAGTGATCAGAAGTGATGCTGTGCAGTGGAGGAGCAGGCTTCCCTGAAGTCTTTGGTTAGATGTCACAGGGGCCTGTGGGAGAGAGAAGCAGATGTTTGCATCTGTGGGGAGCTAGAGAGGAGGCTGACCCGCTCACTGCTCAGCTCGTTGGGGAAGCAGAGTCGTTTGCAGATTCGCTTCAGAGGATACTAAGGTTCCTACCAGCTTCTGCTTTGAAACAAGTGGTTTGTCTGTTGGTATTGAAGTTAGAAAGTGCAGTAGGAAAATACACAGGGGCTGCTCTGTTTTCTTTCGCTGGGAAACAAAAGGGGAAGAAAATAATATACAGCTGTTTAGGCTGTATTGCATGGAAAAGTGTAAATTACAAGCTGTAGAAAGTAAGTAGAAATGGCTATCAAAATGAAGAGATAAAGCTAAAGCTGAATCTTTTATTTCCCCAGACTGCAGGTCACACCACTGCCCTTTTGTTATCTGGCCAGGCAAGTGATAATATGGTAGCTAATGATTAAGCAACACATTTCTGTCCCGATTTTTAAATACCGTACTACAGTATTAATGCGAGCTGCCCTGTGAAATGCAATCTATTTAAGTAATCCTGCTGACAGCTGTTTTCCTCAGCCCTTGATTCAGTGCTCATCTGGTGACTGCCGATTGCCTTTACCGCCGCACTGGCATTTCTCTGTTTCCATGGCACTGCTGTGCACATGGAAGCAGCGCTGGAGTGTGTGCCTAGCACGTTTTTACTGTGTTAATTGTTCTCATCTGGGAAAGAGATATCAGGTCAACTGGCTAAATGAAGTTTGCCAGAAATGAGGTACAAATCTGTAACTTCAACTACCCAGAAGCCTGATGCCAGGGACTGAGGACTTGCTGTGGTATCTCTAGAAAATATAAAAGTAGTTTTGTCTTACCACAAGCTTTGCCTGGCTCTTCCCTACAGTTTGGGGATTAAGCTGTAAGTTTAGGGTAATATTTTCAAGAATCTTGATGATTTAGAAGATTAAATTCCTATTTTAAAAGTGATTTCCCCCCCCCCCAAATTTAGAGTCCTAAGTTTCAATTTCAGCAATCCATTTGATGGCACAATATTGTGAGTGTTGGCTTTGGTGCTCTGAAGAGGACAGCTGCTCTGCTGGTGGGCACATGCAGCAGACAGGAGGGGATTAAAACTTACTAAATGGAGAGAAGTATTTGCCATGGATGCTTTGTGGCTTGTAAGCGTACCCCAAATCTTTGCTTTAAAGAAGGGTGCCTGCCTGACTACTTATGAGTATACCCAAACGCCTTCACTTACGCTCGCCAATTAAAAAAAACCCCAACCCCAAAACATTCAAAATGACATAAGATCGTTCAGTCAGTAAGTTAAAAGGTTAGAAATGCCAGAAGCTGAAGTTACTTTGAGAATCTACCTATAGGCTTCTTATGTGCTTGCTTTATGTTAGTCTTTAATTAATGTGTTTCTGCATTAGCTTTTCTGTGGGTTCTACCTCATTCAGAGCAACAAATACATGATGTGATATTGAATGGACAGAAGATATCTGACATTTTGTTTTCATCTCATTGCTCAGTGTCCAGTATCCATCTATTATACAGGCTACCAGAGTTTGCACAGATGATAGCAACATTAATTGTCTTATGATACAGTGTATGGCATAGCTCACTGTGGTATTGAAGTGAACTACCACAAAGAATTGATCTCTGTTTACTGTGCCACTATCACGCAGGAGATGTTTTCACCTCAATTGCATATTAAGAAAGCAGGGCACTGAGTAAGGAGGCAGAACACGTCCCTTGACTTTGAGACGTGCAGGTAGGGTTATTTTACAGGCTTCTTGAAATTAGGCAGCATTTTATATGCTCTAAGCACAGCTCCCATTGGTTTTGGTTGGAACTAAAGATACTGCCCCTGCAGCAAATCAGACGTACAGGTTCCCACTATGCACCCTCTCCCTTTCCCCTGAAATGGGGAATACATTATCGACAGCCTTTTATGCAAGGTTAAAAATAGGCCTCACTGCAAAGTTTCTGGGGCATTTGGCACCCAGTCTGTGGGGCTCAGATGTGCTGAAAACCCATGTCTTAATGACTGTGCCCCCTGAGGTTCTCCATGCAATGGTAAGCTGAGCTGCCATAGGATTCTTTCCCATGAATGACGGGATAAACGCTTGCCTTTTCCTAAATGCTGGGGAGGCTGGGATAGCATTGGAGATCAGCAGCACTCAGGAGGGCTAATGTATGTCTCTGCTGCAGGGAGGACTGGGTATGAGCCAGAATAGAAATGGATTCTTGGCATGTGCCCATCGTGCCACCCAGCCAGCTCACCAAGGTCACGCAAGAGTTGTGTGTGTAGAGGGAGGGGGCTCGGGACCAACCTCTGCATACTGGACTGAAATAGCTCGGTTATGCAGGCATGCCCAGGGAGGTTGGCCTGACATCTCCTAGAAACTCTGGAGAAAAGAGGGCTGCTGACAGCAAACTTGAACTGGTTTTGACCATAAGACTTTTGCTTGTCTTTCTGCATTTCCCAGCCTCATTTACTTGTTTTCTTTCAATTCCCCTAATAAATGAAGCAGGGATCATCATGATGCCACTGCACACCCTGCAATTGTTCTCCCTGTTGTTCATCCCCTCGGCAAAGGGGGTCTTTCTTAGGACAGCTCTGGTTGGCAAAGCCTCCAGTGCAACCTGTGCCTCTCAGGCCAGGCGAAGCAGAGGTACAGAGATGTGCTACCATAGGATTTATGGGGACTGGAGAGGAAATCTTTAGCATTGAAATAAGAGTCTGCCGTTAAAAAAAAAGGAATTATTAGATAGACCTGTAAGTAGTATTCTCTTCTCCAATCAAAAGTACTAATATTGCATTAAAAATATATTTAAAAAAAAAAGTGGCATTTGAAATGCCTTGTTCTCCTTGTGAAATCACTCTATAGATGTAGTCCACTTAATTGCGATGTGCTTAATTGAGACAGTCACTTTTACTGGGACATCTCCCAGGGAACCATCTTAGCCTAATGATTATCAATGGCGATGGTTGTTGGCTAATCAGGTCAGTGCCATAAATCCCACTTAACAAGAATGCATTCAGTGAGTATCAAGTGATTAAACAGTGTTTAAACAGGTGTTAAATAAGTGTGGGATGCCATGTTTAAACACAGGGAAAACAAAAATTAAATGGAAAGCAATAGGGGTGAATCTCAAAAGTGGAAAGTGCTATCTTTGTCTTTTCATTTAGTATAGGGCTTTCTCTGATGAGTCTCAAATCTCACTTGGAATTTTTCATGTTTCATCACGGGGCGAATGGTCCTGTGAATGAAAGCTGGCCAGGTGCTTAGGGAATCGGCACTAGCTCCTGAATAGGCACTAGCTCTGATTAGGTTTGCCACTTGTGTAGGACTTTCCAAAGATCCTTAAATACTCTAGGAATTTGTATATATTCAGGGATTATTTTTTTTTTTCTTGGGGGGGGGCAGGGGGAGGTTGTTTAGTGATAGTTGATATAGCATAGCTGTAAAACAGAACAACAGAGATGCTGTCAGGACAGCTGAATCCTTTTGCCACTATGGATTTAAGAGTCTTAAAGTAATGTAGAAAGCCAATAGTGTGTAGTGCTGGTATGGACTGCCAGTACTTGCAGTGCATGCATCCTGCTGCTGCCTCCTTGTCCTGAATACAAATGACAGTTGTTGTCTGCTTTCTCCCCCTCTACAAATACAAGCTGGCCAGAAGCACACCTCCTTTTTCCCATGGCACAACTTACCCCTTAATGGGGAGGTTTATTGTATCAGGATTCTGCTGTACAAGTTGTGTTCTCCATTTTTGATCTGATTATGTGCCCTATAATCCCTATTGATTTATAACAAAATACAATTGTGACATATTTTGTGAGTATGCAGTACTAAATGAAATTTGGGAGAGAAGCTTAATCAGCTCTCTCTGTAAATATTAAGAACAAGAGGTGTGTATTTTCTAACAGAAAACTACCATTCAATATCTGATAGAAATTTTATGGCATCAACCTGAAACCTCTGGAGTGCAGGGAACTTCATGGCAGCCCTGGAGGCAATAAGTCTGTCCCTCCGATGTCACATGAAATGCATGCAAGTCTCCATGTGCATCTAAAACATCTACTCACAACTGCCTTTCTTCATCTTAGTCTTCTAAGAAATAGGCCTCTATTTTCTGAGCGTCTTCATGGCCCTGATTGCTCTAACATTTTGTTTGCAGACTTCTAGGTTTTCACAGTTGTTTTCCTGGCAGCCGTGCCAGATTTGAGAGTAGTCATTTTGCATTCGTTCAGCTGAAGTACAGGAAGAATCTTTGGAATTATGGGGGGAAATCTCACCATTGCTTCAGATTGAAAGGTGAATATTTTTGGTTTTATTTTGCCATGAGGTTAGATCAGGTGCAAAACAAATGCAGTGCAAGGAGGCACCATCCGTCCTGTCTTGATGAGGTTCCTGCTATTTATTAGTCAGTGGCTGTAGGTCTGTTCAGCCTTTTTGTGTAGTTTAACTTTATTTTACCTCTGAGTCTGGTTTTTTTTCTCTTTGGTCTTCAATAATGTGGTGACTTAAAAAAGATCAGAGAAAATTTTCATCTTTTACTCCAGAATGATTTTTATGCATCGAATCCCTCCACTGTAGTAGAATAACTTTTTAAAAATTCACAAAAATGTCACTTGAAATTTGATGTAAGGTTTGGCAAACCTTTTTTTTAATTACACGATAGCTTATATTGATGTTTATAAGAAAAAACAAAACACAACACCTTTTCCACCCCCTTCCTCCTCATTCCACACACTAATTTAATGGATCATTAGGAGTTTTAAATAGAAATAGCTCTGTATTTTGTTACACGGCAAGCTTGGTGTCAGAAGATACTTTGGAACTCTCAGGAAGCAAGGCTGGCATTATAGCAGCTACTTTATTTTTGCTGTGCTTCTCTAGCTTTGCGGTACACAGCCACCAGATGCAAAGGGACAGGTTGTGATAAATCTTTAATAAGACCCTTATTTAATATTGCAGAACTAAAAACTTGCGTAGGAATGGCAGAGAAGTTACTGGCACATATTCACAGCATCAAGGTATGTTCCTGAATTGGGTGATTTCCATTCTGGCACAAAAATTAAATCTCTGTCATTTGAAGTGTTGTTCTTGTAAAGTACTGAGTTATGCAGCTTACTTTGCTGTATTTTTAAAACTTTGTATTATTTTTTATTTCATTTGTAGATAGAAAGTTCTAAACAAGCATAGAACTTAGTTCTTATTCTGGAAGAACAAACAGGCAAACTCTTAAATGACAAAGCAAAGTCTGGAACTGAAGAAAATATTGTTTTCGTCCTGTAAAAGTGAGTCTGAAACATAGTGCAAATTAGTGGTCTGGTGGTGGTCCTACCACGGATTTCTCAAAGACAGAAAATGAATGTTAATCTCCTGAATCAGTCTAGTGCTGCAAGTATAAACCTAGCTTTCCTTTTTAACACAAACTCAGTGGGATTTAAGGATGTGAGTGCTTCAGAAGACCTCGTCTCCTGTGAGGCTGGCACTGCAGCCAGTCTGTTCAGCAATTGCAGCTGCAGAAGGAGAGGCTGTCAGAATTCATCTTCGGGTTTTCCTGCAGTTGTCTCACCCATGGGGGCTAGCTGCCATGGCTCGCACGCCAAGCAGCCTCCTTGCCGACCTTTCAAGTGGCACTCAGTCTTTCCCATCCACAGTAGTCCCCCTAAGGTGGGCATCCTTTGCCTTCCTCTCTTTGTTTGTGCCAGAGCCTGTCATGCCTCAGGCTCCCTGGGAGCATAGGAAGGATACTTGCAGAACTTGGCACTACATATGGGCACTCCTGTGTTTTTCTGTTCTGTCTTATTTTGGTCCATATATGGTTGGACTTGATGATCTTACAGGTCTTTTCCAACCTTAGAGATGCTGTGATTCTGTGATTTTTTTTTTTTTTTATTATTTTTTTTTTTTATTCCCCAGTGAAGTGGTTTCTCCTTTCCTTCTGCTGTGGGCTAGGTCTCTTCTAGCAGAAAGTCACTCACAGTCCACTCCAGTGTAATGCAGTTCTTCATGCATCACATAAAAGCACTTTTTTCCCTGTTTACTCCTCTGACATTTGCATATCACAGGAATAGGGTGGTTTAGACCTATTGCATTCGTTGATTATGAGATGACCACTGCGGGCCGTATTATGAGAGAGGTGAGGATGTGGGAAAGGCAACACAAATCTCTGTGAACTCTGCTGCATTATCTGCACAAGCCACAAAATAACCTCTTAAAATATGCAAAAAGGTCAGTGAGATAATGGAAGGATTTCACTACCTGGGCACCAGAGGCTGTGTTCCGTTAAACAGGAAATAAATGGGGAGGTATGCGTGTGCAGCTAGCCTTGGCTCACTTCCAGAGTCAAAACACGTGGGAACTGGCAAAGGAGAGAGCAGTGCGAGTAATTTGGAGAATAATGACCTGAGGATGTGAGACTAGAGGCGAAACAGCTGCGAAGGAGCTAACAGAAAAGGAAACTTTAACAAAGTGGATGTTGAACATACCTGAAAGATGAGGTCGAATCGGCAAACTCAGGAGATATGCAGAGTAGTGAGAGAAATAAAGTATTAACACCAGATTCTTCTAAATAGATGTTACAGTAGCTCGCTGCCAGATGTTGAGTTCTTTGAAAAGATTGGGTACTTCTTTTTTTGCCCAAATGAAAACTAACTGAGACGTTTTTGAAATTTTGGTCCCAATGGTGAGTGTTGAATGCTTTGCAAGTTCTGGCCATGGGTGGGATCAAAATCCTGTAATTTATTCCAGGTTTGAATTCTTTCTGTGGCAGCAGCCATCCTTTGGGGCATAGCTGGCTTGCTTTATTCCCTCCCAGCATGCTGGAATGGCTGCCTTTCTGTATTAGTGGCTGTCTTCCTTTGTAACTTATTTTAAGGGCTTTGTTGGGCTGTTGTTTGGTTCCCATCCTAGAGGATTGATGCTGTTCAGTTAAGCCAAAGATGAAGAACTATTTTTGCTTGGCCTTTCCCCTTTGATTTTTTTCTTTTTTTTTTCCCTTGGCTTGAGGAATCCAGCAGGAAACATACTCTCATCGACAGAAATCTGATCACACAGGTCCCCCCCAGCAACATTCTCCTTCTAGAGCAGGAAGGAGGTGATTGAAGACAAAACCCAACTAAAGGAAAGAAGCAAGAACAAGTCCTTTGCCCCCAAACCTTGCTGCTTTTCAGAGCTGTATGTTGTGGGCTGTGTGGATAAGAGAGGAAGGGCACTGTTTGATTAAAGGAAGGAAATCAGCTGTTCAGATGACTAAAATAATGCCAAAGAAAGTAGATGAAAAGGTAAATAGAAGAAAGCAAGAATAGGTGCAATTAATGTGTAGAAGTAACAAATCACGGGAACAGGAGGCTGGAGGTGCTTGCTGGAAGCAAACACAGAATGAGAGGAAAATGGAGGAAAATAGAACTCTTCCTTCCCTCCAGCTTGATGTACCTTCCAGTCTGTCAGCTGCCTTTCAGAAAATCTGGAAGGACTTTGGCACCCAAAAATAGGGCTGGATTTTCACTGTTACTCTCCGCTGCATTGCAGGTTTGCCTGCCTGGCAGCTTCCCTGGCTGACCCACCAGCAGTGACTGGACACGAAACAACTTCAGACCAAGAGCTCTCCCCATCTACAGCAGCCCCAGGCTCCTGTTCATGTCAGATTAGGCAAGAGAAGGTGGGGTTTACAAGCTGCACCTGTCAGTGGGTCACACCAGCACCAAAATCAACATTTTCAGACCTCAGTCTGCTAAGGGGGGGACCTTTCGAAAATAATCTTAAAATAGGACCTGAGCTGTTTTGAAAGTAGCTGGTCAGGATCTTGTTGAATTTGTGTGCTCGAAGACTGGTCTGAGACAGTTATAGGTTCATGGGCATCTTGTCACAGCGAAAATATTTGGTAATATTTATTGAAACCGGTATTCTTTATATGCTCAATGTTCTGAGCCTTGTACCAGGCTTTTGTCTGTAGCTTCTTGGAAATATTTTGCCATTCTTCTGTGCCGCTGACAATGTGGAGACCCATGTTTGTTGTGTTCTTGCTTTGGCGCTTCCTGGTCAACAGAAATAAAAAGATGGTTGTACTAACAGCTAGCAACGTAAACTCAGCATGGTACGTCACCATCAAGCTGGGTTATTCTTCTTTCCTGAAAGGTGTGCCGAATCAAATGCTGGCTTTAGTCTTTTGGATTCAATCCCTTTCTTCTTTTGTTTTGCAATAGGAAATTGTTGACTTGCACTTGTGAGTTTAATTGCCTTTGATAGAATAGTTGTAGCTCTATTTTCTTGCCAAGATGCCTTTTTTTGCATATGCTTTATAAACTGAAAGATGCGTAAATAAACTGGGGATGTACTTAATGCCTCAGCAGTATCAGTATCACAGGAGGGAAGGCTTATGACGGAACAGAGCCAAAGCCTGGTCTTCCTGCTGACAGTGCCACGTTGGGAGGGGATATAGAAAGGTGCAGGAGAAAAGGATTGGGGAAAAAATGAGAAAATAGCTTTCTGGGCTAAAAGTGAGAATTGCGAGGAGAAGGCAGTAGCAGAAAGGCTCACTGCTGGAACCAGTGCCCAGAATCCACTTTCATTAAGGCATGGACTCATCTTCACTGCGTTTCGATCCAGAGTAGAGAAGATCTGAACACCTTGTTAGATACAACTCTGTAGGTGCAATTCTCTTTAATGGGGTAAACTGCAAATAGAAGTCAGTTGTCTTTTTGGTGGATGCTTAATGTTTTGCCTTCCAGAGAGCCTTTTCATACTTCTGATAGCATGTATAGCTTATTCTTAGCCACAGAAACACAGAATTGGATGTTACCATCTCTGCGGTTCTTTCTGAATTCGGTTTCCTACTTTTTCAGCTCTGTTTCCATCCCGTCTGTCTCCAGATACGTCTTATTAAAATAATTCTTTGTGAAGTGACAGGCACGTGAAGACCTGAAAATGAAAGCAAGCTGAGGATGGCTGAAGGTGCTGATAAAAGGCAATCAGCTGGAGAGAGCAAAGCAAGAGGCATCAGATGTAAGCTGTCTGGCACATGTGTAATTAGCATGTGCCTCCAGGCTTACCGCTGGGCAAGAGCTGGGAAGTTCACTGAGCAAGTTCACTTGGTTTCTCTGCACTGCTTTTCGCACGCAGGAAGAAAAAGTGAAAAAAATATTCCCTAGGATGAGCAATAGGACCCTGAAAGGCAATATAGAAAACAAAGAGACTTGACTGGGGTAGTGAAGCAGATAATAAGGTAATTAGAACTGTGAAGAGTTGACAAAGCACTAGACCAAGACGAATTGCATCCCCAAATGCTACAGGAAGTGGGCAAGGAACTAGAGCAGCCTCCCCAAATGAACTTCTGACACGTAACCCTCATTAACTGTAACACAAGTTGCACGTATGTCACAAGAAGAGTTGCTATCCTTTCGAAGCGCAGAGCTTCCAAAAGGCTGGGAGGAGGGTCGGCATAACGCACACAGTTTACAAGGAAAACAAGAAGGAGTAAAAATAATATAGAAGTCTCTGCTAACAATGAAGAAAAATAGGGAGGGAGGCAGTTGCTCAAAGTTGGTGACAAGATTTATTTGCTGGGAGTGGTAGAGCTGCCATTGAAGTAGCTAAAAGTCAACAGTTAAGTAAAAAATATTTTCATTCTGAATCTATATCCAACTGGCAGCTATTAAATTAGCATCACTGTAATTTGTGTTCTTACCAGTAGGGTCTGTCTTGCAGCGTGTTTGCGTTGGACCTTGTCAAAGACAGCACTGAGCGTGGCATGGGTTTCCAGGCAGTGCTGTGGTACAAATAATAACAATCCGATCCAACCTTTCCTGACATACTTTTGCTCTGATGCAGCCCTCCCTTCCTGCCCATCACCTTGCTGTTATTTAGTATAAAAACAAAAAAAGCCATAAAAGAAACTCGGAAAAATTTATCTGTGGAGATGCTGCCACTTGCTGCCCTTAAAGAAGGGTAACAAGAGAACACAGGAGTCCTTTGTTGGAGTCGGAATCCATACTCCCTTTTTGCCTTCCCTGAAAATAGTTTATGTACTTGTGAAAATACATCATTTGCAGAACTTCTGTAGAGGAGAGTGTTGTTTTCCTTTGTTTTTCCTTTTTCTTGTAAATGAGTGCTTTAAACTAATCAGGTTGTTTCTGTTTGGAAAAAAATGAGGCAGTTTCCTTAGCTTTTTTAAAAATACTGTATTTTATTTTCCTTACATTCGTAATGTGAACACTGCTTTATATAAAAATGCAAGACTGTGCTACACTTCAGTTCTCGGTGTGTATCCCACATGTGCACATTACTTCTCTGTCAGTACCTTCTGAGGTTTTTCAGATCATGTTTAGGAATATGTGACTCATTTAGTATGAAAATAACCCTGGAAAAAAAAGTAGAGTAAAGATAACACATAGGTACTTCCTACTGACATATGGAAATGCCTTCATGGATGTACATTCTTTTCTCCTGACCTGGTTTGACTAATTTTTGGTGTGGTAAAATTGTCCTCAGACTCTTCTGAAAACAGCAGATACCTTCTGTGAGGCAGAATGAGTGAAGGGTTTTGCATTCCAGTGTTACAAAAGTTGATTCAGCCTCATTAAGATGAACGGAAAGACTCCCATTGATTTCAGTGGAGTTGAATCAGGCTCATATCCTCAATTTAATGAAAAACATTATCCGCATGACTCTCATTAACTCTGTTTGCAAAACAGACAGCAAGATATGACTCCAGATTTCTTCCGAGACATACTATGATGATGATGATGATGATTATCCTGTAGAGCAGACAAATGTACCTTGTGTTTAGGAGAGGATCATTTACTGCCTGAATTTTGCCATGTATTTTTTCCCCGTTACACCTGCTTTCTGTTTAGGCTCGTTTCATGCAGTGAAGGTTATCTTCAGGGCGGCTGCTCTGGAGCACCCATGTGAAGATACAGACGGCGAGATGTTAATGCCGCTGTTGTTTTGTGGGGCAGAGCCTCTCCCTGGTGGAGGGCTGTGCCGCTCTGGCTTGTGGTACAAGGCACATGAGTCACCTGTTGGATTTTATTTCTAATGTTTTCCTATCAGAAGAGTGACCAATGTGCACTTTTGGGAAAGCTACTGTAATACTTCATTGTGATTTTTGTTTAGCGGTAGGAAATCTCATTTCCTTACACTTTTTTTAACCTTGAAAACTCATTTACAAATTGTGACTCGCAACAGGAGGGCAGGATGCCAAGGCATAATCGACTTACACGAAAGAAATTTGGGCAGGCAATATGAAGAATCTAGACCTATTGAAACCAGTTGTGCAATTTCTGTTGATGTCAGAGGTGCAGTTATTTTTACCTTTGGCTTCACCTGTTCCTTCAGATTTTCATAAATCCTTTGAAGTTATAGTATAGCCTAAGCCTCATTATATTTGGTGTTTCGTTTAAAGTCCTAATTTCTGCATTCCCCATAACTATGTAACAGTCAGATTTTTGCTTATTTTGAGAAAGGCGTTTTCTTGCCATTGTAGATAAAAAGAAAACTTCTAAATAGTTAAAAAAAAAAGGATCAAGAGCAAATAACAGATACTTTTAAATGCATAATTTTTAAAATCATAGAATACGTGAGCTTGTTTAAAGATTTAATAATATACAAGGTGTCATGTAGATGGAGCGCTGGATGTGTGTTTTTTGGTGGTGGGGGAGAATACCAAAAACATTATTATTTGTTCCAGCTAATTTAAATGACATTCTGGAAAGTTTAGATGTGACTTGCCAGCTTTAAATACTGAGCTACAATTCAAACAAGATTAAATGTCTTTGAAGATGGCAGAATCAACCAACACCGTAGGTCTGCTGACCTCAGTCTTTGCAGACACACACACGTTCAAAAGCCCCGCTGTTTTTTTTTTTTGCTGATGGATCTCTTAAGTGTCACAGGATTTCTCAATTTATTTCTGCAAAGGGAGGAGATACGATATGGGTTGCATGTCCCCGTTTATTATTTTGAAGTGGTTGCCAAATGTTCTCTTCAAAGGTGATACATTTTAAGGAATTTCATGCTTGTTTGTTTTTTTAATGTTGATTTCCTCTGGGGCTTTTGTTTGTTTGGTTTTGGGTCTTCTGGGGTGTGTGTGTGTGAGGAGGAGTGGGTTTGGAGGAGTGGAAGGGGGTTGTTTATTTTTCTTTTTTACCGCAAAAAGAAATAACTTCCTCTTCTCCCTTGTGGCTAAACAACAAGCTATCAAAGGCTAGGAGAAGTTGAAGCTGATGGTCCATGACACGCAGCATTGGTTCAAACAAACCAAAAGTATTTTTTCATAGATGTTTTTAAACACATGTGCAATTTAAAATGAACCCCCAAATTATTTTGGCTTGCCTTGTTGTAGGAGGACAAATGTGATTTCCTTTTTTTAGAATTCAAGTACAGCCACGTGCTTTCATTTGCTGTACATTACTAAAGACAAGTTCAGATGCTGATAGCAAGAGATCTGTGAGGAAATACGTACTAATTCTGCAAAATAGCAACTGGAAGGAAATGAGCTGCTTTAGAGAAGCAGAAAGGAGAAAACAGTGTTAATTTTCTTCTCATTAAAAGAGAATGTCTCCCCAAGATCTTTATTTAAAATGGAAATCTGCTTTTTCCTTGCCTTACCTCTTTTCCAAGTGAATGTTCTGAAATATACTTAATTTTCTTCTTGCTCCAAACCCCCCAAAACTATGTAGAAATTGCAGGAGAGGGCAGGTGTGGGAGGTTGTCTTTCAACAGCCTTGTCTTTCCATCTCTTACTCACGTGTGCTGGTCAGTCGAAAGATGTGCTTGCTACATCTTAATGTGTTATGACATGCTAAATAAACCCGAGGCACTTCATTATGGTCAGAGTGAACATCCTGAGCCTGAAATAACAGTACGTTTGGGTTTGCGTGAGGGAGGGAGGTTTTATTTGCATGAAGGGTTATTTGTGAAATCCTACCTTGCGCACATGAATCCAGCACGGGCTCTGTGCAGCCGAAATTGCTGGCAGAGAATGTTATTGCAGTGTATCAAGTGACATGAATAGTTGCCAGCAAATCTGTTTTGCTGCTGTAGCTACTTCAGAGTGAAATTGAACCTTGGAGCATCACCACCCAAATGGAAACTCTACAGCTGCTGAAGGGTCTCCTTTTGGGAAAAAAAAAGCCAAAACCAAAACCCAAACCCACCCCACCGCAACAGTGCTACCGCTTGCAATGCTTCCCGAAGTCAGCAAAGGCAGAGCAGATGTTGAAAGGTCTGTTCACTGGGGACAAGACAGGTCTGTTGCCCACGTTCAGGCCTCAGGAGGGATTGCTCCTGGAGTAGGGACAGTCCCCAAGTAACCTGGTGAGGACGGGGGGGTGAAGGTGGTCTCCAGCTGCTGACGGTGTGGAGCAGATGTGCTGTGCCCTGCTCACAGCTCAGCCTTAGGGGACTTCTCTGCTCTCATGGGACAGGAATCTTTCTGCCCCTCTGAGCACAGCTACTGCTAGCCTGACCACTTACACTTGCTAGTCCAGAACTGGGAATATTAAGGGAGAGGAAACTACAGAAAGGAAGTGGCAGATGAATGGAGCAGGAACTCCAGATTGCAAGCTGTGACATTGTACGTTCCCACACGTCCTCAGCATAGCTATTACGTTCTACAGAGTGTCAGGCTGTTACTTTCAACAAATGTCGGTTTCTAAAATTCCCATGTAACCTTTGGAGGTTTTTTAGACCTTACCCGTATATAGGCTGGCATAGTGTCTAGTATTAAATTATGTAAATATATGCTTAGTATTATGCTTCTGTTTAGTGCTGACTTATAACAGTTCTCGTGTTTGTTAAGAAGAGAATGGTCCTAAAAGTAACACTTTTATTCTGTTGCTGATTTTGGAGCAGATTTTAACAAATACCTGAAGTAGCAGAAATAGAAATCGGGTCTTAAAATTACTCTTTCTTCTTGCCTACCGCTACACACTCAGAGCCCTGCACTGTTAGCAGTGTGCTGAGGGGAAGGCGGCTGTTAGCTGCGGCAATTAGCTATGGTAGTAATTTTTAGCTTTCTGCTTAAGGAGTGTATGGCTGAAAGTGTTGGCTGAATAGCTTTGGAAACTCAAACCCAAGGGAGTCTACTGGGACTTGGCACTCTTCTCATTGCCCTTCTTGTACATTGAAAAAGCTGCTGCTTGGCCACTGTGTGTGAGTGATGCCTTTCACGTTGTACTGGTGAGGTGGTGAGGTTGGCCCATGAATGATATCTCTACCTGCACTCACATGACTTAGCTCCCAGGCCGGGCTTGCCTCTGGCTTAATCCAGTCCTGTGGCAGCCATCAGTAAACTGCACAGCCTTCTCTTAACCCCCCCAGGCAGCGGCTGAATCCACCAACCGGTGCTGCGTGGGGACAGAGGACACTAGTGAGCAGCAGTCAGTAGCTCAGGGAAGAGACCCAGCTCCTTCTGCTTCCCACACCAGTGAGTCAGGTTGATGCTACAAGCAGCGTGCATGAAGAAGTGCATGTTTGTCTTCTGGCTGTCCGTTTGATTTGTTGTAAAAGTGACTTTTACAAGAGGTCACGCCGTCACTTTTGTAAATGCATGAAAAACTTGGAATAGACAAGTAGTGGCTTGGCAGGGTTAGCAAATGGCGAGCCTGAGGAGGGGGTGCCAAGAAAGAAGTCTCCTGGAGGGATGAGAGGAGAGGGATGAAGGGGAGTAAATCAAATAGGAGCTGCAGTGAGAGATGAGCAGTTCCTGCCTGTGGAAGTACAGACAGCATCTTCGGTAGGGATGCTGTTAGCCAGGAGAGAGGTCTGGCAGGCCTTCCGGAGCTGGATGGGGAATTTAGCCTTTTTGACCCTCATTTCCTCAGCATTCAGCCTGTCTGCAGCAAACTAGAAGTATTTTACCTTTTCCTTTTGTTTTTTTTTAACAAATTCAGAGATTTCCTAACTACAGACAGCAAAAATTAAATGACGGGAAATGATGGGATCTATTGGCTCAGCATGGCAACAAGAGCCTGCTCAAATGCTTGTCTCTCCAGATTGTGTGAACTTTTATTTCTCCTTTTAGAGTGGAACTGAGATCATCGGGTTATGTTGCCTGTGGAAGCAGGGATACAGACTGGTGGGTGCTCTCAGCTTAGCTTTGAAGTGTAACTGGCAGTCTGTGGGTGTGCGGCAGCTTCTTTCCTGGAGAAGCCATGAGCCACCCTGCCTGCCTGGAGTAGGTGTCTTGCAGCCCGATTTAGGAGGAACATCAGCCTGGTTCTGCCATGGCTAGAGGAGCTGCTTGGACTTGGCATTGGTGAGACATACATGAATAAACTAGCAGTACTTTTCCTTCCATCACCTGTTTAAGTTAGGAGAAGCAGAACTTGCACAGGGTTTGTTGAGGAATCTGTAGCACTACGCTAGTCCATTCCCATGCTTGCTGAGGAGCAATTTTTTCTTCTAGTTTTGATTCCTATAATCCATGCCTGAACACTGTATGAGGTACTGAACTCTGCTGCCGCTCTTGATTGTATAGCAACGGTAAAGTTATTTGTGTTGCGGTGTGTCACCCTGCAATGTTTCGCTCAAGGTTTGCAAAGACTGAGCAATATCTGACCCTTCGTCCTGAGAAGGCATGTGCAAAGATAAGTGTTAGAATAGGGTTTAAAAGCTATCCTTTGCTTTTTTGGTAGAGATGCGTTTCAGAACAGAATGCACGTCTCTACTGTATTTAGCGCACAGCAAAATTATATTACTGAAGCTTTTTTTGGTCTGCTGTTATTCATTTACACTAATCTTGTTATGCTGGCTTAGAAAGAGTTGTTCAAAGCACAGCTTTGCCAAAGCTTCTCTGTCCTCCAAGAGTCCTAGCAGGATAGGTAATTCATACGAGCTCATGTCTCAGAGGAATTATTCTTGGCCGCCTTCCTCCATTAGCACTGCTAGTACTTATACCGTTTATTCCAGGGGGAGTTGAGCAACTCCCACACAGTGCATTTGCAAATTCCAGCCCGAAGCTTACTCTTATCACTAGCTAGAAGATGCTTGCAAAAAGGAGCATGTTGTGAGTGAAAGCAAGGGAGATGCATCAAGATGTGGTTACTTGCAAAGAGCCCTGAAAGCAAGTACAGAGTGTATTTCATGTTGTGTATTTGATATTGAAACTGCTTTGGCTCCCCCTCCACCCTTCCTTTTCACCTTTCCGTAGAAAGAGTTTTGGCTGTCCCAGGAGCAGAAGAGGGAAGCACCGATGTAGCTGGGTAATAAACTGTTGTCTGTCTCATCTGCCCTCAGCTAACCAGAGGAAGAGTTCAGGACCTGTGGCTATTAGATGGATTTGTCCTATGACAAACCGTATCAGTTTATTATAAGTTTGTCACCCTGCTGAAATGTCACATCAAAAATTTGTCAGCTGTAACTCCATAACCTCCTGCTCAGTTGGATTGAATCAGGCTGAGTTTAACTTTTGAACTGTAACTTTTGGAGGCAGCAGGTCCACGCTTACGCCGGGTCTTCAGATGGCAGCTGGTGCTGTCCCCCAGCCCTGCTGTCCCTGTCACCCTGGTGCAGAACACAGCCTTTTTCTTCTGAGGCTCTTTATTCTAGCAGGTGGCTGAGGTGCCTCCTTGCTGCTTCTCCTTGGTATATTGCTCTTGGGCAGCAGGCTCGTAGGCTTTGTGTTCTTGGTGTGGAAGGAAAAGAGGGGTTTGACTGTAGATATATGTATTTTTTTTATTTAAGAGGACAACATCAATTTTTAAAGAATTTTCTTCATGTTCATCCAAAACATTTGAATTTTTTTTTAACAAGTAATACCTTAAAAATTATTAATGTTATTTGTGGGTTTTTTTTTTCCTGCTGATGTTTGGGATTTTTCACCAGAGATGAAGTTCTGAGAGTAGGTAATAAAATAATGTATGTTCTGCCAACCACTTACTCTTCTGCCGCTTCCCTAGGCTCTTCTGCTTCCTCCTGGTCCCTTCTGTTTCCTCCTGGTCCTTGCTTCTCCAGGATTGTTCCCAGACCAGGAGTGACTTTGCTGTTGAAGGCAAAGCCGTTCCTGCAGTGCTGTGCAGCGTGTGTGTAACAGCACCATCCTGTCACTAACACGCCAGTGAGTTGCTCAGAGCAAACACACCAGGGAGGCAGAGGGAAGTTCCCACGGGCTCCCCCCCTCCCTGTTTCTGAGGTCTCAGATGTTATTTGCAACACCTCTGCTTAAAGCATGGGCATACAGGACTCCAGTTGTGTTGTGCTTTTTTTCTTAAGCAAGATCTGTGATGTCGGTTCTGTGCTGCACAGTGGTAGAAGTGGGATTTTTGCAAGTGCAGGTCCAAGCAGCTGCCTGTCGCTATAGATTAGGAGAACAAAGGATGTTGAAGGAAACATGAAAAAAGGGTCTCGAGCCCACACAGAGGTTTTTCAGTCCTAGCTTGCCATGTACTTTCTGCTTAGAGAGATAACGTTGCAGAAGTGCTATTAGGAGTGTGTTTTTGTACTGACTGGTATTATTTTTCTCCTGTATCTTGCATCTGCATCACTTAATAGATGAACTTTGAATAATTATAGGTGAGGTCCTCTTTGGATTTGACAATTAGACAGAGATACTGCAGCAGAAACACACACACAAAAAAAGCATAATGTGAATCATGGATATTGACTGGATCTGCCACAAGTTACAATAAAAAGTCTTGCCTTAGGTCAATTGTTTTTTGGCATATAGATGAAAAAAAGGAATTCAGCAGTGTGCAGTATGATTTGAGCTGTTGTACATCAACATGTGCCAGCTAGGTGGTTTTTTTCCCTTCTATTTTTTCCCTTCATGGAGCTCGTATCTATCCCAAAGGTAGAGACAAGCTTTTGAAAGCATTCAAACACCACAGATCGCAGCCAGCACTTCTGCATGCCATAGAAGTCCTGGCTGCTGGCTGCCTAACAGAGGAAATTTTATTATCCCTCCCTCCCCCCCTTTTTTTTTTTTTTAAATAATACAGTGTGATGTAATATGGGTGACCAAGCTAACACTCACTGTTCATCCTTTTGTTGAAAATCAGTACTTTACTGACTGTTGTTGAAGAGGGCTTGTAGGTCGCCCAGAAGGTTACATCTGAATAGGGTAAGCAGCCGCAGTGAGGAGAGGACCTCTCTGTGATGGACCTTTCCTTTATCAAATTCTGCACTAGCTGGGGTAGGGACGCTTCCCCCTGCGCATCTCTTTAACACTGTCTGGTCCCGTAGCCAGTCCTTTTCTGTGACAACTGCTGTCCAGACACCTGATGTCTCTCAGCTGCTTGCTGGTGCTGCATTACAAAGTGAAATCAGATGGTTTTCTAATGAGAAGCTATCCTATTATTCCTTAAATAGGAATCGGCCATTGGCTTCTGCTCAAACTCTTGATGTAGTCAAAGGAGAACGCAACATCAAGCAGTGTCACTGACTGTGCAGACTGTGCTGTGGATTAAGGCTACCATGATCTAGAGGAGGTTTTGCAATTGTTTATAGCAGTCCTCAGAGAATAAGTGTGAAATGGAGAATGTGGTCTGATTTATCTATATGATTTCTGTGATGTATTTTTGTGATGCTGCAGAGCTAATTATAGATGACTATAAATATGCTATTGGGAACCTTTTAAACATTTCTTTTAGCAGTCTTGAGGAAGCCAGTCTGAAGTTTAGTAGACTGTGGTGAATTATTGACCTAACAAATTATAACCATGGACTCCAGTACAGTATTGACATTACCGATTGTACTGTCGTCTTTAGAAGTCATTACAGAATTTAATTGGGGGCATGCTGAACTTTGAGGTTTACATTGGGTGGGATACTGACTCCATAACATATGAGACATATGTTAACCTGAGTGCATAGTAGACAATTGTTAAAATGTCTTCCATAAAAGCCGTAGAAATTATGTAGTAAATTTGAATCAGATTTTTTTTTCCATCTCCTTGTGCTCAGGGAGCTCTAAATGCAGATGTATGAAAGCCTATGGTGAATGGCAGTTACTACCATAATTCTTGGAAATAAATCCATTGTCCTACCAGGTATTGGAAACAAGGTTCCTCTTTTTTCTGTTTGTATAACCTTCAGCGTTCTGGAAACAGTCTAATTTTGAGTTTGGAAGAAAAGACTTAACAGGCACTTCCTTACATATGCATATAAAGGGAGAAGTGATGATTGTGCAGGCCCATAGGACACATTTTATTACCACGTGCATGGTTGGTTCCCGGACTTGAAAGCAGAGAGAGACGTGGGCTGCGTTTCTTCTAACAGCCTCTGAAGCTGCCCAAAGGTTTGGGGCATTGCAGTAAGTCCCAGCAGTAGTGAACTCAGGAGCACAGTGCAAGCACTCAAAGTGTACAGTCAATAGCGTGTGCCGTGTATGGCAGCACTGGAGATGCACCTCCCTCATCAGCACGTGCCGCTCCTGTACAGGGCGTGTGTTGATGTTTTATATGGGATAGTGCAGGAGGAATCGCTGCATCTGGACCTGAAGTGAAACCCTTTTTGCAGCAGCTGCCAAATGCAGAAACATGCTAAGACAGTCCTGGGGAGGACTTCCGTATTCCAGGGAATCTCTAGAAGGATTCATGTAGCCAAAGTAAATGGTAATTCTCTGGCTATTTCCAAAGTTTCCCTTTTAAATCCATTCAGGAAGCGAGTCTTTCCTGTTCCTTCATACTGCCTGGTGTAGTTTAGTCTGCCTCAGACTCTGACGGAGCAAGAAGCCCCTTCAGAAACAAAATTGATCTGGCAGTAGAGGAAGTTGAGAAATACTGTCTGCATTGCTGTCGTCTTTCCTTGGGATTTATTGCTGGGGGATAAGACGATGTGCGAGTTCCTGTCTCATATAGAAAAAACAAAGAAATGCCTCCAATATTTCTGAAACTAATAGAGTTGATATGCCCAGCCTGCAGTTTTATTTAACTCTGAATTTCGGAGGGGGGGAAAACTATATACTATCAATGGAATAATAATATTACATTATTTAGGCTTTTGCTTGATAATGGAACATTCAAAATCTTCTGAGAATCAGAGGTGAGCAATAATTTACGAGATGATCAGATGTCGATACTATAGCCAGGGCAATAAAAGTCTAGATCGGTTGATTTATTTGGTGTAGGTTGGATAGAGATGCTACTCAAATATTGATAGGATCTTTCTGAAGCACAAATTAGTTTGTTAAACACATAACAAAAATTATTCAAAATAATGAAAAAAAAATTAAAATACCATTCCTACTGGTGCTAAAACAGCTCTGTGATTTTAAACATTTGGGCTTTCACAACATCTGATGATCTGTATTCCTCCTTCAGGGCTGTAATGACAAGGATACGCTGGATTGTGTAAAACAGACTGCTGAAGAGTTCTGCCATCTTGGGCATGTACTTGTTCAGGAAATTAATCTCATCTTTAATCTGGTTTGATACTGTATCTTAATTTAGTTTGCTGCTGCAATAATTGGCTAAGGTTTGTTTATCCATAAGGATAGTTGCAGTTGTAGTTTGAGGGTAATTTCAAGTTTAATAGAAAACCCTAGCTCCTTCATCTTCTTAATTGGCCACGTTTTTCTGTTCTCCTTTAATTGGGGTGGTAAATAATCCCTTTGGAAAGACTGAGACTACTGAGAGTGATTAAGCCTCTACCAAGCTGAATAAAAACTTATTTTAATGAACAGATAAACAGTGTTAGAATTTAAGAGGCCTTTCTGTATTGAAAAAGGTAAATTCTCATCTGGACTGACATGTATAGCCAGATTTTCAGAGAAATTAAAGCTGTTTCTGCAAATATTTGTGAATGGAAAATTGTATTTGCTTTAGGAAAGGAAACTGGCATGCCATTACATCTTCGTATGCCTACAGTCCAAGAGCTGTTGATACGCAGATTAGAGTCAGGTTTGGAAAATCCTGGAGATTATAATCCAGACTGAAAAGTAGTATAAAGTTTTACAACATCATGTATCTGCGTGGGGGATTTTCTTTGTTACAGAAGATGCAAGTTTTGTAGCAGGAATACAGGTAAAGATATGGAAGAAAGTGGGTCACAAGTCCCTCTGGTTTTTGTTTGTTTGTTTTTAAGACCATTGCTACATTTGTAGCAAAGCTCTTGAAACTCTTCATACATGGGAACAATATCAGAAGGCAGTAAGAGCAATGTTTATGTTCGCAAGCTTTTCACTTGTGGTTTAGGGCATATCAGCTGGTGCCATCAAAGAGTCACGGCCAAGATGTCTTTTTTAAGTTTGGCTTTCTGCTAACTAATTGCTCTGCAAAAGCTCTGCAGTGAAATTCAGACTTGCACACACTTCTGTAATATTAGTCATTGGCTTGACTAAATGAGTAAGATTACTTAACACTTCATACATAATAGGAAAAACTTTTCTGAGGGAGCATAGACTTGGATTCCCTTAGTCATATTGACTAATTGCCTCCAGGTCTGGTTCAGTGGGGCCAAAACCAGGGTTACTGGAAAGCAGCTATTTCACATACCCAACAATCGTGTCAGGGTTTATGCACTTTTTATGTTTGCTCGTTATTAAGTAAAACATGTTCACTGTGCTCATCCTTGACCCTTCTGTGAGAAACTGCTGATTTACCACCGGTGGTTTCATTTAAAACACTCTGCAAAAAATAAGGGAACATGGTGAAATGTGGCCTGTGCTTACTCAGTACCTGGGTAAAGATCATGAGAACCTGAGAGTCTGTTTGGTTTAATTGGATAAAGTATTTCTCACTGAATACACAAAAAAGCCAGGAGATACATGCCTAAAATCTTGTGTGTCCCTGTACACATCACACTCCATATTTAATCTTGTAATTCCCATACAGGAGCTTGGACTTACAAATAATAATTAAAAAAATCTCCAGATATAACCCTAAATATCACAATTCTTATCATGAAGCTGCAAGAGTTGACCACAAAACGTACAAATTTGACCTTCTAGTAAGTTCCTGTTTATTTGCTCTCTCCCCCGCCATGCGTCTTTTAACGGGCTTAGCTGTCAGACAGTTTCTAATTTTGAGTATCTTGTGTCATCATCCCTACTGTCCTGATTTACAGCCAGCCTAGCTATGTGTTATGGGAGGGATTTTCAAGGTTGACCAAGCTCCAATTAAAATCTCATCAGTAAAATGCCTGATCTGATGTGTGCATGGATTAAAATCACAGCAGGTGATTTCACTAACCCCAGCCTCTACCCAAATGGTGTTCTCGTTGGTCTCCTAAATAGATTTGGCTTCTTTCATTGTTGGTTTTTAAACTACCATTTTTCTGGAAAAAACCACCATGTGCTTGCTGATTTTCCTCTGTTTACTTTCTATAACTTTAAAACTTTCTTTGAAGATGTCAACAAAAATAGCTGTTTCTCAATCCGTGTAATTACTGACAAAAGCATCTATTTTCTAAGTCTGCCAGGCTTTTTTTTTTTCTTCTTCTAACTAGTATACTTTTACCCGTTAAGACCGCTTTTTGGTGTTATTGTGGAGGCAGCCTAGCCTGCTTTGAAAGACACACACATTCTTACACTTGATTCTTAACAATAATTTTATTATACGTGAAATTTCATTTAGAAAGAAATGAAACACTTATTAGGAGATTACTTAGGCTGCAAAGTCAACCACTTAGAAGTTATAAAATGCTAGAACAAGCTTCATTTTAGTCTTCTTATGCATTTTGAGAATAATAATATGAATATATATTCTCCATGATTTTTTTATATTCCTTATGTGTAAATTGAGAATTTCTGGTGTTCTGGTTTGTCCAAACTTGGCTGTATTTTCACAGGTCTGGCAGAAAGAGACAACTTGTTTGACTGTTAAAATCCAGATGTATTTCTCCAAGCAGGAAGGCCTTAGATCTTCCCACATACAAGAAGTAGTTGATAATTTAGAGTGTGCATAAAACTTATATTTTCCAAACCATTTTGGCTCCCATTCATCTCCTTTGGAGAGGTGTGCCTTATTTCAGAAATTGCAGCTTCATTTGAGGAAACTGGTAAAATCACCCTGGCTGCTACTTTAAGAATAAAAACAACCATCCCACCCCAGCCCAGGCAATCATCCAGCGTGACTATTTCCTGCTGAGTGGTTAAAGTTTGGCAAAGGAGTGAAGAGCTGACATCCAGGTCGTATAATGGAGCGTGCTGGACAAGTGCACGCAGTGATACAGTTTTTCTGATAATATGAAATATGGACGGATTCAAACCAGTGTGCCTGGGTGTTAAACGCCCTTCAGGGTTCCAGGTTGGTTGCGCCTGTGGAAACTGCCCTCGAGATGTTTGAAAAATGCAGAGATTGCGGTATTGTGCTGTACATCTTAGAGGCTCAGGTATCTCAGTCGTGCAGATCCACAAAGTATTTGGGTCCTAATCTTCTGTTGCAGTACCTTGTCAGGATTGAGCCCTTTGATACTTTCTTCAAAGTGTGTTTCGGTCACCTTCCAGAAGACAAACCTTATTTTGAAAAGCCAAGAAGTATTAGCATGCTGCTGCTGGGGGAAAGGTACTTAAAATAATTATGCTCCAGAGAACAGAACTGAGAACATTTGTGAGGGAGAGACCAGAAGAGTGCAGTAAAACTAACTGCTAAATAAGGAAACAGCATTAGACAACAGGGCTAACCTTGGGTTTGCTGCTTTGCGTTTAACTCCACATACTGGAGCAAAATATAAACAGGAAAGAGCAAAGAGTGCCCCGATAGGAGAGAAAAATGTCTTTTTTGTGCGTGTGCTGTCAACAAGTGGAGACAAGTCACAGCTAGCAAAAAACCCCAACTTATAACAGCCCCCAAACTGTTAGATTGAGGCAATGAAACAAGTGCAAAATTACGAGTGTGTTACGGCATGACTGTGTAACGCTGAGCAGAACCAACTATTAGCACACTTAAGGTGTAGGCTGAAGTGACCCCCTATTAAGAAAAGTGTGTTCTTCAGTTTGATTAAAGATAAGAAGACCTAATCATACATCTGTCTAAGTGTTACCAATTTTTTTGCTGAATTATGACTTGGTTACGTTTTGTGTGTGCCTTTCATGCTCAGAGCAGCTGGCTCCTGCAGGAGAGAGTAGCTGATAATTGAGGCTTGAGTGTGGTGTAGAGCAAAATATTTTGGGAAACATGGCTTGGCAAGAACTCAAGGTCTTCCAACAAGTTGCCATTGACTTCATCTCTGTTGTGTTTGCAGAATGACCCGTATTTCCTCATTCAGTGTAAATTCTGATTTCTACTACAGCTGCCAAGACTAGAAGAATTTGAGGCATGCACATGCAAATACCTTAATAAAAATAATTTCCCAGACCTATCTAGAGATTTATAAAATAACAATGAAGAATATTATGCATTCAGATTAATAGTAGATGAATGTAAATAAAATCTTTAGAGATTCACCCACCGATTCTGATCTGGGGATTCTCATTTTTTGGTTAGATTTTTAAAAAGCACTTATCCATAAACCCTGGGAGCATGCAAAAATAATAATGATTACAGCTTGCACAAAATAAATTAGTAAGAAATTCTTACTCCCTTCTAAGTAATTCCCTAATAAATATTGAACAAATAACTATGTCCTAAACTCACTTATATTTACCTGGTAAGCAGCAAATGGAGGTAAAAAGGGAAGTTAAACTATGGCTACAACAGGTGAAGTGAAATGGGCCGCAGGAGGATGGAGCGAGCATTCTCCGACAAGAAGTGTTTGTCTGCTGGCGCAGCACAGGGAGGAGAACGTGGCCATTGAGTGTTGCTGCCGAGTTACTGCACTAGGAACGCATTTGAAGAAGCAAAATATGACTTGCCTAATGACAAACCGATGCTTTCTTATGCTTATATTGTGCACTTACCTAAATTATTCTCATCTGTTTGACTGTACGTGGACATCTTCAGATGGTATTGTTTGTGTATTTCATCCTCCTTGAGAGGAGCAAGCTGTCAAGGATCCATCCGGGAAAAGCTTTCTTTCTGCGTGTGCAACTTCTGCTTTTTTCTGATGTTGACATGAAGAGCCTGGAAATATAAATCTTTTTGGGATAAACCTCCACAGAAAATGTTGGAGTATCAAGACCTACAAAATAGGCCACTTAGAACTTAATATTTAATGACTTATTCTCTCACCCGTTCCCTGGTAACTTTATAGAGAAAGCTGTATGGTGCTTGGAATGGTGAAAAGTCAAGGATTTAGCTGTAAATAAATACGATTCTTTTAAGTCTATACGATAGGAAAAGATTTTCTGTGTTAGTTCTATGTTTTCGGATGTTGTTTACTGCATGTATTACTTTCATATTTAGAAACATGTCAAACTGCATTTTGAAAGTGATTTTTTGCTTTCAGTATCTAAAGAAAAATAGTCCTAATTTTGCCCGATTGAATAGCTCCTCTTCCTCTCAACTGATTATACAATGCATATATTTAGAGACAATAATCACACCCCTCTTAGCCTTCCTTTCGCTGTTCTGTGGAAGCCAAGCTCTTTTAGTCTTCTCTAATAAGAGCATACTCCCAGTTCTGTGACCGATTTTGAAACCCTCTCTGTACCTCCAAGTTAAATTCACCTCTGAGTACTGGTGACCAGAGTTTTGGATGATGTTGTGTCAATTCTGGCTCATGTAATTAATCAAAATTCAGGCAGAGAAGATCTTCAAAGCTTCCTGTGCCAAGAAAAAAAAAGATCAGCTTAGTTAGATATGAGCTGGCTGGCAAGCTCATATGGTCTCTGTTTTTGTTTGTTTGTTTTACCTTCACATTATTATACTCCTTTCATCATCTGATCTAAAGCTTTGCCTATCAGCCTAATGTGCCTACAGCTGCTGGGGTGATTCCCCCTCCTTCCCACTTTCTAAAATGTAGATGTTGTTTTAGGTTTTCTTCAGCCTCCAGGTCTGGTACGGATTAGATAGAAGACCAGGATGCATTATTTAAAAACCCAGTGAGAAATCTGCACCTTTTGATAACAGATACGCTAGCAAAACAACTGATCCCAAGAGATTTTTGTGTTTTGGGGAGAGGTCTTGTCAACATGTCTTTTAGTGCTGTTTCAGCTTTAAATACATCCCAGAAATCAAACCTTGGATCCTAAAACCACAAAATGCCTTTATATGCAAAGGTCAATTAATGAGTTTTCAGCTATTGTCTTTGGTGCTTAAGTGTCATGTTATAGCTGGAGTCTCCAGTTGGAAGTGTGCCTGGACTGTGGATTTTCCAGTTAAGTAACACATGCCAGGGCCTTAGCTAGAGGAGTTGGAGGGAATATACATTGTGCTTCTATACAGTTTTCAGTTTTTATCCCTCCATGGAAGTCACAGGCGTGTAAGTAGGGCATGTATTGCTGTGTTGAGCCTTAACCTTAAAACTCCTTGTGCTGTGTAGAGAGGAGAGTAAATCCAAGTTCCTAATCTCCCACTTTTGTTAAATTTACATATATAAAAAACATTTACTGTTTTAATACAAAGCAGTCAAAAGCTCTGGGCTTTCCTAAAAACATATTCAAAGCCATAGATGTGTTGGTATTCTTTTAGATTCATCAAACTTACGCTGCGTGAATAGAATAGAATAGAAAAGAACTTTTATAGAAGAAGTTCAAAGGCCTTGATTTTGTTCAATCTTGGAAAAATCTTCTGTCGATCAACAGGACATTTGCCTGAGGAGGAGCTGCAGCGTGAGGTGCGGTGGTAGAGCGGTGTGGGGCAGTAGGCAGGAGTTGTACAGTGGCTTTTCCACTTGAGATGAAAGTCTCTGCTCTGGGTGTTCACTATTTGGGGCACTCTGCTGAAAATAATACACTTTACTAGCTTCAAAAGAAAAAACATAATACTGGTCTATGTAGTCTGTGATCCCTTGTCAGTGTGAAATAATGACACAAGACCATCACCCCCAAAGTATGATACGGCCCTTTCTGGGAAGGCATTTAATCATCATAATCACACATGATTATGACTTTTGGTATGAAAAGAGAAGTTTCTTAATAGAAATACTGCTTTTTTGTCTGCTGCTTAAAACTTCAATTCACTGTACTTTTCCTTGTGACTCTAAAGCTAAAAATTGCCAGGTTATTATCAGTTATGTGAATAAAAATCAGTCAAGTACCATTATGAAGGCTGCCTACAATATGCTTTGTATTTTCTTTCGAAGCAGGTCCTCCCCCAGCTCTTTCCTCTTTTGAATATGGCTGCACCTCATCAGTTCTCCTTTTCCTCTGGTTGTTACCTACTTGTGTGAGTGGGACGAGCAGCTCCATGAGAGCTATTCTAGCAGAACCAAACCAATTCCAACTGCTACGTTTGAGGTGCTTGTGTCCATGCAACGCCTACTGCCAGCTGCAAGAAAACTAAGTTGTTTGGATGAGAAACTTTTAGTTTGGAGCCACAGACATGCTTGCATTGCCCTGAACTTTGGAGACAAGCTCCTGTTGGTGCGGGATGCCCCGTTGTGTTGTAGCATAGTGCAGCAGGATGCAGCTTCTGCAGGAGTCCCTGACGAGCTCCTCAAAACATTTAAAACGAGAGCAGCCGTACAGCTTGTCCACAGCTGACTGGCTGTGGGAGGTAGCACACTGTAATGGGAAACTAAACGACCAGGGACCTGTTTCTAGCTCTGCCGGGGATTGATTTCTCACTTCGTTTATGGCACATCGCTTACAACTAGACTTCTCTGTGCACCGATTTCTCCAAAAAACATCATGTTCCTGTTGTTGTAAAGCTCCTAACTCTCCTGGAACAAGTTTGTATCCAACTCAGTCTCTCCAGGGCACACTGCCTTCCCTGGAAAGGTAGAGCACCAGTAGTTAAGAGTCCAACGCAAAGGCAGCAGCGTGGTAAGGAGACTGCAGGCTAATGGGTGTGGGGCTAAGATGTGGAGATACTTTACCAGCTTTGCCATTGTTTTCTTCTGTGCTGCTGGGAGATGACTCCACATACCTATTTCTCACTTCATCTGCTGATTGTCTTGTGTATTTAGGCTGTAAGATCTTAGGTTTGTGGCTTGGTTTTGTCGAGTATATACTGATAGTCCAATGAACAGGAGAAGTAACATTTTATCTACCAAGCTGAGCTTATATCCGATCAAGCACTGGTGACTTTGGACTAGACCTGCAGCTTCAGACATGGCTGAAGAGGGGGAAGACTAAAGTTCTATCTGTTGTTAGGGAAATTTTCTATTTTTCCAGTGCATTGCTTTTAAAATCTGAGATGATTGCTGATCATAACACACTGACTCTTTGGTGTGTCCTTCACCTGTTCGTGCTGGTCAGTTTGCTGTGATGAAGGCAGGTAGCGAATCTTTACCTCTGCATGTTCCTCTGCTTCCCAGCTATTTCTTTGCCCTGACTTGCGTTGTGAAATGTATGCACCAGTTTCTAGACTGCTTAGCCACAGCGTCTGTAAATTCAAGTAAATGAAATTTTCCTTAATGAAGCAGCAAAGAACTATATGCATAGATGCAGAAGACTTGTTTTGCCTTCATTATTAAAAGGGTACTTAGCATGAAAATTCCTTCTCATTTTTTTCCTAATAGCCCAGTGCTTCATATAAACTGCAGACTATTTTCCCTGTACTAGAAAACATTGCTGTTCTTATGTCTCCAGGGATACATTGAGACTGAAAAGTTTTTGCTATCTTAATAATGCTCAGTTTGTGGCTTAATCTTATACAGGAGTGCTTGCTATAAGGGCCTTTCAGTAGGGATGTCATGTAACTTAGCACTTCAAGAAGAACCTGCAAGCAAAGAAACCTTGCAAAGTATTTGGAGCTTATTCCCAGAGCAGCTGAGTCAAATCATAAATACTAGTTCTTACCTTGTGGGTGCTGAGGTCCTCTGACTGTTTTTTAGTTAAGAACAGTTAATGACCACCTAGGTGAAGTTTAGCTCAGGTTCAAATTTGCAGATAATTAATTTTGGGTTGTAAGAAGTCATTCTGTTTAAGTGATTTTTGAAAAATTTCCATTCCCTGTGATACCAAACCCCTTGAAATTGTTTGCTTGGAGAAGATCAACCACCATCCAGTTACAGTTGATTGTAGCTGTGGTCACCTCACCAGGTGCTTTTACTAAGAGTGCTGGGAGAGCCACCTGGGGAGCCAGGTATAACGGGGTCCCAAGTGCATCACTCTCCTCCTTGTCTAATGAACCATATTTATTTACTTGCAGAAAGCAGAACAGGAGAGGCTGAGGAAGCAAGCCAGGGAGCTTCTCCGGAGAGGGCTGGCTGGGAACTCACTGGGCAGGTGGGATGGTGGGGGTCAAAGCCATACTCTGAATCAGACAAAGCACTAACCTTAACCATTCACTTGCCTGAATCGGGGCTGAATGCCACAAGTTGTAAAGAGGGCAAGTGTCTGCCTGGACTATTTGGTCAGAAACGCTAGTCCAGACCTAAGGCTCTCATGAGGTCAAAGCAATGTTTAAAACCATCCCTTCTTGTTGGCCAAGCTGCTGTGCTGTGTAAGAGGAGCACATCTACATTCTTCCTTCCATCTCCATCACTTCTTGCCTCAGGGGATGATTCCTAGCACGGTAGGTAGCAGAAGAAATGACAGAGCACCTCCACCAACTCCATGGGGAGATGTAGCGCTGATGATGACAAACAGCTCCCCACTTAAAATAATTCCCAAGAGAGAAAGGTCCAGGAGTTGAAATTCCCCTGTGTGTATGGTGAAACGTGCCCAGCCTTATGCTCTGAATGGGCCTGAAGTGCATGGGGCTGTGGTGTTTTTTCTGTCAGCATTTATTGGCCAGAAAGGAATAGCTTGAAAATAAGTGATTTCGAGTGAAGTAGTGGAGGCAGCAAAGTGTTTTCTGTCTCTCTTGCCCCTCAGGAACAGCTGTGCCTCTCGCTCTTCTTTTTCATTTTGGGTGCCGGGGTGGTGGATTTGGTTTGGGCTTTGGATTTTGTAATACAGATTTTTGGAAGGCAGAGAATTCAGGAATCACTTTAACCAAGTTTGAACACACAAGAAGTTTTAATAACCCTTTGGGAAGCCAATGGCTAATCTAGAAATACGTGTTCAGTTTAACCTGAGTATTTGTTCCGTTATTTGAATGCCTTGCAATTGCTTCTTCATAACCTCTTTGAGGAAAACATCACCTGCAAGGAGCTAGAAGAGGTCTGGTTGCTTTGGGCAGGTTGGTGAGCTACAGCATTACTATAATCATCTTCAATGGCTTGTTAAAAAGAGTAGGTGGGAAGGTAATAACGTATTTTGAATTTGTGAAGAACAACTTTATGCAGGAAACGACTTTGCTATTGTCAGGGAGAGTTTTACCACTGACTTCAGGGTGTACGTGCTACTGTGCTGCTTGCTTCTTGACACAGCAGGTAATTTTGATGCCTGATAATTGAATTGTGTGCTGCCAGGAGGAAACATGGAGACAGCTTCTTCAGGGACTGGCTTGCTCTAGTGGGATGCAGCTTATGAATTATATAACGGGACTTTCAGGGAAACACAGCGCTAGCTCCCATGAATGTCATTGACAGCCTTGCTATTTCTTCTTGTAGCTGTTGATGCAGGTTTCTGTTAAATCAACCTCACCAATCCTCCACAGTTTTCCTTTGGGATGAGGAGACAAATCACTGTGTTTCATTCAATTTATTCTTAATGATATTTCGTTCAATTTATTCTTAATGATAATGGGGAAAAATAGATGTGGTTTTAACAGGGCATTATATACGACATCCCCTAACTGTGAAAGCACCCTTTCTAAATGAGCACTAGATGTTCATTCTCACTGTGGAAAATGTCAGTCCTGGAGTAATCTGAGTGTGGCTGACTGATCAGCACGCTGTCAAAAATCTCTGAAACCTGAATGAGGTATATTCGATAAATGGTTGTAAATTGCTGAGTTTGCATATATATTTACTCTGAATCTATAGGGCCAGATACTTCTTTGGCATAACTTGTAATTGTTCCCGATCAGATTCAAATGTTGATCTTTGTATTTGCTTTCTAACATGTTGTAAGGAACATGTTGTTCTAACATGTCGTAAGGAAACTAGTCGCTTGTGGTTTTATTTTAAATAACACTTTTTAAATGCAGAATAAAAATAAAAGTAACCTAAAACTGCATAAATTTTTTGCTTCAAGAAATATATCATGCTTTCATGTTCAGAAAATGTTAAAATGGAGTCTTTTATGTTAGAGAAATGTGTCATTATGACTAACTATTCCCAATAGAAGATGTTCTTTAAGTCTCCGTTTGAAGTTTGTTTCAGCAAAATGGCCTTTTCCCTTTGAAAACTTTCCCCAGATGTTGCCATCCAGTAGCACTAAATGGTGCTTGTTTACAAAACTGGCTTAGTTTTTCGAAGTTTATTTTGCTAGCACTGCATCAGACAAACTTTGAAGGCAGTGTTGTGTCTTCTATTAGGTTGACTGGTAACATTTTTAAGAATTAGATAAGCTTTCAGGCACACAGTTTCCTTTTCAGAAACAGCAGATTTCAAAGCTAAGTGGAAAATGAGTTTTTAGAGTTTATTTAGCTGGGCATCAGTTAGACTGTATCCCTAAATGGCAATGGCTGCAGCAACATGACTGCGAGAATGCTGCCAGCAACTGTGGAGCACCGTACAGCAACACTTCATACAATGCAAGAAAAGAACATCCGACGAAAAGGGAGGTGGAAATGGAGGTTGAACAGACGCAGGTCAGAGCAATACATGACTACTTAGCCACACTGAGTACTTGAAGCAGAGTGGAATTATTTTTGTTAGGCATATAAGTGAAGTAATTAGATATCTGGACCACCTAACCCATGCAGCTGTTGTAATGCACACCCACTTTTCCTATGTCTCCTTGACATAGTTTTTGTGAAATTCTGTAGGACACTTGATCCCGCTCTCAGCCCGCCGTGCTGCCGATGGCTCTTCAGCAGAGCTCTCCAGTGGGATCAATAAGGAATCCTGCCTTGTAGCTGGGGTTACGTCACGAGCAAGTTCCCAAGACACTGTGATTCACTTGGCATCATTTTGGGCAGTTTAAAATAGGAGTGAGCCAGATCCTCAGCTGGTATAAATTGGTGTTGCTATATTAAATTCAGACGGGCCTAATTATGAGTGTTCAAGCAGTCACTGAGGGTTGCACAATCTATTGCTTTTGTGAGTGTGTGCTCACCCATAAAAGTGAGATTGCACAATCTAACCCTATATGAATGCGTCTCTGTCTCAGCTGCTAATTGAAAACAAACACGGTAGGATTAATAATTCACTTCTCCGGAATTTCTGTATTATAAATTATGGGGGGATCTACCAGTTGCATTAAGAAATGTTACTCTATTGCAAGATTAGTAAGTCCCAACAGCAATGACTGGAGGTCTCTAAACAGGGAAAAGTTGGACTTGCAGAGGTTTTTGATTGTTGTCGTGTTTGTTTTTTTTTTTTTCTTTCTCCAGTTGCTATGGCTTTCGTGCCTTGTGCAGCACAGAGTGCAGTTTCCAAGCCTGCCTGGAGGAAGTCAGTAGCAAAACTCCTGTTGACTTAAGCAGAGGAAGGCTTGGGCTGTTTTGCTGCACAAGAAATGGGGCATTTTTCTGTCCAGTACTTAAGTGTATTTTCCCTTTACAAAAGTCTGTCCACATTTTGCAATAGGGAAATAGGAAATTGTCTTTTCTTTCATTTGGGAGGAAGTTGCTCTCTGTCCTCTTAATTAGTTGTTTGAAAGATGAAAGCGAATGCCCAGGGGGCAGGGAATTCTAGGAGGTTTGGTATTTTTGAACCAAAGAACTTCTAAGAAATAGCACATTATGAATTCTGATTTATCCAAGCCCCAGTGAATGCTGCCCGCAGAGGCACTTACATGGATTCATAACCTGCTCTCATCTACTTAATTTAGAGCATAGGCTAGAGCATCTATCAGGCTATTGCTTCTGCTGACCTGAACATACATATAAAATGTATTTATGGAACCTGGACCATTCCTTTCTGATATCGGATGGTGGCTGAGACCTTGGACTTTATTTTTCCTGTGGCTTCCATAATTACCACCTAGGAGAGAATCCCCCCAAATTAAATGGTCTTCTCAAATAGGGATATAAAGGATTATAGGGATAGGATTATAAAACCTGCTTTCTATGTCAGAGAGGTAGCACAGCAAAGACGTAACAGTGCAGCAAGGCCATAAGATGGATGTTCAGGGGGTCAACCTTTCCTACAGCCGTGCCAACTGGTCTTGTCAAAGTAGCCCCACAAAACTCCACTCTTCCCCAGTTCTTCTTAGACTGTCCTTGCTAGGTCTTGGGTCCTCAGGCTGCCACATTTTCTGCAAGTGCCTTGGTGGCATGCAAACAGCTTGAAAGTAGTAGTGAAAACTCCAAAACAGCCCTATACCTCCTTATCCTCCTCCACCTGGGAGGATGCAGACCTGAGCAGGGCTGTTCAGGTTCCTTGTACTGTCCTTGGGGGTGCTAGTCGTTGCCGTTTCCTATTCTGTGTCTCTTTCTAATGTGTGTAATTCCATTTAAAAGGGTCTTTTTATGTTTGTGTTATGGGAGGTCTAGTTGCACTTCTGTAAGTGAATAAATGATTAATTCTGTTTGTTGTTCTTTTTTTTTTAAAGCTAAAATACCAGACCAATCCAACCAAAAAAACTTATGAAATCCAGTCTGTGTGTGGCTCAGCATCTTTGTTTAAGATCCATTTTTCTTCAGTGTCTTTCATTTCTCTCATGTGTTTGCTGTTAAAGCCCTTATTTTTAGTGCTTGTCAGTCCTTTCAGTTGGCAAAACCTTATTTTTACGACATGCTCTGTATGTGCCCCTAGCTTCTGTAGAACATTTCACAGTGGGCCTGAGACTGCTTTGGGGCGCGAGTATTATTTGTTGTGGTAAATATAACCCCTGGCCTCTCACCCTGAAGGCCACATTCTCGTCCCATAACAGCAAACCTGGGCACGTCCACCCTTGCTGAGTGTGTGGTCTGTAAATCTGAAGTGCCCCCGTCTCTGCTCCGCTCCGCACGTTTGCTCTGCGCTGTTTCTGCTGATGGACTTCAGCCTGTCTCTGCCCTGCCTTGGCTTCTCTTTGCTTGATGCTCACGGAGTATGCTGGCTCTTGGCCCTGGTTTTCTTTTCAATTTCTTGCCTTTTGTGCAGCGTTGTCTGGTCTCCTTCTCCCTGTAATTATGTCGTGGCTCTTCTGTTTCCCACCTTAGTTCTTGCTCTGAGTGTGATAAACCCGAATGTAGCTCTGCCATACTTCATTATTTTCACTTCTACCAGTGTATGAATGGCTGCATGCATTATCTCAAAGGTAAGCCCGCCAGTGTGCCATTTTCCTGTTTCTTTTAAAGTTGCACCTGCTGCCGTACCTGCACACATAGCTATCTTGTAGTGCTTCTTTGCCTCTTTTCACTCTGATTTAATTTTATTTATTTTTTCTGTGTTGAGCAGCAAGCTTGCCTTCTGCTGCTGGTATATCCCAGGTGGTAACGTGATGTAATCGGCAACGTCATGTTTCGTAAGAGCAGCCTGAGAGACTAACAGAGTCATTCCCTTCTCCCAACACTTCTTTAAAAGAAAAGGGAGGGGGAACATATTCTGTTTTAATTGACAAATAATATGTAGCATCTGCATGAGAACTAGGAGTGTCATGCTGCATTTTGAGATGCAAATGTGGCATGGACTAGATTTCAGAAGTAGTAAAATACGTGGAGTCACATTTGCACTACTCCAACATCTCTGGGACTCGAGACATAAATTCCACTGAGAGAGGAATTACATGAATGTGGGAATGTTATAAAACCCAGGGACAGATCTGTAGGTGGTAAAAATCAGTATTGCTTTTTCACCATTGCAACTATTTCCTCTTGGTGAGGAGCTGGCCTCATCCAGGCCCGCAGATCACTCATGTTTGGAGATGGAGAGCTAGGGCTCGCTGTCCTCAGCAATTTTTAGACGTTCCTTACGCAGTGGTCTCATTGAATAGTGAGAGAATACCCAGGCTTTGGTGCATTAAGGGCTTTTCTGCACTGAAGAGTATTGAGCTTTGCCCTAACTCCTGGTGTCAGTGTGCTCATGTCGGGCAGGATAAGGATCAATGTAGTTTAGATCTGGAAGTAAGATCTGCTTCAAACTGGACCGGAACGTTGGGTTCACAAACCATCAGGTGCTCTTGAGCTGGAACAGGGACAGCTGTACACGAGCTTTTACATACAGCGATCAGCCGTCCATGTGAGAGGCTGCAGCGCTGTCGGAAGAGTGCTTCTGTACACATGCCTTGTGTATTGGTGTAGTTTGGGTTATTTCCTGAGGAGGTTTACAAAATATCACCTCTTACGACCCTGCTTATGCTTCTTTCTAATCCCTGCAAGTTTTGATACCCTTGTCCTCTTTCAGGCAAGTAAGAGCAAAAAATAACTATCTCAAAAGTGCGTTTCCTCTAAACAGGCTAGATGAAGAGGGAAAATAATGCTCGTGTAAATTCAGCAGATACTATAACAGAAGAGAATTGGGATTGATATGTGGGACAAAGAGGAATGTTATGAATGTACAGTCGCATGAAGATTTGGTGGTAGAGCTTGCGTCTTAGTAGACAACAAAGACCTACCAGTGCTGTGCAGGAGTGGGTCCCTTAAAATGGAAAAGAAGTAAGGCTACAAAGGTACCCATGTCAAAATAACATGTCCATGGGAAAGTCTCTTTCTCTTCTCCTTAGAATTAAAAAAAAAAAAGAAAATAGTGGCTTTGTCCAGCACAGAGATTTCAAATTCTCCACACAGCATTTGCAATTACTGCTGGAAGGCTGAAATGCATTGAACTGGTGTAGCACTAATTGCGGTGTGGTCACACTCCTGCTGAAGTACTCTTAGACTATATTTAGTATGTAATTGGGCCATGCTAACATGGGCTATTAGTCCAAATGCTAGCGTAAATGAGGCGGACAGTATTAAGATGTGCTTTAGGATTGTCACATAATGCTAAATCACGTCACATGTTCTTGCCGTGTCACACAGGACAGTTGGTGTTGCTCCTGGGAAAAGCACACGTAATGCCACATGGATGTGCATGCTTGTGAGGGAGCCGGCAGTTGGGTATCACGCTGCTCTGGTCTCCCGCATCCTTCCTCCTTCCAAGTGCTCCCTGCCTGTAAATGTTAAGGCATCAAGAAAGAACCAATATGGCAACATCCAAAAATGCCCTGTTGCAGGATGAGATGGGAGAAAATTATGTTGGCTGAAGGTTATAATTTGCTGCGTGTTTGGAGAGAGGCAAATAGCCCGTGCTGATCCCGGAGTGGTGCGTGCACCGCACTGGGCTGGCGCTTGCAGGCGCACCCAGAGCACCGTGGGCTTGGCTCAGGCCCCATCCTTCCCGGCACCGGCAGGGAGGGTGGAGACCCAAGAGGCTATCAGTGAAAGGAGATTCTTCATGTTACACGTGTGTAGGGGAGGACAGGAATTTGCCTAACAGAAGCTGTCATCACATGCCAGTTTTGTTCCAAGTACGGCATGTGTTGTATAACCCACAACTCGAGAGTAACGTATGAACTATGAAATGCTTGTCAAAAGCACATGGTTTTGATTGAGCAGTAGTCACTGTGAAATTGTTGGAACCTGTTATCATTGTAGATATAACACTTCTTGGGTTTTATGAGCACTTTTCAAAATGTTCTGGCAATAATAAAGTAGGTTTTCTATTGCAGAGGCAGGGTTTTCTGTTTGTAATGTTGCCTTTTTCACACTGTGACTAGCATCAAAAAGCTTAAATTGTATTAAAAAAAAAAAACCACAGCAGCTGGCATTTAGTGATCCAAGAAACAAGCCTGACTCATATGGCTTCTCTATAGTGTATATGTCATAAGAGATATGCATGTTTTTAAGGAAAACAAGTAATGTGTTTAAGGTCTCAGTATTGCTATTAGAATAGCTTAGGTGCAACAGAGCACTCCTCAAAACTGTTCTCAGTTTGGACAGGCGTCATTGCAAACAGGCAAACCCCTGATAGATGTGGGAAGTAGGGCACTGTTTGTTAACACAACCAGGCTTTTTGACTAATGTAATAATTATCTGTGTTGCAATTTTTCCTTCTAGGAGACTGAGCTGCTAGATATCAGCCTTGTCAAAGATGCCAGATGCGGAAAACATGCCAGAGCTCCCAAGGTAGGAATTTTTGCTGTGAGCTTACATGTTACATTGATGACCTAGATAAAATAGAATGGGGATTGTATGCAAGAATTAAAAACCAGGTTCCCTAAGCTAATAAGAAGTACTTTGTCTTTTCTCCATTTAACACTGTCTCTGATGAGAAATGTTACGATTGTTGAGCTGTTGTCATTTGATGCTGTGTGTAAAATGCTGCTGGAAGCTCTGCTGGTAGTGAGGGAACAAAAATCAAAGTAAACTTACGCAAGTTCCTGGTTTCCCTGATGGCAAGGAGCTGATATTTGTTTAGGTCCATGTTGCGTTTTGTGCTGCCTGTTTTCCTCTTTCAGTGCCTCTTGAGGCAAGAAAGGTTTTTGGTTTTTTTTTTTCAACTGTCATCAGAGCGGTCAGGGTATCAGCTCCCTTAGGTCCGCTCTGATGTATTGCATACTCCTTTGCTGTCTCTAAAGACAGTAGGTTGTAGATATATGTTCTCTCTGGTGTTTTTGTTTGGACAGACACTACACATCAGAGAAAAAAACCAAAGCACTAGGCTCTGGAAGCAAGATAGTGCCTCGGGGAATCACAAGAGTGATAGGAAAAAAGGAAATCTCCTTAGGGGCCTGAAAGTATGGCCTTGCTACTTAGCTGCGGTTGAACCGGTGAGGTTGAAGCAGCCCAAAGGAATGCTTCTCCTACCCTCTTTTCAGGGGAGGAAAACGTCTGGGTCTGGATGGCCACAGCTCCCCTGGAGTCTCCTGCGGGGCTCCCTCTTCCTTGCACCCAGCCCTGGGCCAGGGCACGGCCCCTCCGGCTCCTCAGCCCCTTGAGAATAGACATTAGGAATGGAAAAGGTTATTTCTCTGTGCCAGAATGCAATTGTAGTTATCTGCGAACAGACTATTTAAATTTGGTTTTCAAAGCTTTCCATGTAGTGCTGGCAGCATTTTAAAGGCTGAGTTATAATTGAAATGCAACTGAAGTACTTTATGACATCCACATTAATACCAAATGAGTTCACCATGATTAATGGTTCTATGATGAATAGCAATAAAGTAGTAACAATGGCTAGAATGTTATTTTAAAATGCTACCCGCTTTACAGAGGACATTCATGTTCTTCTAACAAAATGTTTTTAGCTAAAATTTATGCATAGCTATTGCCTTGGTGACTTTTATTTATTAGGTTACATAAGGGCTGTTTTTGTTACAACATGTTATGGATTTGACAGCAGTGGCATGAGATGAAGGGTATGAGAAAATCCTGACTTTTAGGGTGGTGAGATGCACCACCTGTGTGAAATGAGTTTGCTTTTTCTCATTGATTTGTGTGTGGGCAGAATGAAAACGGCACCTGGGTTGGCTGTTGATGGGATCTTGCAAACGGTGTGAAACAAAACGCTCATTTTGGGGCCACTTGTGTCGGTTTTGCTTTGGTCCACGTCGTGGGGCTGAGCAAAGGAGTGTTGACTGCAGGTGAGCGAGCGTTACAGAAGCCCTGTTTGTGTCATGTCCACAGAAGATCTAAAACCCATATAGCAGCAGGAAGGCTTGGCTCTTAGTCAAGCAGTAGCAGCATGTGATTGCATAGAGGTTTCTAGTAAAAACCCTGCTATATTGTCTTAAGAGAGCAGCACCGCATATGTGTGATACTTGCCAAAGTTCCCAGCTTTTCAGAGGCTCTTTTCCACAGCTCTACTTCCAGGTGGGAGCAACCTTTGCTCTCAGGTGAGCATAAATAATGAACTATGGTTAGGGGTAGTTTGTGTGTGGGAAAGCAAGCGTCCCTCTTGTAGCGTGCAAAGAAGTCCTTCACAATCTGTTCGCTGCATGGTAAAAGCGTGATGCACATGATGATTATGTTGTGATGATGAGTCTGAGCTGTATCCAGCAGAATGGCTCTGGGGTAGTTTACTGGTACCTGCAGAGCCTCGTGCCCTGTATGTAACACAGCCTACGGTATAAGCTGCAGACATGGAACAGAGTTTAGCTGTCTCGGCAACAAATACTTCTTACTGCCGTGGTACCACTTAACACAGGTTTATTAGCTGTCCCAGAAGTTAATCTCTTATGATCTGGTGGGATCATCATTGACTTCAGAACTTGCTTCCTGTAGTAGCCTTGCCAGATGGAAAGGACAACATGCTGTTGTGCATTGATGCGTCTTTCACTGTAAAACAAGAGATTTAGGTGATTTTTCTCTTTGTTCCCCTGCCACCCCTCCCTCTGCCCATAGTCTTGGACAATTTTTACACTGCGTTAGCGGACTTCTGCCAGTTTATGCAAATTTTTTAATCTACTTTCTATTTTCAGAATTCTAAGAATGGATTTCATCTGCGGGTTGTCATTAAAAACTTAAGAAGTTAATGGGAATCTTCAAACCTCATTTAGTGTATTTCTGATCTAGTGCTACCTTTTGATAGAAATAAGTGTCATCTTTTATAAGCCTTGACTTTTCTATTAAACATAAAAAATGTAATTCATTTTCTTTTTTATGGTAAACTAAATTTCAGCGTGATTAACGACACTCATAGTAAGCTACCCAAAGCCGTTAGGTGTGCTGCTATAGAAGACCATCAGCAAGTAATGATTTTAGAGGACTATAAGCAGTCATAGTTACCAAAAAACTCTTTCTTCCCCATCACCATCTGGAATACACACTTCTTCCCCATATGCTGCCATATCCACCAGCGGGGACGTTTCTTTGGTAGCTTAATTAATCTGCCAAGCTCTTGGTCTTTTTGATGGCTAGAAACAGAGTCTGTTCTCATGCTGCATTAAGTTTACCTTCTGTACAGCCATCGGCATTCTTAATTTCTGAAAAAGAGAGAGAAACAGTTAGTTTCAGTTAGTTTCTCTTTCAGCCTTGTTGGCTGATATTTGCTCTTCACAGTATTTTCCATAAGTCCAGACACATGTATTTTGTGATTGTTCTTGCGTGTTTGTTGTTGCATCTTCTTGTCATTATCATAAGAAAAAAACCCCTTTTTCATTCTGGAGTTTTCATCGATGAAGGATAAACAGCCAAATGCTTTGTGTTTATTTAGAAGGCATTGTAGTCTTTTTGTATTATGCTATTTCACAGTGTCCCTAAATTTATTGAAAATGTGTTAACATTTTCCTCCAGTGATTAAGTCCAAGCTATGGATTGTCTTCCATAATGCTTTGGCTAAGTGGGCATAGTCTGTGCTCCGGAGAAAGGCAGTATTAGGCACGCTTATGTTTTGTATTACTCCCTAGGTCATAGCACGTGTAAAAAAGGGTAACAGTAGACTCCGAAAACAGGATACATAAATGCACTTATGCTACTGTACACTTTTCACAAGCTCAGAGCTTTTTCTTTCTGGGTTTCTCATCCAGGAGGTCTGGTTCCTTTCTCCAGTCCCTATTAAGTTTAGCCTCAAAAGTTCCCTTGCCAGCACAAAAGTGCGTCTCTCATCCTACAGTCGTCACATTAAGGTAGCATGAGGAATGAGCTGAGCTCTCCTCAAAGCTCGTATGTTAGCACTAGGTTGCAGCTATGCAGGTGATCAGCTCTGCTTGGCACTTCTTCTGCAAAACTGCTTCTTCTCCAGCTGTGACGGCTGTTAGAGTCTCTTGAAACCTCTCCTGTTCTTCCCGTACCCTGGAGACTTAAGAGCAGTGCACCAACACTATTCCTGGTCATGACAGCAGTGTATGGGAGTAAAGTATGCTCAGAAAGGCATCTGTAAAAGAAAGACCTTCCTGAGCAGACCTCAGGAATAGTTACCCAGAAGACCTGACTGAAACTACGTAGAATAGCTCAGCACAAGACCACGGTCCTAGAGCCAAGGTCATAGTTATGTCAGCTGGTGGTAATTATTATCTGTGTTCTCACACTTCGGGGTACTGTGATGAATTTGTGGCTGTCCCTGAGAAGCGCTGTTACCATGTGGATGGTGTGAAGCCTACAGCCTCACCTCAGTTCCTGTGGGTGTAAGAGTGGCTTTGTGTTTATCCTTCTAGGAAACTCAAAACTTTTTTTCATCCATGTCATTGTCCACCAATTCTTCCAAATGGTGCTCAAGGCTGGGAAGATGAGACAAATTCAGACGACTTGCACAAGTCTCTGTCCTGCTTTGGGTGCCTAATGGCACCCAAAAGGGATTTGTAGATTTTAGGGGGTTAGGTAGACCCTCTGGGTCTTGGGCAGAAAGTCAGGATGGTTTTACAGCAAAGGAAGCAGGGCACAAAGATTAAAGGTTAGATCAGTGTTTGTTTAGGCATCTGAAAATAAGCCTGTATGTCTTTCATAGGAACTTAAGTTTCTAATGAAGTAGAATCCCATCTTTGGTGGGTACCAAACCACTTGATGCTTGGGGGATGAGAACATCGTCCTCCGCCCCCAAAGCAGTAAGTAGTATACTCAAATGACCCCTATGTTACTGAGAAGCTTCAGCATTGCCTTCATTTTCCACATTGTCAGGGATGAGTCCTTCTGTCTTCAGCTGCTATTTTCAGAAATGCTAACAGTTTTTCGTCTCAATGCAATACACATGCAAAGGCTTATTCTTTGGAGTAAGGGCAAATCTCAGGCAGCACAGAGCACTGCAGCAGATATCTAAATGAGAATAAAAATGGAAGTAATGTTCTGAAGAGAACAAGAAAAGACTTAGTAATTGTGTATGTTAGGAGAAAGTGCCTGAATTCAAAATACAATGAAATTTATACAGAAGTGAGGGAATTATAAGATGATTATCAGGACTTTGCCTTTTTAGTAAGCATTAGAATCATTTAGGAAGGGAGCAGGAGAAATTTTGAGAACAGGAGATTAATACGCAGTTCATTGCTTCCTTCGGAAGACGTGACTGCCCATAAATTCAGCGCAGCCTTTTTGAAGCGTGGCATGCCTTTTCTCACAGCTTTCAGGGACTCAGAGCTGCCGCCGGTGTCAGCAAGGGTGCAGCGTCAGGATGCTCAGGGTTTGCATTGTTTGTATTTTGAAATGCCGAAGGAATGTGAAAATCATTAGTTGCGATGAAGCAATTATTTATTTCCTTCTATTTGCACATTACCTGGTAGCACTCTCTCGAGCTTTGTTTTGATGTGCAGGCTAACAAAGAGACGTATTTTTCCCTTGTAAAGTTTAGCGAAGAGGTCTGCAAAATAAAATAACACAATGAGCAGTGAAGAGAAACATACGCTTTTGTACAATGAGGCATAGAAATAGCTCTGAATATTCACATACCTTCTGTGAAGCGTGGAAGTGCCACTCAAAAGAGCGTCCATGTTCTTCAAAGGGACACATAGCTAAAAATGTCACACAGCAGTAAATACTGGTGAAAGGTTAGGTGTGAAAATTTGGCAGCTGCAAGCATGCTCGCAGGACTAGGGAAGTCACACTTCTTACCATCTTATATTTATTTAGCCAATAACAGTTTCTATGGAAACTAAAATCTTAATGCAACTGTATAAGTGTTTTTAGTAGCAAGAAATATCAGGGTGAGTTGGCAGGAAGAAGGAAATAACCCCATGGCAAATGTTCATATTGAAAACTTTTGATGCATTTGATCAGTCTGTTTTCCCATAAATCATTCAGCAGGAAATGAATTTCTTTAAATGACATATGCTATGGAACTTGTAGGAGAGGAAATTATGAATGACAGAATCACTCTAATGCCAAAATGTTTATAGAGCGTAGTCCCCAATTTTAAAAACACTCGCAGCTCCCCTGCCCCAAATTTTCTCACTTTAACGGGAAAGCTCTACAGAGAAAAATAAGTAAGCTTTCTTAATGTCAGAAATTTGCCAAGACCTCAACTACTATTAATATCATCACCAGCCTCTCTACTCAAATAGAGTGAGATGATTTCAGGGGTATCTCAGCTGTAATTTGAAAAATACATGCTTCTTCCTCACTGCAGAGGGTTTGCTGGTTTCTAACACATCTGTAGAGAAAAAACATCATTTCATAAACTAGACAGGCTCAAAAACTAAAACTAACAAGGAAAGTCTAAATAATTATTTAACTGAAAATCTGGTGATTTTCAAGGAAATGATGATGTACAAGTCTATTTGAATTGTCAGAGCTATTAAGACTGTTGTCTTCTGTGTCTGCACTCCATTGCACGGACTTAGAATCAGTAGGATTTTACTGACATTGGAGTAAAATTTATGCAGAGAAGCAGAAAGTAAGACTGCTGTCTGTTAGTTGTTAAAAATCTCCTATTTCTTCCTTCGTTTTCTAACTTACTGCCTGAATTTGCAAATGCAGGTGGAGAACTTCTTGTGAACCCACTCAAAGCACACATACGCAAGTAAATAAATCGCAGGTAACGCTTGGTTGATTTGCCTCCGAATAAGGCTCTAACTTCTAATTTACGAGTCCAATGACAAGAGCCTGTCAGAATAAACCTAATTCAATCACTTGATTTCCTTATGGTATCTGAACTTACATTTTTGCTGGCAGCCCCTGATTTTTATGGTCAGGTTGTTTGTTTTTCTTTTATCAGGAGAACAAAAGAGGCCTCTCTCACTTCTGAAATATTTGAAAGCCTGGCAGTTATTCATTTCTTTATGATAAAGTCTGTGCTGGGACAATTGGGTTGTATTTAAAAACCACCCTGATCAGACTGCATGTGGGAAATGGCAGAAAGATTTTTATTCTTTTTTTCTTTTTCATCCACTCAGTAAATTCCCTGAAAAAGTCAGCTGCCTACATGGGTTGCACAGGAGAGCAGCAAGCCTGCCCTTTGCAGCACTGACTTCTGTCACTCTGCCTGTCTCAAATGCTGCTATTGCTGTTATTTTTATCTGCTGATAAATGCATGTTGCTTTCCCTTCAACAACCTTGGTGCTAAATTAGAAACTCTAATGTAAATTATGCCTAAGCAATGTTCTATTTCTGCCAAAAAGAAATAAAAATGGAATATGCACGCAACTCACCTTCTTCCCACTCACCTTAGGGATAACAGTGACATCCTCGAACATCCCCTCCAATTTGTTTGTTCTACATGACTGCTTTTTTTCGTAATAATGATTAAATTACATAAACATTTTCTTTAGGTTGAGTTTTACTTTATTAAGGAAGGTTAAGATTAATTTCTCTGGATGATGCTTGACCAGTGTTCATGCAGTCGCAGTTGTAAGGGCGGGGAAATGGAAGTAGCTGAAACGCTGGGCAGAGCGTGGGAGCCGTGGTCGCTGTGAGAGCGAGGGAGTTTTGCCTTGGGCCCTCCTGGGGGGTGAGCCTCACTCCGCCCTTCTCTGCCCGCTTCCCTGCAGCTCGCCCTTCTCTGCCCGCTTCCCTGCAGCTTGGCGTCGCCTCTCTTCACCAGGCTGAACAGGCTCCTAATGGCACCCAGCATCTTCCGCTCTGCCAGATCTTCCCCACCAGTGAAGACTTATTTCAGAAACGCTCTCCCTAGTGCCCACAGTAAAATGCTGCTGCTTATTCAGGAGAGAAGGCAAGTTTCTGTATGGCTAGGGTGCTTTTGAGTTTTTCTTTGCTTGTGTTTAAATCTGTTGAAAGTTAACCTCTTTGGGGAAGAGCCTCATCTCCAAAGATAAAGCTGATAGTGCTGCTATCCAGGGAGCAGGGAGAGCAGGTCATCATTTCTCCACCACCTGGAGACATGTCACCATCACAAACATTACTCATGCTAGTCTGGAAGCAAAGCAAAGCTTCCTGAAAGCACAAACGAAGCCTGGGGCGTTAAGTAGCAGCACAGGAGCCATTTTCTTTCTGCTTCATCGGGTCGCAAGTCGTGTCTCAAACACGGTGGCTTGCTTAGTGGAGTGGATGAGCACAAGTGCTTTGCACCTGCGCTCTGAAGCCTGCAGAGATCCCTCGCCTGCTTCCGAGTGCGGTTCACTTGGCTGCTCATGCCTGAGGCTGAGGCCACCTCCGAGACGATCGGCATCCTGATGCACCACCAGAACGGCCCAAGTTGGTGAAGGTGATTTTATTTACAACCCTCTAATCCTTAGGGAACTGATACCTTCTCAGAAGCTTGCCATACACTGTATAACTCAGCTGTCTGAGTAGTTCATTGGTTTCCCTATTTACTAACATTCAGGGTATGGTAGAAAGCACAGGGTTTTGTCCAAGGCTTTCGCTATGAATCATTGCCAAAAAAAGATTTGATTATTTTTTTTTCTGCTCACTGATGGTTTCAGTTAGCTTTCTGTGCTGCTTGGTTTTATGGTTTTCTTTGTTATATTTATAAAAGATACATCTTTTTTGTTTGTATACTTTCACACCAAAGTACACAGTACAAAGTATGTAACAAGAAATTCTGTATTTTAAGAAGCACAAAGGCATTTTATAAATGTGATTTTAAAACGTGACATTTAAATTTGAAAAGGTAGACACTGCTCAATTAAGTATGTGATATTTGAGTTGCTGAGAACACCAGAGAGTATCAGTAAAGCTGTGCTTTAAATGCTACTGCTGAAGATGCTTTTGAATAAACCTGTGTACATCCTTTTTTTCTTTTTCCTTTTTTCTCTTTAGTATGACTGTTTGTGTGATTTTTGAAGAGAGATTGACAGAGACAGCTTTGTGTGCTCTCAGGCACACATAATACTCCAAAACTCTTTTAAATCCATCCATAAGGCACTCTCGTGAGCTTTCAGACTGCGGCGGTAGGGGATTAAAGCAGCACACTGGAGGGCGGGGACTCATCACTTAACGGAGCATGTGCTTCATGCAGATGTGAAGTTCAGTGCTATGGCAGTATTTCCTGTGATAGCATAGTTGATTGTAATCACCTCTGTGCTGTTTCAGCTTGAAGGTTTAAATTCCAATTCTTGCCTTTCCCTGCTGCAGGATCAGCCTTGCAGGAGGAGAGGCGGGTTGTGAAGTGGCATCTCTTGGCTGGTAGGTCCCACTTCTGGTGAGCCTCGTGGTTGCTGCCGTCCACAGCCATCGCCTGTGCGCTTGGGTGCGATGGTGGGGAGCTGTCACCAGCTCACCTTGGTGACAAGGCTGTATCCGGTGTCAGCAGCCTTTTCACTTGTGTGGCTGATCAGTAATACAGGACATGGATGTCTTATTCCTGCCTTCACAGCTAATAACACTGATGAGATGAGACCGCAGCTGGGACAGCCTGTCCAGCAGCAGCTATCACAAACCCACACCCACTGTCAGGCGTGATAAAGCTCAGTCGAATCTGATAAACGGCATTTTTACAGTGGCTGGCACACAATTTCAAAATTGTTGGGACAATGTGAAGTTATTCTGGAGGTGCTTTTTGTGATGCTAAGATGTTAATATTGCCTATGAATGTCCTATATTATCTGTTTGTTATCTTCCGCCCTCTGTGTTCGTATCCACTTGTTACCTTTTGACTTGCACTAAGATCATGAAGATTTGGGAAAGTACAGTCCTTTTTTTCCAGTGTTGGTACAGTATCTAAAAGAGCAAAGTCCCGTTTCATAAGTAGGGTTCCTACGTGCAATACTAATACAAAAACTAATAAGTAAAATGTTGCTTTCCATAAAGATAAGAAATGCTGCATTCAGCCTCTGTCATGAACGCCCAGTTTGGAAAGAATTTCAAATTTTTTCATTGGGAAATGTAAAGGCACTAAATAACTGAGTCATACTAGTCTCTCCTTCTCAGCAGTAATCTCCATCTAGAAATATTTCATAAATATTAAAGTATGCATTTTAGCAGTAGTGTGTAGCTGTGTATCCAGAGAGAGATCTGATGGCAGTGCAATACCCTCAAGCTTCAAATGTAGAATCAACAGGCTCAAGTGAAAATACCACAGCAGAAACATTTTTATGCAATGGTTCAGAACAAATGATTTAAATTTCCCAGTTTTATTGTAATCCAGCTTGGTGATTTTGCATGGCATCTGTATCTTGTAAATAACTGGTCAAAGAAAACTGCTGCGTTTTATTTAGCTGCAAAGGTTTGATGTATTTTTTTATCATCCATCTCTGTGGAACTGAGCAAAACCTTTTAGGTTTAGGAAAGAGACCACTGCAAAGCATTAGAGCAAAAGGATTAGGTGTAGATCCCAAGTGACCATTGGTGACAGAGATGCCAGTTTGTTCACAACCGGGTGAACGTGCCCCCCTACTCAGCTCTGCAGGCAAAAGCATTTTATGGGCGACGGGACGGCAGAGTGCTGAATAGCCAAGGAGGAGCGGAGGGTGATCGGCATTGGTAAGTCGTTATCCGGGTTGGATGGGGCCGCCTGTGTGCTGCAGCGGATGTCAAACCCTGTCTGGAAACCCTCAGGCAAATGGCAGGAATTGAGCAATTTGTGATTGAGTTTAAATAAGTATAAACTGTCTTTGGTCAGAGCTTGTAACTCAAGAGGTTTGGTTTTGAGATTTACAGGAGTCATTAAAAAAAGTTTTCTTTAATACTGAAGTTATTTAAGCTTGCTTAAACTCCATTAGAACAGCTTCCAGCTTCGAAGTTCGTTATCTTCCATATCACAGTAGCACTTTCCCAGTCTCTCTGCTAAGCACATTTGGCTGTAAAACTGCACATTCGCCTAATGTTTGTTAATCCCTACTTGTATGCTGTCCAGTACAGATGTCTAAGAAAAACTGATGGGAAGAAACTTGGCTCTCCAAGCTAAAACTTTGATCACAAAATAATTACAGCCCCTGCCATAAATAATCCTTGTTTCATCACTGTGGCTTTTCAGGGTGTTTGCTTGTGTCCCAAGGCACGTCTGTGCTGGTCGGACACCCCAGCCGCACCAATGACGTGATGTCCGCAGCAGATGTACTGCTGTGCCTTGTAGTGACACAGGTGTCCTGCCGAGAGACCTCTGCCAGTATCGCAGGGAAGCATTTTATTAGGAATGTGCAAGTGGGACTTAGAAGAGTCAGCTACAGATAAGGAAGTAATGGGAGCAAATGGAAATAGCCAAGGGTCTGTGTGCACTATAAAGCAGCAGGAAACTATGGCTATTTCCAGTGTAATAATACCAGTATATTCATGTTAAATCCACGTTACCATTTCTCCAAAGTGTCAAGTAGAAATGAGACTGTTTTCTTTTGCTCTAGTCTGCTGTGGATGTATAGGAAGGTAGAGGCAAGTGCATCCAAACATCCAACAGGGTTTTTTTGTACAGTAGGATATTTCTGAAAACAAACCAAGCCAAACCCCATTCCTTTTCGATTATAAATAGGATTATGCTACCAAGTAAGGCATGTGAATGCTTAATTTTTAAATAAATCCTGGGTAGTATTTTTGTGGTGATAACAAAAAACCTTATAGCTGTATTGAGCGCGAGTTGCCTGTCTCTGGCTTTCTCAGCTCCATCGCCTCCCAGCCTAATCCTAGTTAAATAAACAAAACTATCAGCTGTTGCTGCTAGGGAGGGAGTTCAGACGTTGCTGCTAGGGAGGGAGTTCAGACACTCTGTTCCACTCCTGGGGTGTTAATGAGCCATCCGCAGGGATGTTCCTGAAAAATGGGTGGCATGGCGACACACGCTGGTACACAGGCATGTGCACGTGGGAGCAAAATGGTTATCTGTATGTCGGTGCTAAAAGAACGTTTTCTGAGGGCCAAAGGTTTGCTTAATGCATTTTTCAACCCTTGGTGATTTGCTGGAGTAAACTGTAGTGTATTCCTGGTAAAGACTGCTGTGTGTTAAGATTGATACACAGTTACACCTGATTTAGCAAGGTTTTTCTGGCTATCAACTGGATGGTGGATACATCCTTCCCAAGGAGAAGCATTTCTACCACTACGAACTTGAATGGGTAGAATTGCCGTAGCCCATCCTTGATATGGCTGATCTGCAGTAGCGGTGCATACGGACAGAATTAGGGGCTGTTTTCTGCATGTGAGTGGCCTTTTGTATGGTTATTAGTGCTGTAAGTGTTCAATGTCCTTCATATTTTGTCTTTTGAAGATAAAAATCAGGTCTTTGTTCCTCTGGAGAAGATCGATCTGCTGAGAAATCCCATGCACGGACCAATGTGTCATTCCTGTTGTACAGAAATCATCATACAGGATGTGTAAGAAAGTAGGCGAAGTACATGTTTCCAGAACTTACCCGCTCGTGAGTATGAACTTGAGTTCATACCCCTGAAGTGTGGATTGAATTATTAACCAGCCTAAAATTTCAAGGATTTTGCTGAAATACTGACCATGTACCAGTGCTCTGGGATTGTGGCGTGTTCTAGAGAGTGAGCAGAAAGGGCAGACTGAATGCTGATCTTACACCAAGGTTCAGCGTAGCTCTATTTTTAGTTACTGGAACGATCTTCATTGAATCCCCAAACAAAGCAGAAAAAACCCGAGTGTGTAATTGTAAATTACAGCAATCTATTACAGTCCACGTTCGCTCTTTTAAAGGCAGATTCCATGTGGCTTAGGTTTGTGAGCTTGTGAGTTACAGTGTTTAACTTGGAGGATTTGGATAAAAACCCAATTACTTTACTTCGGAGAAGAAACACCCTTGGCTGGGAGTTCTTGGGGAGTTCTTGGCTGTGGTATTTTGCAGTATCCAGTTTCTTTGTTGTCTTTTGGCATTAGAATGAACTTGCAAATGTGCAATTTAGAAACAGGCCTAGGTGGTAGCTGATATTTTTCCACCCTGTTGTGCACTGCCTCTGCATCTGGGTTCATTCCCATCAAGGGACACTGGTTTCCAGATGCTAGACTTCCAATGGTGGTTAATCACCATAACACTCGTTAAAAGAACATGTCTTTTCCTTATTATTTCCAGGAGGAATCCTAAAACAAGTGTCAGTATAACTTGCAAACACTAACATCATAATCTGGGTTATTTGAATTCTGCCTTATCTACAGTAGTCGGTACCTGCGCTGAAGGGCAGACGTGATGTGCAGGCAGAAAGGTGAGCTGCTGGGGTTAGGTCCTTTCCAGCAAGCCATGAATCTGGCAAGGTTTGGCAATATGTAGGGGCTTTGGGTCTGGAATTTTTTCTTTTCTTGCAAGCAAGTTATATGCAGTCCTGGTCCTGGGACAGCATTAAATGTTATAGTTTATTGCAACTGGTAAATAATTGGATTTTTTTAAAAATAGGTCAGAGGAAATGAGACCTTTCTGCTGTGTCCAAATACAGAAAAAGCATTACCAGCTCAGTGATTTTTATATGAAATTTTGTGATGGAAGGTTCTGGTAGTTCAGGGGAGCTGCCCTGATTGCTGGTCTGACTTGCAATGCATCCCAAGCACTTTTCTCCTGTTTTGAAACGCATCCAATATTGGTAATGCCATAACTGAAATTACACAAAGATTTTTTTTTTTGTTGTTGTTGCTGCTCTGAGTTAACCTCCTTCCTCCAAGATTAATGAAATACGTTTAAAAAAATCTATATGAGAAACTGTGTGCTGTAGTTGTGAATGTTTAGTAGAAATAGCTTCAAAATGATGTTTGCTAATGAAGTGGCAGAAGCAGAACAGTCGTGTTAGGTAAGGTCACAGTATAAAGGCAAAAGGCAGTCACATTCATCTCAGCAATAATGGTAGCAATTTGCATGCCGTTCAAATGTTTAAAGAAAACAACAAAACAGCATTCAAGTAAACTGAAGCGGACTCCTTGAATGGTTACCTGCGTGTTGAGATAAATAGAAGAAACTAGTGTGTGTCAGGATAGCTGATAGAGCCGTGGCAGCAGGTCCCAGACCTCCGAGGGCGGTGGGAGTTTTGCTTTGGCTTTTGCCGAGAGCCGGGCTCCCTTCACCATCTTACAGAACGAAGCCAACACAGGCTTGTTTTCTGCAGTGTATTTTTGGTAAAGAATTCCAAACCACAAAATGGTCATTTGGCAATTAGAGCTGATTTTAGCTAACCGAGTTAGTCCAGTTGTGCTGTGTTTTGTCCTTGATAAGGACAAAGATGCCTTTCTGCCCTTCCTCCCAAAGCCGGCCCCGGGGATCAGCCCAGGCTGCTGCTTCCATGCCTAGAAGTAAACCTGCAGCCTGCCAGTCTTCCCCCCTCTCTTTCTTTCTGTTTACATGCACCTCAGACAACACTGTGGTTTTGTAGGAGAGAATATCACCTTTTTCTCCAGAAATATTGATATCTATTTGTTTTTAACAGGGGTAAAGTCTTTCTTCACAGCCGTGGATTGTTGCTACCAGGGTAAATGTGCAAGTTGTCAGTGGGTGAGTGGCAGGAGGAAGGGGAGAAGAGGAGGTTGTTTAGGTCTTGGGGTGTGTGTTTTACAAGTCAGTGGAGGAACAACATTTTCAGAACTGCTGCAGAAGTTTGGTTTTGCTTGGTTTCAGCTGAAAGAAGAGGAGAATTTATTCTGGAGTTGCTTTTATATTGTCCTTCAGGGTGGTCTGCTGCAGTGACCCGAGGCACTGGGGCGCTTTGGGACCTGAGGCTGCTGGTGGTGTAGAAATTCACTCCTGCTTTGGTCAGTGCCTACGGGTCAGCTTCTGTTCTCATGGTCTACGCACGGATTTTGCTTTTCAGCGGTATGAGCCAAACATCTTTGCTGTAGAGGTGGCAGTGTTAGAGTTATGCTAGTATGCACTAGAGTAGTTTAAGTTAAAATAAGTTTTTCACTCCTCCTGGGTCCTGTGTGAACATCAAGCCTTTGCAGATGGTGACCACTCATTTTGTTAAAGGGGTGAGATTTGTCCTTGGTCGCAAGTCATCATAACTGACATGTTAAATTGTTGCATCATGTTTCCCACTGTAGTCGACGTGGTGACACTTCTGCATGTTTCAAAGGAACTATTGCTGCTGTAAATTGTTGTAGGCAACACTCAATATGATCTAGCCCACTTTTAAGACACTGATACGTTTGTGGCAGTATTTCTGTTGGGGGAACTAATTTTTTTTACACTGTATTTTTTACATCCTGCTAGAGTCAGGAGAGTTGCAAATGGTGGGAGGAGAAGTGGGATTATTTAGCTGTTACTTACATAATAAAAAAGGAGAATTTGAAAGCTGTGCTCATGTCTGGTCATATTTTGATGATACTTGGCTTTGACTTTTGGTTTATATTTAAAGTGATTTGTTCTCGGGAAGCATAATCACTTGATATTGCTAATTTAATCTTTTGCATATGACACTTGCAAATTATGTAATTAAAAGAAACCCTTTACTGGTTTTTTTAGGTATCAGATACTAGCTTGATTTAAGAGCATTTAGATGCCCATGTATTTGAAAGGGGGGTACTGTGTTTTCTACTTTAATTGAAAACTTCTTTGGGCAAATTACAAATGCCAAGGTAAAACTTACCAGGCTGTAAGCAAATGTTCTACAATCTCTGTTAGCTTTCTGCCATCTGGCAAAACCCAATTACCCTCAGACAGTTTTATGTTCTTTACAACAATGCTGGTAGTGCTGCCAGGGGAAGAGAAGGTGCGGTGGAGGTGGTGGTGCTCGTGCTGAGGGCTGTGCCACCCTGATAGAGGAGCCACGAGTTGTTCTCCAGAGGCCTCTCTCTCTCTGTGCGGACCAAAAAGAGACCTTACGCTTGTTGGCGATGGGGTTGTGAGCTTCCCTCTCCCCTGCCCCCAGATCAGGTGCTTGCTGTGGATGCCTCCATGCTGGCTTTATGCAATTTCGTATTTGTAAACTGTTTGAATATTTAGAATAATTATTCAGATTATCTGTTCAGTTATCTTTGTTCCAGCACTCAGAAAGCAAACTGAAGAGTTTGTGCAGCTCCACAGAGCCAGGGAGCACTAACATGAGCACCTCTGTAGTACTCCTATACCAGTTTGTTCACCCTTATTTAAGATTCCCCTTCCACACAGTATCCACTGTGAGCTCGCTTCCTGATGAGAGCCGACAAGCGTAGATACAGAATTGTCTGAGCTGGGTTTAGATGGCTGAACCACGCACATCCCATTAAAAGCAAATGTATTGCTATCCTGTCTGCTTACGGAGCCTGATTCATCGAAGCACTTAGCATATGCTTCAGAAGTCTTGCTGGAAGAAAACCTGTAATGACCAAGTATTTGTTTTGCACATCCAGGAAAGGTGTGATCCCAGAACTGGAGAACTGGGAGACAAAGTGTGTTTTAAAGAGATTTCTATATTAAGTAGCCCAGAATTAAGATGAGTGATGAGAATGTAAAAGTGTTGTCAGAAGCTTTCCCCTGAGTAGTAACTGTGTCTGTTAGTCATGCAGTTTATCCTGATGATAAATTCAAAACTATTTGCAGGATTATTTAGAGTATAAGAAAAAATTGCGTTTTCCTTCACTCTTGGAGCTAATGTCAAACGTGATATAAAACTGTTTGATATAAAGTTATTTCAATTGCAGTTAAATATGAGAGAGAAAGAGTTATAATTCTAACCTGCTTATAAACCAGGGAAAAAGATGAGGAGAGAATGCTTTTATTTGTGTGAAAGTAGTGGACCCTGCTGTAGATGCAGATGGATATTTTTCTTTCTCCCCTTGGGTGCACATTGTCCATTGCTCCTGGGAGTACAGAATTGAATCGCATGAATACGTAGTCCAATCTGGCCAGATGAATGTTATACAGTTGTTCTACCTGCTGAAAATAAGGGGGCTGGAATTAGGAAAGCTAAGAAATGCATGTTTTTCTGTGCCTTTTTATACGGGATTATGCTCGGGAATTGCAACATCACGGGTCAAAGACCACCGTATATGTGTTAATAGACGTTCTGTGCTTTCAGCAGCATGTACAAAAAAAAGCAAAGGGCACACGGCCAAAGCTCTCACTGAAATCCGTGTGCCCGGTTTTGGACAGAGGGAGCAGAGGAGTGGATTTCATGCTCACTTGCGCCACGGAGACAGTTGTTTATACAACCAAGTAGGCTTAGAGTATTGTTTGTCACAGGCTTTAAAGCTAGAGCTTATTTATATCAGTTGCCGCAAAGCAGAGTTCTTGGGTAAAGCCAAGATCTATTTATAGGATGCTTATCAATATGTCACGTGTTTTCCAGTTTCCTTGATGGCACAGCGAGCCTGCTCCCAAAATGATATAAGGGAAGTAACGCTTTTCTTGCTGGGACTGGGAGCATAGGCAACAGGCGTCAGGCTTCCTTTGCTGCCTTCACTTCTTTGCTCCCACATCAGTGTATGATTGCACTTGGGCGGGAGGGGTGATTTTGTTTGGGTTTAGGAAGCAGAGGGCTTAGAAATGTCTCCAGGAAACGAACAGGCGATCAACAGGCAAATCACCAGAGGAAAGAATAAAAAAAGCTGTATTTCAGTGTTACTTATCCTTGAGATATGTGGCAGCATTCTTTAAAATTCCCATCACCCAGAGCGAGTTGATTGCCTTGCTTTTAATTTTACTTCAAATAAGTTCTTAGCTTGAAAAGCCAACTTAAGTGGGTTCTGCGCTTCCCCAATCACTCTTTCCCAAGTTGCTCTTGCCACTGATTAGCAGATACAACAAAAAGAAACATCGTCGCATTGCAAAAAAACCAGGCTGACTTGTCATGCCATATGTGTCTAAGAGAAAATAACATACAAACTAAACCCAAAAGTGCTAATACTTGAAACTAAGGCTGGGAAAGAAATACGGTGGCTTATTGTATTTGAAAAGCTTGCTTGAAATGCAGAGGTGAGTGATGTGGGCAGTGGCTGACACTGGGTTGAAACGTGCTTTTGCAAACCCTGGGATGGGAGGGCAGCACGCCGGCTGGGCACACGCAGCTCAGCCAGCCTTGTTAGGAATTCAACTGCTTTTGTTTGTTTTTTAGTGTAATTTGATGTGTCTGTTCTGATTGCTTTGTATATATACATTAGGAGCTTAATTAAAAGCTCCAGAGACTGTTTACATGTAGAATACATTTTATTTCTTAAGCACAAGACTGGAGTGAATGAAGTGAACAAAAAAATTCTGATGAGCGTTTTTAGCAAACAACATCACAAAGGAGACTTGGAGGAAAGCTTATGTATTTTAGAAGCAATAGCTATTTAAACTCATTCATTTAAATTTGTTGCAAATATTTCTGTTTATTTGCTCCTTTGAAATAGCTGATATCAGTGGTAATCATCTAGTTTTTGCTGGACTAGAGATAGTTTTATATTAAAACAAATAGATTCTTTCAAATTTAAAAAATATTTTTCTATTCTTTGTTTTATATATATTATAGGTGGGAGTCCTGTTACAAAGCATGAACTGTACTTTCTAAAATATACCCCTTTAGAAATGTGGGAAATGTTTTTGTTTATTTTTTTAATGTGCCTGTCTTCTGTTATAAGGGACTTTTTCTCCTGATCAGGAGAGGAGATGAGTGGTGATCACATGCCTTGTCTGGTAGGAATGAAGCGTTGGCATCTGACTGCAGTTATCTTGGAGAGGCAACCAAAGACCAATGAGAGGATATTAAATTGTAATGACTAGCAGCTTTGGGGTGAAACACGTGAAAACAGCGGTAGCAGGACCTGACACAAAGCGTTGCGTGTCAAGGAGCCCCAAGAGTCAGCCCTGTTTGCTGTATCGGGGAAGGTGGAGCCCACTTTTCCTTTAAAACAGAAACGCAGGTCGTACTGTCGGGATGAACCTTTAGGCAAACATTACTTTTCCTCTCTTGAAATGCTCTACAGTCCTTGCAAGCACCAGCTAGACATGGAGACCCAAGAAGAGGGGCAGAGGTCTAAACTCACATTCAGGACGTTGTAAGTTGGCAGCAGCCCCACAGCACTGAAGGCGTTACCTTAGCCCGCTCCTTTTGGCCCCATATTCTCAGCCTTGTGCCAGGACTCACTTGTAGCATCGGAAGCATTTGTGCACCAAGGGATACCCTGCGCTAGGGAACTCGCAGGGCTGAAAACCAGATGTGCTTTTCCCCCTTAGGGTCATTTTCAGTTGGGTCGGTTCCCCGGCTCCTTTTGCTGTCCAGCCACGCGAGCGTGCATGTTGGTACGGAGCGCTGGGGAGCCCGCAGGGCCAGGCAGGAGCAGGGGATGGGGAGGGGAGAGACTGCTTCTCCGAATAGCATCTGGCAAAGCCTGATGAAGATGTGGAGGCAAAGCACACCTTGGGCAATCTTAGAAGTTATTTATTTTTTATTGGGAAAGAGCTAAGCCAGGAAGAAGTCCACTGAGCAGCAATTAATAACACTGGTACAATTTTATTGCACCGATGTATTTGTTTCTCTACTCTTTCTACAACTATATTTACTTACTCCTAGCTAGAATCAAAACAGTTACTGCTTTGAAGTGGTTTGAAGTGCCGCTTGAAGCACCTTCAATTATGGATTTCTGTTGATGTCAGTTTATTTACCTACACCCAACCCGCCAAAGTATTTATACTTAGTGTGGTTGCATTTTTAGTGCATTTTTCTCTTTCTTTTAGAAAGTTTCTTCATAGTTAGTATTGCTTCATGAAAATTGCATGTGAAATCACTCTGAAACAGGAGCTCAGTTCAATGATATACAGCCCACACCACTAAATGTCTTTGGTTAGGATCATGCATTAACCTATAATCAGTTTAAGTACGGTTTATAATCTATTTACAGTTCCATTCCTTTATCTATGACATGTTTCTTGGAAGAAGAAATTATGTTTGACAGTGCACTTCATGTTTGAGAGCTAAAATCCAATTTATCTAATCCTAGAAAGCTGGCCCCCACATCTCTATTAATGAAAAACCTCATGTCATCCTGTTGTCCAAATTACGCAGCAGGAATGACCACTAACTGTCCATTAACCTCGTTCAGCACATGTTACGCAATTAAAGCCCCAGCTAGGTAGAAAAATGGACATAAACAAATCATGCGACCTCCTGCTAGCCTTATCTCTCTCTACAAATTATTACAATCTAATTCCAACTATTTTCATGTTTTTCTTGGTATATTTAAAGGCTGAACCATTTTTACTTCTGTAACTGTATAACTATTTGCTGACATTATTTTAGTGGTGAAAGAGATGACTTAGCATACCTTCATCTTTCACTTTCTTTATCTGCAGTACTATCAATGTACTTTTTTTGCTGTGCTTTATAATAAACTGCAGGCTAGCAGGTATGGCATAGGGAGTGTTTGCAAATGTGTATGTTTTGTTTAAAAGCCAAGGAGCAGAATAATTATTATTTTGGGATCTGTGCCTAATGCAGTTTTACAGTAGTAACTAAATCAGACAGCGCCCTCAATATTTGCTTTTTTTCAGAGAAGCAGGGATAGTGTGGATATTGTAAAATTGGAGTGAAGCATTGAGAAGTAGAAACAGTATTTACAACAGTGTACGTATTTGTTTTACTGAAGTATTTCTTCTCCATTACACTTCGTTGATGACCTTTCAAGTCCTTTCCAAGTTTACATTTCTTCAATTTTATGAATCTCATTTTTAAAAAAAAAATTATTCTTTTCTCCAACAACTGTAAATTGTGGAAGAAAGTACTTGTAGTTATAAGTAAATCTTTGAGGTCGGAATAGTAAAATGTTCTAAATTGATGACCTGCAGTAGAGCTTAACCTCAGTTATCAGTGAGGAATTTATGTAACGTCTCATCTGTTTCTGTAAATCTGGGAGGAAAATCCTGACAACCTCGTCACTTTTGATACACATGCTATTTTATTTTAATTGCCTAACCTGGAATAATTCAATCTAATTGTGCATCTCTGAATCACCAGATATTTTTTCTTGGAGAAAGAGAGATTGTTGTTAACTGTCAAAACCCAGGAAATACGAAGCAGGAAAGGTGCAGCTATGCAGAAGGCATAGCTGCGACTCTGAATAATCTTTCTTGCTATGTACATGTCTGATAATTGAAGAAGGATACATGTCTGCTGCCACTGAATTACTGCTGTTGGTTTGCATGACTCCTTGGCTTTCCGTTCTTAATTGTTTAACATCAAATAAAGATGTCTTGGAAAGAGTACCTGCAGAAAGGCAGCTTCCTAAGACAACGCCTGACACAGAAACACTGGAGTTAATGCTATTCTAGTTCCACCCTCCGGCTCTGAGGATTTGCAGCAGCTGAAGATAAGTAAATGATGCAGTGGTTCACATTATGGCACTGATGAAATGAACTTTATGCAAAGTTTATATGTCTCTTTATCAAGAATGTAAAATGTCCTGATAGCACAACTTTCCTAATTGCGCTTGCTACTTAGTTCCTTATTGAGAAGTGGTATTAACACTGGCATGCTGGTTTTTCTGCTTAAAAAAAAGAAGGCTAAAAAGAGACAGAGCTCGAATGTATTTTTTGGAAAGGAAGTTGAGTGAGAGAAAAAGACTGTCAATCAGTTATCAATGGAACAGAAAGCACTTGAAACCATCAGCCTGTAAAGGTGCTACACGCAGCACTGTTGTATTCATTCTCTTCTCTACCTTCAGCTTATTTGATCCTCTGTGTTGAACCTCCTTCCTTTGCAGAGGTCTCTGTACGGGTATAGAGCAAGTTTCTTCTTCAAACAGCTCGACTTGAGCGTTTGTGTGAACGCCACCCTTCCTTGGCAGTCAAGAAGACGTTCCTTTTTTATAGAAGATCACAATGTCTTTTTAATAAGCTATTTGAGTTGAGCTGTAATATTTAAAACAAGATGATGAGACTGCACCTGGAAGCAAATTGAAAGAGATGTTTCAAAAACTCTTGAGTGGAACAGTGGCTAAATATACCCTGCCCCAGGTATAGTTACAGGGTGTTCAATGGAGAGAGATCTTTCTGCAAATGCTTCTCTCTCTTCAAACATCCATGGAGGCATTTCCCTTTTGTAGCACTGGGTAATCTCTGACTGAGGATGCTGTTAATTAAACAGGGGCTCCCGACTCATGAAATGATGTGCAACCAAATGCTAATTGCACAGGAAGTAACAGCGGTGGAGTAGGCTGCGTAGAGGGCATGTCGCAAGGTTATATTCCCTGGCAAGAATAGAAATTGCCTGGTGCTGAAATCTGAAAACCTGATTAAGTTGTCGAGAAGTGGGTGGGGTCTGAAGGACTACACGTGCAGATTTGATTTACAGAGAGGGAGGATGAAACAGTAGTTTCATCTGGAAATGATACCAGCTCTCTGCTTTTGATTAGCAGTAACAGAATATGGAAAATGCAGCTGCTTGATTCCCCTCTCACATACCCGCTGTTGAATCACAAGCAGCATAATTTCTGTCAGTTCAGTTACCGTTTGTGTGTTTTAAAAGCAAAAGGCACACAAAACATCAGCAGTTTCAACAGAACTCTGATTTCATCCTTGATTTTTCTTCTGCCACAGTCTGTTGTCATTGGGGTGCAGTTCTGGAGCTTTGGAGTTTAATTGCCTTTAATTGTATCTAGAAATCTGGTTCCTAAAGTATTAATAGTTTGAATGAGAGCTTTGGGTTTGGGGTTTTTTTTAATTTAATTTCAAAACACTGTTTTTTTCTTACTGAATTTTCATTTTAATGGTTGGTGGTTTAATGAAAAGATTTTTCCTAGTATTTACAAGCAAGCCAAAGTTTATAATGGCAGTTCGGATAGGCAGCTGAGCGCCAGGCTTCAGATAACATGAATGCTTACAAATCAGCTTCGTTTTGTTTCTGAGCCGCTATGCCAGCTAGTAGAATTCTGCTCATCGAAAATATTTAACAGAAATCAGAGCGTGACTAATACTTGGTGGGACAGATTTGTGCAAACAAAAATGACCGGAGGAATTCAGATCTGCAGCAAAATATTTAAAAGAATAAAATTCGAAGCTATTCATACATCAAAAAACCTTTTCCTCTAAGGAATAGTATTATGGCTTCAGCGTAGAAAGAGAAGTGCAATCTCTGAAAAACATCAGTGACCAAAATACTCTGCATGTTGGAGACATCTACAGCAGATATATTTTTTTTGAATCAAATTATCTTACTCGTGCAAGCTGCTTTCTTCCAGATAAACAAAACCAGACAGGCTGTAAGCAGATTATTAAAATATTGTTCAATTAAAGAAAACTCTTGGAAATACAAACAATTATTTCAATTTTATAGGTTCTCAGTTTAATCTAAAGCCTACTAGTGCAACTCTATGTAAACCAGGCCTTGTAAACACCTGAGTTACACAAGATTCAGTACCTGGCAGTGATTTATTCAAGATTTAACTTAGCATCAGAATAAAGTTTTCATCTAAACTAAATTAAGAAGTGGGAGTCATTCTGCACCTAGACAGGGGCACTCAGCATCATACAAAATCAGTCTCTTGGTAGTCACAAGCAGCAGAGATTCTGCGAGTACATCACAGAGCTGTTAACTGTATTTCATGCATTATAAGGAAGTGAGACCTAAGGAGAGGAAGTAATGGTTCTATAAGTTATCCAGTGCCATGCTTTGCATCCAGCACTGTGATTTCTTTTGAAGTGGAGCTAACAGATAATAACGTAGAAATAGGTGGCCGCTACTGCATCAGAATAATTATAGAACAAGTCTAACAACAGAAGTTAAACAGAAGATACTATAAACAGTGTGAGCGATGAAGAATCTTCATTATTCTGTAAGAAGCTTTTTCACTTTGAGGTTAGAAAATTTTCCACTGGAAACTTGTACTGCCTTAATTTTATATCAGTGATTGCAAGTCACATGGAGTTAAGTCCTCATAGGCTGATCATATAAGGCAAAATCAGAATTCATTGAGAAATCAAGGAAAAGCCTGGTTTTCAAGAATTGGCTTTGTAATACAATACTAGAGGTAGTATTTAGGCACAACCAGAAAATAGTTGTTTCAAACATACCAAGACAGTAGGTTATAAATCGTCATGCAAGCAAAACTGCCAATTAAATGCAAAGGTTTTTTTCAGTGGAATCGGCCTTATGTAAAGAAACAAACATGAAGACTTGAAGTTTTCCAACTTCTTTGTACACAGCAGTGGTAAATATTTTTTATTTGGTTCCGTATTGGGGTAGAGGTCTAAGGGTTTGAAGTTTGTCCTGTAGCGGCTGCTGATAAAGCAGCACATCAGTCAATTGGGAAGCTGGCATGTTAGTGTCAAAGCTACACGTTATTGTACAGTGTAGGGAGCGGAGGTATCACCAGCGTTTGTAGCAAAAGTACCAAACGTGGCTTTTGGTAGAGAAGTCTGTTGGAGGAAGAAGGAAGCTCCAGTAATGACCTCCACACCGGAGCTTGTTCTAAGTGGCTTTTAGTAAACGTGATTGATTTAATTACTTCAGGAGCTAAAAGGTCTTTCTGTGCACTTGGGCACATTTACACCTGTGAGGCAATTGTACGTATACAGGCAGTGTACAAAGCCCCGTTCCTGCGAGTAGCCACAATGCTGTTAACTTGGAAGGATTCCTGTTGCAATGAGGATTTGGTCTAATGGAGCTGCAGGTCTGAAGGAGATAGCGGAGTTCAGGCTAACACTACTCTCTGGGTGTAGCCGATGACCGGATTAGCTGTGGCTGTTAAATGTCATGACAGCCAAATTCGTCCAGTGGAAGCGCTCTACCCAGTGCGTCTCTGGCACTACACTCCTTTGTAGCCTTGTACGTCTGAGCTCGTGGAAGGAGGAAGGCTCTCATATCAACTTACATTATATATAGGTGTGTCTACAACTCTGCAGGGATTTTTCCAGTTGTATTATAAAAATATTCTCAGTTCTATGTAGTAAGCCCATTTCTGGGGCTTTACCTAGGCCTATGTAAAGTACAGGATTAAGTTATAAAACAGTGCAGATGTGGTTGGTTTTGTTGCTTGATTTTGGGTTTAATATATACAGAAAATTTAGGCTTTGCTTTTGCTGTTGTTTTGGCTGAATGCATTTATGTGCTTGTGCTGTCATTTCCTCCGGAAGAATTGGTTTAATCCGTGTTTGCCATGTTTTCAGGACTTTGCTTTAGCTACAGAATTGCTTCTTGCCATGCCGTTATTCCCACCTGCTGGGAATTGCAGGATGTATGACTCCACAGTGAGTCTCCACAAGTAGCTGCACTTCATATAAACAGGGAAGCGTATGTGCTCACGCCTTCATATAGCACTTCTCCAAAAAGGAGTTAATACGTCCCTGTGGGCACGGTAAAGGAGCTGTGGAGTTATGTTTGCCGAGAGCTTTGGGTTTGCAAATATTCCCCCTTGGGCCTCCATAGCTATCAGCCCAATAAGTCACCTGAAAGCACGGCTTGTCAGAAACCATCTGGGAGGTTCAGCTACTTCAAGACTGATGCACTTTTAGAGGTTTTGCTAGAAAAACTTTGGCAGTAAAAGCCCTATTACAAATGCAACTGTGGAAGCAAAACAGTTCTTTTACTGGCAGAAGTTTGTTTCCTTCAGTGAAATGGCTTTATTGACAAAATAACTTATTGCTAGCACGAAGCTATGTCTGCACTGAGATGTCTGCTGTTACCTGCCAGCGAGGCTCAAAGATAGGCAGAGACTTGAGGTTTGTGTAGGGAAGAGCCACCTGTGGCTGCCAGGTGACAGGAATTGAGAATTAGGGTCTCCGATATACAAAATCAGAGCTTGTGATTTATTGTGGCTGTCAGTTAAATGAGGAGGAAGATTCTGCAATCCACACTAATGGAGTTGAGATACTGAAATTAAATTTAGGAGTAAAAAATGCCCTGGCCTTAGTTAAATTTAGTGGCTTATCCACTCAGTGGTAATTGTATATTTGCAATTCCTTCAGCTGGACTGGACTTAAAATATGTACTTTAGTGATCAGATTAAATGAAATTTTAACGATCAACTGGGGTTAGACAAAATACTAATTAAACCCAGGGAAGTCTATTAATATAATTAGCCCTAGGGCAAGACAATTCAAGAACTGGAAACAAATTATTTGTAGCGTCTTGTCATTTCCTAAGTAAAATGTCAAAAAGACTAGAGAGAAGAGACAAAATATGGAAGTCTTTGCTTAGAAGTGAGACGGGCTGAGTGTATTTTATGTATTTTTATACCTGCTGGGTAGTCTGCAGTTATCTCCTGACTTCTGGCACCATCACAAGGTGATCCTGTACATTGTGAACTGCATGAGAGGGAACCCGCATGGCTTGGTTTGAAGAAGTGCCCTCTTCACCAGCCTCATTAACCAGCAAAGGAGTTTGGAGGTTGAATGGGCACTGAAAAACAAAAAGTCCTTGAAAACCATTTGGGTTTATGTTCAACTCCTTTCTCATTGTACGTTTGAAAATGAGTTCTGCGGAGCATGGGGAGAACTGTTCATGCTTTTTCTGGGCCTCTGTTTTCAATGGCGGTTGGATTTTCTTTCCTTGTAGGACTCTTCAAAAGCAAATTTTTAGGCAGTGCTTTCACCTTTCCTAGTTAGGCACGTTTGATATGTCAGACTGAGAACGTGAAAGGTAGGAGTAACTCAGGCACCATTCATTTCTGACAGTTTTGGCCAAGGTCCATAGGTTGTCAGCAAATGCTCAGTTTATTCAGTAGCATCATGCAGGAAATCTTGTCAAAATACCGTGGTCTCTTCTGAGCGCCCCTTGAAACGTCCCTTAACCTTGAATTCCAGGAGTAGAAGGTACTACGTTGCGATGCCTGGGTCTTACTATATTGAGTGTCATGGCACTGGCAAAGGAGACACATTCTTCCTCTTCCTTTCCTGACCGAGCTGTAGCCCTGCTGCCATGCGCTAGAAATCCTGCTGAGATGGATCCATCAAACATAAAGATGGTAAATGCACCAATGAGTTTATTTGATGACGGTCTGGCCTAACATTTAGAAGCAGCTATATAAGCTTCCTGCAAATAGTAGAGACACTTGCTGCAGTGCATGTGATTAGTAATACCAAGGTTTCACTCACTTTTAAATTGCCGTGATCTAAATAATTTCATCAGCCTCTGATCAGGTTGAGGCAAAAACTGGACATTCGAGATTTGTATTTACTTTGCCCTATTTTTTACTCTACATTTTAGAGACTGTTTAACTTTCAACTTTCTGATGGAATTAAGAGAAGAAAATGTTGGATCCCTTATTAGTAGTATTTTGGAGGCATGGCGGAGGATGAATAATTTCTCTTTTTGTCTTCGAATAGTTTACCGCAGGCATAAAAAAAAAAAAAAAATTAAAAGGATGGTAAGACCTAATAGTCTTCAGATGTCCCAGGCAGCACCAACGGCAATGCTCGTATACATGTTACAAAGTTGAAGTTTAAACATGTAAATATTTTTTTTTTTCTTCCATAGTTGGCAGATTTAAGGTCACGTATCTTGTGACTTGGCAGGCATCTTTTCTGTAGGATCAATAAAGCTATAAAAGTGTTCACGTACCCTCTGTAAACCTCTCTACCCCGCCCAGATGCCCACCAGCCATCCTCTGAAAATCCTGGTGTGCCCATGGATAGTTTCATTCTGTACCTCAGTATAATTCATAACACATATTTTTCAAGAGTGTGGGGGAAAAGTTTCTGGCCAAAATCTATTAACTATTCAGGCTGAATTATTGTGGGGGTTTTTCTGGCTCTTTAGTGCAAAGGCCAAATGCATGAGGCATCTCATCTGATCTACAGCAGATAATTATAAACCATTTTATTTTAGCACTATGGAATGTTGTGTCCTTAAATGTATGTGTGAATTATACTTACGCAGTTATGGTCTCAGTTTTAAAATTCAGATGCTTCAAATTAGAAAATGCCATTTTAGGGACTTGAGATACAGTTTAAAAAAACATCAGATGTACTTGTCAGGAATTCACATTTTTTCAACTGAGCAGAATATAAAGATTATGGGCATTTGAAATCTCAGATCTATTATTCTAGGACTAATGTTATGAATTCAGAACAAAGTATCAGTGAGAACTGCTGTTTTCCCAGCATTTTGCGTATTTAGCCGTTTAGCGAAGTACCTCCGTTTGGCCTCATGAGGTTAATTTAAGAATCATGCCTTTGTAAAACAGCTCAAAATGTGTCTATTTTAATAAGGGCATACAAGGGAAAATGTCTGCAGCTGTGTCTGTTCCACATACAAATTAATACGAACAGCTTTTTAAACAGTTGGGACTATCTTCTGGGTGCCGTTCCTCTGCTGGTTTTGCTTTGACATGCAAGTTTGCTCTGATGGTGCTAATGGAAGAGTGGGAAAGTGAATTTTTGTTACTATTACAGACTAATTTCACAGAATCACAGAATCAGTACGGTTGGAAAAGACCTGTAAGATCATCGAGTCCAACCTGGGGGGGGGGGGAACAAAACAAACAAAAAAAAAAAACACAACCACAAAACCCACGCCACACAACAACAATAACAAGCCACAACCCACCCAACACCACACAGCACCATGTCCATCAAGCTACATCCCACAATGCCACATCCACACGCTCCTTGAATACCTCCAGGGCGGGTGACTCTACCACCTCCCTGGGCAGCCTATTCCAGTGTTTCACCACTCTCTCAGTGAAGAACTTTTTCCTAATGTCTAGCCTGAACCTCCCCTGTCGCAACTTGAGGCCATTTCCTCTAGTCCTGTCACTAGTCACTTGGGAGAAGAGACCAACACCCACCTCTCTGCAACCCCCTTTCAGGTAGTTGTAGAGAGCGATAAGGTCTCCCCTCAGCCTCCTCTTCTCCAGGCTAAACAACCCCAGCTCGCTCAGCCGCTCCTCATAAGACTTGTGTTCCAGACCCCTCACCAGCTTCGTCGCCCTTCTCTGGACACGCTCCAGCACCTCAATGTCCTTCTTGTAGTGAGGGGCCCAAAATTGAACACAGTATTCGAGGTGCGGCCTCACCAGAGCCGAGTACAGAGGCATGATCACCTCCCTGCTCCTGCTGGCCACACCATTTCTGATGCAAGCCAGGATGCCGGTGGCCTTCTTGGCCACCTGGGCACACTGCTGGCTCATATTCAGCCGGGTGTCGATCAACACCCCCAGGTCCTTTTCTGCAGGGGAACTTTCCAGCCACTCATCCCCAAGCCTGTAGCGTTGCCTGGGGTTGTTGTGGCCGAAGTGTAGAACCCGGCACTTGGCCTTATTGAACTTCATCCGGTTGGCCTCAGCCCATCGATCCAGCCTGTCCAGATCCCTCTGCAGAGCCTTCCTACCCTCAAGCAGATCAACACTCCCTCCCAACTTGGTGTCATCTGCAAACTTGCTGAGGGAGCACTCTATCCCCTCATCCAGATCATCAATGAAGATATTAAACAAGACCGGTCCCAAAACCGAGCCCTGGGGGACTCCACTTGTGACCGGCCGCCAGCTGGATTTCACCCCATTCACCACAACCCTCTGGGCTCGGCCATCCAGCCAGTTTTTTACCCAGCGAAGAGTGTACCTGTCTAAACCACAGGCCGCCAGCTTCTCTAGGAGAATACTGTGGGGAACAGTGTCAAAGGCTTTGCTGAAGTCCAGGTAGACAACATCAACAGCCTTCCCCTCATCCACTAGGCGGGTCACCTGGTCATAGAAGGAGATCAGGTTGGTCAAGCAGGACCTGCCTTTCGTGAACCCGTGCTGGCTTGGCCTGATCCCTTGGGTAACCTGCACGTGTCCCGTGAGCGCCCTCAAGATGAGCCTCTCCATAACCTTCCCCGGCACCGAGGTCAGGCTGACAGGCCTGTAGTTCCCCGGATCCTCCTTCCGACCCTTCTTGTAGATGGGATTTCAAACCCTCTGATCTCTGTAAACCTTTTCTTTGTCATTAGTTGATGTAGGATTAAGCCTCAGCAGAAGAGCTGTTTCGTGGCCCTCTGGGGAGTAACGTTGGACAGGCAGCACAGAGATCTTTCTTTCGTTGGGCTTTGTAAACAAAGTCAGGACTTTAATAGAGATGCTTGATCTGTGGCTAGCTGACGATTAATCATTTAAAAGTAATTAAAGTTGAACCTCAAAGGTAAGCAGTCTGTTTAGAAAGAGGTCTGAAACAGCCACAGAACCAAAAATTCACCAGAAGTTTTCACAGCAAGGTGTAAAAAATGTGCAAAACCAGGCTCTTGTGAAAGATTCTTATTATGCTCCTTACTGCTCAGCCTCACCCGGGAATACTTAATATTTCTTAAGTGTTATTACTGAAGTGTATGAAGAAATGAAGAAAGTTTAAAACCAAACAGAAAAGTAATAAAAAGGAATCTCCTGGACCAAATGTGTCTCTATATATTGCAATTGCTTGATGAAGGATCGTGACTCACTATAGGTTCAGTTCTTAATATAGTAAACTTTTCTTAAATTTGTCTTTGTGGAAAACATTCCTAAGGGAGGGGGAAAAAAATAAAATCCCACGCTCATCCTCTTTGAATATTAACAAAAGCACCAGTTTCAGCTGTCAGGATATCTGTATGTGCCTGATGTTTTGGTGACCCAACATATGTATATATTAATGTAGTTTTACTATGTATAAACAAGAAACCACTGGCACAAAAAGACTAAGGCATTTGTTCTGCAGGGACTGTGCTGTGTATTGTGACACTTTGCGTTTATTTTATTAAGCATGAAGCTTGGGAAGGGTTTGTTACCATTCTGTTGGCTTCCCGAAGCTTTGGAGCTGGTTCCGTCATCAAGGCGAGAATAGTGGTACAAGACGGATGAAGCTGGGTACCAAGCAGATGATTTTTCATGCTTGATCTTCAAAGCAAGGATTGGCATTTGCAAACAGTTATACAGAACTTTCATATGTTTGTTCTGCAGAAGCTAAACGTAGAACAAGATATTTAAAACTGGAGAAAACCTACTAACTTCTCTTGTAGGTATAGGTTTAGGTACCGGTCAGTGTAAAAAAATCGGTGGTACCAGGATGAGTTTAAGCATGTGTCTGGAATTAAAGTTGTGCTTTTTTCTTTGTACTAGCAATAACGACTTACTGTTAAAATTTGTTGTTTAAAAAGGGTGTTGGAGAGCAGTCATTCTGAGAAAAATCTAGAGGTTGCATGCACGATATTGCGAATTATATGTGTAAATAGTATATATAATGTATAAATATATATATTGGGCGTATGCACGCACACACTCTATACTGCAAATTAAAGGGAATTCAACACAATTTATTCCCACATTGCAATCACTGACTTGTGTGGAAAGCAGGAAATACTTGTTTTTCACTTGGCTGAATAATGACCAAGAGATGTAACAGAGCTGGAGTTTATACAACAAGCAGAAGAAAAACAATATCCTCTCCAGCAAAAAGAATCCAAACACACCTTATCTTCCCCTCCTGTTTGCTGGGGGAGAACAAGTGGCAGCAACCGCAGTCATCAAAGTAGGCAGCACTCGCTGTGGACAGGATATGGTTGACGGAGAGATAATTAAATCCTTTTCTCTGGCTGCCTAAGCCTGCTTTCAACTCCATAACACAGATAAAAATGTCTTTCCTTTGCAGAAGCTCTCAGTCTGGTCTCTGCTGCGTAAAACCAAGGCTTTGTCAGTGTGAAAGCTTTTCATGAAAGTGTTCATGAAAAGTCTCCCAAGTCATCCTGGTTCCCTCATCTCCAGATCCACGGTGCAATCTCACTGGTGTTTTTTACAAAGCTGACCAGCACATATAGACTTCAAGAGAGTCAACTGAAGCCACTTTTTTCTGCAGTCAAGTGCCCAATGACCTGGAAGTCCTTTACACAAATTAGCCTGTTACCTTGAGATGCCCCAGACATCTTCATTTGCTGCTCATCCAGGTGAGCTCTTCTCTAAGCAATGAGGCCATGCTAGAAAGTTACTTCGGGAGTTAGAGATGTCAGTGTGTTCCCCTGGACTATAAAAAACACGATACGATAACACTTGGTTATGCAGAAATGCAATGAAGAACACAATTTTTGTATCTGTCATGGTTTTATTTAATTAACTGGCACTACTCTAATCATCAATTAATCGCCTGAATTTTGGATGGTACTTCATCGACTCAGGCCAGCATAATGCTGTTTTTTCTGTTAGAAACATAATTCACGTTTGTCATCTATTTTATTATGCAGGACTTATTATCTGTAAGGGAGCATCAGGCTGTGTGCTAAGCTTTCTCCTGACATGTGTCCCGAGAGACTTTCCCTGGACTGTCTGTCCTGAGTCACTGCAATGTGTTGTGAATTCTCTTAGGCCCCGATCCAGGAAAGCACTCAGGCATGTATATAACTTGACGATCGCAGCTCCAATTGTTCATTGACATCAGTGGGAATACTGACGTAATAAAAATTATGCACATGATTAAGTGCTTGGCTGGGCAAAGGCCTGAGTTAATTCTCTTTTGTAAGCAGATTTGGACACAAATTGACACTACATTTCTGTTTTCTTTTATTTATTATAGGATTTTAGGGCGGAGGTAATTTAATCACCCATCAAAGACTTTGGCAAACACAAACATTAGAACAAAACATTTAAATGTAATTATAATAGAGCTTGTCAAAAACACTTAGTGTCATGTAGTTAAGACGTTACTGGGCCTAAACTCTGTTAGCTTGAGGTACCTGAGAACTTCAAGGAGTGCTTGGAAGTAGATGATTAAATATAAAATAGCAGCAGAAGAAAATGTTTCTTCCCTCTGGTTAATAAACCAAAGGAATAATCTGTCTGTGTGAAGAAGCAAGCAGAAAACTCCAGCTATATTCAGCACAGAGAACAACTCATTAGCTGGTGCTGGGGTTTTTTTTGGTGGTTGTTCCTTTTGTTATTTTGGTGTAGAAAATTGTTTTCACTATTCCATAAAATGTGCTATACCAAAGTGCCCACAAAGGTAAAGTTAATGAAAGTAAAACGTGCCTGGGAATCGCTGCATAATTGAGAGGTGACGCCAGTGCTCTCCACTGATTCTTATTGGCCTCTCTGAGCAAGAAGTATTTGCTTGTACTTTGATAATCACCTCCAAAATATTAATAAGTGAACTCCGCTGCAGTCTCTTCTTTATATTCTCTTCCTATACCAGGCAATATTTTATCTCCATATGAAAAAAAAAAATGAATATGCAAATACATGCATTTATATGTATTGTCACCTGTTCAGTATGACTAAGCTGTATTCAAGTCATCATCTTTCTGCATCATGGCAAGTGTCTTTATTCCTTCCTGTTCAAATTACCTTTCCTGTTTCAAGACCAGGTGTAAAACTAACCCGCAGCTTTGGAGGAACCCCCGTGGCTTTAAGCTAGCTGAGGATGTGCTGTATATATTCTTTACCTCTATCTATGAAACTGCGGTGCTATATGAAATTGTTGGCACCTGAGTGAAATGTTGATACCTGTATTTGAGCTGACTGCGTTTTGCTCTGTACTTACTTCAGCGATGTCAAGGTGCTGTTGGTGGAGGGAAGGGGGGAGAGGCTGGACGCGTATGCGTTTGATCCAGTGCTCCGTAAAATGACCGTGTTCCTGTGTCTGATTACTCTGTGCAAAGTTATGATTATTTCTGAGATGCTTGCATTTATTAAATGGGTGTGGGCTTTTGTTTAAAAAAAATAACGTGTATGACAGGCTCAATTTTCAAGACACACAGGCAATAATTCTGCACTAAACAAAAGGCTGGCATAGCTGACGTGGGTAAATGCCTATTACTAGAAAATACTAAGTGAATTGTTTGGCTTTCTTTCAAAACTTAAAAGCAGTAGTGCTTTCTCTTGGAGCTGAATGCTTGCTAAAGGTTTTGGTTTTTCCCTAGCTGTTTTTTCCTCTGTTTCACTGATGGCAAGAGAAAGTAGAGCTGCATTTGTCTTTGCATCATTTTATGAAGCTTATGGTACTATTTCAGTAAGATGGTTTCTGCAAACAGAGCAATTGAGGCTTGCTTTTGTTTTTGAAACAAATGTATATTTTAAATTGCCTTTATTCATGGTATTATTTTTTATTTGTCATACTTCCAAGCAGTAAGTTGTCTTCATGCAGTAGCATAAAGTTATCTGGCTACATGAAGTGGTTGGAGCTGGTGACATGACTGTCACGAACAGCAGGCATGTGCCTCATTTAGCTGTTTGCACCTTTTCTCCTCTAGTCCCTTAGCCTTTTCTGGTAGCTGTCTCCAAACTATTAGCAGGGACACTGAATTCAATACACTTAATTCAGATTGGTGAGCTGACCTGCAGCTGCTAGCGGCAGTGTTGAAGATTCTTTTTTTTTTATTTTTTATTTTTAATTTTTTATGTCGCGTGTTGCTGGAAGGGATAGTTGAGAAATGCTAGTGCCTTGTGACTCAGTGCTATTTGTGACTATATATTACTTCATGGTTCTTCTAATGGTTTAGTAGTATCACTTCGTCATACACCACAGGTTTTGTGAGAAGACATAAAAAAAAAAAAATCTGTTTCCCAATAGTTTTGTAAATAGAAGTGTAGAGGAAAAAGAAAAGATATTGGCAGTTTCTACCCTCTCAAATACATTATTGGGCTTTATACCCTAGGAGGTTTGTGCCATTTGGTTGTAATGTCTGCTTTACTGCCCCAGGAGAGCTCTCTTTCTCCACAGTTGCTATTGAATGCATTGGTTCTGGTTCACCAGGTCAGGCCTGGTTTTATGGCATGACAAGGTGTTCAGCTCTTGCGAACGCCTCGGTGGTGCATGCGTGCAGACGAGGAACCTGGTCGCTCTGCTGTCCTGCCCAGGAGGAGCTGTGGAAATTCATCCCATGATTCCTGAGCCAAATCCACAGTTGAGGTGGGTAAGGTATTTGAAAATTAGTTTCAAGCTGCATTAACTCAATAGCAAATTTGCCTGTCGATATTAAATTGAGAAAGTTATTTGGTCTTTCTACTTGAAGAATGGATCGAATCCCTGAATAAGTCACTCTGATGGTTAATTGCCTGCAGAAACAAAAAGATGTGACCTTTTCCCACTCTCAGCCTAGCTTCGCTTTTCAGGCAGTAGCTCTTGTGCCAGACTTCTGTTTGGACAGCTCTTGCATTTTCTCCCAATTAATTCCCATCTGGATTGCTGGAAGTAATAAATCAAGATTTTGGAAAACCGAATGGTATTAGTCTTTTGGGGAGGAATGAATAAAGTGAGGTAGTTATTGGTGGTGCAGCTTTACAATCCAATTTGCTATCTATCTGCTGCTCTCTGGCAGATGGAAAAATGAGCCGAGAAACCCACATTTTTCAGTGTAGCCTTGTAAGACACATTTAACCTGAATATATGAACTTGGTGATCCCAACAGTTTTGGGAAAGGAAAGCTGTCAACTCTCCTTCAGTCTAGCAGTACCTGGTAGTCGAAATATAACCAGGTCCAGAGCTCAGGTCAGCGCAACTGGTTTTCATTTCGTGTAGCAAAAGCAATGTGCGTATTCGCTTGAGATTTTTTGATTATTTGGAAAATGTTCTCTGCATAGTACTGTGCAGTCACTATCACTTTTTTACATGTGTTATGAAAAATCACAAATAGCCATGTTCAATCTGTGAAATCTTGCTGTTCCTTTCTGCTTCTTCAACAATTTTGTCATCGTGTCATCTCCTAAAGATGTAGTTGCTATTGACGGTCAGCAGGACACAGCTTTAGTGTTACTTGGGTGATTTTGAAAATGAGATTCATTTTTTTAAAAAACAAAAACACTTTTCTAACTAAAGTCAGCACCAGATACAAATTTTACTTGCCACTTCAATACAGAAACAGTTTGCTGTGTTTGCCAGAGGACAAGATACATCTCAGAGATGACACTTGCTGATTGTGAGTGAGAAGGACATCTTTTTAAATTGGGGAATGTTGTTTTGCTGATGGAAATATTACACACTGCTGCCAGTGGGAGGGGAGACAGTTTGTGTGAGAGAAGGAATATCCAGTAATAGCTTGAATCCCCTCGGGGTCAGTTGGAATATTTTACAGTGAAGAGGCGCCGACCCTATCATGAAAGCCTCAGGTTATACTGACTTTTGCTCATACTGCTCAGCAGTAGTGCACAGAGGTCAACATATCAGATTCTGACCTAATTCTTAAAGAACAATATTAAGTTTTCCATGAGGTACCCAGAGTCAGCTATATAGCTCTTAATGGGCAAAGATTCCAAAATAAATTTAAAGAGATGGTAAGTGATAAGCTTATGACTTTTTTTTTTTTAAAAAAAAAAGCTTTCACACTGTGCCTAAGTTGGGGGGGCTTCCGAGTACCTAAAATTGCTCTTTAATTGGTGTACAGGCAAAGCCTGTGGTTCAGGGGAATGTGCTGTTGGATTCCGTGACTGTGGATAAAGTTCACGCCAGCGTTTTAGTTTCCTTCTTTGTGTCATCGCCTTGCTTGGGTTATGTGTAACCACCACTTTGCCTATCCAGAAGTGTGGTTGTGGTATACGTATTGACAACTTTAAAACTATGTACTGTGTTAGCCAGGATCCAACTTAAATAATTGAAATTGTGCCATTTGATACAAGACTATTGGAATAAATTGTCATAGCTCTTTTGGAGCGAAAACCTCCCAATAATTTCTAAAAAGAATTTGAGAAAAATTGGAATGTGCTTTTTGTCAGGTACAATACCCGTTTAATGTTGCAACACAGTTTGTCTGGGTATCAGATGATCTCCCTTGCCCTGCAAAATATAACATCCTCCTAATTTATAAACATACCCACAAGCAAACAAAAACCACTACCACCACCCCTTTTTTTAAATACTGTTGTAATTCTGCAGCGAGCCATGAAAGGTTTTGCTGTGGTACCTAAGGAAACCAGTGGTTTCTCATTGCCAGCCTTCTCTGCTCCTGGTCATGTGGTGGAGGCGGAGGTGGGTACATCTCAGTTTACACACTTATCTCATCATTGTCATGAGTCCATCCAGCCTTGCCGCAAACATGGACACAGCGTCCTTTCTGGATGGAGTACAACATTGTCAAATTCTGTACAAACAGCCTTAATGAATGTGAGTCACTTTTTATTCTTGGAATTCATTTCTGCACTGCAAATGGACATAATTATGTGGCTAAATTGAAAGGAGCCATAAACAAAACAGAACCATCAACCAAGTCCTGCAGGAAGCGATCAGCTAAGAGCCTCGCCATCGCCGGCTTGTGGAAAAAGCAAGGGCTATCAGGAGACTCATGGGAAACAGAAAGAGGATGGTGAAATAGCAGTTTGGGCTTCACGTGCAAGGACAGCAAGTAGGAGTCGGGGTACAGCAGCTGCGATAGTCCCGGGGCTGCAGTCCATGTAGGAACGTGGCGGGCCACCTGCAGAGCCTGCGGCACCCTGTGCACCTCTCAGCCTTGGTGTTCCCCCTTGCCTTCACCCGGCAAGTTGTGCCATGAGACTCTCCTAAGTGAGAGGTTTCTGCCTTCTACATCACCGGGGCTTGCCGGGCGTGTGGTCCTAGGTGGGAAGCCTTGGAAGTGGCTGAGGCATTTAGAAGTACAAAAGCTATTTGTCGGCTCATTTGCTTTACCTGAGCACAGAGCTTGCTTTTTTAATTGCATCCTTGGTGGTAGGATGTGTTAGTCATGGAACAGAGGGATCGGGTGTATGTAATTTTTCTTTGGGTTGCTGTGTCCCTCCGTTCCTGTACAGTGTGTACTCTGGTTTTTGCAAGGTGGCTTCAGCCTATTTATGAACCTTCAGGCTGGCATCACAGTTGCTCAGTGTGGATTGTGGGAGACTTCTAAACCCGTCCATCTACTCATCTGATAAATATAGGAGGGCAGAGGACAGGAAGGTGTGATGGAAGGCAAAAAAGCAGTGAAAGCTGAAATACAGGTTAAAAATCATAAGCTTTTCTCTGTGTGCAAAGTGAGATTCTGTTTTATACTCCAGGGTCATAAGAAAAAGGAGATTTGTTATTCTTTAAAGCAGCCGAGCCCAGGTGTGCCTCCGAACAGAGAGCGCAATGCTGCTGAAGCAGGCTGTCCTGCTCGGCAGCGTGTGTCTGCGGTTTATCTCCATCAGAAGAGACTTCCTCTCTCAAGTTCCTTCAGTAGCTAAAAGGAGGCGAGGCCGGAGCGTGGCATTTGTCCATGCATTTATCTTCCCATGGCCTCTTTCTTCATTCCCTCAGATCAACATATTGGCAGCGGCTGTGAGTCATGTTACCCTGAACTGGCACTGGCAGCAGTAGGAGGGCAAAGAGGCGATTGTGCTCCCTCCTTCGCACCGGTTCCTCTGCCAGTACGGCATTCAGAGCACTACAATGGGATATTGTGCCGCCGGGATTGCGTGCTACTGTTTTGATGGGGTGGGGAAGGGGTCATTATTTTTGTACAGTGGGAGCTGGCAATCTGGAACAAACTGCTTTAGAAAGCTCCCAACTTCCCTTTCATTATTACCAAAATAAGAAATGTATTATGCGGCAAAAGGACTCCATGCTGCTTATGTTGTGGAGGGGTTTTTTTCCACCCTTGTCAGATATTTTTACCAAGCGAAAAAGGCTCAGGAAACCCTTTAAGGAATGTTAGCGTTCAACCTGCTGTGGGGGGAGGATGTGCTACTAATGGTCGGTAATTATACCTTTTTTTTTCCCAAGGAAATTCACAAATCTGACTTCTTTTTCTTTGGGAAGGAAGAAATCCCTTTGTGTGTGGTTAAATGGCTAGTGTGCTTCAGAGCAAGCCTGCAGATGCATTGTTTGGAACCAGAAAGAAGTGAAGGGTGGCAGCCTGATTACTGAGCTGAGATGCCTCTAGAGACAAGTAAGGTGCCCACATCCGTGTACGGGTTTCTTAGCAAATCAGCCAGTTCAGCTCCAGGAACTCTTAGGAACCCTTGATAAAAACAGAGATATCCAAGAGTTTGAAGTTTTAGTAAACAAAAGAGGAAAATCAATATTGTGTATTAAGGACACGATCATTATTAGCAGTGAATAGACATGTCAGTGCCCGCTGTGCGCAGTGTTCCCGTGTCAGCCAGACTTTGGCTGGGATGCCAGAAGTGTCCGCATTGAGGTTTCCAGGTCCCAGATTTACTTACCTTTCTCTTAGGAGTGTGAAGAGCTGATGGTGCCATTGACCCTCATCCTCCCCTTCCATCCCCTCACCATCCTCACTTGCAATGGCCTCAGATTTCCTCCAGTGAACTATAAAGACAAAGCGATAAGGCAGTTCCTGCACACCTTGACCTTTGATGGTCATACAGTACAAATCTATTATTGGAGTTTTGTCTTAGAAATTGGCCTGAAGTTTTGCAATAGCTTTTTCAATACAGGGGACTCAGTGATGCTCTGTTCCAAACATATAAAGCACGTACCTGTTTTTTATCTCCTTATATTTTGGGGATATTTGTGAGTTCACTGTAGTTTTGAATAATCTCCCTAGCAGTGTGACAACTATATCCCTGGCTAGTTACTGAGTTTATTGAGATTTGAGAGGCATTCTTCAACATAAGCAGCACTTTAGGTAGTTGTTTGTGCTGTGTCATTTTAGGAATGCCATAGTGCCATTTCACCAATCTTTTACATAGGTTAATAAAAATACAAGTCTACTGAATATCCAAAATTGTGGCATGTTAATGGTTTGTTGTTTGTCAAGATTACAGATAGGTGTCAAAATCTCTTCAGGTTTTTAGGAGCTAGGTTATGCTTTAGGGCAGAGCCGTGTGTTGAAGCTGCCCTGTTCTCCAGAAGCAGTGTGCTGCCGAGCGCAGGAGAAGCCAGGAGGGGCCAGAGCTGGGTGCACGTCTCCCAGCCAAGGGCTGGAGGACTTCGGTGGGTGCTCAAGGGAGACTCTTCTCCCTCTTGGTCCTGTAGTCCATGGCAAACCATGGTTAACAATTAATTTGAGACACAGGGAAGGAAGTAGTCTTGGAAAGTAAAGAAAACAGAAATACATAATTTTGTCGTGTTTTTAGCATGTTACATAAAACAACATGTGCTCCCGCATGAGCTGCCAGGTTATGGTTTGTATTTGCTCTGTTTTCTCTATATTCAGATCTTTTTGTAAAGTGCAACTAAAACGTAGCTGAATGCATAACTATTGCTGTCACTTGTTCAGGGGGGTCTTTTACTTTGCCTGTGCATTCATGTATTTGGTTTGTTCATATATGTAAACCAACGAGACTAAGCCTGTCTGCACGCGTAGGTTCCTGCTAGCACAGTTACTCTTAAACATTAACACTTGCAACAGGCTATTTTTTATAGCTAGCACACACTTCTTTTATGTCTGGGTAAGGGAACTTGTTGTAACTCTAGGTGTCAGGTGACACTGGTTCTTGGCTAAGGCACCTTCTCAGTGTTGAATACTGTTTGACTTTTTATCAGCACCTTGGTTCACTGCTCATTCTGTTGTTCTCCAGAGTGCTCCCATTGTATCTCCGACTGCATTATTTCTGCAGCCAGCAGCCTGCACCGCACAGGTATGCTTCGCTAGCTCCTCTCATGCCAACAGGAGATTTGTGCACGCTAATGTGCACGCTTTGGGAGTGTGCTTTGAAGCAAATCTCCCCTGTTTCATGTCGCAGAGCAGGCTTGGCATATACAAACTGGATGAAAGTAAAATAGGTGGTCCAGGTGTGGTCCAGGTGCATACCTAGTGTGCGCCCACCGTTAGTGGGTGTTCATCTACACCGTAAGTAGACCCTCTCCTCACCCCTGAGATACATAAGAATTGAAACTCAGGTTTTCAGCACCAGCTGGAGCTTTGCACTACAGATCTGCTCCAAGCATCCTCACTGCTTGCTAACGTACAGGTAGCCAGAGATATCTTAAGCTTTTTCCCTCCTTTTTTAAGTTAAGGCATCCTGTGCTGGACTTCTGTAATAGGTGATGTTAATTGCACTGATAGAGCCCATTTCTTCTTGCTAGCAGTATTATACATGCTCAACTTGTAGTCACTGGACTTTGCATTTATGGCTGCTTCAGGATTCATTGTGCTTGACCGGTGCTTGCACAGGAAGGTAGAGCTGGGAGAGATTTATCAGGTCTTTAGGTCCTGGACCCCATAAGCATTGCCTCTTCTAAGGAAACATGGTAGTGAAATAAATAAAGCATTGAGTTGGAAATCCAGGTTGTGTCATTGGACTGGTAAGCTCTCTTGACTGCTAGAGCGTGGCCAGGTTCCTCTCCTAATAGATGTTCTCGTTTGCCTGTGAGGATGTGTGTCAGTTTGTGTACAAAAGGCACTTAACCTCTTGCATCTTAATATGCAATCTTTGCCAAATAAATAAACTGGTACCTGATAAACATGCAAATTCTGCTTAAGATGTCAGGCTAAATTTAAGGTCACTCTTACCTCTCAAATTTCTTTTCTCTTTCAGTGTGGGGGAGCCACATCTGATTGTCATTTGCATGTCTGATATACGCCCTGTCTCTTGTGGTACTCTTAAATAATACTAGCATCATATCTCAATTTAGAGAGACTAAGTGCTGCAAAACATATGGCTGGTAGATAATCATAAAAGCATAAAAATTGCCAACATTCGGCAAGGGATGTACAAAACCACACAGGACTTTCTGTAAGAAAATGAGAGCATTGCACAGTGGCGCAGGTTCTGCGTAACCGCTTCCTCCTCACTTCAGTGCCTGATGCCATTTCAGGCTTTCTTATCTAAGCCTTCATACCCATGTAACCTTACACCAGCTGTTCTTGGAGTAGTGGGAAAAGAATTTCTTTTACTCGGTCTCATTTGCTTGTCTGTTGGTATTGAGGAGGGGCAGATCATAGGGGCATCAGATTTTTTCATTTTGTGGGAGGGATTACGATCTGGCGCCTGTTGGAGTCAAGGAGATGACATTGTCTTTTCACGGATTTACGCTGACGTGCGTGAGATCCTCTGGGCTAAGCCTGTAGCCTTTTCCCTGTCAAACACCCCTTACCTTCAGAAGCTCTTCCCTGAAGAAGCCCAACTTCACCCCAGTAGTTCTGTGAGCCCACCAGCCACTCTCCTCTCCCTGTAAGTTTGCCGTTTTCCCACAGGTTTAAAACCTCTTTTCTCCCCTCCATTTGCCAGTGTGAAATAATAGGATTGTTCCAGTGGGAAAGGAAATGTGTTTTGACACCATTGTGTCAGAGTGCCACTTTGAAGGTGATTTGTTTAAGTTGTGCTAAGTTCCTGTTGGCATTTCTTTGAGGTTATTATCATTTTGTAAACATTACCGAGTAGGCTGCAGAGTGCCAACTGCTTTATGTTTTCTGTTAAATAAAACATACAGTACAGCCTGTTCACATGAACCAACCTCCAGTGCCCGCACTGTTTTGCATTTTTGGGACCAGCATCTGCAAAAAAGACCGAATTTGTGATAGGAGCTGTGAGGCTGTGGTCACCCCAGCGGAAGGGCAGGTCCTGACACGCAGGGTGACTCAGGCTGGAAGGGGAATGATTCCTTCTCCTTCCACACAGATCTGTGGCTCTGAGTTGTAAAAAAAAAAAAAAATAATAAAATGAGGAGTTAGGGAAGCCCTGGTTTTGTCTTATCTTACCCACTATGGGCTGCGGACTTCAGGTGTTATCTCGGAGTAAGAAAATCCCTAATTTTTACATTTTTATAAACACTGTCCATACTTAATTTTTTTTTCCCAATAAACACATCTGTGTTTATAGTAGGTGATAGGGATCGCTAAGGATTCCTTTTCACACCCTGAGACCCGACGGCAGCAGCACAGCAGCTCCCCCAGCTGCGCAGGAGCTACAGGAATGCTGGGCCAGCTCCTGGGTGACCTTACTGGCCCCAGGCTGGGACGACCCAGAGCAGGCAGGCAGTGCTGGACACCTGCGTTGCTCACTGCTGGAGGGTCAGGGCTCCCACGTGAGATGCGTGGGAAGGTCAGTATGTGTCCCTTCCTTATGTGCTGCACTGAGATCATGTGCCGCTACAATTATGGTCCTGTCAAGTACCTGTCAAGGGAGCAGGACCAGTAAATGAACCGTACATAAGTTATTGAACATCAAAGGATTTATGAGTTGCCACATTTTCCATTTGAAAGCTAATGTATCGTAAGGAATGACGACAGGCAGGAGAAAGTTATTTTAGTTCTGGGTTTTTAACAGCTGTTCCTATCAGTCCTCTTATGGTGGTCAACCTTGCCAGCCAGAGGGACCATGCGGCCCCTTCCAGCAGCAGGCACACGCGATGCTCTCTCTTGTCCCCTGTAACTAGTCGGACGAGGCCGACGGCTTTGTACTTGCATGTTGAATCTAGTGCTTCTGGGAAGCTTTGGACTGAGATATATTACAGGCTGGATAAATTCATCCTGCCTCCCCCCCGCTTTATGTCATATAATGGTGACAGAAAAAACGGCACTAGGAAAAGGCTGCTATTGTTAAAATAATTAATCTGGCTGATAGCCTCTTCCTAAAGGGCCCTTGGGAAAGAGGACTGCCAAAAGTAGGCTGCAGGCTGGGTGAATTTGCATAGTGTGAAAGGTGGGACATTTAATAATAAATCTGTATTTGTTATCTTGGCCTCTTACAATGAAATGGAAGTACCGCCAGTGCTTTGACGTCCAGAGTAAATGCGCTACAGTATTTACTGTAGTAGGCTAAAATAGTCTTTCATGGGGGAGTTAAAACAAAAATGAAAATAAAAAAGAAAAGGGCATTAAAGCAGGGTATTGTAGAGTAAGTTTTGAAATGCTGAAAATCGTGAGTTTCTCTAGTTTTGGTTTCTGGAAGTCTTGAAAAGATTAGCATAAATTTGGTAACATGAAGGATAAAGCCTGTTGTTAAAAGCGGTGGCAGTGAATCCAGCACAGTATAAATTTAATAATCTGCTTCTGCTACTTTTCATAATATTTCCTTGACAGAATTATCTCCTCTGAATTTAAGTCCAAATCACCTCCCTCCACAGATTTTTATGTCTGTCACTGCTTTTTGAGCATAAGTGGCCATTTAGAAAGATACCCAGACTTCACATAAAGATGCTTAGTGGTGGCATATCCATCATGTGTCAGGTGTGTGACTGACTACTGCCATACGGTCACTAGCGTCATGTTCAGTATCACATCATTTATCACCTGTGAATCAAGGCTTCATCTGTGGATAAACAGTAACTACTGATTATGGCATGTAATTAGAAGTTGTTCTTGAACAGTAGTTGGGCTACTCATTCTAATGGCTTTTATATCGAACATGTGACATATTCCAAGCCACGGAAGTTTCTAGTTTTAAAAGGCAGCATTGCCCAGCTAGGTTGGTGTGGTTCATGTCTACAAATGTTGTGCAACATCTCCAGTCCCTTGTTTTCCTGCAAATGAAGCAACAGGATGGTTATTGTCAGCAGCGTATCTGCTGTCAGTGTAGGAAAAAGTAAGCTTTCAGCATGCAAAAAGATACTGCTTATGTGGGTGATAGTAGGAAACTTTTTTTATCCTCTCCTCTTGTCTTCTGAACTTACTGAAACATTACATGTAGTGCTGGGGAAGGTACTTTGTTTAAAACTGTAGCTGGCTGATCTCTCAAGTACTCTTCCCTGCGCCTGTGATGATTTTAAAGCTGCTCTGTTACAGTCTATTAACACCCTATCAAGTGTGGGCTTCGTGGCTTGTTTAGCGCATGACTGTGTTGGGTTACACCGTCAAAGGTTATGGGAAAAACAAGCAGAAAATGAAACAATAGCTCAGGATGGCCACCCCCCAGTAAGCAAGTCCAGAACTACGGGAGAGTGCCCCGGTTATTAACAGGGACGGGCTGATTTCCAGCCTTCAGCCAGATTGCACAACGCCTGGTGCCACGCAGGCAGAAGCCAGTCAAGCACGGCGTACGGAGCAGGGGGACGTGCTATCTAGACGTCAAGGAGGCAGTTTCAGATACGCTGGCTAGACTTGTCGAGCCAAGATGCACATGGAAATTACTATCTTAAAACCTTTGTCTGTAAATGTTTTATCCCACTGTTCAGAATAACCACTGTTTTGATTTCAGCAGTGCATTCACCAGCTGTCACTGGCTGCTATAGAGAGGAACCAGAGGTGCCGGCTCAGCCCAGATGCTTAAGCACAATTAATATACAGGCTCTACAGCACAGCGTTTAGAAGGGAGGGTTGTAGCGCAAATTTCAGTGCAGTATCGCCATACTTAGACAGTTATTAGTATTGCTATTCTGCTTTCCTACTCATTTCTTTACTTACTGTGACTTTCCTCATCTTTGTATATCCCCATGTCCCCATAACTGTCCAATATGTTATAAATCTCTTGTCATTATTTAGAATAAGTGCTTCTCCATATACATGTCTGTGGTTCCTTGGCCCACTTCACTGACAGATGCTTAGGGGCAAATCTTCAGCTGCTAAAAATAGAGCTCCAAGCAACAGTGATAATTTACACCAGCTGAGGATCGGCCACTTGTGCCTTATCTTAAAATATCCATCTCTGAGAAGCAATTTGTTACTTAATGAAGAAAATGCTCCTAGTCATCTATTTCTCATTTCAAAACACCATGAACGTCGTTGGTTTTATTTTAGACGAGGCTTTGTTTTTAATAGGAGCAGTGTTGTGTAATCTGGACCGTAACACATGTTCATGAAAGGGTATTTGAAATAAGTATTTTATTGCTTCTTAAAATTTTTAAAGAAAAACATTCTGCATTTTGCTATGAGATACATAAATGCTTCATACCTGCCAAATCTTTCTGGTTGGGAGGTATCCCTTCCACATTTTGGCAGGATAAGTGTAGTTTTCCCCCACCATTTTCCAAAATCCTCCTTGGAACCAAGTTATATAGCTGACTTCAAACATGTTCTCCATTTTAAAACGTTGGTAGGTGGGATAATTTTGTAGTGTACTTGGAATCCCTCCTCATAGAAATTAATGGATAAAAATACAACTTGCATCCCTATCTTTATAAGCCTGCAGTGTGAAGGACTCAGTCTGTTATAGCTGGAAGGTCATCCTCCCGTACTGCGTGCTGGTGCCTGACTAAGAGAGGGTTCCCTGCTCTTGCAGATGCTGGTGACTGGTCTGGGCCTCGGGATGTCTCATGTCATGACTAACCAAGGGCTGATGTCTCTCGAGAAGGGCAAGTCACCACTGCGTTTGATGTACTGAGGTTGCTTGGTTCGGAAGAGCCAAACAAGTCCGTCTTATCCAGGTTTTGAATTCTTTGATGAATCTGAGGTTGGTTATACAAATTGGAAGCTGTTGGCCAGTGATTTTTGTCCGATGTAGTCTCAGATTTTCTCAGGGTTTTAAGTCCTAAATATCTATGTGGTTGCTCTCCTGTCATGCTAATGCGTATGTGCTATGGCTCCTTCTTGTTCATAAATCAGCAGAGGTTTATGTGTTCAAATCTACCCCATACCAAATACACCAAACTGTAGTGCTTATTTCTGTAGAGTAAAAAGACCTATTTTTACTCTCTTCTTTAAAGGATGAAACGTTTGTTTAGTGCTGCTGCTTTCCTTTCTTAAACTCTGTTTGAGGAAGCTTTAAGGAGTGGGAGAAGTTCAGTTTTAATGTTCAAAGTAATACAGACTCCAGAGGCTGACCTTTATTTAGCTTTATAGATCTTAAAACACTTGAAGTTTTATACTCTACAGACTATGCAGTGGGGTTCCCAGAAATGTCCTAGCTCTGTATTAATTTGTAATCTATATAACTGTGAAACGATCATGCATTCTTGTAATACCTGGATTGCACGGTCATATAAAACATCTTTAAAAAGAAAAAAAAAAAAATAGAGGGACCTATTTTAAGTGGGAAAGGTGAAGAGCGAGGTAGTAGAGAGATGGAGACAGGGAGATTTGGTACTGTTCCGGGTGCTGTTATTGCATTAGGTGAAGTCTGGCTTCTCGCATAATGCATTAGAGCTGACAGGCTTGCTTTCTTCTGAGGCATCTAAACTGTATTTCAATTGCCCCATGAAGACAGAAGAGTTTCTACAAGTGGGCAAAGGTGCGTTGGTTTCATTACAGTTTAATTTTGGGCTTGTCTGGTTTGGTTTTCTGTGGGGTTTTTTGTTTAGTTGGGGGGGTGTTTTGGGTTTTTTTCCTTTCTTTTTTCTTTTCTCCACAGCAGTGAATTGCATCCCTCCATCAAAAGAAAAAGAAAACAAGCAAAAGCAAATGCAAGCATCTCAATGCTGGACTTCCCATGTGGGTGATATAAAGAAGCTGATGCTTTCTCAGCATTAGCCCTGTAGAAGTAATACTAGGAATCATGCTGCTGAGATAAGAAAGGGGAGGGAGTTACTGTCACTTCTGAGGATGATCGGTGACAACTGAGCGTTGTGTTACTTTGACTGTTACTGCTTGTTCCAACTCATTCGGACCTGCTTAATGATCATATTTCATCCTAACAGATAACCACCCAGCCTATCACAGTATGCAGTAGTTGATGAATTGACAGCGCAAACCTTGTCTTAGAGCCTCCTTGTATTAATTCAGTTAATCTTCAGATTTAGGATGCAGGTGGGACTCTGTTTCTTTGTTTTAAAAGCTTTCAAGGTTGATTTCTTCATTTTTTACATGTGTTTCAAACTGTAGTTAATACAAATCCTTCACACAATGAGCTACAAAGCCTATGACTTACTAGAAATTACTAGAAATTAGAAACAGAAGAGCCCTATTTCAAAGAAATGCAGCATGGGCAGCCTGCCTTTCTGGCTCTAACATCTGCCCATCAGGCGTATGCCAGAGCAGGTATGTAGCCCAAAGATATGCATGAGCTCCAGACTGATTACAGAGAAGGAGGAAAAGGTGAACTTACCAAAACAGAATGACTCTAAATGTTCACACTTTTGTATGAGGTAAGGGCACGGTACAAGCAATTGTATGAACACTGTCTCTCTCCAGTCTAAAGTGAGGAGGGACCCTGTAGGACAGACTGGGTGTTTGTCCTCTTCTTTTTCTTCCTTCTTACACTGGCCAGAACTTGAGTCTGATTGGGTTTTCTGCAAGAGGTTATCTAACTTATTTCCAGTGGTCGTGCAGTTTTATTTGCTGGGGGAAAGTTACATAAAGGCTTGGCTTTTTTGAAGCTTAAAAGTCTTCTGGTCTGATGTGGTTGGACTGCAAAGGAAACTGAGAGAATAGTCCATAAGGTCTGGATCCTGTCCCCAAGTGCAATGCTAGCTTGCATCAACAGCCCTAATACTAGCTTTGTGGTCAGGCAAGTGGATTAGAAATCAGGTCGTTACAGAGTCAGTGCAAATATGAAGTTGTATGTGACAATCCCATCTTGGTATTATGTTGATAGGCATCATTAGCATGCCAGCTGAGACCTTTGAAGCAGATGGAGAGCGTTAATGTGTAGCATGCAGTCATCCAGCAAAATAGCAGCAACTTCTGAATGGAAAATTACAAAATATAATCCATTTTGTCTGAATTGTCCAGCGTATGAGAATGTCTGACAGAGCAGTCAAGACATGATGTCATTTTCCCTGGAGAAGACGTTTGCAAAGTGCACTGCATGTCTTGCATTCAGTACCTTTCTGCTCCTCTGTTAAATGTTTTTGTTACAGCATCCTGTTAAAGTCAATTTTTTGGCAACATAATTCTGAGAACAGGGTAAATTCCAAGTACTTAAATGAATTTTTTTTTTTTTTTTTGTCTCCCAGAGAATACATACAGTTTTCTCTAACTGATGCTGAACAGATCAACCTTTAGGCATTGGTATACCAATAAATCTTCTAGTATGTCTGTTCTCTCCTTTCAGGTGTATGCGTTCATAGACTGGTAGACTGGGCTTATTAATTCATACATTCAGTATGTGCAAAACCTCACAAAGTCAGAGAAATGGGTAGTTTTGCAGTCTGTTGAAAATACATGTATGTTGATGCCTGGGTGTATATGCAAATCAGTTGCCCAATACATGTGACCCAGACAATTTTCCTTAATGTTTTTTTAACTGACTGATAGTGTAAATGCTCAAATTCTTAGCTTAAAAGTTGCCCAGGACAAATTGGTGAGACATGGTTGAAAATGGATTCTCTAAAGATTAGCACTGGTTGAAATATTAGAATTAAAAAATGCAGTTAATGCCATTCTTCTAATTCATTGGTTGGTATCTACATTTCTCAACCCTTTACTTCTTACATTAACGCTTGTCCCCAGGTCAGCACCAATTACAAACAGTAGTAAATAACTACCTAACAGTTTCATCAGTGTGTGGAACCCACAATTTTGAAATCAAATTCAGATGGGAACATCCAATATCAATAGCAGGGTGGCTCTTAGGGCTCTAGTGCTAAGTCAGTTTAAAGCTGTGTTATCTAATGTAAAACAGAGTCTTTACCGAATCTAAAATTATGGTTTTGCATCTTGTAAAGTGTTGTGCAGACAGAACTAGCCTGCAGGTGAGATTGTATAACTGGGTAGCTGCACTTAATCTTGGCATTGTATCTAAATATGCCTGTATGGAGAGAACATGCCTATTGAAATACTGTGTTGTCCTTACACTGCCTGCTACACTAAGTGGGGAAGTGCTCTCAAAATGTAGCTGACTGCTGTCGTGATTTAGGGACTCAGCCTACAATTTCCTACTGATGGCCCATCTCTCAGTCCAGTGAGGAGGAGTCGGGCAAGGATCTAGAGGAAAGAATTTGCATGCACCACAGTTGTTTGTTGTGTTCACGCAGAATGCAGCTGCAAACCTTTATTTGATACATGTTAAGTTGATTCAGCCTAACTCACTGCAGCAGCATGGCTTAAAATAAAGAGTGTGTGCTGAACTATGTAGTATTGTTCGAGTTGTTTTCTCTGTATCTTTTGTTGTGGGAATAATTGTCACCTACTCATCTTCTCTGTGCTGTTCCATAATTTTATTGACCACTTTCCTAACAGCCATTTCACTTCCAAGCTGGAGAATTCTAGCATGCAACCGCATCTCCAGTCATAAAAGCTTATTTTTGATTGTTCTTCTTTTTACCTTTCCATGACGTGCCTTTGCGAAATGGCTGGAACTTCTGCAGTACCCAAGGCATGGCAGCTGTGGGGATAGCTACCATTAACATACTGATTTTTTTTTTTTTTTTAAATTACATTTGTAAACTGTTAGCTTGTCTCTTGTATTCTTGGGCATATGGTAAAGCACGTATGCATGGTGAGATCTTTACTTACCTACCATCACTTCTACAAATCCTATCTCAGACTTTTCCTTGTTGTAGTGAGGACTCTTTTAATTTTAGTCTTTAATTATTTAATCTCTTAATTTTAAAATGTGTCATTGTTGTTTCTTAATCTTTTAGCTGACAGTGCTTTGAGTTCCACCTTTTCTTTCAGAAAGGAAAACCATTCATTTGCCTTGTGAATATAAAAAATATGACTTATGGATAACACAAAAAGGGAACTTACTGGAAGAAACACTGCAACTTTCCTTTAAAATTCCTTCATTTGTATTTTAGTATTGATATTAAATGGTACCATAAATTATACTGCAACCTTTTTTCTTTTCTTGCCCACACAGAGGATTTAATAAAAGAAAAGAAAATGTCACTGAATCTGTGAAAATGTCTATATATATTTGTCAGAAAAATAGAGTAGAGTGGCATTATGTTCAGGACCCAGTCAGAGTGGTAATTATTCTTTCAGCAGTTTAAGACCGTACCTGTTCCCTGCATTTTAAGTGACTACTGAAGAACAAGGCACTGCAAATTGATTAAATATTAATTGTGACCTTGAAATTTTCAGTCTCATATTGTTTGGCTGCATTGATCCGTAACCTGCATTTAAACAGTGTGATGCAACTGGTTAGATGTGATGAAAGTATACAAGGCGGCATTTTATGTGAAGTCCATCTACAACTGTATGGAAAAGTACATTTTTGCCTTTAAGTGTGTCTTGGGAAATTGTTCCATGTTAGTTCTGCGCACAAAAGTAACGGTGAGGTCAAATGAAAATTTCCATACTAAAGGATTCATCTTGTAGCTTTGGGGACTTTTTGTGGGTGAAGCTCTGATAACATTAACAGAAGGATATTATTTTGATAAAGAGTATGGGTCAGTGCAAGACTTATGTGATAAAGAATATGTAGACTGCACAGCACACCTTAGCAGATCTCCCGCGCACCCCGAGACGCCTGTTTTTATTTAAGCCATTTCTCTCCTTACTGAGGCACAGTTTAATCAATAAGGAATATTACCGGGGTTTGTACTGTATTTACAAATCTCCAAAGTTTCTCGTCTCTGATGCTTAACAAACCACAAGTCAAGTCACATACTAAAGGCTGTATTTGCCACCTCGGGTGACATGATGGGGCCGGGTTGTGGTGCTCCCCTCCGCAGGAGGTTGGGTGAAGCTGCACAAGCCTGCAAGGGGTTTGCGCTCGGCACTGCCTACGTGTGTCTCTGCCGGACACGCGCTTTTCCTGGTATTTAAGGAAATTCTGCAAGTGCTGGGTTATTGCAATGAAGGGCACGATATAGACGCATGGGTTTCCTCTATACTGCATCGCAGCCAGGTCGCATTAGGCAGTCTGGGTCCGTATGGACGGGCAACTTACTCCTCCACTGTGGCTGCTATCGAGCAGCGACTATGTCAGCCGGCTGCAGGTGTAAAACTCTCTATCCATCCATCTCTAAGGCATCGTGCCCAGGCGCTCCGAGGGTGTTCTGGATTAATTTTTGATGTGTTCTTTTCAGAAGTTGGCAAACTACATATTTAAACTATAGCAATCGTTGGTAATCAGTTTACTATAGATTTTAATGGATGTTAATACAGTTTTCCCTCCAAGTGCAATAAAAATTACTCCTAATTTGATCTTACCATCAAAAAAGCTTTCCTATGCTTTGGTTTTATTCTGTATATTTTTAATCACTTCCCATTTCAAAGTGCATAATTTTGTGTTAATATACTACTGGGGAATTTGTTCTGTCCTAAAAACATTAGCTGTTTAATATCAAAGTGTTTCACTTGGTGTATTTCCACCACTGGAGACTAAGACATTTCCCCAGTTCTGGCATGTTTCATACTTTGAAAATATTTACCTCAAGCTGTTTTTCCTGTGTTATTTTCTGTTCTGAGGAATTTCACATGACAAAGTGAGTCTACGTTCTGTGAATTGTGAAATGCTTTGTGAAGATTTGGGAAGCTCCAAGACGTTTTCTAACCATAGAACAAATTACAGACATGTGTATGTGTGTGTGTAAATGTTTCCTACTTTTCAATCTTTCTGATTTCACGTTTAATAATTACATAGGCTAAGGGCACAATATAGCTATAAGAAAGAAGTGCAGAAATTCAGTGCTTAGTTGACAGTGCCAGCTTCTGATTTGAAGTGCCGACCCTTCAGCCATGCAATGCCTGGCCCACTGCTTGACCGAGCTACCACCCCTTCTGCAACCACAGCTCCCTTACCCAGATCATCTCACCAAAGCCATATTCCCGGTATTCCACTCATTTACCTCCATCCTTTTTCCACTTGGTTAACCTACTCTTTTTAATTTCATAGTTTAAGTCTTAAAAGCCTGCCCTGTTACCTTGTTTGTCATCAACGTTGCTGGAGTCTCACATTTATCCTCCCACTTTCTCTCTAGCAATTATTTTGTTCTGAGGCAATGCCTTTACAATCAGCTCACTCTTCTAAAACTGGCAACAAAATCCTTAGGTATTTTTCCCCCCAAGCTAGTTGTTTATTGAAGGCTCTTTTCAATTGTCAGTGTCTAAAGCCAATTACCTACGTCTTTGGAGGGGGGCTAGGCATGTAAACGCAGATGTAAAGACATCATTTTCCCAGGGCTGAGGGCTCCCGTTTGATGGTACCGTTATGATGGTGTTGGTGGTGGAGTCACCGAATCACTGGAGGTGTTCAAGTAACATGTGGACTTGGCATTGTGGGACATGGTTTAGTGGGCATGGTAGTGTTGGGTTGATGGTTGGACTTGATGATCTTACAGGTCTTTTCCAACCTTAGCGATTCTGTGTGTGTGTTTGGCACGCTGGAAGATCAGGCACTTTGGACAGACTATATGAAGGGGAGGAGGAAAGCTGGGTTCTTGGGTAATATGGAGGTTTTAGAGCAGCTGAACATGTCAGGGAGGAGTATGGTGCTGACAGAAGGCTGCAGAGATGGTTGTGTTGTTCCTCTTCTATTTGCTTCACCCAGGCATAAGGCAGAGCAGAACATGACTGAGATATTGCTGGTTAAGACAGGGACAGGGAAGTCTCGAAGGGGACAGGAGTGTGATTTAAATAGGGGCTGACCTTTTGAGCTTTTTACTGAGGCTGTATAAGCAAGGGATACAGCAGAGTCAGATCCGGGTATCTGTTTGAGAGTAGAGGCCAATTATCATGTATATTTGTAATATTTATCCTAAGTATCCTGTATTTCTTGCAACATCGTGTTTTCCATTGGAAAGGAAGCCATCATTTATCTTCATAAGCAATTTTATCTGTCTTTGTGCTTATTAACTTTTTTCCCTCTATTAATCTACTGTTCATCACTGAAACATATTCTTGCAATCCTTGGTAATCACCTATTCATGGCCCATCAGTCTAGTGATCATTATTTATTAATATTATTAATACAAAGTTGATGTTACAGCGATTCATCAACAGCTGGTTAGAAGTGATTCAATTCCACTGTTTAAACAGCATTTCCCAAACTTGCTGTGTTTGAATACAGTGTTGAATAGCTGTGAGCAAATTCTTTGCGTGTGTTTCTCTGCGTTTAAAAACTGTTCAGTCACAGCAGCCTGCTCCTCAAAAAGATCTATCTCATTGCTATTAACTAATTACAAAGAAGTGTAAATACTCAAAGCGCTCCACAGATATACACAGGGCTTGGACTGTGAGCCAAGGCAACGATGCTCCAAATTAGACATGGCACAGCAAGAAATTGCTATCAATAGATGTGGCTCTTCTCTGTGTGTGTTATATGGCACTCACCGCAAAGGTATAGGAGCATTTCACGGGAGCTGCTGGGCTTTATTCCTTCCGCGTCGCACGCAGTGGTACATCTGCACCTCTTCTACGTCTTCCTCTGGAAGACATGCCTCCCCACCAGCACTGCTGTAGCTTTGCTGGTTTTTAGAAGAAGATTTCATCGGAGCTGAGAAGGAAGGTGAGGAGATGTAGGGGGAATCGGAAAATATGCCCATTCACACTCCCGTGCCGTCTCTCTCTATCCCCTCTACTGCCCAGTCTCCACGATGTCCCCTCTGCCCCGCAGTCGCCTTAAGCCTTGGCTGGCTCTCTGGAGCAATCCCCGCGGACTGAGGAGTAAAGGTGTGAATAATGTGGTGCCAACTGAGCTCCTGAGATAAGGGGGAAGTATTTATCCAGAGGCCTCCTGCAGATTCAACAGTCGGGGCACACAGGACTTGCATTTTTATAACCGGATTTTGTATTTTCTGTAAATAAAGCTCTGTCCAGCTGGTTGGCCAGCTTCACTCATTTCTTCTTGTAGATGGCCTCCAGTTTCCAACTCTCCTGGCTGGTTTTGGCATGTTAGCCGATGGTTATTTTGTCATCACTTATAGCCAGTGTTTTTCCGTTGACCGTTAAGAAACCCTAGGATTTCTTCTAAATGACTATTTTGTCCAGCTTCTCGGCTACCTAGTTGTAATCTGTGAAAGTTAATACTCCAGTTAATAACTAAAATCCTGTTTTCTGGGATATGGTTCTCACGGGTCAGTGGTGATACTGAAGTCATCACTAAAGCTTTGTTGTAATCTCATCTGGTACAGATGAAACACAGCTTCTGATTAAAAACAAAAAAAGAAGGAATAAACAGGCTTTCTGCTCTGCCTTTTTCTTATCATCTCTCTTTTATTTAAATAAAAATGGTCATTGTCATCCCATGTTTTCACCTATGTGAATAATTGGTTTGTAGTGTGTCACATAAAACTGCAAGCTTTATGTGAGAAACCTGTTCTTTTAATTTTAACCTCCATCTGCCATTCTCTCTGTTCTCTTTGAAATAAGGGAAAAAAAAAAAAAAATTTAGCGAGGAACAAAATTTGACAAGAAAATCCTTGTCTAGCTCCTGCCCTCCCCGCAATGGAGGTCTCTTCCCACATCTCCGGCAGGGACTGTGCACAGGTTTGGTGCACCCACCCGCTGATTTGCGCAGGGCAGTTGCTGGGTGCTGCTAGATCCCAGCCCCCGGCTTTGCTGGGTGCCCTGATCCTGGCGCTGGAGCAGCTGCTGTGCTGCACGCTGGGAGCCAGGTGGGTCACGGCGAACAGGAATGGAGACGCGCAGGAGGGGCAGTGGGCGAGTACGACCCAGGGGAGAGAAAGGGGTTTCTCTTGCACGGAGAGAAATCTTTAATTCACGTGAAGCGAACAGCATTGGGGTGCAGAAAGGAGTTAGGCCCTATGCTTTATGGACTTTGCAGTTCTTTGGCCATCACTGTTCTTCCATCAATACAGAGTTATATTCCATGGTTTCCTTTTTTTGTTGTAGTGAAACAGTGAAAATTGCGTTTCAGATGTGTTGCAGAGGGTGGAGGGTAAGACGAACAGCTTTGGCTGTGCTTGTCCTAGCTCTGCGTGCTTCAGAAATGACACCCTGCAAGGGTCAAGGTGCAGCGAGGGCCAGGGACTCGCTGGGGCAGCTGGGGGGGGAAGCCCCTGCCCCAGGGCATCAGGTGGTACTTCCATGGGGATGGGCCAAGGGCCGGGCTGTCAGCCGCCGGACTGGGCAGGGCTGGAGAGCGGCACCCTACAGCATCACTGGGGCAGGGACTGATGGCCCCGGGCTGGGCAGAAATGGGGTCCTGGGCCATGGGGAAGGAATGTTAAGGTATTCATTTGAACACCCTGCTTTGCTTCTGCTCTACCAAACCCCTCATCAAATAAACGAAATAAAAATGAAACCTCAGTCTTGCCAAATAGGATGGAGCTTTTATTGAATATGGACCTGAGAGATTAATTTAGTGTTCCCAGGAGCTAAGAGCATGAGAATATCAGCAAATAAAACTGTGGTTTGGGATCCAAATTGGATAATGAAGTTGCTCCCATATTGGCTTGTCTTAATTGAACCAAACGGTTTACCTAGTTTGCTTCCCACATTACAGAACATATAGTGTACTTTCTATTCTGTTCTATTTTTCGAGCCTGTTCATTTTCCTTTGTTCTTAAGGTTGTTACAGGAGAAAAGGCACTCATCAACTGCAAGCCTAACAATGAGCTGGTTTTATTCCAGATGCTGAGTTACTGGTCAGATGTCCTTTGCAGTCAGTGGGAGGTCCAGCTTTCAGTACTGTAACCTCAGCCTAATCAGGGAGAGAGCACATTAACATGCAATCAGTTTTTCATTGTGGGGTAACGAGCATACCTTTGTCACTGACTGTGCTGGGTATGAAATTACAGATAACGCACAGAAATGTCTATGCTAAACTAATCCTTCCTTCAGTTGGTTTTCATCTGTTTTCTTTCTAACATTTTTCCCAACCTCTTGAAGAAAATACATGCATGAGTACTTTAACACCCTCCCTCCCTTCCCCTCCCACAGTGCCCACTTCTGCCTCTGCTGACAAGTTTTGTAGCACTCTGAAAATAAGTAATTTCTGGAGGCTTTTTTTCTGTCTGCAAAACAAAAAGGAAATTCTGTCCCCCTTTAAAATAGATACAAAACTTTTGCTGTATCATCCATAGGCTAGGCGAATGTCGAGGAGGAAATGGGCCCCTGTCTGTTCAGCCCAATTTGCTCATCCACAGGATCATCCCTTTTCACTGCTCTCTGGAGAAGAAGTTTCTTGTATAGATCTGCCCCAACGTACTACCCTGATAAAGGTAGGAAGAAGACTAGGAGGAGACTACGAGTAAGAAGAGCAGTGTCTTTGTGTGCAGCTTAGAAGGACTCTCTGCTAAACATGAAGTGCTTCTATCAAATTTCCTGACTTTTCTGTTGGCATATATGGAATAGCTTAGAAATTGCAGCATAAGCCACAAATTAAAGACATTTAAAAATATTATTTTAGAAGTAATAGCTCATGTTATGTGTAAGACTGAATTAGCCTTACTTTCTGGACTGATATTTTTGGATTATGCTTTAACAGCTCAATCCTACAAGCTACTGAGCAAATCTGGCTTTATCCACTTATGGGCAGGCTTTGCTTTAGCATGCGCACGGTCTCCAGAAGAATAGGGCTGTTTGCACACTCATATGTAAGCTTCTATGGAGGCGTTTTTTTGAGCTACTTAAGGCCTGAACATTGAGCCATGCAGCTGAAGTGCTTTGGTTATTTACCTCTCACACTGCTCCCTTTCTCTTGCCCAAAGGGAAAATGAGCTGCCTTACTGGACATGGGGACATCTAATGTGATGCTGAGTTTAAAGTTAAACAGTAAATCTTGATTGCTATTATATCTAGTACTTTCTGAAATACTTCCATCACACAGGAGCCCCAGGATGAAGTGGGTAAGACTCGTAGCTCTCAAGGCTGCCTGTGTACACACCTATTTTACAGGACCTGCCTCTTCCTCTTGGGAAGTCTTGTGGTTCTGGAGACATCAGTTAAAGTCTCTCTGCTGCCTTCAGCTTGGTGGCTGGGGTTAGATCCTGTAGATCCTGTACTTGCCTGGGGGTATAGGTTTGCAGTGCTTTCTCTCCAGAGTGTCTCTCTAGGGCTCGCAGCTACCAGCAGTCGTTTTGGACCTACGTGGGGCACGCTGAGACCAGACTGTGAACCAATATTCTATAGGGTCTAATGTCTGTGTCCTCAAAGCCTTGTGTGATACTTGTCATTTTGTAATGCCCGAGATTATAGTATCAGCTGACCGATTTGATTGCTTTGGACTTCCAAATAAACTTCTTAAAACCCAGAGGGTATGTTTTTGGAGAGAGGTTGCGTAAGGCACCTGTTTGAGTGCCTTCAGTCAAAGGAGCAGTGTAGTCAGCAAAGGCTTGTTTCTGCCTGCGGTAACTCCAAAGCGTCTCCTGAGGTTCAGCACAAATCTTTGCTTTTGCCATTTGTGTTCACTACTTCTTGCTTTGCTCATCATGAGGAGAAAAATCACTCCTTTCTCAACCCCTGTTTATTCAGTTTGTGTTCCGTTTGTCTCTGCTTTTGTCTCTCCTTTAACATCAACACCTTTGGTCCACATCTTCAAGTGCCCATGGGATACACTAATCCAGCTGAGACTCAGGAAAGGTCGGTGGTTAGCCTGTGTTTTGTGGAGGCTGTGGTCCTACGTGTGTGTTCCAGTACAGTGTCTGCCATCTTTGCGAACAACCCAACAATGTTCAGTTCATGACACATTTAACAAATGATAAAATACTGAGGCCCGACCCCAGTGAGGTTCCTGAGAGATGTCAGGTGCAGGAGAGGGACTGCGAGACTCGGGAGGAAGCCGAGTGTGTTTCAGGTGCTAATCCTCGAGCTCTAGCACCTCTGGAGACGCTGAATACCCTCGCCCCAGCAGGACGCTCAATAAAAGCATTTATTGGAGAACAAAATATCATCAGCTTAAGAGAGGGTAGGCTGGTCTGACTGTTTATGTGCCCCCGTTTGTAGTTGGCAATTGGTAAACACATTGTATTAAAAAGAAAAAAAAGACAAAAAAAAAGCTGAATTTGAAAGAACCCCCCTCCAGGCAAGCCCCGGGCCCACACAGCCTCCCTGAGCAAGCGTGGTGTCGTGGGGCTACGTGATAAATTCCTCCCCTGCAAAACCCAGGGCTTTATTTCGGCACAAGAATCCGAAAGTGGCAACCCAGGGGGAAGAATTCAAATTCAAACTTCCCACACAGCAATACAGAGACTTACCACTGAGTCACTGAAGCTGCTTAAGAATATCATTATCATATTTGCTGAAAACAACATTCCTACCTGATAAAGCTGAAAAGTGTTCAGGCCATGTAAAATTCAATTCCCTGTTTAAAGTGTCCATTTTCACCTTTCTTTTTCTCACTGAATTTAGGAGACATCTTGTTTCTCTGGGAAATGGATTTTCAGCTAGGAGATGTAACTCAATGGAAGTTCATTTTTTGGGTCAAATTACATTCTAGCTTCAGATGCTTGAGAAGAATGAGGTACAAAAGGGAGCAAAAGGCTGTGTTTATGGTCTTTTGAGAAGAAAAATACTGGAAAGAGTGTTTTGTTCGCATCTAAGATAGAGGAGTCACAACATATATTCTGCCTCATCCTAGTACCACTGAATGAATTTCATGGAATCCAAAGGAAACATTTAAATGCTTAATTTCATTGTCTTAGAAGTTCTTTTTCAGGGTTTGATTTATTTAGCATATTGGTTTTGTGTTTTGCTGTAAAAGACAAAATACGGAAATTGAGCAACGTCAAGCGTTCACTGTTTTTCAGGAGTTTAATTGTGTTGTGCTCCAAAATCTGGGGTGGTAATGATCGATAATAGCAGATCTGAACTTATAAGCATCACTTGGGTGTTTCTGCAATGAGTCAGTAGACCAGCTCGCTCTGCACCATCTAGCAGGGGATATTCACGAATCAAAAAAAGAAGAAAATTCAGTTTCATTCACACATTTAATGTGGCTAAGGGTCATCTGACATGAATATTAGCTGATCTGATTTGGAGTTGTTATATCATTAGTGCTTGACGGCAGACTTTTGATTAACTACTAATTAATCAGGCTCTACAAAGTGTTAAGCAGGGCACACGTGGGCCTCTTGATGCAACCAGAACTGTTGAACATGAGGATGAAACACGGCTGAAGGTAGATACAGCGTCCAATAAATGCAGTGTGTGTGTGGCATTTGGTGCTGCTGCTATGAATTAGGACTGTCTATAAAGAGGTAAAGAGAATGGTCAAATACGTTGCTGAAATACTTACATTCAATATCATAAGTACTTCTGCAGGCGTTAAAGACTGTACTTAAATGTTCACAGGACTGATAGTTCAGCTTTTAGGAAAAGTTCATTAATATGCCTATTTATTTTTCGGGCATGTATCTCTGGATGTTGGAATACATAACACAGGAATTCAGAATTCTTAGTCTTAAGCCCTGGCGCAGCAAATGTTGATGTAGCTTTACAGATTCGTGTTGTTGGTGTAAGTCTGTGTCATCATCCGAATGAAATCAGGCAAGAAAAGAGGAAAAAAAGGGACATGTCAGGGAATATTTTGACTAAAAACATTAAGTATCAGTTGTTTCAGGGTTTGTGTGTTTGGGTTTTTTCTAAACCATAGCTGCTATTAGTGTCAACTTTGCTTGCTTGAAAAGCCCTTACATGTTAGTAGAGAGCTTTCTCTTGTTAATTGCCCAGTAAAGTTAATTCTGACTTACATGACTGACCTTTATATCTGACGACAAAGACATCCAGAATTTGCATGCCACTTAGCACCGGATTCATTGAATCAGACTTAGACCTAATTGCACTATGAATTGCAAAATACAGTCCTGTCTAAGAGATGCTTTCATGTTGCGGCCTCTTCATAATAACGTGTTAATGGCATGGTGCATTGAATTGGTCTTGGTAATTATATCTCTGCAACTCTACAGAACCTTCCTGACTTTTTAGGTGATGCAAGGAGAGCTAATAGTGAATAAATTTAAACTGTGTAGTAATAATTACATTGTTCTTTTAGGCACCTGATATTTGTACTTTATATTTGAAAAATTGAAGCTCTGTAGTATTTTGTTCCTCTCTTTTACCCCATGATTTCATATCATCTTTCATTGCAATAATGCTGGCAATTATGTAAGTCCCTCCAGATCCCTAACAACGATCCCTACCTTTCCTAGGTACTATCTTTTCTAAATGATTTATAAAAAGTGAAAGAGAATGTGTTAATAAAGCTAGGCTTCAAATAACTGAATTTATTTAAAAAGCTAAATTAGATCCATTTATCCTTGGCTGTCTTGATTACAGGAATCTTTCTCAGTTTGACAGAAGCAAGTGCAGCTGCAGGTGTGAAAACAGCTGCTCTGACTGGCTTTGATTAGGTCTGTTACTCCAAGCTGTAGAGCAAATTCTTTCCTGTTTAATATTTTGATAGCTGACCTACAGAGGACACCTCCGTGGATTTTCAGTTTTTGAGCATGGAGATGACTGGGCTAAAGAGTAATGCCTAAGATTTTCAGAAGGCCTAAGGAGTTTATGTGCTGAATTCCACCCAAATTGTGATGGAAGTTGACTTCCCAAGTCATTAATTCCTAATTCTTTAAATTCTTTATCATCTATGTATTTAGTTACCAAAGAAAAAAGTTGGAGGTTGCGTGGGTCACAAAACAAGTGAGAAAACTGGGAAGTGTCATTTTTATGTTGCTCATCCAGCTACAATGCTGACATTTTCCTAAGAAGGAAAATTAGGATTATTTTTAGCACTTAATAATTTAACTAAACCTAGTTGAAATTCCATAGAAAAAGTGTAAAACATTTTTGTAATGTAAGAAACACCTCCTTATTTCCTACGAGAAACTTTTTGCAAGCGATGGAGACCATCAGTACCTGGAGTAGATTCCTCTAATTCACAAAATAGGCTTTGCCTCTTAATTGGGGAGAATTTGGCATGGTCCCTTGTGATTTGGCTGTATCTGTAATTCTGCAAGAGCTGGCTATTGCAGCAGCTAAATCCAAGGAAAATTGTTACTCTGAAAAGTTGCATTAAAAAAATAAAATCAGTTGAACTGTGAAGAAGAAAAGCCAGGTCCTATGTGGTATTAAGTTAATGAATCTCCCTTGATTTCAGGGGTTATATTGTCATTTATGCCATCTGAGGGATTCTAGCCTGCAGTTTTTAAGTTAGCAAACATTGAAATTTCCCTCATATGTGGCTGGTTAGATGGTATAATCTTAATCAGGCCGTACACCAGTGAGAGTGGTGATGCTCATACAGGGAGTAGTGGTAGTTGGATTGGCTGTAATAGTGCTCTTATCGTTGAGTAGCTGGATGCTTGGGTATCTCAAAACTCTTAAGGTAATTGCCCTTTGAATTATAAAACAATTGATTTTCTTTTTAAAGTGTCCTGTCTGGGTAACTCTGGTTGCTTTTTGTAAGAGATTTTCTCTTTTTTATTTGAGAGGGAAAAATCAGTCTTATCTTCTTTAGGGATTTACTGTAGTAACTATGATTTTATGTTTCTCATTCCTTTCCTGAAACCGTTATTTCTCCTTCTCAGTTGGAAACGATACTTTCATGTACTCCAATGCAAAATAAATTAGTGAACAAAACAAAACAGAAATTACCTAGAGGCTGGGCTTTTTTATTTTTATTTTTATAAGTGTATTTTTAAACAAATCTTGTCTTCTGATGGAGAGACTTCTCTGGCATCCCTGAGGAACTGCAGGTGCTGAGATCCCTCTGCCTGTACAGGACTGATGGGGAAGGCACTGAGCTTGAAAAAAGTTATTCAGTAGTACCAGTAGTACCATGATTATCATGATGTTTCGGAGTGTGAGACCAGGATCTGATTGTCTTAAATTATGTCTAAAATGATCAACTGTAGCACGGTGAATGTGTGTGGGAAGTGAATGAAATACCTGGGAGTTTTTAAGCTAGCAAATAGGATGCACTTTTTTCCCAGGGAGTTTCCTTGTAGATGTGTAGATTTATGAGATCAAATCAGGGCGTGTTTAAAAGGCTGTAGGCAGCTTAGTTTAGATACATTTTGTCCAACTCAAGCTGCAATAGGGCACGTTCTTGGCAAGACAGTTGCTCTACAACTGCTTGTATCCACCATAAATCTCCTGGTGGACTTCAAACATTTCTACGGCGTTCTGCAGTTAGTGACACTAGCACGTGTTTCTCTATCAAATCTGAGCATCGGTGAAGGGAAACACTTTTGGGTAAAATGGGCAATCAGCCCCAGGTTAAGCTTAACGGTACCTCCTTAGCGGTTTTTGGCTGTATGTTTGTATTGGGGAAAGAGTTGTTTAAATATTCTCGGTTTGTTTTGCTTTGTCTTAGCTGTGAGGGTTATTTGTACTGGTTTATGTACATTTGAAGGAAGGTATAATCTGTAAAGATAATCATAAAGGCAACTTTAAATGGCTGAAGTATGAGAGGTGCAAAACGGTGCCTGTGCCCCTGTTGAAGCTCTACAAGTTTTCATCCTCCCTCTGATACATGATCAGGAAGGTAGATGTAGTTCTTGCACATTGTTCCTTCTCAGACTAGGCAGGTGTGTGGATAGATGAACTGTAGTACACAACTTTGCTTAAACTGTAATTTTTAGGAGAAAATCTTCAGTCAGCATTAGAAAGGTCATATACTTGTAGAGATTAAAAAATAAAATCCGTCAACAGAAAGGTGACAGTCCTTCAGGGCAGATTTAGAATTACAAAGCCAGTACCACCGCTTAGGAAGTTTATCTTAATAGGAAAGTGCCACTCCTAACGCAGGCTAACAACAATAAATGTATTTTTTAGAAAAGGATCAAGAACTCAGTAGGGCTTGAGAGATTTGCTGTGTTGAGGCCATAAGACACATCATCCTGACTGCCGGTTTGTCTCCTGCCTTTATTTTCTTTTGATACAGGTTTCTTTACTAAGAACAATTAAAGACTGACCCTAGCGCTTGGACTCCTGTTTTTCAATGATTGAAAACAAAACAGATGTGTAGAAGAGTATGAGACAACATAGTAATCAGGAAGAAGTCATGTAATTGCATAGGCTGCTTCTGCTTTTGTTACGTGATTTAAATACTAAATTTGCAGTTCTGGCTCCCCTTGAATATCAAAATACTAGTAGTGGCAAACAGATGCATTTGTCATTTTGCCAGAATACAGTGCTACAGCAGAGGGGCAAATACAAGTTTTCCTTTGTTTAATACGCCTCATTAAGTTTTATTGGGGGGAAAGAAATCAGTTACAACAGAAAGAATGATAAATATTTTTAAAAATTCAGAAAATGAACTGGCACTCTCTTTTAAGGTACAAAATGGCACACAATATAAAAATAGTAAAATTGGGAAGGAGAGAGTAATTTTTTAAAGCAAAGTGATGAACCCTGCCATGGTAGTTGAGAGACTGTATGTATTGTATATGAAAACTTCAGATAGCTTATTTGGGGTCTTTTTTATTTGCTCTTTTCGAATCGGTATTGTACCACTGAATTCTGTTAAACTGCTTTGCTGTAGATCTCCCAAGAAGTTTTGCTGCTAACGGGTATTTTTTTCGTCTCATTCACCATATGCTCATGCTTTGCAGTTGCTGATTAAGCTATCTTTTGAACTTAACATGTTTTACTGCTGATAGTCTTGAAAGACCGCAGTAGTCTTCATCGTGGACGTGCAGAATAGGAACATAGTGATTTAACTTCCCTCTCATGCTCAACGTTGTGTTTTGTTCTTCATGCTGCCTTACCCTTCTGTCTTATTAGAAATTGCCTGGTCTACTCGTCTGTTTACTGTAGTTCAAATAATCTGTAAATTATACTTTTTAAAACTCTTGTGTCTCTACAAAATGACTCCTTCAAGCTGTTTCCATAACCATTATGATACATCATTGAAACTGCAACCCATAAAAGAATTAAGTGAGTCTTGGTTAGGCAGTTTTGCAATGAAGAGGAGAATGGCTTGCTTGCAATAAAGGGGAGAAGAATTATCCTGAATTACTGAAGCTTAAAACCTAAAGTTCTCCCCAAAGTTTGAAAATGTCTCCTCATTTCCTATGTGAAGGAAATAAATTTCTGGACTCTCTCAGACCAGTGAAGGTTAATTTTGAAGGTTGTGAAGGTATTCATGTTGATCAGGGATTTTGGCAAGCTGGTGCTTACATGGCATCAGTTGGGGCTTCGATGAGCAGTTCAGAAGTAGGCTTTGCAAAGATAAGTACCAAACTATGAACTAGTCAATCGCCTCCAGGCAAATTACATGGGAAAAAGAGGTTTTCCTGGGTCTCTTAAGGTTTGTGTGGGGTAGGATGCCAAATCTGTTCATCGTCACTGTAGGATTCTCCTAGCTAGCAGCTGTCACCGTATTCACTGATCCAAAACTTCAAATGTCTGAATTCCGAGTAGGTACAAACTTTCAATTTTAGGTGCCTCTCAAACAATGTATTTTCTTTTTTCCACATTGCTTATACCTATATATGGGATGTAGATTTTGAAAAAGTATGCTATGAAATTTGATGTTTTGGATTTGGATTGGAAGTAATTTCTTGCACCTAGGTTTCTAATTTGAAGATCTTACTTAGAGAAAACAGGATCATCTCTTGTAGAACATCTTTTGGGTTTGTGTAAGTAACAACAAGGTTGGATGAAGCATCTGCTGGTGGTTTTTTTGCTGCCTTCAAAATTTACAATCTGAATTTTAAACTCTTGCACCTTTTTATTACTACTGGTAGAGCTCAATAAGTCCGTACTCTGGGCTTTCTTCTTCCACTCAAAGCTATTTACTTTTATTCTGAAAATTAATGCAAAGACTGTAAAGGAGCTGGGGAGGATGAATATTTTATTTTTTGAAACGTAGAGCTACTGATATCAGAAGATACAAGAAAGCGTTACTTACATCTTGTATGTATGCTTCCTTACTAAAAATGCTATCAACGTTCCAGGCAGTTTTTGTTACTGAAAATACTGCACACATCTAAACAGGATAGTTTGTCATTTATTCTCTTTTGTTTTTTTTTCCAAACTTCAGCCGTGGGTAGATGGCAGAGGTTATGTAGTTGTAATTTGTGTGAGTTGTCAGTATGGTCAAGCAAGTTATGTGAAAATTAATTCTGCTTTTTTAATCCCTTTGTACTGCAATGTTTGGAAATTTGAAGCTTGTTGAAAACAAAATGACCCAATGTTCCCGAGAAAGCAGAATTAAGAGGTCTTCAGCATGCTCATTCCCTATTTGTTTGCTAGATAGATGAGCAGCCATGTAATCAATAGGGCTGTGTTGAGTTGTTCTGGCTGAGGTCTGGCTGTCATGGTTTTGAATTTAAGATGAACTGGTGAATACTTTCAGTGTCCGCAAAACTCAGATGTATGGAGCTTTCTGTAAATACTGTCAGTCGAAAAATAATTCTGAAGAATTGCTCAGACGATAATGTTGTAAATGTACACATGCCAACAATATTTAAATATTCTTTGTGAAGAAACTGAACTCCAGATTACACATCTCAGTTCAGCTTAACCACAATTTAGGAAAATATTTGTAGTTATTACAGGGCTGCTAAACAACAATTAAAAGCTAATTGATTGAAATGGTTCAAAGGTTCAGTTTTGCCTGTAATCATTAAATGAATTAAGTTCTGGTGGCTGAATAGTTCAAGAGCTTCGAACAATCTTCTGTGGCTAGAAATACTTCCAACAGATACATAGGTAATTAAAAGGGAATCTTTGTACTTTTAGTACAGAAAGAAATCAAGCTAATTTCTTATGAATTTGGGAAATCATTTGAAAGAAGAAATAACTCCTGGGAACTAGGACGTAGCATTTATGCATTATTAAAATGAACCTATGTGGATTGTTCTATATTTTAGAGCCAAATAACCAAAGAAGTTGAGCTGGATTTAGATCTTCTTATTATTTTATTCTTCTGGAGTGAAGGCTGTTGCTCGGAGCCATTGTCACAACATGTTTCTTATGAATTACATTGGTCGTGATATTGAGGGTTGTGGGAAAAGGAAGAAAACAGCAAGGCAGATTTGCCTGGCTCCCGGTGCGAGAATAAGGGGTTTCTCCTAGAGCAGGCTGCTCTTCTACCAGGTGAGCAACTTCAGCAGGAGCCGGCGGGTGGGAAAGCATCTCTGTGTTTGCACAGAAGTACCCCAGTAACTACGGGCTGGTCTGTATAATAGCAAGTTTTCCAGTTGTAGCAACTTTATGGTGTGGTTCAACAGGATTTGGCCCCCCGATGCACACACGCACAAGTTTAGCCATGGTCTTGTCTTTTCTTACAGCTGTTTGTGATTGCTTTGAAAAAGTGCAAGTTTTTATCTGTCTTACTCAGCCAAGGAAGTTTGAACTGAAAATCTCTTAGCCAAAATCTATAATTTTCTCTTTTTTCTTCACCCCCCATTTTTTTGATTTCCCACATTTGACAATGCTGTGTATATCATCACTTTGAATATTTTACTGATAATGAGGCAATTTCTCCCTTGTTGGAAAGCTGTAATGATCTAGACACATTTTCAAAGGAATACATAGATGGCAGAATGCAAAAATATGCTGTATCAGAAAATTATATCTTTTCCAACTGCCTCAATTATTCTAATAAAAGATTTTAGTGTCCCTGCAGACCTTGCACCCCTCATATCTATTATGTCTATAATTATATTAAATTTTCACACAATGTAAAAAAGCATAATTCCCTCGTGCCCCAAGACCCACTCCCCCAGCAAATATAAAGGCACTCTAGATACAGTTGTGGATTCGTGTGCCCTAAGTCATAGCTAAATCCTGAGCTATAAAACTATAAAATATAGATCATCATACATGATCCAGCTTCAAACATGAGCCTTGCGCCAGCATGGGGCTGTGGGCAGTGTTGCTGGAGGTATTAGATTTGGATGAAGTGCAAAAATAAAGTGTTGTGGGTTTTTTTCCCAAGCCATGTTTATCTTTTCTCCCAAGAAATTAACAGAATTGTTTGTATAAGCTCACATCGTAATATTTGAAAATCATCCATCATAAATATTTCTTCCTTGTGCAATGGTTTCAGTTTGGTTTATTTTGCAAGCTTTCTAGAAGGATGGCAGTAAAAGGGACAATAAAAAGAAGTAACATACTTCAAAGCAGTTTCATACGCACATTGAGTTAGTTTTAAATGTTACTGTATAGACCTGAAACCGAAGCACCTTAAAGAATATTTTAGAGAGGTGCGTGAATAGAAAAGGCATAAAAAGGGTTTCAGATATTGCATTCAGCCTACTTAAAATTCTACCTGCAGTTTCAATTCTACTGTGTTATTTTTTTTCCTATCTAAACTGTATCATCATCTGCTATTCCTGTGTGTGCAGCATCATCAATATTGGTTTCTGCAGTATTATGCTTTAGCTCAGTCCTGGCCCCGTGGCGTAAAATTGTTGATTGTTTTTCAGAGCATGGAGCGAAAACTATGGAGAGTTTTCAAGGAATAAATAAAACATGCTGCTTGTTCTTAGTTAAACGCCTCAGAAAGTCTCTTTCGGGTAGGCAAAGGGACAGGGGACTTTCTGAAACTTAACTACTTTGATAACCAAAATGTGGATTTGATAGCATGTGAATGGGCGGCTTTTCAGTTTGACAGTGATTTCCAGCTTCCTTCATTTGTAGGTGCCTAAACATTTTTCAGAGGAGTAGCATTCCACTTTGGAAACTGCTCAGTCGTAAGTTAGTATTTGGCATGTGCTGCTTTTTGGTCACCATTTGCAGACGTTTTGGAGACTGCCTTTAGGGCTAGGCTGAGTCACACAAACACCAGTAAGAAAGGAAATAAATCTTTTAGAGAATAGCTCTTTTATTTTGCCATTCACATTTCTGGAGAAGGGAAATACAGTCTAGTGCTTGTTTGTTTCAAACAGAACTTTCTTTTTTATCTAAATAAAATAGTTGGATTTTTTTCTGATCAGTGAGTCATAGAAAACATAGAAAAGAAGTTACTTAAAATGATATCAATATTGCTGTGATTTTACTGTTCTGCTAGTCCATCTCTAGATTTTGAAATATTGTTTCTTAAAATGTATAAAGGTCTTTTAAATTTCTTGAAGTTTTGCATGCACGGAAATTTTTCCCTATTTCTCTTTTATTTCCGGAATTTGCTTGACAGGCAGACCCATACTGCAGATGGAGGAGCGGCTAGAAATTGTTTCCATTTGAGCGTGGTCAGCTCCTGTTAACATAGGTCCTGCGTGCTCCGTGGCTCACCGTGCTCTTAAGAGCTTTATCAACGTGGACCTGTCACTTGAAGTCCATTATAGACAATTGGTATGAGGCAAACAGAAGCAGTTCACTGACCTTAATCTTAAAACTCTTGATTTCTCATTTATTTTCTTACTCCAGTGTGGTCAGAGTTTTGAGCATGAGGCAGAATTCTCCTTTAAAGTGGTTTATTCTATCTGATTGACTACTAAGATCTTGGTTTTAAAAGCACTTTGCGGAGAGCAGTGCTTTGGTGCTTAGAAATCAAGAACATGACATAATTAGTGGGTACATAAAAGAATATGAAGTTTATTCTTATAGTTACATAATTAATTTGGTAGACTATTCTCTTCCTTTCAAAATGCATTACTGTAGAATATTTTCATTCCAGCTTTTGATATTATATTTACAAACTCAAAAAAAAAAAAATTAAAGAAATCCAGAAATGCAAAGAATGATCATCATATTAAATTATACTCTTTAGAGAACAAAAAAATAAACCAAACTAAAAAATTACTTTGCTTGGTGATTCTTTAATGAGCTTGTAATATATACAGTGCAAGTAATATTAATGAAATGTCATGTTACAGCTCCAGAGCTATTTTTTCAGAAACCTAACAAGTCATTTTGTTTTCTTTTGTGTCTAACAGTGGTAATAATTTCCTGATAAGGCATATGTCTGGAAGGCCAGAGACCTCTCAGGGCTCAGTTTAAGTTATGACAATGTTGCTGAGAGCTCTGGATTTCCCACAGTCCCCATGATAAAACACAACGGGCGTAGTCTGTAAATTTGACTAGAATAGTACTTTATGAGTAAAAGCGGTAGGAAAATAAATCAGTTTTTGCCAGGTGAAGAAGGATTTACAGCTAGTAGAGAAATGTGCATTTTATTTCCAAGCTCCTTAGAAGCTGGTACTAGTAACGAAGGAACCCACCATCGATGGGGCAGGATTTGACACCAGGTACATTTTAGGAACTCGCAATGGGGAGGGACTGCTGCTTTGAGGGACTCATAGCCCATTAATTAAAGCATTGTATCCTGACACTGCCATACGATTATTCCTTCTACGCTGCCATCCCTTTCCAGTTCGGTAATAAAGGGAAGTGGTGAATGGTTGCCCACTCTTCATGTTGCTGGCGATGGAGGAACAATGCTAAGGCAGATCGGAGGCTAGGAACCTTAATATCCCTCTGGCTGGTGAAAACCCTTTTGCGTGCTGCTGTTTGTAACAAAGACGGGTCTTTCCCTGCGTTTTTGAGACTAACTGCCAACTGCCAAATTCTTACTAGCTATTCAAATCTAGCTGCTGCCTGTTTTCCAGTTGCTAGACAGTAGAATAGAATAAGCTCCGAGTTTATTATCTGTTAGCAAAACCTGTGTTTTTCCTTGAATTTATATTGTTGCGGTTGCGTAAACAGAACACAAGTGTCTTACTAGGCGAAGGAAAAGTTTTACACATTATGTAGGGTCAAATATCAGAGGAAAGTCGCCCTTTCACGGCCTCTGCTGCTAATGCACGGGCCAGCTTCCTGACCTGCTGACCACAGACAACTGGCCTGATAATTCAGAAGAAAACACAGACCCTGAGTGTTGCTCTGACTTTGCTTTCTTACAAATTCTTCTCCAAGAACAGTAGCTCTTCCAGGACACGAACCTAACACCCCGAGGTCCCTGCCAAAGCATTTCCCTCAGTTACCATCAGCCCATAGCAGCATGTAACCAGTTAACAGCAACACCAGCACAATACCTTGTAATGATGTATCTTTTTCTTCCGTTACATTAGCTTTCTGTATGTCTACCTCTAAAAAGAAGACCAGAACCTATCCAAAAGACGTAGACGTTTTTACTGTTGATATAGTTAAGTCAGGCTCAAAACAATTCTCTTAAATGGTGAACTGGGGCTTGAGGCTCAAGCATTCGTGTTTTTAGCATTGCCGATGGAGGATGCTTTAGGAGCTCTGTATTTCAATAGATACTGCAGGTATTCACACACACTGTGCTCAGATATGTAATGCATCCTGAAGGGTGTGAGTCAGAGTACCTAATTCTGGAAGGGTAAGTTCTCCATGTGTCAAAGAGCGCACGTAACCTAGGGGCAGCCTAGGTTCTGTGCCTAAACCCAAGGCAGGATGAATTATCCCACCACAACACAGAAGCTAGAAAATGCGTTCGCTGCTCGTTGGTTGTTTAGTTGCTTGGAGGCTTAACAGAACTTGGCACACACGAAAATTGGAAAAATATTTCCAAAGAGTGCGGGTTTTTTTCTGAGGTAATTTCTGTTTAACTGTTTTGCTTTTGTAGTCTTTTTAAGCTAATTTTCAAAGCTCTATTTGGAAAGAAAAACAGCAACGCCAAAACCTCCCCAAAAATGCTAATCAGAAAAAAGCCTTCCAATCCTTATAAATACCATTTTTCACAGAAGCAGTATTCTTCAATGTGCGAGCAACAGATCTTTTCTGCTCTTGAAGTGGTACACAGAGAAAACGGGAGATAAGAGGTGCAGGCACAGAGGAGGGAGAGAGGAGAGAAATTAAAAGAGATTATAGAAATAGCCAAGACCACAGTCGTGAGCTAGGGCAGTAGTTCAGGGTCTTGGAGCAAAACTATTTATTATCAAGTTGCAGTGGTACAGGGGCAGCTGAGAAGGTTTTGCTGAGAGCATTCTGAGTAAGGGAAGGAAGAGGGAAGAGAAAGGCTTACAGGGTGTTTGGCAGCTGGGCAAAAGCTTGTAATTGTTTTTGCCAATTGATCTGATAGGATTTGGGAAAGGATGTTGGAGAAGAGGCCAAAGACATTGGGTTTGGCTGTGGGAGTAACTGCGAGAAAGACTCCGCTGATGAAGCTCTGAGACTAAATTCAGGGCTGGGGATAGGTCTGTGGAAGGGTATTGCTGCAGGGTGCCGCAAGAAAGAAACAGCGTCTGAAACCAAGAGCCTGAGAACTGGGGTTTTGTAACAGGGTGAGGAAGGGAAGCTGAGTTCACCTTTCAGTTTGTCTTGGCAGAAAAATATCCATATTGAGATAGCGTAGACACAGTCAGGGAACTTTCATGGTGCATTTTTTCCCTTTGCCTTCTGTAATCATTGCTCTTTCCACTGTGGTGAGTCCTGCCTCAGAGCTGGAGCCTTTACCATCTTTGCAATATAGCGATATCCTTTCAGAGCATGCCATGTATGGAAACAATGCCTATAGAAAGCCTATTTTTTTCGTACTAATCTTGACCTTTTTATGCCTTCATATATTTTGTGTCTGACTCCAGTGTAATTAAAATTGTCAAGGATGTTCCAGTATTGCTTTATTTACACACGTATTTAAGATTGTCTGAATTAATTTAAATCTGAAAAACTGTGTGTGACATTCTGTATCTTATACTTCTGGAATGCGCCCCAAAATGTATTTTTAAAACCCCCCAACAGAATGCCATGGATTCATCCCACAGTTGGTAAGGTATATCCTGCAAGGCATTTAAGACCCTCAGTTCATGTACATTTAACTGCAGTTTACGTTATCATCTAAGTATCAGCATCTGATGTTGTTCAGTGACCTTCAGGTTTCCACAGCTTGGCATATATCGTCCTATTAAATCCATAGGAAAGCATGTGCAGTATTTTCTGTTCCGACAGCCACTGATTTGCCAACAGGTTTCTAGGCTGCCTGCAGCCAGGGTTTTAGTGTCCTTTAGGACACAAAGAGCCCGTCTGCGCCTCTCCTTGGAGAATTCAGCCAGAAGTCACTGACTAAATTACTTTTTCCTTGATCCCCATAAACCTCAGGGCATTATAAAGGAGCCACCATTCCTTTCCCCACCTCTGCACCTATTCCAGCACCCCATTACATGAAGAAAAAGCCCAGAGAACTGTATATAGGACTGGGGGAAAGGAGAGGAGAGGGAGGTGTCAAAACGTGTGTATTTATAAAACTAGTTCTTGGGAGGTGCTGAAGCCCTTCCGTGGTGGGCATCCCATACGTATGTGGGAAGAAACCAGAATGCACTGGTGAGCTGTGCAGACCCAGGAGAGGGCCAGCAGGCACAGCTTACCAAACCGGCCCGCGAGGCTGCCTGACCTCTCGGCTTGTGTGCCCTCAGCTGATTTTCTCCACGGCCTCCCTGGTAGGGGCTTTGCGCTGTGCAATTAAGGAGCAAGAGAGGAAACCCTTGTGCTGTGCTGACAGATCTGCAGCGGCTGCTGGTGGGTAGGCTGCTTCCTTCTGCCCTAAACGCTTTTAATGACCTTCCAACGTGAGGTTGTTAGCTGCAGGGAAGAGAGATGCACCGATGAATGCGTTCCTGTGGATCGGTTCAGTGGCACATATGGCACAAAGAGAGTTTTGGAAAAAACCACACGGGTATCATTAGCACAAGCTTTAGAAATACCTTCGGCAGCCTGCAGCTCTGCAGGGTATTTCATTGAGGCTGTGCACAGCAAAACTCTTCTCTGGTTGTCAGCAGCTGTCAGAGGTTGCTGGTGAGGAGCAGAGGTTCAATTCACCCTCGCCCGGCCAAACCGCGCTGCTTGCTTCTTCCTGGCAGCCGGCAGAGACATCCGTTCCCTTTCCAGCCTTCGCTAAGTGACAGCCAGAGCAATATGAAAAGCAAAGGGATATATTTAGTGGAAATTTTCTGTAGAACAAAGTTGAGCAAGGCTTGCTTTATATTTTTCTTTGGAAAATCAGGAATTTCTACTCTTTAAAGGTCTCTCTACTAACAGTAGGTTTTTTTTGTTTCGGCAGCATCACATCCTGCAGCTTCAATATTACCACTTTGTGGTAGTTCCTCGGTAGTTTGTGCCCCTTCTAACCCCTGGCAACCATAATGCTTTCAATACATAATAACTAAGCAAGGTAGTTTTCTAAAAGAAAATAAGCAGATGTCAAGGTTACAGCTGATCTTGGGACGACAAGTCCCTGGTAATAAGCACTTTGTTCGAAAAGACACACTCAATAGTTCTGCAGGAAATTTTAGCATTAAGGCTTCTGTCATGAGTCACAAAAGCTGTTGTTTTAGCTGAGGCAGCTGATCTTAAAGCCATGTTATTTCCAGGGCACGGCACAATTGGGCTGTAGTTTATTCGAGGGTTTCGGGCTCAGTGCAGTTGAGAGGGCTGCAGACTCCTCACGGCTGTCATTTCCAACTCCCACCTTCTCCACGGTCTTTATTTGCCGCATCTCATTTTCTCTTGCACTGAACTCTTCATTCACGTAAATTAGTGTGATTTTTGTAGATTTTTTTATTTTCTTGTGCAGGTTATTATATTGCTGCCATTATTATTACATTCGGAAGTGCCCAGGCTAGCATTTGGGGGGTACATGCGTGCACACTCCGAGCTGGGAAAGCTTTCACCTCTTCTGCAATTCAGAAGCAGGACGGAGGCTCTCAGCGAGTACTTTGGAAGAGCCTCCTCGTTGTCTCTCCATTTCTTCCCACGCATTCACCCATGAGCTGCCTCCTCTCCGTGTCTTCTTCCCACTCCCAGCCCAGAAAACTTGTCATGCTGTGTGCATCTCAACTCCCACACAGCCACAGCTGTCAGCTCCGCGTCCCCTGCACTGCCAACGGCAGCATCCCGTCCTTCCTCCGGCTTCCAGAGCGGGATCGTTCCCTTGCAAGCTGAGCAATCTCTTCTGCTAGTTACAAGCTGTGCAGCCTCCCACCCTCCAAACACGCTAATGCTTGCATATATGTTCTGTTGGGGTATTTACGAAGTTTGTTTGATTTATCAGAATCAAAAAGAAATGTGAAACAAGCATTATTTGGCTTCTTAGGAAACATTTACAAAATGTTTTCTATGTTTTGAAAATGAACATTTAACAAGACAGAGTTTGTTTTGCTTATTTGATTTTAATGAAGAATTGAATCCAGAAAATTCAATAAAAGCTACATATATGAGAGGGGAAAAAAATGCCAAAAGGATAAAAAGACATTTTTCATTTAAATAACTTTTGGACAAAACATTTCCACCAGTGACAGTTTTATGTATTTTCCCAGATTCAGATATGGAGCTATGACAGAAGAACAGGGTTTTAAAAGTCTCAACTGGGTGTCATAGGAAAGCTAATTTTAGGCAAGTAAACAATTAGGTATAAAGAGATAGGGTACACATTGTTTTCTAACAGATCATTTGGCAGTCAAGAAAGTGGCATTTTACAATATTCTTTGGGTTGGAGTAGCTCTTTTTTTAGTATAACTACCCTGTAAGTGAGTGTCCATCTTTAACTTCACCACCAGATTCTCACCTGTCCTGTAACGGTGTAAATCCAGGGGAACACCTGGATGTAATTGGATTTGCTTTGGGCATAACCGATGTGGTGGGAACCTTTACCTCCCTCCCCTTCTTGTTCCTCTGAATATCTCTAAAACAAACTTTTAATGAAAATCCTCATTCCCATATCCCTAAACCCAACTTTTCACAAAGAATTCCCCATTTCTCTGGGAACTTTACCAATGCTTTGCTGTCCTTACTATGTTTTTTTTCCTAGTGCCCCATCTGGACCTTCCCAATTGCCCTGTGAGCTCGCCCCTCCCTTTCTGTCCAGTGAAGCTGGAAAATGTGCTGCTCCTTCCTCTCTGCCGTGGCCTTCCCTGTTGCTAAAGTCCTTGCTCCTTAGGCTAGAGACTCCCAGTTAATTCAGGTTTCCTTTACAGACCGTGTCTTCTAGACCTTGGTTCATTCTTCATGTTGTGCCTGGGACTCTCTCCAGTTGGTCCCCATCTCCTTTGAAGGCAGTGCCCAAAAGCGGATGCAGGTTTCCAGCCAGCTCCTTTTACTAGAGCTGCGTGGCATCAGAAGAGCTTTCAGTCTCGTAGGGCATGTTTATGTGCACAGGCGTTATTGTATCCATACGTACAAATAGATATTGTCTGGCTTATCACAGCAGTAGGATTACCTCTGATCTTCTGATCCACAGTTGTTTTGCCCATCCTGTATTCATGCGGTTGTCAAGCCTAAATGTGTCGGTTTTTCGGTGCCCCGTGAGTAATACCCCATCACTCCAGACCATATCGCCAGTTACCAAGGATGGGTTTGAGTCTGCTCCATGCCTCGGGGAATTCGCCATTCCTTTGGGATTTTTGGCACCTGCAAATCAAATAAACATACTCTTTATTCCACCATCCCCATCATTAGGGACTGGTTGTTTCTTAACAGTAGCAAAACATCCCTCTGAAGGAAGAGGGCATCTGAGAATTTACAAACAAATAGGTGGCACAGTCTGTTCAGAAGAGATCGCTGCACATTTGTCATTAACCATCTTGGTTTAGGGAAACATTTTGAGGAAAATACTCTTAAAAATCTGTCATTCATTATTTACAGCAATTTGCTATAGGTGTACCTGTGGCAGATCAACTGTGAGAAAACTGGATTAGGATTGTCTTTTAAAAGTTAGTCAGATATCAGAATTGCGATTCTGTGAGGAGTTAGGCAAATCTGATCTTTTTCCTTCTTGACTGGAGGAAAAATGTAGGAATATATATATTGAATTTTCATATAGAAAGTTGAACTACTTTTTTGTTGTAGTCCCAGTTTATTAGATAGGTTATTTCACCATTGACTGATCTGAACATGGAGTTTTGGTCTGCTAAAACGAATCAAACTGTTTAAACTTAATTTGTTATGAAATTATACCTTAGGAAAAAAATATATTTCTGGAGCCATAGTTTCAGTGATGTTAGAGGTTACCAGCATGCTCTGAGATAATGTCATCAAATGATTCATTCTGAGTTTCTTCTGCTATTAAGGAGGAAAAAAAAAAAAGCCCGTTAGTGTAACCCTGTTTTCCATACAGATGGATTTATGTGTTTGGGGTTTCCTACAAAGTCCACTGAACTAAACAGAAAGATGTTTTGAGATAAGTGGTCTGAGAATAGGGCCTCTGGTTGAAAATGTTGAGGCAGTTAATGAAGTACAGATTTATCTGACTGCGAGTGTTTATGATGAGAAAAAGCTGGATCGAAGCACTACTTCTTCCCCATTTTTGTTTCTCTGATTTGGAATTCAAAATAAAATTGATGAGAGAGAGGGAAGGTGAGCAACTGTCCTTGAACAGAGCTTTGTAACTCAAATTAACATCTGGTTGTTTCTTTGTCCATCGTGCCATTTATCGAAGACACCGTCAACAACAGAGCTGTTAAAATGCTAAGAGGCTAGTGAAAAGTAATTATTTTGGCAGTGCTAAGATTGGGCAGGTTAGTTCTGCAGAAAACCTCCAGTATGCAAACCCAGGAGTAATTGCCCATTTTCCAGCTGAATTCACAATAGGCTGTTGCTGCCTTAGCTCTGTTAGAGTTGCCTGGGCCCGAGAAGGTACCGCCATCTGCTTTGTTGCCTGTGAACCCGCGCACACATTGCTTTCATTTTTACGGTGTGAGTGTGATATGTATTATGGAATAGTTAATGACTAGTTTGTATACTGATTACTGCAACTGGTGAGCGAGAGCAGGCTTGCACTTAATCGCTCGCTGTGCGGGGAGCTGCGATGCGCTGGGGAAGCTGGTACGCCCGCGGCCCGCAAACCGGGGCGAGAAAATGCTCTTCTCATTTGGCACTATGTCCCCCCACTGACTGCTTTCCCACTTGCAAAGGGCCTTGAGTGTTTCATACGTTCCTCTCAGCAGATTGTTTATTTTGCTGATTTGACAGTATAGGATCGAGCAGTGGGGATGCTTTCCATTAGTAATAATTTTAGTTATCTTGGTAAAACTTTTCTTTGTTCAATAACAGATTATACGGCATAGTTTGCCATTACGTAGCGATGTTTCCACTTCTGAACTACACTTTAAATCTCCCTGCTTCTAAGCAGCCAGTAAATGTGTTAAATTGTTTCTAGGCCATGTGGATATTAAAGTTAATGCTTGTGTACATCAAAACCGTACTGAATTGAGGTAGCTTTGCATCTCGCGTGCAGTTTATTTTGGAGTTGACTAGCCATAATTTTGGGTAAAGTTACCTTTCACGTATTAGAGCTTTTCAGTTGTAATTGCAAAGTGTGTCAATCTTGCTGACCTTCATCTGCCAGATTTAGGATGTAGATGATGTAAACATTGTTGCCATTTGTGTTGACTAATCATTGTATTTGGTGGAAAATTGACATGAGTTAATTTTGCAAAGCTGTCGCACGCTTACAAGTAGAGAAATCTGTGAACACTGAAACTGTGAAGCTTAACCCAGAGAATGGAATATTGCAGTTAGTGCCTTGTCCAGGCTGTCCTGGGACAAAAATTCCACTTGGATTTTCACTGTCTGCTCATAGCAGAGGGACTTGTGATGCATTGCCACTGTTAGGAAGCCAGACATCAAGAAGAATTTGATTTTAAAACTTACTGGGGCGTGCTTGCAAGTTTGAAATAAAGTTATTGATTCATTTATCCACTGAGACTGGAGACTTAAACTTATGAGCATTATCTGGTGAAGCAGAAAAATAGTCCTATTTCCCATTCCAGATGAGAAAACTGAGAACATAAAGTATCTATTGTCTGAATTTCCAAGGTTCCATGTGTCGATTTTTACGCTCTCAACTTTCTGAACAAAGCTTGAGATTTCTTAATGGGGCCATGGGGTTTCAAACAACAAATCCATGGTCTTTAGGTGATGTATAGAGAGACCAAAGCTGAGAAGTTCCATTGGGAAGAATTACACAACTCTGTTAAAACCAGGCTTTCACTCTTGAGGGTTTAAAATGATGCCAATTAGTTGAGGAGAGGTTCTCCATGTAGAGCACATGGGGGAGTTGCACAGTCAGTAGGAACACAAATCGCGAGCGCTGTGTGCAGTTTGAAAAACTCCCTTAGCATGCTGAAATCTGGCTGCCTCCCCTTGCTCTCCAGGGGAAAATAACCCTCTCGCTTCTTTTGTTTGTGAGAATATTTTCATAACACTGCTGAACATTTATCTGTAATTTACCAAGCGAATTTCTGTTAAACCTTCAGTCATCTGCAATAGTGTTCCTACCTCGGTTTGGGTTTGTTTTCTTTTAACATCATGTGAAGTAAATTCTTGGAGAAGCTGGTAGGAATGCAAGTGAGCAGAAAGCAGAGATTTTGTTTAGTCAGATTAGCTACTTCCTCATAGGTACTTTTATGAATGATACTTAATGAGACTGATTTTCTAAAGAAATTAAACTTGAAGGGCAGAAGTCAAGTTTCTGTGACTGGTATATACTTAATGGAGAGGTTTGGGTCAGTCATGTTCATCTTGCTGTCTGAACTCCGATGCACAGCATGACATTTCAGCAGGTGGCAAGATTTAAGAAAAAAATGTCATCAGTCTTTCAGCGATAGCAAAAGCAATATGAAAAATATAGTTAATAAGAAAAGGTTAATGTGCATCAAAGATCAGCCAGTTTTAGGGAGGAACCTCTCCCTGGCTTCCTCTGTTTTGCTTCACAGGCAGAAGACTCACCCGAAGGCAGCAGAAAGCAGTGCAACAATATGCACAAAGGCCTGGGTCCGTATTGCGTGGTCAGAAGAGGCTTGAATAGTTCTGGAAGGAGATAAGTGAGGTTTGCTGTGTCTTCGGAGATGCTTTGCACATGGGAGAGGGCATTAGACACGAAGGGGTTTTGGTGTTTGCAGCGGCCCAGTTGCCTGCAGCGGAGCTGTCACACCAACATTGTAATTCTGTGCCTCTCCCCGACTCCCAGGTCTCATTTCTTCTAAAAGAAGTGACAGAGCCATAATGTAACTTTAAGTAACTTCAAAGAGTATTTTCAAGACTTTTTAATAACACAGTAGAACTTATTTAATGCTCCAGTTATAGAGGAGTTACTATAATAAGAACTCTTCAAATGTGATTGTGTTCTGTGAAGTATCATCCCTCTTAAATAAGTGGTGTTATTATGGAAAAGGCTTGTTCACACACCCGGTACATTATTGAAAATTGCTTTTATAATTCAGGTTCCGAATAAGTCTACTTGTATTGAAGAAAATTATTACAAATTTCCTGGTCATAAACACCAGAAAGCAGTAGGATTTAGAATTTTATGGCAAAATTATATTCAGCTTACCTGACTAATTCTATAGAGGTCCATGAAATTACTCAGGTAAGTAAACAGAATAGGGCTTGATATCAAGTCTTCAATACTCTCTTAGAAATGACCAACTTGGCCAACCTTGTCATGTGGTCTAAAGTATATGTCAGTATTCTTGATAGCTTAAGTAAAGGAAGTAGAAAACAAGTTCAAATTTGCATTTACTTCCCAGATTTTAGAAATCGGAGCTACCACAATACAGCCAAGTGTGCACGTCTGCTGCTTCATGGTGTTCTAAATCCCACTGCTACCAGTGGTGCTTGAGCCAAGCCATCACTGCCTAGTCTAAGGCAGCCGTGCTGCGGGGTGTTACTGGGTGCAAGCTGCGTGTGTGCTGCTTATCGCTGTCTCATGCCAAGATGATGTTCCTGTATCTCACAGCATTGCAAAAGTTGTTGCTTTTGGTTTAGATACGAGTAGGCTTTTCTCTTATCTGCTCTTTGCTGTCTTGCCCTCCAGATAAACACACGCCTCTTGCTGCGGTTCCCTCCTCCTACCTTGCCGTGCCCGGTATGACAGGGGGAGCACGTGAAATCGTTTCACACATCTGTTGTCTGTTTTTCTTTCTGAAAAAATAAAAATAGGATGTCTTTGAGAAAATCCCTGGCAGGAATTGAAAGACTGTAGACCTACCAACAGCACTTCTCACAGAAGTTCTGTTGTATTACTTTTTTCCTAGTTTGTCTCTCTTAAGAGATCATTATATCCCTTTCCTTCAATAAATTGAGATGTCGATAAATCTGCCCTGACTTCAGAAGACATTGCAGCTGACCATGCCAAGACGGCTGTCGGTCTAACGGTGTTGAATAGCCTGCAGTACCTGTGTAGACATACCCAAAGCTTCTCGAGTCACCCAGGGGCAGGTACAAAGGAGCTGTTTATCAAACAGAGCCCCAGGACACTTTGGCAGAGCTTCCTTAAATGTCTTTATCAGATGCCATCCCTGTTATGCTTCCAGTCACTTGATTAGAAATTAATTTGATTTGAACGGTTTCATTTCAGTATTTTATTTTGGCTGTCCGTCAGTTGCCTGGGATTTGTGGGGTTGTAATTTTGTGGCATTTCTGAGGTTAAACTTTCTAAGTATCCCTTTAAGTCGGATGAACCCTACCACAAGAGCATTGCTGTGATTGGCACTTAGTGTTGTGATCTGTTGTTTTGGTTTATCTTGAAAATGATAAGGAAAAGGATGTCATCCATCTTCAAACTTCACTTGGATAAGTGTTAATCTTTCTTTCAAACTCATGAATAAATAAATGTATTCTGATGGTGTTGTGAAGAGTGTGAAGGATTATTGGAGCAGTGATCTTAACTCGGAGGGCATTGTCATTCATCAGTGATGTGTGTTACATGGGTGTTAGATCTATTGTGAATTTTGTCAGCAAAGCTTATGCAGGTCATTAAAAAGTCAGGTTTTGTCAACAGCTGCCAGAAAGTAGTCTGAAGGAAAAAAAGAAATAGCAAATTTTTTTTTGTAGCAGTGGAGCTGTGGTATTTTTGTAACTTGCAGTACTCGCAGAATTTACCAACAGCTGACCTTCTCGTTGCTTCTGGGTATCTTTCCCTGCTACGTTCAGAAATGCATCACGAAGCAATGTATAGGTAAGTATAGGGCCCACTTCTGACTGGAATCAGCTTTGAGACATATGTTTGAGACATATTTCCCCCTCAAAACAATTCTTAGAAACTCTAATTTCTAAATGGATTTTTATTTGCATTTTAACTAGCAGAAGACCTGGAAGTAAAAGGTATGATCATGTTTGTACAAAGGTTATTGTAGGTGATGTCATTTAATAACGAGGTGAGTATTCTTTATGTGCGTTGCTGAAGATTTGTATTTTTTGGTTTACAAACTTTACACGTGCTGGGAAGAAATAGCTATAATTGATAAACTGAGTTGCCAAGTTGACAGAGAGTACATAAAAATCACCATGTTAACACAGCTGTAAGAGACAAGATAAACTTTTTATTACTACAACGAAATATCATTTGATTGTCTGATTGGCTCCATCGTTAGGACCTTTTTTACTTCCCAAGACATATTTAAATTGTTTACTCAATTGCTAAAATGTCTGGTAACTTGATAGCTCTCAAGGTCAACATGACCTTTTGCATCAGACCTAATCCTTTATTCATAGCCGAGCAGTCAAAGATTTAATTATAAATGCATTAAGCTCATTGGGTGAACGCTAAATTGAACAAATGTCTGTATGGACAAGAAAAACTCCAATTATCACTGTACAAAAGAGCTCTTCGTCTATGATGCGATGGGGCTTTGCTCTTATTGTTTGCATGCTCATTAAAAAGTTACTGGTCACTCTTATGTTTCAGATGTTATAATAAATGCATCATTTGAATAAGGCAGGTTAGGCTGGCAGCAGGATGTTCCACTTAAATGGAGCCCTGGGGGAAATTAACCTCCTAGTTTAAGCACGGCATTAGGGAAGGCGGAGGAGATGGGTTGTGTTTTGTTCCCGCTCAGGCTGGTAGAAAGGCCTTCATTGATTTTGTAGGACCTGAACGAATGACTCAGTTCCTCATCAGCTCCTCCAGCCACCAAAGGTGCCGTATCTGATGAAGCCTCAGCAGTGGCTTCCTTTGCTGCAGCAGGTTTCTGGAGCCTCTGGCGGGTGTCATTGTGTGAAGAATGGCAAGAAGGAAAAGAAACCAAGGAGCAAAGGAAGTTCACTGGAAGGTGTCCAAAAAGAGGAGAGAAAAACTGATTGTGTGGGCTGGAAGTAGGAGGTGATCTACCTAGATATCTTGCAAGAGGGGCATAAGTAGAACATGTAGGCATAGTCCAGAAGCAACATGAAAAGAGATAAATGAAGTGGTAGAGGGAAGTGAGAGTGAAACCAGGTGTTTTGGAAAAGTCTGAGATGTTTTAGAATGGCCCACAGCAAAATAAATACTTTTTTTTTTTTGACATGGAATACTTGGAAAAAGGAGAACAGCTTCATAAGAGCAGTGCACACGCTGTCTCTTGGTACAGCAGGTGTAGTACAGGGGCTTACGTTTTTTGCACCACCACTGTCCATCTTTGTCAGTGTCAGGGTAGGAAAGCAGAGAGTTGAGCTGCACAGGGGCAGAGAGGAGAGAATAAGAAAGTTCACTTTCCTTGCCTACTTTGCTACCTTCAAACATTGCATTTTGAAAGGTGAGAAAATATAATTTAATAATTTTTGCTTTCCTGTACATTTCCCAAAACACTTCTTACGCTCTTCCAGCTCAAATAAGGTTGGTCACATCAAAAAGGGTGAAGTAGAATTGTTTTATTATAGCTTCTTCTTTTACTGATTTGTGGAATAAAAAAAACGGGGTAAGAGCAACTGAAATACTAGCTTAAATTCATGTTTGTTCTTGGCCTGACGTTATTTACAGGAGAAGTTGTTATGTTCCTTTCTGTATGTTCTGGTAGCTATTACACTAAATTATCATAGACCTCAATTAATATTTGCAAATTCCTGCTAGTAGGTAAAAATAGCCAAAAGATATTACTGTCCTTGAAAAACAAGGTTATTGCCATCAATAAAATATGTAATAACATTATCCAGGAGAAATACAATGTTCCATAGACAGAACGTCAGTGGTTTGAGCAAGCACCATGTGCGAATGTCTGTGTATCTGTCTGTGTGTAAATGCTGGGTTAGGCATCCTCAGTGCATGTGCACACACAAAATTAATTGGTGTAATAGTTGTTATGGCTTGAAACCTCTATCAGAAAGGGGTTAAATGGAGTTAGAACTGCTGTAGCAGTTACATTTTGGATGAATTTTTCTTTTTATGCAGAAAAAGTACATTTTTCAATCATTTTAATAAAATAAATAAATTTGTGCACAGAAAACTGCCCTCATAAGTGTCAAGCTGGCGTCACCAGAATTCATTCTTTTAGAAAATGACCATTCCACTTTTCATCTTGATAGCCAGATTTTCACAGTAGTTCCCTGTAAACATACTGACTTCTTTGCAACTTTAAAGAAGACCTGGGCTGCTTTTAAATCCAGTCTGGATGAGCTTCCTCCGTAGGCTGCTGCTGCGTATAACCTGTGAAGTGCTCTAATGCATGTTCAGCTTCTCCAAGTACTCTGCCACAAGAACAAGGGTTTCAGAGTGGGATTCAGAGAATGTGGTTTATTGCTGTGGCCCAGATGAAGATTGCTCTTCCATTCCTGCTCAAATATGGCTTTTACAGGAGAGCTGCACAGGTTGTAGCTAAAAACATTCCACTTGCTAAGTGACTTCTTTAGATCTCTCCCACTGACGTTGGAATTGATGGCATCGGATAATCCATCTGTGAGAAAACCCAACAGTCTTAACAGTTACGCTAGACAAAATATTCCCCAAATCATATGGGAAATTGATAAAATATGCTTTTCTAACATGAAAGTGGAAAAGAAGAGCTTCACAGGTGGTATTTATACACTACTGTTGGATAGCTTAAGTTGCAAGATGTTGGTTTGGACCCATATCTTACTTGGTGGGTTGGTGCTTTTTTTTTTTCCTTCCCACTTTTATTTTCCATTTTCCATATGACTGACACTGCTATATTTTTAGACAATTTCAAACATTTATTTTCATTTTGTATTTATTAAATTGTGGCAGTTTATGTACCCTGATAGCTTAACTCCGTCTTCTAGGTCAGAAGAATTTCTTACATTGCTCTTTGTTGGAATTTCATGGCACGGTCTTTTACATTTGGCAAGTTCTCACTTTTTTTTTTTTTAGGGGAACGACTGTATGTGAAATGACATATGTTACTAACAAGTGCATAATAGCCTTTCCCACAGAATATTTCCTTTGTTCTTTTTCTTATTTTATTTCCATCATTGTATGCGGTTTAATGGCTATACATCTCTTAATGTAGATGTAAGCTCTTAATTCCAGCTATTACACATATATGAAGCTATACATTATTTTGTCAGCGTGCGAATAGTTTTATGCCTATTCAATATACAGAACTATAAAGTGTCCATAATTACAGTGATTAACTGCAGGTTCAGTCATGCATCTTTCTTCAGGACATCAAGTTGAAAAATAAGGAAAGGGCCAATTAAGCCTCTGCTACGCTCCCCCGAGTTGCGGGCACTGATGTGAAATTATCCCAGGGACGTGTTTAACAGCGGAGACGTTCTTAGCTTACACGTAAAGGGATTTTTTTCCATGCAGCACTGAAATGCAGAATGTATCTTGAGTGCCATCTTCATCCGTTTGTGGTACGTGTTAAGGTTTGAAGTGTTGCAGACACTTGAGCATCGCAAATTTGTAACGTCAGTTCCTTTAAATATTTTTTCTGCTTTTATGGTCAAAACCCATGAAGAAAAGGAAAACGTCTGTCTGGCTATGGAGAAGGTGGAGCTGCTATCAAAACGTAGCAGGAAATGGAGAATTTAGCAGTTCAGTTTGGTGTTACAAGAGCATCCCTTGGCCTTCTGGCATTTGATAGACCACTAGCGAGAAGATGTTTCAAACAGGAATTCTTGTTGCGCTCACCAACAACGCAACTGCAGAGTTTCTCTCCTATTTAAAACCACATCGCGTGTAACGTTTTGTTGCTAGGCGCCTGCTTGGCCGAGTGCTGGTTTCTAAGCATGCTTTTATATTTAACTAACCCCTGCACAGCTTGCAAGTGATTTTGCCCCCACGAGTTCTAATTTTCCCTTCACTGTTTTCTGTATTTTTGTGTAAGGAAAATTCCCTCTTTCTCTCCATAGATTTAATCAAGATAATGTCTCCCAACTAAATACAGGAGATTTACATTTTCTCCTTGGAACTAGAGAAATTGTGTGCAGAAGTAGTACAGCTGGATTGATGCTGCTGTCAGAAAGGGTTGTAAAAAAAAAATCAAATTAAGTGTTATCTTATTTTTAGCTCTGTAATTTCTATTTTTACATCACTTAAAGAACTTTAAAAAAAAAAAAAGTAGCCTTTATCTCTATTTCTTCATGATTGATGCCAGCAAATTCCACAGAGATTCAAGGGAAAACAGCGGTAGCAGAGAGGACAAAAGTCTGGGTTTCCCAGAGCAAATGCCATGAACCTTTCCATTTATTTAGAAGAAGCAGGAGTTAAATTAAAAGTTCCTTTAAGTTGTTTAATTAACCTTCCTACCGGGGGGCTCACTTAAGGGAGTGGTGAATTTGGGGATGCGTCTCTGCCAGTACAGAGGGAGAGCAGGCGCTGAGATCCCGTGCAAGTGAAAAGCTGATGGTTGGCTAACAGGGACGGAGGGCTGTGCCGGGGGCAGCCCCACTCCTTCTAGGGCCCTCTAATTTGGGGAGGGAGATCGCGTTTTCAGTTGCATCACTTCTTTGCCCATTTTTTTTTGGTGGAGGGGAAGAATGTTGCCTGTATTACACGTAAAGAAACCCTACTTATTCTGAAATAGCAGCTATTAAGAACTATAAAACCACTGTCCATACCTGTCAGTTTTTCTTAGAGATGTTGAAGAAAAGGCAAAAACGAGGGCAAAATGCTAGGATGCTACTCTAATATTGTCTAAAGCTCTTGAAAGTGTTCAGTCAGCTTGTACGTGTGACGTATAAAACAAAACTCTTAGGATCCCTTTGAGGGGGGCTGCCCTTTGAGTGTATGTGCATCCCTGAACTGATCAGGCAGTATTTCCAGGATATAATGGGTGATCAGAGAAATCTGGTCATCTATAGTACTATACTGAAAAGAAGGCCATTTTATTGTTCTTCTGTAAAGGGAAGAATATTTTAACAAGGGAAAAGAAAATGAAAGGACTGAGCTTTCCTACTTGGAATTATCATGAAATGTTGGTTTCATTCCCTCAATAGCGCTAATAAAATTGAGATGAAAAGTCAATTGCTATTACTGTGGCAGGAACAGTCTGAGTAAATTCTTTTGCTCAAGTTCTACTAAAATAATTTTAAATGAAACCAGATGTTTACTCTCTGGAGTTTGGTGTGGCGAGATTCTCATTTAAGGATAAAACCCCATGCTAGTTCTGCAGTGGGGGATACATCTGCCTGACTGTCGATGTGATGTGCTCTGGAAATACTCACTCGAGTGTCCCGAGTTATAAATACTGCGGGCGGCTGCCTCTTATGCATTACTGGTCCAGATCAGAGAGATCAGATTGAAGCAACTGTATAATTAAATGTGAGCACATATTTAAACTGAATTTATGTTTTCTTCTGTCTCCCCTGGTTTTGGTACAGGATGGTAGCTAGGGCTGATTTTCTGATCACATTACGATGGGTTTCCTGACGTTTATGGAGATAGGCTGATTTAAACTAGCTCAAAATTATCTTTTAAGATCAGTTTCTTGCATTTTTCATTGAAAGCTTGTGCTCATTCTCCATCTCTCTTTTATCACTGTATTTTTTAAACTTTGACTCTTTGTGATGAAGATAGGCTGTGTAGTTACTAAAGGACGTAGCTCACTGACCTCTTACGTACTGCTCTGGAAGAGAGATCTGCTGTTCAGAATGGGATATATATTAGAATAATAATATTCCTTATTTTCTCTTATTCTCTTGTTTTTCTCTTATTTTCACTCTTATTGCTCTCATATTTTAAGGTATGACCATGCCTCCATTACATTTCACTTGCTTGTAGTAAGAGATTGTGTATGCGGGAAATCAAAAGTGAAACCTGGGCCTCACAGATGGCAACAGCAGCATTTTGTTGGCACAAGCAGGACTGGGATTCTCCCTCAACAGGTCACTTGCCTGCCATTTTATTTGACCAGCCAGGGTCAGATGTACACTTTATGAGTATACTTTATCAGCGAAGCCAAAATCTGTGTGAAATATGCAATAAACATGAATCAGGAGTTAGGGAAGAGAGGAAGCCGTCTTTTAAAATGCTGCAGCTTTTATAACTTGAATAAATTTTCTTTATTGGGTCACTAATTTTAACAGATCCTGGCTTTCCTATCCAATCCTGAGAAGCACAGCAGTTTTTTCAGTTTTTAACAGAAGTGAAGCCTTGAGTGCTCCGCACAGTGTTACCATCGGAAAATTTTTTGAGGCTGTGAATACTTGGAAAGTCTGGATTTAGCCGGTAGGCTCCCGGGTCCTGCTCCAAAGCCTGTGCTGCTTATGCATCTCCACAGCCATCACGGGGCTGGTCTCGGCTGCGGGCCATGCACCGCAGAGCGCCCGGGGCTTTCTCCTACTGGAGACCGGACAAAGGCCGCCTTCGCAAAAGACATTAAAAGGTTTTGCCTGCGATTTCTCTTAAAAGTCTGGAACATGTCTAGAAACGTCAAGGCATCCAAGTCTGTAGCCTTTACTCATGTAAGAGTCCCATTCTTTCTAAGGTTAAAATAACGTTTTTGGAAAGAGAGATAAAGCTTTTCATGGGTCTGTATGCCAATTAGAAAACTGGAGCCAAGTCCCTCAGTGATATAAACATTAAGCTGAAATCAGCCGAGTTGCCTTTTACTAGGAGAATATTTGGCTGATTTCTCTGTGTTTCCCAAGGCCGTAGCTGCAGGGATTAACTCGCGTTACGATTTTGTGCTTTGGCCCTCGCTCAACTCCTGCTCGTGCATAAAAATACTTAACTCGGGAGGGCAAAGCCTGAGATAACCTGCGCAAAACTGGATTGCCTGCTTCATTACAGGGGCTTACGGGCACATTCAGACACATCCCAGTTCATCAGCGGCTAATATGACCACTGTACACCACGGGTATAGGCACCTTCACTGGATTTAAGCTAATTCTAGGAAAGGCCACTTCAGTTTAAGATGTTAACAAGGACAAGTGGATGTTAAGAGAGAATTGTGCCGCAGGGAAATTGTGCTGCTTTATCCTTACATGGTCCTGACCGTAGCCCTCCAAATACATGAAGCAGACAGGAGGAAAAGTCCTTCATTTTGTGGAGGGGAACAAGGCTGGGGTTTTTCTTCCTTTTCTTTCACCTTTTTGTGTATTACAGATGCTTTCTTGGTTTCCCTTTGAGAATTTCATAGCATTTGGGGGGGGTCAAGTAATACAGTACTATTATCTAGGTTGTTTTGGCAGCAGTGCATATAAAACCTAATCTCTCAGTCCCAGTTACCTACTGTATTACATAAATAATGCTCAGTTTTAATTCATTGTAAGAGCTGTTTTCATGTGTAAAGTAGAGCCAAGATGAATTTCAGATTCCTGTTTCTATTCTGATCCTGCGTACTGCAGGCCATAGATACAAGAACTGCTCATGTCCACTCTGCTTAAAGAGCACCGTTTTAAACATCAGTATCAAACTGTTTTGTCACAGCAGGTAAGAGGGATATCTTTAGCAAGTTGTATTTGCATGTCTTTATATTTGCCTGGTGAGCTGGCTGCTAGGGTGTCATATCATATGCTTTACGTTCATGTTGACCAGGTAACGCAGAATGCCCTTTTCCTTGTTTCTGAGTGCCACAAACTAGCCGCGGAATGGCCCGATGCTGGGGAGCAGGAATATTTATTTGGTTTTAAGCAGTCCGTTTCCAGCCAGCTGATGTCGTGATGAGTATGGTTCAGCATGGGGGTTCACCGTCAATCTCAAATCATGAATGTAAACCTTTCTACTGTATGAAATACTCATGAGGCTTCTGTATTGGTCTGCAAATGCAGAAAGATAATGTGTGCAACTCGATGCTACGAGGTACGTAGGTACCCTTCCAGTGGTAATGAAAAAATAATATTTGACATGCCCATTGCTTTCACCAAGCCAGTTGTAGGCAGACAAACAGATCTCAAGGCTTATCAGAGATAATGTTCATCCCTGATTTGTATGCAGGGTTCTCTTTGTCTTGATTATTTCAGTTTTGTTGCCCACAGATTGTTTCCACAATCCCTTTGGTGATAAAGCCAAAATGTAGATTTCGTGTGCTTGTTATTTAGTATGTTGTTACACATTTTCTGAGGTTTTCTCAAGTGTAGCTTCAGTAAGAGTCAAAGCAGTGCTAAGATAAATTTTTTGTAGTGGTACGTATAATATGAGAGGTGATACAGGCTTTGAAGAAGAACCTGGTTTTAATGTGACTTCATTTGGCTAAGTCCATAGGAAACAATAATGCCATCTACAGCAGAACCAGCAGAAGGCTGAGGTTTCAGCTCTCTTCAGAAGACAGATTCTGCTGAATCTGTTCTACAGCTGCTTGCAGTTTTCAATCCAGTAAGGCACAGCCATGTCCTTAAAAAAACTCTGTACACAAAAGTGTGGTTCAGCTACATGGTGGAGAGCTCAGCTTGCAAATTCAGCAAGATTCATCAGGATTAAATACATTTTACTCTCTTAAATTAGACAGGTGTAACACTTGCTACAAGAAGCTTCATCAAAATTAATAAACCATGCATTGTATTTTTAAACCAAAACGCTGCTGTGTTCATAGCATGCTTCCTTCTTCCTTCCCCTGAGATGTTAAGAATCCAAGATCTGTTTTCTTGCACACCTTTAGACTTTTTAAATGTCCTTGTATGTATGCCATCACATCTCTGCAGTCAGGCAATTGATCACAATTGCAAGATTACACCTTAAAAAGGTATTAATATTTATTATTTGCCTGGCCAGAAGGATTACTGTCAAACGGGACCAAGCACTGTATATGCCTGGAGAGCTGTCATACCCTGCTTTAGACACACCCTTGAATCCACAGCCATTCAAAGAGCAAATGGAGAATCAGAGAGAGATGGGTGGTCCTGAAAGGCTGTTGAGATGAAAAACCTAACCAGAGCCATATATCTGGTTGGCCTTCAAAATTATGTGTCTTTCAGATGTGTTGGGGTGCTGACCTACAAGAGGAAAAGAGTTTGAGAGGAATGGGAAAGTGGGGTGCAGGGGAAAGATGATGTGAAGGGATGGATAGTAACTTGGTCTTGATCTGTGCCCATAGCCGCCTCCTCGGTGAGGTGGTGATGTTGTGCTCCAACCCAGAACCGTTAACGGATAACACGAAGTAGTTCAACCGCGGCATCTTAGCAACACAAAATCATAGAATCATTTAGGTTGGAAAAGACCTTTAGGATCATCACGTCCAACCGTATAATGCAAAAGGCAATAGCCAAACAACTTACTCTGCTTGTCTGTCTTCCAAGTTTGTGTAATTTTTCTGTTGTCCTCCTGGTCTCTTTTCCGTGTACAATGTGTGCCCATCTTCAGCATAAAAACTACTGTCACTGTAACACACTAACCTAGTTTAGCCTCAAGTCCTTTTTATGCAAGTAGGGTAAAACACACACCTGCACGCGTTTGTAAAAGTATATTGCAGTAAATGGGACTAGATCTGAGCCTTGGTGCATGCAATCCTTCCTGAGAAGGTTGCCCTTTAAAAATGTTAAACACATGGAACAGGATATTACTAATCATGAATCTGAATCTTCTGGCTTTCCTCTAAGGTTTTGCAGGCCTTTGATTGTATTAGTCTTCTGAAAATCTCGTGCACAATTATTTGGGCTTTGTAACTATACAAATTTTGTAACTCCTGCCTAAACTGGGTTACTTTTACACAGTGTCAACTTCTTTCTGTATTTCTAAACTGATGACACCTGGGTGAAGACTAGTCTAGACACTCCTTAAAATCTTGTCTTTAGTAAATGGTTTTTCAGCTTGAAGTAAAATCTCAGTGGAGACCAGGCTGTTTGTAGACTGAGCATGTATTTGCCATTCAAAATAAACAGCTAGCCTGTCCTGTGCTACAGAAGAGATTAAACATGTGAAAAATAGAAAATTTCTCATCTTCGTTAGACTTTGATCCTAAATCAATTACCATGTGTAAGTTAGCTGTGTAAAGAGTGCTCCTTTTAGTGCACATATTTATTCCAGGTTGCTGTTATTCATTATTTACTCCAGGAATCAGTAAATTAGGTACTTAATTTAGGTACTTTAGGTTAAACACAGGAAACAGTCTTAGAAGAAAACTGTTAATGTTCAAAAATTAATTCCTCAGAAGTGCAGAAAAGGCAGAACTAAGGTTGCCTGCGATATCCAGGCACATTCAGGAGGTGGGAGGAGATGGACCGTATATAATCTGGTGTGTTCTCTGCCCATTGCCCTGCCAGCGTGATACCTCTTAGCTTGCTTAACAGGAAAGGGACCCTCAAGAAATAGCACTGCTAAAATTATTCACACCTTGCTAACAAGTGCAGACTGCTGTCTCACAAAGTTCTGTTGTCATTGGAAAAAATGTTGACGGAAAGAGCTAGAGGGTGAACCCCAGCAAAGTAGACCAAGACTAAAATCCCAAGCACTAGTTAGCAAATGGAGTGGGTTTGAAATGATGGCACCAATGGTATATTCTCCAGAGGGTCCCCAAACGTGGCAAATTTGAGTTCAGGTTTGCTTGGGAAGGAGAAAATCTTTGTGCTCAGGAGAGTTCGGGCACTGTTTCTTCTACGTGATGCCTTCCTCCCACCTTAGTTCCCGTTACACCTCCTCACTCTGACAGACAAAACCTTTGTTGAAGTTCAGGCTCGCAAAATCTCCCACTCTCTCTAAAATTAGAAGACCGTTAACTCAATAGGAGAAAGACAAGTCTGTTGTTAAACCACCGGCAACCCCCATGTCAGCATCAAGATACTTGTGAAGTTCCTGGTTTCACATTCATGTACAATTTCTTCCTCTGTATGTCCTGCTGCTCCAGGGAAAATCAGTGCTGGTTTAACAGACGTTATTGGCGTAAAATGGATCCTCTGAAGGATTTATCATTTTTAGAGAAGGATAAATGAATTGCTGAATTGACAACACCTTCTGCAGTTCATTATTCCACTTCCAGGAAGACAGAGAAAAACTTGTCCAGAAACTAAAACTCTTCCTTTCCATCCGGTTCCCTGATTCAGATCCTTTAGAAATGTGTCTGCCAAAGCAATTGTCTTTTTTTTTTCCTAAGGCATGTATTTGGTTTAGTATATGTATGTGTGTGTTTATATATATATGCACCCACATACATGTATGTGTATGTAGAGTTTTAACTGTTCTTCAATCCACCATGACATTCACTTGACTGTAGAGGAATCATACAAGCTTGATACTAAGGCTGTTTTTTCTCCTTCTCCTTACTGTCTTTCTGCATTTCCATGTTCTCTCATTACAGGAGTTTTTAATTCTGATTTTGTGTCTGGCTACACAGTCTTTCTATAGCCACTTCTTGCAGAAACGACAGCATTAGATTGCAGGCTTTCTGGTTTGGAGTATACCTTGTTGTGCAAGAAGATGCAGCACGCTTGTGGTTTTATCTGTAATAGGAGTAATACATGAGACTGCACTGTGATATTGATTACAGACCTAAAATTGAATGAATTATGTGCAGGACATTTTTCTTTCAGTCAGTGGGCAACCGGCTACGTCTGTTATTTTTAATATAGAATATATTTTAGAGCTCTTCTCACTGACAGTTTCTCCACTGGATTATTGCTTGAGTTTGCACCATGAATACAATCAGGGCAGGAGACCTCCAATATGTTGTTTATTTATTGAAAAAGCAAAACTGAATTTTCTTCCAAAAGTATGGTGGAGAGCTATGTAATGTGTTTCACATTACACCAGCTTTAATGCTGGTCAAGAAGTCAAAGCTTGTCCACTTCTTGAAAGGAAAAGCAAGTGGACATGCACTCGACATAATTATTTTTTTTTCCTTACTAGATCTGTTTATGTAGGAACAGTGGAAAGAATGAATACATGGTGCACAAGTTGTCAGGGAGCTGCCAAGTTGTTTATCCTGTTTCCTTCAGGTAGGGTTTTTTTATGTTTGGCTCAGTTATGCCAAGAAACATTTGCAGATCAAAATGGTGTTTATTCAGTAAAGAAGCTAAAGGTCTCAGGCTTAGAACAGGAATAAATGCAGGGTCAATGTTCTTATGTTGATCCACTGCTTTCAAATTCCTATGAATTATTCTGGATTTTTTCCTACTTCAGTTGGCTTCAAATACTGCGTTGAACACATCTATTCATCAGCATTGAATCAAAAGCTTGGCAGCTTTTTCTTGATTAAATAATTATTCCCAAACTAATAAACATCACAGCAGGGTTTAATTAATATATGTCAGTCATACGGCTTTTTTTTTTTTTTCTCTAAAAATACAGTCCTCTGAAATTAGTACCTGCAGAATAAAGGTGTGGGCTTTTTTCTGCAGTGAGCCATGGCAAAGACAATTACAGAGTATGTTGATTGCAGCCACTTATCTCTCAGTTTAGGCAGGGATGTCTCATTTTTAAAAGTTTCCTGCTAGAAAAGCTGCAAAAACCTCGCGAGAAACCCTCCACCCTCATTACCCCTGCAGGACTCCTGTTACTGTAACAAACACAATCCTGCTGCAACTTTATTTTTGCAGTTATTTGTTAGCAGCGGCATTAACCTCGCTGTATGTCAGCGCGGCTGCTTAATTCTGCTACTTGATAAGCCTTTGAAGATACTATATGCTGGAAAGATAAGGCTCAGACATTTAAAATTATAATGGAATTGGCATATCTTTAAGATAGGGTACGTGTTATTGCTGCTCATGTGTATATACAGCCCCGTCCGTGCTTCCCCCTTCCCCAGTGCAGTATCGACCTGCAGTTGGTTTTCCTCAGGGCTGTAGGGAATGGGATCTCCTCGCCCGGCTTGGGAGGAGAGATTCTCTGCTCCTCCATCAAAACTATTCCACTAGCAACTTGGGTTTGTTAGCCATCTCCCAGACCAGAACCCACGCTGAGATTCAGTCAACATTGATATAAATAGTTTAGAAATATTAAAACCCGAAATGTTATACCGGATTGTGTGTTTTGTAGGTATGCATTCAAAGCATCTGAGCAACTCTGAATGTGCTGGCTAAGGATGTCACGCATTTGGTAGGTGGTTGTTATGAAGATACACTGATATCTTTGACCCTAGATAAGATAATAGCAATTAAGAAACGGACTGGTTATTTCTCTATTTCATTTTTCTCGTTGGCATCTTGACTCTCCCTATATGCATGAGCTTCAAATTAACTTCATTTGCCTCGTGAAAAGCATGTTTTACTGTAAAAACCAGACCAAAAAACCCCTTTAAATAGTCTAATGGGTTCAAGTATAGTTTTCATACCTAACAACCTGGCAGTTTTACCATGTTCTTCGTGTTTGCACTAAATGCAGACTTCTGGAGCAATATATAGAAATCAGGTTTTAAAATGAGCAAGCAACGTCCTTCAAGTGTATCTCATTGCATGACCTTGATGAAATGAACATTTCTAATGTGCAGAAGGGCTGGATAACTATTACCATATTTTGCATGAAGTACGGTTTGCTTTGAAGTTGGCAGAATCTTTTCCTGGGGACTTTGTGGGATTAGACTTTCTACATGAACAAAATTGCTTCCTTTAAGGAATGTATTTCCAGATGGAGCGATATTCGACTTATGCATACTGAGATGTAGGAGGACTTCAAACAACCATGAGATTTAATGAGAACTGATATTATTCATAACTTCATCAAGAATTACATTCATGGAGATTATGGAATGACCTGATCTTTTATTTGAACAGTGTCAGGTATTCTGTCTTCACCAGGGGCCCGTGTGAAACACTGGCTGAAATAATTAATTTATTTTCAATTTGCATAAAGACTTCCATTCCCGTAAATATTTTTAGGTACGTGCATAATTTTGCACTTAAGTAATCCCTTTGAAGGGCATAGGGCAAATTATTAGTTCATTTTGACCAGAAAAGAGTATTCATAAAGGATTTGGAGTTTAATCTTATTCTGTGGCTTCCTTGGTTACTGAGTCCTGCCTTCCCTGTAGCCTTTCTTCCAGTGGGTTTTACATGTCTAATCTTTGAAGGAGGGGAAAATTACTTGGCATTCTGTGTACTCTTCACTTTATATAAATGATTGGTTTTGATACTTACTGTTTTTATGCTTAATTGGGTACTTAATTAATAGCAAATGTTCAGAAAACATTAAATTTCTTTCCCCAAGGAAAGTCATCTCAGGCTTTTTAAGAAGGCTGAGTTTCCCATCTCCTGTTGAATATGTATTTCCAAGTGTGCTGAGTGGTTGTTTGACTGATGTGTTTTTAAATGAATCCATGTGCTTTACGACAATTAGACAAAATTTTCACAAAAGTTTGTCAAACAAAGAGGTCAGTGATAAAATCCCTGTGTTCATGCTAAGAATTTGCTGCCAACCTGCACGACGTGCCGTACCGCTGGGAAAGCATCTGGGCTGCAGTGAACCCGGTGTGTCTGGCCGTGGCGCGTGTGCCTTGCTGCTCGGAGGGACCTTTGCACCTTCCCATGCCAAGGGGGGATTTCTCAGCCAGCTCTAGAGCAGCAGCCCAGCCGCAGGGGAGGCACTGGCTGCCTCGGGTGTCATATTCTTTCTTAGGAGAGGGTTTCTGAACCTCCACGTTGTTTTGTTGGGAGTTTCTGACAGGTTCTTTCGTCTCCTCATTTGTTTCATTCTCCACCCATTGCCTTTTTCCTGTATTTTGAATGGTGCTAGTGAAGTGGTTCATTTGATAGGATACCAACTAACTTTCATGCCTCCTTATCACGCCAGAACAGATGTCTACCAGCACCGTTCCCTGGTAGTGCTAGGACTCGGGAAACAGCATCGTTCAACAGCTGCCACTGCAGAGCAAGTGGTTTGAGCACCAGCTGTAGTATGGAAACTGAGAGGTCGGCTGCTCCCTGGAAAGGTCCAGGGCTTGTTTGCTTTGTAACAGCAAGGCACGTGGTGTCTTCTCCACATCCAGTTTGTCATGGGAGTTTCCTGAGTACTCGCAAGTGGTCTAAAGCTATGATGAAGTCAATGGTCAAGATTACCCCTGTTGGGCTGTGCTTCAAGTTCCACCGTGGAGACTGGGAGACCTTCGGGATGTATCTGCAAGGCTTATTAACTGCAGGGTCACGCAAAGGAGAAGCTGTGCCTGGATTTATAGACTGAGTGTTTCTAGGTCAACTGAATAAAGGCATGCTGTAGCTGTAACTCACAGCAGAGAAATCCAGGAGTAAGTGCAGATGCAAGGGAATGATGTTCAGGCACTCAAACCACAGGAGTGGAGCGCTACAGCACTCTCTGTCCCGCAGTCTCGGCTGAGGAGCTGTAGCGAGTGCTGCGGCCCATCGGCACCCTGCGGTGGGTAAGCGTTCCCAGGCAGGGCTGCGTACATAGCTGTGTGCATGAATGAGCTGGTCCCCGGGAGGCAACATCTGAAGAAGCTGAGGTCTTGAATAGCCCTCATCCCTTCTCTCCCAGGAGAGGATAAGCTGAATGCAGCAATGTTCTCCTTATGGCCAAGTTTCACGGCAAGCCCCACAGGAAAGCCGACGCTAGGCTGCGGACTCGGGAGATCTGTAAGCCTATCGTCCCTGGTCTGAATTCCTTGATAAAATGTCTCTTGGGTTTTCCATACACAATTCTTAGCACCATTTTGCTGGCAGAGGAATGAATTGGGCTGAATGTCCCAAGCCCTCGAAGGTCTTTGCAACTTGATTCTGGGAGATGATTCATATGAGTAGATAGAAATGTTTGTGTAGGGACACAGGATCTGAGAGCACATCTTATCTCCCAGGATTGTAGCTCTTGACTTGAGAATAACCTCACCCTTCTGCAAACTAGTTGTACGTGGGTGTAGGTTTGGATATTGTTCTGCATTTTCACTACAGTGGTGTGGGTGACTGTTCCCAGCTGCGTTCAGTATCGGCCATTGCTGCTTAATGTTAGGAAGAGTCCAGCCTGGTTCTCAGGGAAATGTGTGGCACCAGTTTTCTTTTGCTCTAACCACTTTACTACATAATATTAGACAGAATTCTCCAGGGTAGGGTGTGTTAAAGCAGTGTGAAACCCATTGAATCCCTTTCCTCACAAAGTATAAAAATAGATACTGCTCTGCGGGCAGAGCACTTTTTCCTAGCATAGATAGAGGCGAAATAGGAGGGACCTACGCTGCAAAGTGTTTTGGGCAGTGTTTAATGACCAGCAGTCATTCTTGTGCTAATCTGTCCCTCTCTAGGAACATTTCCAGTTACTCTTGAATTGCACAGATTCGTTTCATTTTGTTTCCTTTGCTGTCAGGCTGTGGCTTAATATCAGCTGGCAGGTGAGAGCTTTCAGGGCTTGGAGGTAGCAGAAATGAATATTCCAATGGGAAGGGAGGCAGATGTGTGATCACCACATCAAGTTAAGGATAGCTGGGGAAGAAGGTGTCGTCTATCAGATGCCATTAACTTTAGAAGTATTTTCTACTCCACAGATGAATCTGGACGTTTTCATTACATATTAGACAATGGATTGGGTAGGCTGCATAATATAAAACATTTGAGAATACTTTAAAACATTATCTGACAAAAGTCTATCCAAAAAACCAGATCCAAACAACATTTCTATGAGCCATTCTTCATTAAAACAAATAACATTCGCCTCTGTTAAGAGCCAGAGGAGAGAGCACTTTATTTTCTCGTTGCTGGTGGGGATTGTCTACTTTTCCCTGCTTGCAACTCTGCTGAAAAATTGTGCCTTTTCTTTCAGAATCAGCAACATTACAATAGGTTATCCAGAAAAGTAATTGGCAAGCTTTCCCTGCTCAAAGCCCAACTGTGAATAAAATATGGAAGGGCTGCTTTTTTAATATAATTTCCAGCTACTATTTTATTAAGCATTTAAATTTTAGTGTTAGGCTTTTTTATTTTATTTTGTTATCCGAAATCGCCCAGATTGTCATCTGGGAATAAAAGAATAGATATAAAACCTTAAGAAGTTTGAGAAATACTATGGGGATATAGGGCAAGTCTTACTAATGGCATACCTTACACTCTCTGGGGTTCGTACATTAAAATATTCATGTATAGCTGCAATTTTTATTACAAAAATGACTTGTCCTTGCACAGGAAAAAAATCAGGTACTTGTTCTCAAAACTGTAATTACAAGAAAGGTGGGAGCTATAACTGTTGGCTGCCTCCCACCTTGTCACTGGAATATATTAGTAGATTTTATTTTGCTGCTAGAAACTGATGTCAAAAGCACCAGTTGAAGCCAGTGTGAAAAATAGGCATTAGCAGGGTCAACGCGGGCGAAGTTCACATTCGCTGAATGTAGGTTCCAGGATCGAGTCTGTGAGTAGGTCTGGTATCAGCGGTGGCTGGATGTGCAGGGATAAGGTCCACCTGCATCCGGATTACTGCTAGAAATGCATGCAAGCACGAGCAAGCATGTGAAGGCAGGTTTGCTACACGGCATCTACACAAGTGACTGGATATGGTTAAATGTCCCTGCTTTGTCCCAGGGGTAGAAAAATGCTGGGAACATGAACATCAAGAAGTTACTTTATATTCAGTTGTGAAGTGTGGCTTTTCTTAATTTTACTGTTTGATGGTACAGACTGAAATAGATGCCTTATGTAACACTAAAATACGAGAGAAGGAGAAGGTTGGAGTAGAGTTGAGAATCCAGCCACCCCCACAACGTAGGTGTCTACGAGTCCGGGGTTGCATCTGATCAGATGATCAGAGCCTTGAAGTTTCTGAAATGTCAGAATTACCAGTAGCAAAATTAAATGCAGCCACGTAAAAGGGACTGACCCAAACGTACGGGGTAGACGTGACCCTGGAAACCGCCTTCCAGCTTTTGCGTGACTTAGAAACTGAAGAGTAGCTCTGTAAAGGTATTTAGCTGGCAAAGGGAGCAGGCGCTTGCAAAAGTCCCAGTCAGCACCTGTGGGCAGATACGTATTTTTGAAAAGTGACCAAAAGTCACCTTAGACAATGTTTATTATTCATTTTATAAATTAGAAAGAAACATCCATATATGAAGTCTGCACCTGAACTGCCATCTGAAATTTAGTGCATGAACCCTCCTGAATTTAAAAAATAATAGCAAAAAATGGTAAATAAAGCTGTTTGATAAAGAGGCGGGGAAACAAAACTAGGATTTGTTCTTCTCTTTGGTTTTGTTTGGTTTTTGTGTTGGTTTGATTTTCCCCAGGTTGCTCCTTTTCTGTCTCTTAATTGATATCCCACTTTCATTAACTTATGGAAATTCAAATGCATGTTACACAGAATGAAGATGTTTTACCAACAAGATTAATTAATTATTGAGGCAGCCAATTAGCACTGACTAGTGTTCTTAAAGTCAAGTACACAGTGCAAGAAATGGTTGCTGTGTAGGATTAAACCAAAGCGCCGTATCCCAAGTGAGAAGCACACATGTAAGGCCTGTATCCAGCAGCTAGACATTTCCAAAGCAGAGGCGGACGTGACTGCTGTTCGGAGGAGATGTACAAGAGCAAACTCATGAAGACAGATCCATCTTGGAAAAAGAAAAAATTACAATGCTTTTGTGTGTCATTTACTTGTGCATCTGCTTTCGGCTTCGGCCAAAATTTTCTTCAGAAAAGAACAAATTCTGTCAAGTGTTATTATTTGTTAATGTTAGGTATTTTTCCTGCCTTGGAGCAATTCACACTCTGTTCTTCTGGAGACAGTAGCTACCACCTCCTGTTCCCTGAAGGTCTCATCCTGAATATTTAGTTAAGCCAGACTTTCAGGTCTTGATCCCTTCTCTCAGCTTCGTGTTCGCGGAGGTTGCACAGCTGGCAGCCGGCACTCCGGGATCCAATGCCTCCCAAAGCCTGGCAGCAGTTCAGTTTAGCACCTGATGTAAATTAGGCTCACAATTTAGTGCTGCTGCTAGTTGAGAAGGTCTTGACTCTGTCCTCAGCTTGTTCAAAACGTGCTAATTGCTCTGTACATCTCGTGGTGTCCACGCAGTGATGCACGGGGTGAGCGTTGCACCTGCAATGTGGCTGAATCTTCCTCCCACTGAAATCTTCAGGCGTTGCTCCTAACCTCAGCGTGGTTCCTCGTGAGTTTGATTTCCAATCAGCAGTGGGATTTTACTTGACCGTGAACTTCAGGATTGCTTGATATTTATGTCTTTAATATGACTAAATATTGAACTGATACTTTACACATCACTACAAGTTGCTATGCATCAGAATTACACCTCATTGATGTAATCTCATTATATACCAGAACAATTGTAGGTAGAACAAATAATTTAAAATAATTTCAGTATGCAGTAAGTTCATTAGGAGTAAGAGCTCATTTTAAACATTACAAAATAATTCAGTGTCATTATTGTATTGTTGTTTATACATTCTTGTGAACTTCCATCAAATATTTATATTGGCCTAATTTGGAGCTGACATTCAGAAGTCTTCACTGATTTACAGTGATGAAGCCAGGTAAATAATTCTAATCTAGTTGTATGAAAACTCATTTCTGTAATTAAGTATCGCTTTCACTCAGATAGTTGCTCCAAACTGCTGCTTGGATACCAGCCTCCTTTTGCTGTCTCTTCCCTTTCCTGGGAAAGTGGGGAGGGTGCTGTTGCCAGATAGGTACGTGTCCAGCACCATCCTCTGTTTAATTTTAATTTCTGTGAGAAGCTCCAGGTGTGTCTGCAGACCCTGCAGATGTATTTTGAGGGATGAAAGTAAAACATTTTCTTCAGAATGCCACCTGGTAGGTTTACAGCACCCTCCCCAGCCTACCTGCCAGGTTGGAGGGGTAACAGTTTGTGTGGAAAGCCACATTATTATGCTTTTAAATAGTTATAGATGTAGTTATATTCCAAGTAAGACTAAGTTTTGAGAAAGAAGTGGAAAGAGACGACAGATTGGATGTTTGCTCTTTGAGCCTTGCTCCTGGATAGACTCAAAAAGCAAAAGCCTTTCTGTAGCCACTGTAACTCATGGGAGTCGGGAGGACATCGCGGCTCTCCGGAGCAGACCAGAGATGCACCATCTTCACGTCCTAGTTTTTGCTGAGCAGAAACCAAGGTGTGTGTGCAGGGAGGGAGCTGCCCGTTGCTCCGTGATGTTGGGAAGTCATGACTGCAGTTGTGTCCTGCAGTTTGGGGACAGCCTGGCAGCCACCCAGCTCCCCTTGGCGTCCCGCTCCGCCGGGCACCCAAGGTGTGACAGCCATGGGCGCCAGATCTGGGTGCCTGCTGCCTCCGGGATGGTTTGCTCTGAACTCAGCATCTCTCTGGAGGGGTCCGTCAGCAGCTGCTGCTGCTGATGCGGGGCTGGAGCTGCCGTCTTAAGCACAGTCCTGATTTTAGAGACTTTGAAATTCATCGGTTTGTTGATGCGCCTGTTAGTTGCAAAACACATCTCTCCGGTTTATCGGTTCCCTGGGGGATCTCTGCTGCTTGTCGTTCCTGCTCCCATTTCTCCTCTAATATTAATTAATCTTTGTCAGACGAAGCCACAAATTACTTGTCAGATCAATGATTGGGTTTCACCTGCTTTCCCTCGGGCTTTCAGTAAGAACGGGTATCACTTACCCTGGGTGGATTACCAGAGCAGATTAGTCTGTCGTGGGTGTACGCTCTGCTTTTTTCTGCCACTGTGAATAAGAAGAATCTGATCTGACAGCTGCAGGCCAGTACACGCTTTACGTTAAGCTATAGCTGATGAAAAGGGTTGCCAAAAGAGATGATTGACATTGTGAGCTGAACAGGAATCTAAAAAGCATCTGAGGTTCAAAGAGCTGCCCTGAATTCTGTAGGTGTGTAGGATTACAAAAGCAGGGAAGGTATCAAATGGGCTATAAATACGTGTTTGTGGAGGTTAGGAGCACATGTTTCAGTAAACTGTTTCGTAATTGCTGCTGGAGGTGGCTTATGCCTTCACCCTATGAGATGGTTTGGGGTGTCTCGGAGCGGGGTATTGCAGTAGCAGAATTGCTGCAGTGCACAAGCTTCTTAATTTATGTTTTCCTTTTTTCTTTGTTTCTCTCATTTTCATTATTTTTCTCCCTGTGTTTACATAAGTGCATAGTATATTCCCTTCCTTTATTATCTTGTAATCCATTTTAATAGAGTCCGGTGAAGTTTAGGCAGAGGGGATAAAAATGCCCAGCTTCGCTGGGTTCCCTGGTGTCAGGTGCTTAGAGTGGCATGATTGTTGTCAGCTCTCGGGAGAGAGAAACAACGAGCAGAACCGCTGTTGAGTGCATACAGATGTGCCACTGACGCAGTTCTGATGGACTGGGGCCGGGACATGAAAAGCACCACATTTGCTTCTTTTAAGGAGGGAGAATGTGAATAAGATTAGGGTCGTAATTTAAACATCACTGAATAAACATCGGTTTACTGTTGTGTACTTTTTAGACGTTTATAATCGGCTGCATATATTAACGCTTTGTCAGGCTTGGGAAGTAGGTGCTCAGGATATTGAATTTATTAGATTGGAGTTTATTGAATTTCCTTTGAATTCTTTTGGCGATGTAACGTCACTATTGTGCTTACCACGTGCAGCTGGCTGCTGTATGGGGGTCTTCTGTGCAGCAGCGAATAAATACATCCGTGTGGTTTGAGTATGTTGTTAATAACTAGAGGTACTCCGAGCAGATGAAGGACAAGATATTGATCCCAAACCTTACTTTTTGGTTTTCCCAAGCTAGACTTGAAAGTCTGGATTAATTTAGACCTGAAAAAAACTATGTTCAAATTATGTTCCTTGCAGTTGTCTGCAGTCTGCTGTGTGTCTTTTCCCGAGCCCTGTCATTTGGTACATGCACCCTTGTGCTCCCCCCCAAAATGTTGTCACTTTTCATCCAAAAGCATTTTCTTCACAATGTGCTTCAGCCACGGCCCTGAATTTACACTGATAAATTCTCATTCCAGTCTTATTCCTGATCTGCTGTGACTGAGCATGCTTTTGCTTAATCTTTTGGGCTTTGCAGCTCATGCAACATATTCTGGGAGGTCGTGATGATAAGAGACACTTTAGGTGGTGATTGAAGCCAAAAGGTGAGGTCAGGGTTAGCTGGCTTTTGGGTACAGTGCTTGTCCTCCAAAGTCAAGTCGTTCTGAGACCGTGTGCCTTCACAAGGCTGACCATGTGCGTTGCCTCTTGTAGCGGATGCACACAAGGTAACGGTCAGCCCGGCAGAAAAGCTGGATTTTTCAATGTGGCCAACTCTGGCGTTGCTTAGTTCAGTCTCACTTCCAGCAAAGGCGATGGCTGCAGCCAGGGCACGCGTCTCTGTGGCTTCTGCTGCTTCGCTGAGCAGGAGACCACGAGATGGCCATGGCCTCCAGGGAGAGCTCCCACAGCAGCACATCCAGCAGAGCTGCGGCTGCTGGGGGAAGCAAAGCCTGTCCTGGTCCGCAGTACAAAATGAGTGATAGGATCAGGTCCTCGGGTGAAGAACAGCCCAATCATCCCCCTCTTGGCATTTGTGCATTGCCGAGTACTGGGCACGTCCCATCTGCAGCCGCTTGGAAAACACTCTGCTTTTGCAACTTGGAGGAACCTGTCATATGAGGGCAGAGGAGACTGTGCTGCAAGCTGAAGCAAAGCCCCAGCCCTCCGTAACATAGATACCAGTTTGCCTATCTTTGTCTTTTGACCTTATCTCGAGGAGCGCTTAGATGAACCTGAGGTTGCAGGGAAAAATATAATCAAGTTGTGGTTGCCGAGTCTCATTGCCACTTTGCTGACATTTCTAAGCCAAAAAAAAATATTATTGAGCCACTCTTGCTAGTCTTGGTTTAGATAGGAGATTATTTGGTATGGCTGCAACACTGTATATCTGTTACGAAATTATGTCAGTGAAAAAAAGTCCTGAGAAAGCTTCACAGAGGATGGCAGACTTGCCCTTTTGCTGCTGATTCCATCTAATTATCTGTTATACCTCAATGAAAGAAGGAAATTGCCCAAGGCAAAAAACCCCACCATGTTTTAGAATGGAGCCCAGAACTTGCACTGGTCCCCATTCCAGACTGGAATTCAACTGCTGCCTAAACATTCATCTTCAGGAAGAGCTGAAGCAAAATAAGTTAGAGCAAATAAGAAGGAAGAAATGAATGGAGATCTGCAGAGGACATCCAAGGACTCGCCTGCAGCAACTTGGGGTTTGTTCGTGTTATTTGTAGCAATCCAGCCCGGTGTTGCCCCACAGGAGGAAAACTTGGTTTGCTTTATTACTTCGAGGGCTTTGCCTGAAAGAATCAACAGGATTTTGGAAAGTTGTGAAAGCTTTGTTGCTATTGTTAACTTTAATCATTGCAATACAAATGTCTAGTCCCCGGAGGAGAATTTCTGTGCAATACCTTTCTGTATTTATTACTGAAAAAAAAGATTCTTAAGTTACAAGTTATTATTTCTGTCTTAGGCACTCACTGCAGGGTAGAACTGGAGATAAATCTAGCGAAGTCTTGTCTTCCAAGTGTAATAAATGCATTTCTGCTAGATTTTGTTAACCTTTCTCTGTAATTAAAAAGGTAACAGCAATGAGATCTGAAGGTAAGGTTGGTTCACGAAATTCACCTTTCTGACATACGATGTTTAGGTAATTGGTGCTGGTTGAGTTTAAATTTCTCTACAGATATTTGTAGGACTCATCCTACTCTTTCCTGGGTTTAACAAGGTGTTTATTTATAAGGGCTCAAAGACAACCTCGTTAGAGATGTTTGTTTAGTCCTGTTTGTAGTACTTTGCTGTGCCACTCACTTCTTGGATTTCTCCAAGTTCTTCCCTGAAAAGAAATAAATTACACTTATTTTCTTCATGCTGCCAGTTTTTCTGGATTTCTTCTTAATCTTGAAGTTCTTGATACTCGCTAAGCTAGTCTGTTTATTTTGTAATATTTCTGATTGGCATTACCACTTCGCAAACTTTCCTCAGGAGCCGTTCAGTTCAGTGGCAGGAGGTTGTAGCACACGGCTTGTAGGAGCTGCTAAAGCCTGTCTGCTTGGTTGTGCTTAAAATTGCTTCGATTGCTATCAAATACTGGCATATGTGGTTGTTACTGCCTCAATTTAATCTGACAATAACTCCTTAAGATCTGGTTGATTCCTCTTCTAATCCAAAGAAGCCTCTGTTCCCAGTCATCAGTTCAAGTTTCAAATCTTTTTTTCCCAAATAAAAATATAATATACATTTTACAAGGAATTTAGAGGTTTAAAGATCTGCAAATTTTCAAAGCTGGTACATTTTTAATATTTAGAAGTTACAATGTCTCTCAGTGAGAAGCTTCCAAAGCACTAATGCTTTAACTAGCATCTCTATTCTCTGTCAAGGATCCATTCAGTAGTCCTGCATGCGGAGCATTTCCACAATTGAGCCTTAATTTCTTCAGTATCCGTGAATTCTGACATGCTATAACACTGCAAAGATGCTATTAAATTTCAGTATCCATAGAGTATTTGAGAGAAGCTGCTTCTGCTTGCAGAAAGGAGTAATACTGTATTTTTTTATATACATTTTCGTTTTCTTCAGCTTTTTTTTGTCCTTGCACTCAGCAGTCATTCCTTAGGGATTTGACAGTCTGTTTTGTAACCATGGGGGCAACTGCATCTGAACTGGGATTTATTTACTGGGAGGGAAGGGAAGCAGAACAGAACATTAACCACTGCAAAGACAAATAAACCTCATTCTCTGTGTGGGAAATAAGCCTCTGTGAAAAATGTCTTTATTGAGCGAGTCTTCCAGATGGCCGTGCTCGCTGCTTAGCTGGCTCCGCTGAATGCCGAGTCCCACAGCAGCGGCTTTGAGAGCCTGCTGAATGGTTGGAGCATCAACAACCTGGAGAGAGTTTTGACAGCAGGATCAGGCCCTCTGCGTGCAGAAGTCTGGTCCCTGCTGAAATTTGTGCTTTACAAATCAAAGCCTTTATTTATAGGAAAAAATGTCTTGCTGTGGAGAGTTTCCTTTAACCACCACAATTAAAAGCTGCTGAGAAACTGTTTGCTTGCTTTCAGCTCGCTGATGCGGAGCACTAATCTCTGCAGCCCAGCGCCGAGACTGTCTATATGCCGGGAAGCGGTTGGGTTGGGTTTGTTTTGAGTTGGTTTTGTGCGCTGTTACATCACGTGAAGCAACTTCTGATCCCAGAGCTGAACATTGTTGTCCCTGGGACCGCTCTGGGGGGTGTGGGCAGAGTCGTGCTGTAGAGGACAGGTCCCTGTGCCGCCCGAGCTGTGATCTCAGGGGAGGAGGGTGCTGGGTGCTGCATGGGCGGTCTGGGCTCAGGTGCCAAGTTAGACAGGAGGGCTGGCTCCTGCTGTACTCCTCAATTCACAGGGGACATTACAACTCCCATTACACCTTTGGGGTCCTGTTGGGACTGCCTGCCTCATCCTATCAGTTTCTATGATTAAACAGTTTGCTCCTTCTTAAAAAAGTATTACAATTCTTACTTGCTCTATGTGCTAAGGCACAACTGTCATACTGGTTTAGTTGCAAAGTTTTCAGAAATAACATTCTAACATCTTTATTGCTGTTTGTATTGCTTTAAAGGGCCTGATTTGTGACCAGTGGACAGTTTTATTGCCTTCTGTGAGCTTTGTTTCTGAGGCAGAATGGTTTTAGTATTTAATGGATACTGTTGATTTGGGGGAAGAACCTCCCTTGGGTATTGTCCCACTAAAAGAAAACAATCCTGTAAAAAACCACAATACTCTTATCTCTTGACCTTTAAGATTTTATGGCTGTGGGCATGTCCATCCCAAACCACGGGGCACAGGGGTGCCCAGGGACTTGGGCCACCAGTTGGTGCCATGAGGGGAAAATTGCAGCTCAGATCTGAAAGCCTTAAAGGCATTCAGACTCTAGGGAGCTCATAAGTAAGTGCAATATCACCCAAAAGGTTATTAGCTTTTTTTTTTGCTTTTCTCACGTCAACTTTAGATGTGGAGTCACTAAAGGCAGAAAGAGCTTTTTCTTGTTAGTTCCAGCTGCTTTCAGTGCTCCAGTGTGGGTCTCCAACAGGCTGTAGCATCTCCACAATTAACTGACAGCCAAGCTGTTGGGAAAAGGTGAGTTTTAAAGTGATCCAAGACCAGGGATTAGTGAAGTATTGCATGGGTCATGTCCAATTGTTGTTTGTTTCTCTGCATTAATTCTCATTTCATGTACTTAAACCCTAGACAGCTAGGCAGGTTGCGTCTCTGGGCACAACTCCAGTAGCAGGCATCTCCTCTGGAAGTGCCTGTCTCTCTCTGTTGACCAAGAGAGGATTTAGACAATCAGTTTGGACAAAATGCCTAACTTTCGACTTTGTGGAAGTTTGGTGAGTTGAAGCCCCACAGTGGATTTTCATGATGGTTGTCCATACTGTGTACCAGTTATTGTTCCCTTGCTCTTTTGTTTTTCACAATCAAATTACTATTTAAACAGACTTAATCCTTCTGTTAAGCCATTCCTCCAAGGCAAGTGCATTCCTCCATCTTTTCGCTCTCGTCCCATTGCTTTTGAAGAGTTCCTACTTGAGCTAGACCTTCCCTTCTCCAACCTACCCAGGAGGCCGAGGTCTTCATAGTAAAGAAAAAGGTCATCTTTTCTGTGTGACAGCTAGAAAAACATGGCTTGTGCTTAGTACTGGTTGCTGTGAAAATTGAATCTGGGAAGTTTCTTAAAGTCCGTTTAAGCCTTTAGTTTGCAAGCACATCTTGATAGAAGAGGTATCTCTTCATGCGCTTGTTGTAGTGGTGCAAGAGCATTGGGTGCAGGTTACAGTGAAAGTACATGTTTGCTGGCTGTTACCTGGTACATGCAAGTGTGTTTGCATTTAATCCATGTGCCATTTTCCCTGGGCAGTTGCTTAATGTTGAGTGTTGGAAGGAATTGGCTGTAGAAAGGTAAGAGCAAAATGTTGGTGGCCCAGTGGGGGCGGTCTTTTATATCTGTCCTTCTCCTACCTCTGTTAGTTTTATGCTGAAACATCATGATTATCAAGCGGCTTTTTTATTGCTGGAAAGCGTCTTAAGTAGGGGTCATTCTCTGTGAATCTTTGCTATTTACAATACATCTCGTTAGACCGTGTTTAGAATTTAAATGAATTACTTTAGTGCAATCAGCTACTGTAATTGCACAGGGAGCACCCCCAGTACTGCTGCTCGTCATACCTGAGCATCGAGACACTGAGAAATTATCTCACCACACCTTTTCTCTGGTAGCTTTAATCAGCTTGGATTTTATATCCTGGGCTGAGCTTGCTGGGCTCACAATTAGTAAACCCAGCAGAATAAACAAAACAGCTTGGAAATCTGGTGAAGCAGTAAGTGTGGAGCCCTGAACTTCACGTATCATGGGAACATCATGCCTCTGCTAAATGCAGGGACAAAGCCTTGGGTATAAAAATCCCCACGAGGCAATTTCTGCAGTCAGTTAAGACGCCAGTATGTTCTAGTGCATTTTACAGCATGTGCCGTTTAAGTGAAATGAGCATGAGATTAGCAAAATGTGAATTAAGTTATAAAGTTGAAATAGAAGTGGATTTGTGAAAAAGTAGAAATGAAATAAACTCCAGGCAGAGGCAGAAGCGATGTCAGGATTGTCACATCGATCTGCACGACCATGAATGCCACGTAGATTTAAAAAACATTTTGAAAAATGGGTTATGAGGAGGATACTTGGAGGAGCCAGAAATGTTATTTTACATACCATGGGGTTGTGAAATGATCATCCAAAGACAGAGCCAGTATGTAGGGAGTTGCAGGTTGTCTCTGGGATTCCTGGATGGACTTAACATGGAATAGACCAGAATACTTTACAGATGCCACTTGCTGAGAATCCGCCTAATGTATTCAGCATGATTTAATAGGTAAGGACTGAAATTATTAACAAGAAAGGAAAGTTAATGTAGGCTAACAGTGTATCTGATTTTGGTTTTAACACCAAAGCCTCTTCTTGTCCAGATCACTGTCATGTTATTTCAGGAGATACTGTGATCCAAAAAAGATGAGAATCTTTGATGATAGATGTCCTTGTCGTTTAAAATGTGATTAATATAATCATGGATTAGAATGCAATCATACAGTAAGAGTATTGCATGACTTTTTAAAATAAACAATAAAAGCAACTAAAGACATTCTGAATTAATGAAAACTTCCAAAAAACAGATATTGCAAATTTGCATTCATTTTCACTCAGCTCAAAAACTTTTAGATACTTTGTTGGGGAAAAAAAAAAGTATTGTCTAGTTTTTTCCCATCTCCAGAAAGTTGCGAACCAGGCACGAGCTGTGGGTTATCTCCCAGGGGAGGCACCCCTCTGCAGGGACAGGGTTGCCAGAACTGGGGTGTTTGGGAAGAAGCTATAGAGGACGGCTTGCCGACTCTGGGCGGCGGGTACCTTAGTGATGGCAAGTTGTATATAAGCAGTGCACTTTTACAAGTACAGATTTGATCATCAGGCATTAGTTTTCCACACTAGTAATCTCATCATTGCACCCCATCCCGATGGGTTGTGTTTTTCATTATGTATCATTTGCACTATTTATAATTTACAAATATTTATCACATGTCTGCAGGCAGAAATATCGCTGTCCTTTAGCTCTATGTGTGTATGAGAGACTTTGCGAGATGCTAAGAAAAGTGATCTCCCAACCTATGAACTACTGAAACTTTTAAAGAAATTGTGATTTTTTCCAGGATATGGGATTTCTTTGCATTTTTTTTGTTTGGGTTTTGTTGGGTTTTTTTGTGACAGGAAGACAGCTTCTGATACAAGGATTTTGTAAGTTGGAAGCTGAGGAAGAATCTTAGCTGGGGCATTTGTGACTCCATGGATCACAAAGCTGACTATTTGGGTGGAGATTTTTCAGTTGGTCAGAGACTGCTTAGCAAACAGCTTGGTCTCAATGTAAAGCCAGGAGAAGCCTTTCGGAAGCCGAGGTACATACTGTGCTCTTGAAGATGATCTGTGAGCAAGCGTGCGGGCGTGTTGACAGAAGCACGCAAACTTTGCACAGGCTGGGCCATGCGCACGATTGCCAACAGGCAGAATTACCTCTTGACCAACATTCACGCTGAAAGGGAAGCCAGCTGCATCAATACAGCAGTAACCACACTTCGCAGCTCCCTTTGGGCACTTTTGGGACAAATTATATCAGCCTACTTCACAAGTTTTCTCTTCCTTTCATCTTCTTTTCAATACTTTTCCTTGTAGTTGGTTAGACGTGATGCCAGGAGAATCCAGGATTCTATTTTTGGCGAAGTACGGACAATGAAACAAGTGTCAGTATAGGCAGTAACTCATATGTGAATAGCTTCATATTAATGTGACTATATAGACAACAACCTATTTAGATACAGCAACCTGATTTATCTTCTTTGCTGTCAGTGAAAGCTGCTGAGTTACTGACACCAATACGGGCAGGACCAACCTTCTCAACCTGGCACAGTTGTAGGAAGATTAAACCATAAGAGCAATAAAGAAGCCATGTCAAAAGTGTGATGGCTTAAATTAGACATTACTATGGATGATGAAGTTAAACTAGGCTTAAGACAGTGTTGAACTGGTTTGGATTACTGACTTTTGGCTTGAACTCAACAGGAAGCCTTGCTTAGCAATTTTCTGCTCTATTTTTTCCGCTCTTAAAGTGCATGAAAACTCTCTAGTAAAATCTCCATCATGAGACCGTATTTGAAAACTCTCCAGGCAACCTAGGCAGTGGGTTAGTTTGTTGCCATTTCAGTGCAGAAACTCAGTGGGACGGAATTGCCTTGAAAATAAAAGCAAAAATATTCCAAATGCAGTCTAAAACATCTACTAAATAAATAAATGAATAAAAATTGGAAATTAAGTAATCCACTGAACTACTTTAGCAAGTTATTTTGTAAATACTGCCAGTTACTCAAAGAAAGGACTCCATTGTCCAAAGTTTCTCCTGCCTGTGTTGGAAATGTACTCCGGAGACATGGCAATCAAAGTCTCTCTTAATTTCCTTAACCAAGGGAATTTGCTTGACCTTTCTGGTTTTAACCCTAGCTGCAGCTCTGCTGTGTGTTATTTCTTTACAATAGTTACTACTTCTGCAATTCGGTTCAGAGAAATGAAAATTTTTTTTTTTTCTAGCTTTTTGTGGTTTAGAAATTTGCATTAAATGTCCCGACGTTGCTAAGAGAGCAGCATTGACAAAGGCAAACACTTTGATCGAACCTTCCTCATCAGTGATGAAAACTTCGACAAGTAGAGCCTGCGGGATGAGAAGTGTTGGCAAAATGATCCAGATGTAATGACCCAGATACTCATTTCGTCATTCTTCTCCATCCAGTGGGACTCTGCATGAACTGTAGCAATTTTACCCATGCTGTCAGACCTGCCAGATAGCTCAAGCGTGATGCCAGGGGAGGCTGCAGAGATCAGGAACTTAGAAATAACGCAGATATAAACACTAAACAGGATTTTCAACAGGGAAGCTGCGGAGTTACCAAAAAAAAAAAGAAAAAAGAAAAAAATCAAAGTTACTGTTGGTGAAGTTACAGCATGCTGCACAGAAATTGGAAATAGTCAAACAGGAATTAGAGAGAGCCAGCTGAGCTAGCAGCGCAGCGGCAGCCGTATGCCCTTTAGGGTTCCTTAGCATGCTGGGGTACTCCACTGCGTCCGCAGAAATCCGAAAAAGGGAGCAGAAGCAGATAGGGCAGCAGCTTGAGGAGCTGTAACCACCTCTGCCTTTGCACTGGAATCAGTCTGAATCAGTACGGAAACCTTGTAAAGAGGGCACTGTTACCCTTCAGATGGCAGGAGAAACATTGCCATCCTGCTGATTTAGTGAGGCAAGGACTGCAATTTTACAATTTATGAGATGTTATACAGGCTTCGTGTGGGAAGCGCTCATGAGTTCTGAATTGCTTGATAAACTAGTCATGAGGGTCATCATTGCTAAGATTCTCGGAGGGGAAAAAAACCAAAGCAACAGCAGAAGAAAATAATGCAATCAGATTTCCATAGGCTTTCAGGGCATAACATATTTCTATTTCCTAAAAAAAGTGAGATCTTAAATACTCTGGTTTAACCCTGCGATATTTTTTTTTTCCTATTTCTCATTTGCCTCAGGAATGTGTTTAGCAGACAGACTTTTTAGTATTTAAAAAATAGCAATCAAATGCAAAGGCATCCTGCCAAAAGGCAGGGAGGGCAGCATGCAGGCTCTGCAGAAAACCTTTTCACCATTCAGTAGTTTAAACGTATTCTTACAGTTTGATCTCCAGATACAGCAGCATGTTAACATGAGAACAATATTGTGTCCGGGATAAATATTCCTGTACTGCTCACTGGAGCATTTTTGCTGGCAAAAAAATTCAAAGTCAGCTTTTGCCTACCTGTAAAAGAATAGCCTGTGCTGTGCCAGGTGCCGATGAGCAGTTAATCAGCTTTTTGTATGGGTGCATTCATTGCTAAAAATACGAGATTAGAGTACAATGGAGGTATAATTGGTATGCTGTGTAAGAAAGCATGAGAACTGCACCTTGTATAATTTGGTGGTAGGCCAGATATTTTTAGGGACATATGGTTTACTGAATGAAAAGTTTTCTATTCTTGTGCTTATGTTTTGGGGTTGCCTAATGAGGAATTCCACTGCTTAGTTTTAATGCGGTTTCTTACACTGGAGAGACCTTTGAATTCCCTTTGAGAGGCTAAATTACACACTTCTATTATTTTATATATATCTGCTGTTGCACATACAGAAGAAGTAGCGTTTCTGTGAGATGTCAAAAGCAACCACGAAATGAACAGAATTTTGGGACAGATTCCCAAATGTCTCTATGCAGAATCTGAACAGCAAGTAATTGCAGTAAAATTGTTGCAAAAAATGTTTGCTGTGTTCTTCTCAAAGTATTTCTTACCTGACTTTTTCATGTTTGGTGTTCATGTTTGGCTTTCTTGTTCAGCATTTTCAGTAAGTAGGGGCAAAACTGTACAGGTATGTGTATATTTCTGATCTTCCAATTGGTCCTGCTGAGTGAAGAGTTATTTTGTGTTTTAAAGTTGCCATTCCTGAGGTCGTTAAACATTTAAGAACCTCAATTGTTAGCCATCCTGTTTCACAAAATTAAGTTCATTTCCCATAATTTTAGCTATCCAGCAGCTAGATATTGAGCCCAGGGTAATCATCCAGGCTCTTTCAATAACAGCAATAACATTAATAGTGTATCTCCTGGGTTTTAAGTAGCTTCTTTCATTGAAAGGGAGGTGAGTCATAGGTTTTGAATACTTGGGGTTGACAGTGTTGTGAGTATGAACTATAATAGTATTAAACAAAGACTGAGATGCAGTAACATGTGGATAAATAATAGTAAATGACATTCTAATAACTTGGTATACTTTGATGAAGTAGTTTAAAATTCATATTCTCCTTTTAGTACATCAATAAATACACCAATTTAATCTGATAGTGACTAGAAGCACTCAGCTGCTGAACCCTTCTCGATTCCGCTTATTAGCTGTCCACACAACTCCTTTGGCTTGCATTTTTATGTATTTCTATTTTGCAGAGCTGAACAAACACTGCATTATTTTATCAAAAACAATTACGAGACTGTTAGCTGCAAATAAAGGCCAAGCTATTATACCCTAACAGTTAGCGTAAAGGAAAGCTGTAGCATATGTAGGCTGATTAAATGGTGTATATTTAATTTTCCTTTCAACCAAAGAAAGTCATGGAAGTCAGCTGCTGAAATTCACAGAAGACAGAATGTAGCAAGAGTCATGTGGGCAGAAACAATGATCCGGGCAAATTAAGTATGTGGTGGCTCTTAAAAGAAATTTGAAAAAAGAACTGAAATACAGCATTGAGTAGGAAAGTCTTGGCAAAAAAGAGAAGAAATACCACCCTGAAAGCTCTAACATTTTAATGTTTATGTCCGTGGTATCGTAGATGGTGATGTTATCTAAGATGCTACCATTTTCTCTCATAAAATGAATTTTAAAATCGACACCTTTTGGCAAGTCTTGGCTTTTTAAATTGCAAATATGTCATAGCATATATAGTCATGTGCACTCGCATTCTGTATGTAAAGGCTGGTGTCCCTGGAAATAAAGCAGTGCCAGAACTAGTGACAAAAGTCTCCATCCAACTGCATGGCACGCATAGTTGCTTCTTCATTTTGAAAGTGCATAGATTTGGGTATAACCATATTTGACGCGGGCAGCCTACCTGGATTTTCCCGTTACAGCTTTCCCTGGGTATGCGGAGAGTATTGGTTAAGATACACAAACAGGAACTCAGCAATGCAAAAGCCTAAATGAGACTCGTGTATGTTGTAAGCTGATCACTTGAGATAGCAAAGCATATACTGAGAAGTAGCGATAGAGAAAGAATAATGGGCAGAAAAGGTCCAGATAAGATTGGGAAACCAGTTGGGAAAGACTTCCAGGTGAGTGAGTGGCAGTGAGTGGGTAGGTGCTAAAGCCCTGATGAAACCGCAGTGATTGCAGAGCAAAGGTTCCCTTTTGCTTCCACATGATCTCAGTGAGGCTGAGGTCAGTAGAAGTCCACGGAGACAGGTCCTGCCCTATTAAGCTCCATTTCTACCAAGGAGTTAGAGCTAGTATTTGTTTCTTGCAGAACTGAGACATAAAAGGGAGTGAAGTAGGGACATAGGTTCAGACCCGTGACCCTTATTTTCTGAAAAACTTCTGAGAGCATTCCTTAAATTTACTGGTATCTTGACAGGAATCTTATATGTTCAGCATTTCTTTACTGTCCACAAAGTATACTGGCCAAATTCTTGAATCTTAGTGCAGAAATTAGTTCTCCTCTAAGAATTCATCTTTCTTAAACATTATTTCTCTCATTCTAGAAAATGGCTTGTATTAATTCCAAGAACAAACCCCTGGTGAGGGCAGGTCTGGGTCTCGGGTTTATCTGAGTCAGGTTAAAAGTCTATTAAAAATTATACTTGAAAAATGTCTTAATTGGAAAAACTGTCTCAGGTGTGTGAGCCATCCTCCTCATCCCCTTTTCCACTGCTTTCTTCCCAGACAGCATGTCACTTAACAGAAAACCTTTCTGTTTCTGCTACGAAATACTTAATTCTTTGTGTCTAATAACATGGAGAGGCTTCTTGCTACTTTTGCATATGAATATTTAAAATTAGGCTTGGAAAGGAAAAAGCAAGTGACATTGTCTATAAATACCAAAGCCACTTGCTTGTTTTTTCTACTGCCTGAAAAATAATCAGTTTTCTCAGTATTTTGTACCTGAGCAATATAATTCTTCAAAGATTTTTAAGGGCTTATTTTCAGCTCCTTTTAAATCTGCGCTTTTACAAAAATGTATACCCTTCTCTAAATAGCATTACTTTTTTCATAAGCTCATGTTAAAATGTCACACCTTTGAAAAAGAAATGTTAGAAATGGGTACATTAAAACAAGAAAAAAACCTGGGTTTCTTTATGTGAAAGCCCTTTCAAGCCCACTGGAAATGTAAAGAATTGTTAGAGTAAATGTAAATACAATTAAAGTCCTTTTAAAAAAACCAAACCAAAGTGAAAATTCTAGGCATCTTTTTTGTGATTCTGCAGTGCGCCGATTTTAACGGGACTGCTCAGGTGCTTCAGTTATGCATCTGCTCCAGTGTCTTGGGAACTGGACAGCCTGGTTACACCCTGGGTGTGCGCACAGCTCCCACCCTCAGCAGGAGTTAGACCGGAAATTTAGGGATAAACTGCAACTCATAATACTTATGTCTCGCCTTGTCCTGGACTCATTCTCCTTTTCTGCAGAGTTCCCACTAAAGATCACGGAGAAATCAGCACCATTAAAGCAAGAGGAGGAAGGGGCAGACATTTTGCTTCTTCATGGCTTGGTTCAACATTGCCTAATTACTCTTGCGTTGGTGGGAAGCCATCGCCCCATGACTATTATATTCTAAGTATATCACATTAAAGCAGCCCACACCTACCTAACTCTTCCTGTATTCTGTGGGCATCTGCTTTTCTTTGTTGTCATGTGAATGTGGGACTTACTCATTCAGGCTTTCATGTTCAAATCAATGGGATTATTCACAAAAGCAAGCGTTAGTACAGTTTGTTCCCCATGGTACAGCTTCGTTTCTGAAAGAGTACCAGCGTAGTTCATCCCAAATGCTCTTCTATTCTCAAAGTCCATCGGTCGCTACACTGAAGTCCTGAACACAGCCCTTCCCGTTCACTGGGTAGGATGACACCACGTTTGCGTGTACAACACCTGGATGTCACTAGAAGTGGTGTCCTAAAGCCATGCCTGTTTTGCAGGACAGCTGGGCACCCCACAGCTATGTTCCCTATACTTGCAAGGTGAAATTTAAGAGCTTATTCTTGCTTTGAAAGCAGACTGAACCTGTAGGCAAGGGGGAGCTGTGGTGGGCTCCAGCAGTTCCTCTGTCCTGATGGCTTGGGGGTTTGAAGGACAAGGTGAACCCCAGGGCTGTCCTTTAGTGCATGCTGAATGTATATTGATACCTGAGCCACACAGTATACTAGTATTTGAGCTATTTTTTGAGCAAAGCTTTGAATTCACGTTTTATTCTGTAATTTTGCGGCATTACCTTGTAAATGTTTTATGCCACTTCTGTCTAGACACAGCAAAATGAATCAGAAGGTAGATGGATATGATTCGCAGCGTGGGCTGCTCACACCACAGGCGGTCAGCCAGTCCCTAGGCTATATTTGTATGTTAAATTCAGCATCTCGTAAGTGCTTGCATAGTGCTTCCATTAATGGCATTAATCTAGTATCTGGAAGCTTTTTTAAGCAATCTTCATAGAAACCCACCTAAAAAATCCTTCCTCTTTTGCTTTACCTTCTTTCGCTTTTTTGTGTGTGGCCGTGGTTTTTTTAAAGGCAAAAGAGAATTTGCGTGAGAGTTGATCTAATAAAATATTCTGTGGTCAGGTATTTGCTCAACTGCTGCTGACGCTTGATCTGAGAGGAAAAAGCATGTTGAGCTGCTCTGAACTTTTAAAAAATATGAACTTGTTTTTCGATAGGCATTTGTTTTCCTTTGAAACAGTAAGCAGACTTCATTGTCTGGAAAGGAACTTGGAGGAGGTCTCACGAGAAGCAGCGGAAGACTCATGTCAATGTGTCTAAGGAAGTCTTTTCCTTAATTTTTAAGGTGTGAGATTGCAATTTTCTCCTTAACACAAAATTAGCTGAGATCTGTTCAGTTCATTGGTTTGTCTTCCTAGTTTATGAAGTCAGCGGGCATCCGTCTGGAGCCGCTTGCTCTTCTCAAAGGCACTGACTTGTGCATCAGTAGAGGTTGGACTGAGTGCAGTAAAAGGCAAATAAGTTTATTGTGCTCCGTGCTTTCCTTATCCATCTATTCTGTTCTTTTCACTGGGGCACGAACTTGCTGTTACATTTATAGGTTTCTGAAAGAAGGTGCAGAGTGTCCATGTGCGGCACCACAAGGGTCTGATCTGAGCCAAGCCTCCTGACTCCAATGGGATGTCCAGGGAATTGAGGGCATTCTAGTATGATCATATAACACTAAATAACTCATCTGGGAGAACCATCCCTCTGGTAACCTCTCTGCAATTACATGCCTGTATGAGTATTCCCCTCACAGTCTGAAAGCAAGCGTGGCCAACAGCTAAGAATTGGGCCATGACTTTCCTTGACTTCTGAGAAGAATGCTGTAGATTGATTTGCTATCCCAACCTTCTTAAAGGCTGAGTAAGAGCCGTAGAACAAAACCTAAAGAAATGAAAAGAGAGTGAAAAGAGAGTTTGAGAAGAGGCATTGTCAGGAAGATGGAGGAGGATATTATCAGATATTATGCACTTTAGATCTGTCAAGAAGAGTGGAGCTTTTTATTGGAAGGTACCAAATGAATCAAGAGCTTAGATAGCACTTTCCAGCTTTATAGATCACAGGACCCTTAACAGAAGACATGGGTATCATTAGACGTGTTTTACAGATAGAAGCAGCAAACAAAAATTCAAATGGCTTGTGAAATGGCAGCAGAAGAGAGTCAGACACCGAGGCAAAAACTGACCCAATACTCTTCCTAAAAATGTCATCTTGGATTGCTGTAGGCTTGCCATTTGCAAGTGTTGTTTTTAAAAAGGAAATCTATGCGTTAAAAAAATTTCAAACAATTTTTCTTACTCATTCCAACATACTATTAATTTTGATCTAAAAATTTATTTTTTTCTGTGTGTCAGTCCTTATCCTGTGAGACCACCCAATGAGGCAATAGAGCGGCTTTACAGATCGTAGGGAGAGTTGGTCCTGCAGTTGCTGTGCGGAGTGACGTTGGTATTGCATGCAATTGCACTTTAGGCAGCTGAATCAGACTCTCTGTACTACACTTGTTTTCAGAGAATGATAAGCCAGGCATGGTATCAAAAATATAAAGATCAAGTTTGAAGGCTGAGCAAAGATAAAATGAAGAACATGGAAATTCTCTTTTTTTTAGGGCTGGCAGAGAAAAGCCGTATCAGATTAGGCTGTAACCTGCCTGATGGTGCTAAATGATGGATAACATCGAGAAACTAAACCTGTGACATTAAGATGTGTTTGCTAAAGGTTCCAGCAAAATAGTAGGCTCTAGCAGACTGATTTGGGAGCATTTATTTGTGTCAATTGTCCTAACTTTCTATAATTTAGGTTTTCTGCATTACAGCATAAATTTCTCTGTTAATACTGAAAATACCAGCGGTGGTGGGTTGGGGTATTTTTTTGTGTGGTTGTGGTTTTTAAAAATTTTTAAAATCCATCTGAAACATTAGTATGATTCTGATTTTGGACAAGCTACTGTAGTATCTCATTAGAATTGCAGTTAAAGGCCTTAGTAGGTCAGGTATCTGGGTAGATGACATCCACTGTAGTCTAAAAGTTTCCGTCTCTATAGTGAGTTTCAGACCATTCCAGAGATTTATACCTATTCAGTAGCCTGGTTTAAAAAACAGATTAGAAACTTGATAAGCCAAAAATAAATTTCTTCTGGGAATTCTGCCCAGAACTTTGCTCCAGCATACTTCCATTCACCATTTGTTTTATCGGGCACAGTATTTTTCCAAGGGGAGGTGTAAGGCTCTACTTCTTTTGCTGCCCAAATAGTAAGTTTCCCAACATTACGTTTAGCCCTCTTTCAAACGTATTGTTGTTTCCTTCGTCTAGTAGCTTAGTTATGAGACAGGATTAAAAAGAAAATCAAAATAGGCGTTTAAAAATTTACTGAGAATGTACTGCCTGTTGTTACTTGTGCTTGCACAGTGAGTAGCCACTTTCAAACAGTCACGGAAAGTGGCAGATGCCACAAACACCACTACAGTGTATAAAGATTAAAAACAGATGATGGTGCCAATATAAATTATGTTATATAAATATATATGTGTATGTATTTTATTATATAAATAATATACAGTAGTCTCAAAGGATTCCAGATTGCCAAGGACATGAATTTAGGTCCTTTTTTCAAAAAAGCTGACCAAACAAATGAAACAAACCCGAACCTATTTAAGTATCTAAATGGTATGGAAAGTATGGAAAAGGGAAAAAAAGGTCCCTAGATGACTTTGCCCCTGTATCGCTCACGCTCTGTAGTCTCAGGTAGGTGCCAGCATGTGCCACGTGGCCCTGTATTACTGCTATTTTGGGGAGTCATTAATTTAAGCATTCAGGCTGACTCCAGGCACTATTGATCTCTCTATTTATAACATCGATCCATTACACACAAGATTTTTATCTGTGGGGGGGTTGGTTTGTTCGTGGGTAAGTCAGTCACCTGTTTTGCATGTGTTAGTGGTTGGGAGTCACTGTCATTCCAGGCAGCCTTGTTAGCAAGGCGGCTGTAAAGGTCCGATTTCACAGACTTCGAAGAGTTTTTAAAAGTACTATTAGGATTCAGTTTTCTATAAGAATTCTCCCTGGAAAAGTTAAATGTAACAGACAATTACAGAAAGCTTCCATAGACTTTTTGTAGTTATAAAAAAAAATAAAAAACCACCAAGCCTTCTCTTATATGCTGTAAAACAACAGGGTACTGTTGTGTATTGCATACACTCTGCAAAGAATCGAAATGGAGTGCACCGCATTAGCTCTTAGGATCTATTTATGTACAATAATAAGGCTAGACCAGAGCAGTCCAAGTGTGCAATTCAATATTGAAGTGATGTGAGGCCCTGACCTGGGCAAACAGAAGCCATTATTTCACACCAGCGGAGCGTTTGCTCCATAGTTTTCTATACGCACCACGTTCAGCAGTTGCATACGTCTCCACAGAATTGAAATTATCACCTCCATAAATCTTCAAAGGGTATTTAAATGTTTAGCAGACCTAACACATGTTACTTCTGCCTCATAGCAGAGGCATACAGATGTCACCTCTGTGTCGTCTTCGGAGACATTATACATTGAAAGCTAGAAAGAAAAATAATGTAGTAACGCCTCTACCACCAGAGAGGAGAAAACAGTGACAACACTGGAAGGAAGGGCTGCACTGGGGGAGGAGGCAATAAAGAAATAAATATATATATATATGCACACACATATATGACATGACACACACACCCCTCCGCTTGGTGGGGGATGGCTAAACTGCAGCATCCCCTCCCAGACTCCTTCCATGACGAGGGGGCCTCGGATGTGGTCAGTGGGAAGCGCTACCATGCTGACAGAATTATTAGCCAGCTGTATCTCGATTCTTTTAAATTCCAGGAGGTATAAATGCATAAAGGGCATTGTACTGCAAGATACATTCCTACTGTGAGCCAATATGGGGCTGGGTTCTTCGGGCTTTTCAAAGTAGCATCCTTGGCTACATAATCATGCAAGAAAGGGAAAGTCTTAACTCTATTCCTGTTAATGCAATGAGGTTATATGCTTCATCACTTCAGATGATGTATGTATGAAGCATACATTTATTTCTCTTTCTAAAAATGATTTAAAGAAAAAAAAGACTTCTGCTGTGTTAACACTTTCAGCGAGGCAAGAGCTGTTGATGGCGATATAAGAAAAATGAAATTCAGTAGACTTCAAGAGCAGCAAAAGAGAGAAAAACTCAATTTACAGAGGGAGGAAATGAAGACGCTGAAATTCAGTACTTTCGACCCCTGTTATCACAAGAGATGTGCAGGTTTTGTGTTTGTTTCCTTATTTCCTTTTAAAGGATGGGGGGAAAAGGAGGGGAAAAAAACCCCTCAAGAAATGCAAAGTATTATCACACTATAATAATATGTGCTGTAAAACGTAAGAACTGTGTGGTAGACCCAAATTAGGATTACTGTTGGAGGTCAGGGTCAAGTTGTCTTTGCTTGATCCTACAGCCTGTTGCACAGAGCAAGAGTTGTGTGCGTGTCTGGATAACCAATTTTAGCAAGTTGCAGCATCAGGGATTTAACTGTGCATCTCGTTCCCTGACGGTCTGATCCAAAACCCTTAAATCCTTTCAGCTTTAGCCTAAACCCTGGCTTCATCAATCTTCCTACAATCGCTGCACTTTCAGCCGATCTTCCTGTCTCCTGCTCCTTGCTGGCAGTTGATCGTTGTTGAAATTGGCTTTGCACTGCAAATACAAGAGTTCCCCACCTTAGCTGGAGAGACAAAAGAGTGTTTCAGAAACACAGAGGTGTTCCAGAGCAAAGGCCACATCTTACATGATTTAGTATATTTAAATATCATGTTGAATCGTCAGCAGACTAGTATTTATGTCGTGAGCGAGTGTGGTCTTATATTACAACTCACTGGTTTGTCACGTTGAAAGGACCGTTGTCTTTCACTAATGTTTTCTGCGGGCAAACGCTTTACACAATTTGGTTTGTCCAATAAGACTGAATGGAAAAAAAAATATAAATTACTGCATAAGCACCAGGCTACTGTTTTAAAATAGCTGAAAATCTAGCTCCAACAACGGAAATATTTTAGAGAAGCTATTAAATTCTGTCTTAAAGTTAGTGTCCACTTAAGATACATCTTTATACAAACTGTACTTTAAAACCCATCGTGTCAAGTGATGTTGTTTTGGGGAAGTGACATGTAGGATATTCTCATATTTGCAGAATATTCCTTTCCAAATTGCATGCATTGTAACTATTTGTTTTTCCGCGGATGTGTTGGAAAGGATCCAACTGGATAAAGTGTACCCTCAGTACCATAATCTTATGTGCACAAAATATTTTTAATTCCCTTTTCAAAAAGCATTGGACTTCATAACCTTTCAGAAATATTTTGGTCAAACCCTGGAGTGCATAGTTTTGCTCAGTCAAATACTCCACTGGGGATCCTTGGGGAGCACGGCAAAGGGGGGAGCACAAAGTGTGGCCTGGAGTTTTTGCAGGACTTTCCAGCTGTCCGTGCGCAGTTCTGGTCTGCAGCCTGTGTGCCAAGCCTATTTACTCGACCTCCCCCAGCTAAAATGTGATTTTTAGAATTAACTAACTGCTTGGGTAGTTTATACAGACCAAAATGTGTTTTATTTTCCACTACCTTGAAGGCTGATTTATCCTTTAAGTTGAAAAGCCTCTTATCTAAATGAAACAGCCTTAAATTGTTGGACGTAGTTCATTAAATTCTTGGATAAGTAGAAGTCGCTGGCACTTAGCAAGTGATATTAGGAGGAGAAGTGCTGATCCACGTTCTAAATGTAAGAAATGGAATTCTTTGCAAGCTGCCATGGTTTGTACAAGGCACGTTTAAAAATAATTAATAACTGTTAAACTTCCTGTGCCAATTTTTACCCTTTCTCAACTACTGTAAATCCGGGTTAGCATCTTTGAAGTGAGGAGAGTTGTTAAGGATGTGAGTTAATGGAGAATTCCAGTTATCTCTTAATTTCAGTGCATCTGCTGGGATTGGTACTTAGACAAGGGTTTTCAAAGTGTTCAAAATCATGCAAGGTTGTGAGGTGGCAAATACCCTTTGGCTCCTTGCACTTTCCCAAAGTACCATCAAATTATTTCTGCTGTGCAAAAGAACAATCAATGGATATCAAGGATGCAGTTGTATTTTTAACTGACAATGAGTGTTTTCTGCTTTCTAAAGGGCAACAACTATTGCCCTTGTTGGTTTTCCTGTGAGCCGTAAGAAAAGCTAATAGAAATGGAGAAGCTTGAAGGACCAAGTTGGGAATTATTGCTGACACTACTTCTAAATGTAGTTGTCTTAGTGCTCCATACCTGCAAATATACAGGTGGAGACACGTATTTATGGGTGAATTTTAGTTCTATAACACATGTGAATAATTCAGATGCACAAAGCTGCTCACTGCACCAGAGTGTCTGCATCTGGATAGTTCTTCATGTGGACCTCATGCCATGTAGTCCCTTTTCTTTTGGGACCATTTCCATCCAAGTCCGTAGTACTCAGGATTTCCATCAGGACTGTTCTCCAAGTTGACGTGTTACATTCTTCTTAGAGTCTGATCTCAGATTGATCCAGCCACCCTTTTTATATCCCCTTCATCGATTATTTCTCAAAACCACAGAGTACCAAACCAATTGCTTAAAATAATGTCCATGGCATCCCTTGAAGAATTCCTTCTCTCTGCAGCTGCTTGCCAAAGACATTAGTGTTTGGATGTTCTTTTCCTAGCAATGACGGAACACATTTCCTGTACTTTCACAGGTAGTAAAATTAATCTGTCATACAACCACCCAAATCCAGTTTCTGCATTTATTCATTGTTTTCTCTCTCTTCTCAGCCAGAAAAACATATTTGTAGTTCTTACTCATACTCCTTGTAGATTTTACTTCTTTTTTTTCAGTAGTCATGTTGTCTTCTAAAACAGCAATCTGTTTCTGGACTTTTTCTGTCAGGTATTTATATAAAAAGTTAAAATGTACTTACAGAAGATCATCCTCTCTGGAGTAAATTGAAGCCGACCAACTTTTAAAAAGCAATCTTAATTTGTTTTGCTTATACATTACTTCTCTCTTAACTTTGCCATCCGAAGCAGTGGCATCTGCTGTGTGATTTTGCCATGTGGCTTTTTAGCTGATTTTATGGTTGTAGTTATGTTTTCAGAGTCAAGGCACCATTCAGCTAACGAGCACTCCCTTGCCTTTGTGGTACCCTGGCTCCAATTCCTGTTGAGCTGGACAGTCACCATGAGCCGGGACAGCTCTGTTGAGATCTGCAGGAAATAAGTTCCTCTGTGCTGGCTAATTCTGCACCAGTTTTCAAATGTCAGGAGTCTAAATATATTTCTACTTCTGAATTATTGTTACTGATATGTAACAAGATGTAGTGAAGGTTTTGTGGCAAGTGACAGTGCAGGAGAACTTGTCATTGGCAGTCAGTAGTTAAATAGATGTGCCATTAAGAGTCTGTTGTAAGCTCGCGGGCTGATTTGCAGGAGCTGACTATCTGGTACAGTCCAAGAAGGCAAAAAAATATGACTGTCGCTGCATCATCATTGAAATGGTTTATTTTTCTTTGCTATACTGCAAATGAGTCTCCTAGAATTAAATACTTACAGGTAATGGGAATAGTGCAATAATTAAAATCAGGTACATTGAAACGTTTACCAGTAAGCATCCCATATGACTTTGTGATTGAAAAAAATATAGCAAAACATGTCTCACAAACAGGTAAGATAGAGCAAAATAATGCTAGCGTGGCCAAGCAGGATATATCTTTTTTTTTTCTTTTTTTCTCCTGATGAGTGTGACTGAAATGTTGCAATAATAAACAGCTCGTTAGTCAGATGTTTTCAATTATAGCTTTCCGTGTTTCATCTGTTATTTTTGTACAGGGTGGGTAGTTGGTGCATTCAGCATACAGACCGTCTGGATGTACATACTTCCACCAGCTAAAAAAATGCATTAAAATGCCAGTGATTGTACTCCAGCCCTTGTGGAGCACTCCCAAAAAGCATAGTGGGCATCATTCATGCAGTACCTCTCATTCAACTCATTCCAAGCATCTTAGATTTTTACAAACGATGTATAAATGAATAGCTGATTGTACCTCAACCTCTGAAGTAACCCTATTAAAATAACTCCACGCAGCAATTCAGAATTGGAAGAACAATGCGTAAAAGATTTATAGATAAGTGAAAATTAAGCTGCTGTTCCAGCTATTGCTGCCCTTACGTGCTGTGCAACCTGCTGTAGAAATCATTTCATTCTAAGACTTTTTATAGTTCCAATAGTCTCAAACAGACCAAAGAAAACGAGTTAACAAAAGTAACATGAAAATGAGAGAAGTTTCTTTTCTCTGCTATCTCTTCATCTCTTCCTTTAAAATTATATTGACGAAAATCTCAAAAGTATTTTGGGAAAGGAAAAGCAGTGAAAGGAAATGTGTGTGCTTAAAGGTCATTTTTAAAATAATGAACCATCTGCAGCTAATAGAAATTGATAAAAATGCTAGTGAGTTAGAAAACATCTAGAGGAAGATTGTGCATGATTGTAGCTTCTAGGTATTTCGCCTTTTTAAATTGTCATTTAAATTAAGATGTACACTGTGAGATATAAAGTACTTTCATGTTAATCACAACCGCATTCAAAAGGACTGAAAGATACCACGTTTGGTCTGATTTTACTTAGATGGATTATACTGTCACTTGTTTTTTGTTAGAACACACAGTCTTGCAACCAATTTAAAACTGAAATACCACAAACCTAAAAAAAAATTCTGAGAAATATGGACGTTTAGAAGAAGAAGTAAACAAATATGCAGGCTGAGTATTTGCTTAATCTTCTGTCATGAGAGCATGAGAGACCCAGGGAAGCTGGATTTGGATCACTTGAATTGTGAGAAAGGTCAGAAAAAGAGGAATGAGGTGGCCCTGTTTTTGTTCCCGGGCTGCTTCTTAGCACATACAATTCATTCTTTTTGTATTTTATATAAAATCCTGTTTTCACAGAATACGGCATTGAAGTTGAAATCATTATTTTTGGTATATCCCTCCCTTTCCCCCAGAAGTCAATCTGATTTTGTACTGTAAGGAGGAATAGCAACTTCAGCAAAGCTGGTGCTGAGTATCTATCAGTAAGTGCATAGTGTTGTCTCCGGTAAATTCTTGTAACACAAGTGGTCATGTCCGAGACAGCAATCATGGTGTCGTAGAGTATTGTAGATTGGAAGGGACCTCTCAGCCTTGCTCTCCAGCACATCAGCTGCTCCCTCCAGCTTGGTGTCGTCTGCAAACTTGCTAAGGATGCATTATGTCTCCTTGACCTTGTTGTTGACATAATAACTCAACGGGGTTTTTTGGGTGTCCATAAGTATTACAAAAATACTCATTAATAAAATTGTATGGTTTTAAACATCTCATGTCTTGTAGTGTGGTTATTGTAGAAAGTCAACGTGAAATCTCTGAATTCATCCCGCATTTTCAGATCTCAAAGTTAGAATTGTATTTTGAAATTTATATCAACACAGTCCTCTCCGAAGTTAAATATAATTTGTACAGGTATAAGTTTGCTTACCTCTTATTTCTCTGCTGAAGAAAAGTATTGTTTTTGCTGGCACATATTCTCTCTTCCTCAAAAGTTTTACATCATAGAAAAAGAAGTAGCTTTATTACTTTTCATAACCTAGTCCTGGTAAACTGGATGTATTGATGTTCTCACTTCAAGCATGGAATTGGATTAAGCTATTTTGGGAAAAGCAATTGTTGTTCTGGAATAAGTGTTTCACAGAGAGAGTTAATCAGGATTGACTGTTTGATGTATGATTTATGGTATCCTTTAATCCCTGATAATTTCTAAGGGAAGAATAGCCCTTGGATCTTAGTTGCATCTAAGGCATTCACTGTTGCTGCAGGTACCGAGCAAGATCGGTCCTAGCAGGCAGTGGCTGTCTCTGCTCTCCTCCTTCAGGGACTGACTCTTTGTCTAAAGCATTTCTGACTCCTTTACCTAATTCTGTGTTACACTCTAGAAATACTCCACCGTATTAACTGAGCAGATGGTCAATTTAAGACCAGTTTAGATTATTGAGAGATATTTTTCAAGAAACATCCTTTGGTTTTGTACACACTGACTTAGTGTGCACAAAAAAGACTCAGTGGTTTAAACAATATATTGGCTCCATTTCTGTGCGTAGGTAGCAATGGTGATACGCAAAATTTGGAATCCATTCTGAAACCATAGAAATGAGAAAAAAATTCAAAGAATAAGTATTTGCAAATATCTTAGTCATATATTGATCTGATGCACCTTTGTGAAATGTATGAAGACATATTTGTATTAAAAACCATAGTGCAGTTTTTCTCTTTATTGGACTAAATGTATTTCTGGTTTAATGATAATGAATTTGGCTAGAATGGTTTGATGATATAAATGAGTATATTTAAATATCAAACTTCCTGTGAATTCTGTGCAATAATGGAAAAGAGAGTCTGGAGAACACTGTTTTGAGTATCTTTGATGTAGTAATTGGAGTATATTCATTTCACATGACTGTCATTAGGGAAGACAGACAAAACCTTGTCATTGAGTTCTGTAGGTGTGATTCCCATGTATGGACATTCTCTTTAATCAGTGAAAGGGATTGCTGAAAGATAAACTATTGATAGTTTTGATTTTGGTCTCAGCAAAGGAAGGAGAGAGAGAAGAAACACACATTTCTTTGAAGGATGAGTCTGTCAATCCACTTGATGGGAAGTTCCTAGTCCTGTACTGTTGCTAGGTGATGTGTGACAGAAAGGGTGTTTGATCCAGCTTTGAAATCTGTGTTGGGATTGTTAACAGTAAATTTAATCCAGTGAGCAAGAGCATTTTGTTTCTGAGGGTCACACTGGTGCACTGCAGCGGTTCACAGCTGTTTAAGAGGGAATGCAGAGTGACGGTCCCTTTGTAAGGAGGGATTTGGGGTGTGACACTTGCTGTGGGATTGTCTCACCTCCCGAAGTTAGACATCTCCTGTGAACGGCTTGCACCTGCACCTCGGGTACTCACTAGGCAGAGAACAGACTGTCAGGTGGGTGATTTAGTCCTCTGTGACACAGGTGGGGAAATACCCGCCTAGGGAGGTGCTCCACTTGTTGCTTGGCTGTAGATGCAGATGGAGTGACTGGACAAGATGAGACACTTAACCTGTAGAGACAAAGGCAAGAAGCAACTCTCAAGTATCATCGTGGACCCAAGAAGACTCACAGACCAGAACTGTGTACTTTAGCTACCGGAGATGGTACAAAATCACTTCGACAGGGTATTAGAAAGTAATTCCTACCCTTATTTGGTCTTCTGTGCTGGGCAGCTTGCACTGCGGAGTTCAGCTGGATCAGTTCAGTGGAGTCGGGGCTTGGGAAGTCTGCTGAAGTCCTTAGCTAGCCATAGGGGTAAGTGGTCTGATTTTAAGGGAAACTGGGTATTTCTTATTCATATTGCCTCTACTACAGCTACTTACCTGGTACTTGGAGTGTTAAGATCTGATATTTTGAAATCTGGGTCAAATATATGAAGTATGCATACTATGTGTATACATTTTTGTTTATAAACACTCTGTGATAAGGCATTCCTGAACATAGAAGACTTTGTTCTATTTGAAGAAAATCTGTGGGAGTTTTGCCTTCGACAGAGTCACAATGTAAGGTCCTATTTTAGCAAGGTTCTTCATTTAATTTAAGCACAAACTCGAGTGTTTCCTGGAAAACTCTTTGCATATGTAGCTATCTAATTATGCTTCTTTTCCCCCATCTCCGCTCTCCTGGGATACATAAAGAGCTAGAAAAATATAAATGCAATTTTGAATGCTTGGAACTCTTACTCTGATGAGCAGGGAACTAAGATGAAATTCTGTTGCCAGTTTTTTAAACCTCTCCAGTCCTGAAGTTATCAGGACACAAATATAACAATTTGGGATTATGATACAGACTCTAGGGAGTTCTGAAGTACCTGCATAGCTATGTAATATAGTTCAAAAATCTACAACAAACTGTGCAGTTCTGCCCAACCCTGCTTTACTGAAACTTTGGCTTCATTAAATACAGTGTTTTATAGTAAGGAGTATGGCATATTTTCAGTACCAGAAACAGAAAGCATATGGAAATTGCAAGTCAGATTGACAGAAGTAATGAAAATAGCTGATAAACACTGAGTTTGTGTATAGGGTTTGGGGGGGGTGTTATTTGGGGTTGGTGGCTTTTTTTTTTTTTTGGAGGCTTTGGGGTGCCTTTCATACCTATAGCTTCAGTAGGACTCAAGTATTTAATTCACATCTTAAAGACAATGTTTTACTGCATGAGATGTGAAAGAAAATGGTTTCAGTTGATAGCTCTTTGGGGGCAGGGAGCGTATGACATTTTGCATGCGCAGGAATGAATGTTGTATAGATAATGTAGTACACACTGCATGTAGTCTATACGTGTATTTTAGTCTATAATGACTCCTTTAGATTGTTTGCACTGTAAATTAATGTCTTCAAACACCGAAAAATTTCCTATATCACTTTAATTACACAACTGTTGTAGCAACCCAGAAGTTCTGGCTGAGATAATCATCCAGTTTGGCCATCACATTGTCTGTAACTATTAAACCCCGAGGAAAATCTTTAGCACTGGACAGATCCTTTTACTGTTTAATGTAGGTCTGGGATCAGAGACAGCTGCTCTCAGAGATGGTGCAGCTTTGAGAAGCATTAGTAACAAAAGGTAGTGCATTTATCCAAGGTGAAACCTTGGCTGATCTGCTGCCCCTTGGGGGGCTTAAATCAGTGTTTGAGTTTTACTGACCTGCACGGCAGCCTTTTATATATATATGTATGGCAATGTATTAAAAAACCAGAAAATTTTTGCAGACAGAGGGTGTGTTGCAAGTTTTCTGAAAAGAGTTAAAAGAGCTGGAGATACCATTAATAGATGTTACAGCATTTACTGCAATGTGCAGAGCACACATTAATTGGGATTTCAGTGTTAAGAGCTACATTTTAATAACAGCAACCACAGCTGAAAGCAGTCTTCGCAGAGGTTGTCATTAATGTGGCTGGAGTAGCCTCTTGAAGTTTACATTATTTTTATGATTTCCACTGAAAGGAAAATACAACAGGAGAAAGCTTTGGAAGTCCGATTGAAATCTATTTTTATCCATCTGTCTACAGGATCCTGGTTTCTAACAAAATATCGTTATTCAGGGGTTTTCATTAATGTTGTAGGAATTCCATAACCTTGCTCCCCCCCCCCCCCCAATGTTTCTCGTGAATTTTTTCTATTTCTTTTTTGGATTGATTTAAGGTATACTTTCTGTTGACAGTTTTGTCAAGACAGCAGAACCAGATAGGGAGAGCTTTTTGCCAAATGAGCAGATAGTCCTATGGCCAACTCTTGGCTCAATTTGACACCATTAGTCTTATTTTTAATGGATTCTAAAGCTGTTTGTGCTGCCAATACCATCCTTGTCACCTCCTCTGTATTTTCCTGCTCACAATTTGCATCTCCCTCCGGGAATCTGTCAGCCTTTTAGCCATAGAGGTGTCCCATCAGAAACACCGGCTCTCCTGACCTGGTTTCAGGGCAAGTCTTCAGGCAGCTCCGGTCCTTGAGCTGAAGGTCCTGCTAGGCTTTAGTGGAAGGGAAAAAGCAAGCTGACGCCTAGACCTTTTGAGTAAAAGAGACGAAAGGATGCTCGTTCATCAGAAAACATCAAAGCAGACTTAAATCATTGTGCTACGAAGGGAACTTGGACGAGTTAGGTGGGCACTGTCAATAGCCTGCGGTTTATTGAGCATCCCATGAATGTGTTCCCTAACGTGATAGCACTTCAGTAGCTCAGGTGTTCAAAAAATTACTATAATCAATATTCAGTAGGTATAATTCTTCTGAGTGTCTCTCAAAGAGCTCAATATGTTCATAATAAGGCCACAGTCTAGCAAAGAGCTTATGCCGAAAACCAATCTGTCCACTTGTGAGCCAGTATATCAAATGCAGCTCCAAACAGCAGCAGACTTTCAGTCTTGTTCCTCAAAATGGAATTATTAAAATCAAAATAATCCGATTTACATAAAAGAAGCTAAATTTGGTCTTGCTGCTTGGTTTTTTTCCATGTGCTTTCCTATCATCTCCACAGGAAAACTTGCTGACATTTTAAAAAGGGCTTTGATTCATAGAGCTTTGATAGTCTTCAAGATTTTGATAAAGGATATTTTGCTCATCTCCTTAGTAGTGTTTGCAGCCAAGTGTGGTAATAAGGGAGCAGAGCTGCTCATGAGGAATGTGAAGAGCTGACAGTGTGCTTTGGTATCTAAGTTTGAGAACTTCAGGTCTAAGGACCAAATAATATGACCTAGATCATCAGCTAAGGGCAAGTTGTCACTGAGAAGTGGAAATGCATCTGTCACCCTTAAAGGGCAAATATACCCCTGGCAGGGGTCAAAAAGGGCATGAATCCTGTTAGTGTCAAAATCATTGTCTTACACTGAACTTATAATAAAAAAATCTAAATTAAGTCTGTGGAGCACGTTGCAGGTTACACTGAGATAGCCCAGGATATGCAGTGTATGCCCTTTATTACTAGGTGCTGGATAGCAGCCAGATAATGTGTTGCTCTAAGGGACTGTGTGCTTCAAATTTCGTTAGACAAGTCTTAAACAGAATAGAAGAATTCAACGTTTTACTTATCCAAACCCAGCAACCCAAAGAGGATGGTCTGTCTAATTTCTTACCTTTAAAACCTGGAGAAGAATCATGGGATTTGGAAGACCAAATTCATACTCACGTTGCCTTATTGGCAACTTACTCTGCACTTCTAAAAACCTTACTGAGCCAGTCCCAAATAATGTCTCTTTTGATAAATTTGCTTTGGAAAAACATCCCATTTCAAATATGTTTCTTTTTTATTCTGTGATACATGGCTAATGCATATCTTAGACTAACTAGAGTATGATCCATCAGGGAGACATCCTATAGTTGACTATAAATACCAGGAAAAACTTTTCTTTCTTCTTTTGTTGTTATGATTGCAGTTCATCACCAAGAGTGAAACTGTGAGCAAGAGGTTCAGCCAGGGAAAGGAAGACAGGAATGACAAATACGTGAAAGAGAACAAAACCAGACAGACAATCCTGTTCAGTTTGAGTTCAGAAAGAATGATGCTTTTTCCAGACAGGCCCTTTAGCAGAAGCATTTATCAGTCTGATTTTGGGTTTGAAACAGTAGATAGTAAAAAGCAGATGAGTTCTCATCTCCCAAAGAAATTAAACAAAGCTTCATAACATTCAGCCTGTACATTAAAGAGAAAGTAACCCATCTAGTAATACACCATCACTAACTTAGCATCTTCAGGGCATGTCTCTAGCTTCTCTCCTAGATGTAAATTAACACAGTTTCTTTGCCTTTCTCCTTCAAATTCCCATCTCTGGAAGGCAACTACTATTTTTGTATCCCTATTCTGTGTTTCTCTTATGTGAAAGCCTGTCATTAACTTGTTTATCCATGAAATCGTCTTTGTCTCAGAGCACAATCATATTCCTTCTTTACAGAACCCTCAAATAGAATTATACTGTCTGTTTTCCTGCAACACTTGCCATCATACCTGGTATTTAATGAGGCTCAGCATTTTATGATGGACAGCCTTGTAGTTTCTTTCCAGTTAATACGCCATACTTCAAAATGCTCACCTAAACCTTGTGAAGTATTCGGTGAATATATGTGTAACTCCATTGCCTACAAGCAGCTGTGATACCAGTCTGGAGATGCCCTTTAGACTGAGGTCTTGTTGATACAGGATTTCCTGCAAGATCCATGAAAAATCGCCCTTTCTATCATCTTAAGCTTATCGTCCTGTTATACTAATTTTAATTTGTATCAGTTGGTGGAGATTTAGATTCTTATTCAAAAGTTATTAAATATTAAGAAGTACCATAAACACTAAATGTATGCAGACAGTGGGGGGGAAAAGGTTCATGTGAGAGTGAAATGTAAACTGCAGTATATATTTGTGTCAGTTTTGAAATAATTTAATCTCTACACAGAATCTGTCATCCCATAGTGACACTATTTGCTGGCCATTTTTTAGTATTTGTACCAGACTGAAAAATCTTGCATTTTAGGAAACCTGAACTTTCAAATTATACTGGCCCTATTCAGAGGACTGAATTCAGTCATGCAGGGCTTCTTTTCATCTGTCTTTGCCTTTGTAAACTTCAGCTTGAGGTCAAGGACCAAGCTGTTTTCTTAGTTTGAAAAACACTGAGTGCGTTTCTTGGAAATGCTGCAGCCCGATAGAAACTAGTAGAATTACAAAATAACTTGAAGTTTTTTCTCACATGCCTATGCTACCAATGAAGCTAAAGTTCAGGCTATTACTGGCTGATAAAAATAATTGAATATATCTTTCCTTCACAGGAATGTTATGTAGTCATTTCTATACTGGATATAAACCGGAAAAAAAAAAGACTAAAAACTAAATATAAATGGAATATATCTCATAACTTAAATAATACATGACCTTTTGAACGTGAAGATGAAAGAGGAGCGCATCACCAAAGTTCTGTTATGCATTTCATAGTGTTTAAGACAGTTAATTCCAGACAGTCATCTTAATTCCTTAGGAAAAAACTGAGTTCTCATTTTGAGCTTTATCTAAAATCCATTAAAATCATAGAGAATCTCTCTGCTGAGGCCAGTAGCCTTTGGACAGATTGTGTTGTCTTGACAAGCAAAACAGTTTACGTATGCTTATCTTATGAGACAAAATAGCTGAAAATAGGAATGTGCAGCCATCAACTGGACAGCTTTTCATCTGTACTGTACCAATACAGGGCTCAGAGGCATCAAAGGATTTACAGTAGTGATTTTCTTTTTGTCCTGGTTAATAGCTTTAAATATTTTAATGAATAATTAACTGGATCAGAACCTAGTGCCATCATGTTTAAAATGTTCAAAATAACACAAGTTTTCAAAATGGAAGTATTTGTAAAAATATTCACCTCTTTTAGTGTAAAAATTTTCAAAAGATTTTTAACTATTTTGTTATTTATTTACCTACAGGATCCAAAACTGCGCGAACTGTTGGATGCTGGGAACCTTGGAGGTCGGCTGGAAAATCGAATGATAACTGTTGTCTATGGCCCAGACCTGGTCAATATATCATACTTGAACTTGGTGGCATTCCAAGAGGATATAGCAAAGGTAATATACATTCATCTGTGTCATATAAAATTAAAGTGTTTTTAAAGTATCATTTTGAGATATGGATAAATGAGTTAAAAGTGGAGATTGCTATGAAATGAACCTCAATTCTGCTGTAGAGCTGTGCCACTCAATACCAAAGAAGAAATGTGCAATAATTTTTTTTCTGGGAGTTAATTCCACAATTTTTTTCCCCCGATATGTGTGCTCATCTTCAGAACATTGCTTGTAAAGCCCAAATGAGCACTGTGAAAATGATGGCATGTGCACATTTTTACTCAGTTATAAGATGTATACTGTGACTCTCCAAACAGGTATCAATATTTTTCAGTAGTTATCGCACTTTTATGCTTGTTCTAAGTGTGTGCGAACTATGGATCATCTTTGAGAACAAAGTTTGTAAATGGTTGACTTTTTAAAGTTGGCCTATACCAGAGCAGTGGGAATCTACAGCTTTACCTTGCACACTCAAGTATGTCAGCAATCAGATGCTTAATTTAGCTTGCACGCATAACTGTTTCTGCTCATGTTCAAAGGTTAATTTTAAGCATTGCATTTTGTCTGCCTTTGATAAGAATTGTGAAGTCAACGTCATTACCTTAGCATTTTTTCCACGCAGGTATACAGTCCTTTCATTTCTGTCCAACACACCACATAAAACACAGTTGTGTGTACAAGCAAGTTACAATTGATATTAGTACATGGTTTACGGTTTTTTTTTTCCCTTCTTCCAATTTCTGTATGACTCAGTTGTATTTAATGAATTAGGAGCTCTGTGCTTTATCTGTTCCAAATTAACATTCAAAAGCTCTCTTTCCACTTCCATTCATGTAGATAGACCGATGACAGCCTCTAGATAACCACCTGCAGAACACACTTTCATATGGTTTGCATCCTCGAGTCTACTAGATAGCACTAAAAAGCTAATTTCTCCATAGACTGCTGTTACTTAATAACCGTAAGGAGTTATTTTGTCACCTCACAGGCAACAAGGATGGTCAGACCACGTGAAAAAAGGTCATAGGATGAAAGGCTTAACCTGGGAGGGAGGATATAGTTTTGCTTGTCAGGTTTCTGTCACTGCTGATCTTCATTAGCCAATTGGTCAATTTGGCAAAAACACAGTTTCCACTGTTTCTTTGGTACAACAGAATAGAAACAAAATGAGTTTGTGGGGGTCCATGGACGGCTGAGTGGGAAGTGCTGTCCTCAGACTTGAAAAAGCAGAGCTATACTCCACAGGTGTGGTTAAGAAATCTTAACACTGCAAAAGTGAAAGCAATTGAAACAACTCTTCAGGAAAAAAAACCCCTAAGCATCTGATGGAAAATGAAAAGGTATGCTAAACCTTTACCAGCAAAAATTGTTAGCCCTTACCAAGGAAGAAGGATAATCACCTAAATTAGAAGTGTATGTCCTTCTTTTCCACTTTCCTGTCTAGCCAGCAATCAGTGAACTATAATCTACTTGCTAAAACAGTGCAGAAATTTGTATTTTAGGGCCATTTTCTGTTTGATAATGGAACCTTAAAATACAGTAGATAAAATCATGTTTTAGAGAAGCTTGGCTGCTCTAAATGCTGAGTAACTCCTATGATCTGAGTAACGAAGAATCTAAGTCTTCCTTGTTATTTGTAAATGCAGTAGACCATATAAATTCGTATTTTATCAGTCAGGCACTGTGGTCTGGGGATGCAATTTTCCAAGCATTGCAGATTAGCTGTGCTTGCTTTGAAATCCCATTAAATACACCAATTGTTTCAATGAGAACAGAGTTTGAGCACTCCTGAATGCATCTAAAAATTCTTCCTTTTAACATGTTTTCCAACTTTATATGAGCAAGACCACAGAGTCTGGTCCTTCTCATCTCCAGAACCCATGAGTGACTCAAAGGAGTCGTTATAAATAAGCACATCAGACACAAATCATCTCTTCAGGGAGCTTTGAGAAGGCCTGTAAACACAAGAAGTTTTCAACATCATATGCGAATTTTGACCCGTCCTCTTGCTGATATTCCAGGAAAAGCAAGTGCTAATGAAAAACTCTCCCACCTTTCCCTTTTCAGTGCATGAATATTTTTTAGAGCAACCCTTCATTTGTTATACCTTATTTTTCAAGTTGTGTGATAAGTATCAATCAGTCCTCCCTTGGAGGAGAAAGGCAAAGTAAACTGTAACAGTCTTAGGCAGTTAAAATTATTCAATTATGGGGTTTTCTTCCTTTGCAAAAGGCTTCCTGTTCTGCTACAAACTCTGTGCATCACATCCACTGGCCAAGTTGTGGGAAAGTTATGAAAATAGGAGCCTTGGGCTATTCAGCTTGCTTTAAGTGAACTAAATACAGAGCTAGAAATGATGATGTAGCCACAATGTACTGTTTCCTCCAGGAGAAAGTAACTGATGTTTAAAGTACGTTAGTGATGAGCTGAAGGGCACTGAGCAGCTAGTTTGTTCAAAGAATGCACCTTGAAATTCATTGGGTAATGTCTAAAAGGCAGATTGCTAGACACCTCTTGATGACGAGAAGTAGCACTGATACAGCGTGTGCTTATTTTCAGATGGGTGCGCCTGTGCCTGTCTTGGGATAGGATTTGTGAGCTTCCACAAACGTAGCACTGCAGAAGCCAGGATAAAGAAAGAAGTTTGTTCTCGAACCCTGTTCTGAGCGGATGCTCTTTTTCTCCCTATCTGTTCCCAACATGAAAAAGTCCAACCTGTGAACCTCTGTGTCTCCTCTACAATATTCCATTCTCTTCCCAAATCCAGTAACTTCAAAAGTGAACATCCTATTGTTCCCATCTCTTTCCTTTCACTCTTTTTTTTGTGCCGCTCATGTCAACTCTGTTCTCACCAGACTAGTCCGTCCTGGCCATGCAGACCCCTGTCCAGAGCCCAAGGAATTCTCTTTCTTCTCAGTTTGAGGAGCTTTGGATCAGATCCATCACTAAGAGATGATGAATTCCTCCATAAGTAAAATGATGTAGTCAGAGATGATTCACAAGTTGTGCTATATTATGCTTTCCAGCATACATCTTTATTTTTCCAGCTTCTTGGCCATATTTAAGAGCTTGATCCGTATAACAAAATGGTAAAACAAACCATATCAATTCTTGTCCATTTGATATATTTTTTTAAAATGAAATTCTTAAGGATGCCGAAAGTGTAGAATTCCAGCAGCTTGCTTTGTTAACCTCCCACCGAAAACAAATGTGCGAGAAAAATTGCCTTCACATGTAGTCAGTTCTGATTTGAAGGAAGCGTTTTCAAGAATGTGTGCTGTCTTTTCTTACGAAAAAAGACTGATCTCTTCTGTTGAGATAAATGTCTTATGGTATGTATCCTGATGCATGCAACAGAGGAGAGAAATTACTTCACTGAGCAACAGATTTCCAAATGAACTGCTGCTTATATGCTACCTGCCAAAGCAGAGAACAGCTAAATAATTTGTTAGTAAAGTTCACAGGAGTGATATAAATATGAATTAGTGTAACAGGACGTAGCCAAGAGAAGTTAGGGTTCAGGGAGCTCTTATCATGATGGATGTGACTTGGTTGGAGTTGAGTGTCGGAAGGCTGGGTTCTTGCGCTACCAAAGGGGATCAGAGGCTTCCAGTCTTCAAACAGTTTGTTGGCATTAGTACAGTCCTATTTCAAAATACCTAGATTTGTATTTTCCTTTTGTATTGCATCTGTACCGCAGTCTGCAGCTACCGTGGTGATTCAGAGGCTGTTATAACCTTTCCGCAGTAGGCTGTTTTCTTTCTACACATAACAGCTTTCTACCCTGCGGAGCGCTCTCACCGAGTGCTGCCTTCTGGAATCGCTGCTGCTGGTAAAGACGGCTGCAGAGTGCATCATGCACGGAGTTAGAGTACAGGCTTTACTCTCTACCATGCAGAAAAACCAAGGAAACAGAGCCGTTTGGTAGCTAAAGCAGTGAGACGCATCTTGGCTCACAGCTTGATGCAAGCCCATCAAAGTCAGTCCAAAGCATCTCCTTTATTTCTTCAGGTCTGTGCTCAGGGCTGTTGTTTCCCCTCCTGCTGAGGGTTCAGACCAGCAACTGGAAAGATGATGTGATCCTTGGCATATTTTCTGATCTTGGTTTTTTGGCTGCGGCTCTGTGGTGGCTGGAATGAAGACCGTAAAATGGGAGAGGCAATGAGCAAGTATTGCTTGTGACTTGTTGACTTGGCACCTGTATCAGAAATGGCTCAGCCTGCAGGTAGCCCTTAGAATATTTGGCAAGAACAATGTGATTGCTTGAAGAGCCAGGAAGAGCTAGCAAAGGAACATGGCAAGACTGTTCATATAAATAATGCTTGTGACAGGCACATAATAACCGAGTTCCTCTTACATTTCTGTCAACAAGTGCTCGGACAAAAAGAAGGAAGAGCTGGGGTGTGGGATACTCCTGAAGTGCTCTCCCTTCTGTTTTCTACACAATACTTCAGTTTTAGGCCCAGCAGAATCGGTGAGATCAAAACAAGGTCTATCAAAATGTGTTAAAAGCCAACGTATTTTCAATTTCTGAATAATATTTTATGTGGCCATTAATCTTTGCAGCCATTAGTGTCATAGAGAGAAGTTTTAACTGCTATTATTAGTGCCTAAACAAAGCAGTGTTTACAAGATGAGCCTATTTTGAGCCTGGAAAAATGAGTTGCCAAGAAGAAAAAAAGATGCTGCACTTAATACGCTTTCCGTTCCAAGAGTCACAGCAAAGCAGTGGTGTTCCTAACGAACCCGAGTCCTCCTTTGGTTCTTTCTCACACCCCTGTTTTTTCAAATTAGTCCTCCCCTCCACCGCTCGTGACTACTTCCATTTTTTTAGTTTACTTGTTTTTCCTTCTTAGGTTTATCTCGGCAAGAACGGTTTGCCACTAGAACAACAAGTCTGTGTCTGAGGGAGGAAGGTTTCTCTGCCAGAAATACCAGTCACAGGGAGATGTGTTGTCTCAGCTGCTTGGGGGTGAGGTTGTGAGTGGGGTGGACTTAAGGATCTGGTGGTTGAAGGATATCAAAAGGCTCGTATAGCAGTAGGCATCTAGGTAGCCTTATCTCTTCCTTGTTGGGAACAAGATCTGATAACTTTAGGGGACAAATCTTAGCACATTAAAAAAAATAGAAAAACGTGATAACTTCTGAACCTCACAGATTGATCACCTGATCATGTGGAAACTTGAGGCTTTTTAGGTAAAACAAGCTCATAAGCTCCAAAGTGATGTAGTAACGTTTGTTTCATTGGAAGTCAATGATACTTTTCATCATTATCATTTTTTGACAGAATGAAATCACCTTTTTTTTGTATTTTTCCTCAAGAAAAAGAAGAACGAAGGAGAGGGAATACCTCCAAAGAGTATGCATCTGGGAGGGTGTGTGGTGATGGGAATTTTGGATCTGGACTAACATGAAAGGAAAGTCAGCTGTAGTTTCAAAGAAAACTCAGAAAACTTCATCTAGTAAAAAAATCCCCAAACACCACATTGTTTGCAAAGGCATTGTTTATTTTCGTTCCTTTCTTTTTTTAAAGGGGTGAAACAAAGCCAATCCAAACCCACAGTTGTGATTAAAAAGGATTGCAATTAAAGATTGTAAATAAGCACCAAGTTAGGAAGGAGGAATGTGCTGAAGTTGTCAATGAAGAGCTGCGGGAGAGCTCTGCAAGGGAGGAGAGTGACAGCATGAGCAGCGAGAGTCTAAACTTCAGATGATAATCATGGATCAGCCTTGCTGGGAACCTGGGAAGGGATGGAGACCTAAGGGAAGGACTTCCGCAACATACATAGAAATGAGAAAAATAAGTCAGGGAAATAAAGAGAGGAGAAGTGAGGGAGAGCCATGGGAAGAGTAGTGCCTGCGGATGGAGACGGGAGGCATCCCGTGAGCAGCTGGAGGACACTTCTTCCCTATGCCAGAGTAGCAAGGGGGAAAAATAATTTAGCGAGGGATAGGACCACAGTGTAAGGATATATGGTGGGGGAAGAGGAGCTTTTCTGTTCGGACTTGCATCTTCTTACTTGTATATCGGAATAATTTAAATTTACTCCTATATATTTCTACTGGTTTGGTTTTTTTAAGTGTGTTTCTTATGTTGGCTGGTAAGATCTTAGGTAGAGTCAGTATTTACAGTTCTTAATTCGGTATCCACCATAACAAAGCGTGATATTTGTTGTCTGAATTACTTCCTGATCTGTGGAGAGGGTGATGCAGAGGCTCTCACAACAAACTTACAAGAGGGGACATCAGAGCAAGAGACTTATTATGGTATGGTCTGTATCCCACCCTGGCAGGTCTGTCTGTCTTCAGAAGGCTTTAAGTCCATTTCAGCGTCATTTTACGAGGATGGTGGTAAGGGGCTCCTCTTTTAACCTTAGCGTATCAACCAGAACAGTGTCCAACAGACAAGAAAATCTATTTTTCTGGGGCATTTATTTCACATCTCCCACAAATTGGAATGTGCTTTGCATCAGACACTTATCCATATGATTTTTATTTTTTTTTTCTAATACATTGGAATAAGATACCTTTTTAAAAAAATATTTGTAACAGTCTTCATTTTTTGCAGCATAAGAAAATCAGGTCTCACAGATGAGGAAGGGAGCTGTAATTGGAAAAATCAAGTTCAGACTTTAATTAGGCAGTTCTTACTAACGATATAATTTTCAAAAATATTTTGCATTGTGTAAGTAAACATCTAAACTAAGCCTCATTTAATCACATTTTCTCTCTATAGGAATGGTCAGATGAAGTGTTCAGTTTGGCAACAAATTTGTTGGCACAGAACATGTCAAGGGATGCGTTTCTGGAAAAAGCGTAAGTGGCCATCGTATTTAATGCTGTGGGTGTTGCTCTTTTCTCTGCGTCATTTTCCTCTTTTCTTGTTAGTCACATTGTCATCTATTGTTTCTGCTTTGATGAGTTGTCACTTTTGTAAACACAGGCTGTCCTTTCCCATGGTTTTAAAAAGCCTGTTATCTAAACGTCATTTAAACAAAAATCTTGTTAGGGTTCTTCTTGCAAACTACTAAGTTGTAGCAAAAAACCAGAATTAAGTGCCATCTTCCCCTTGCATACCAAAGTAGCAGCTTCGGCTGTAGTCTGAAGCTCTGCATTTAAAATGAAAGAATATTCTGGACTGACTTGCTTCCGGTTTATTTTCCTTTTTTTTTTCTGTTATCGATCAAAAAATGAGAAATGCAAGAAGTCCATTTTCTCAGTCTAATCTCTCTGGTTTTCACGAATCCATTCGTCTAGGTTGCTTTGCATAGCGTGCAGATTCTGACTTGGTTTCGATGAAATACAGAAGGTGTTTAGGAGAACGTTTGGGGTGTATAAACACACCTCCGAAAGGAGAGAGAACTAAACCTGAGATTAGTGAGTCTCAACTGGATAAGTCCACATGCTGAGGGAGTTTTGCAGAAGTGATATTGTTGAGAACAGCATGGCAAAGCCTACCAGGTAGGGGTGGTAATGAACTGGGGTATTTGCTGGCCTTCTGGGGTTCTACAAGAGAAGATACACCCTCCCCAGCCTACAAGTTGGCTGGTTAAATTCAGCTTTGTGTCTCCTCTAAACACCTTTTAATTTCTGCTCACAGACAGAGGCTCGGTCCAGCTAAATACCAAGCTGGGGCTTAGGTTCCTAAAACTTGCCTCCATCCAAGAAGCAAGTTAACCCACCCTTTTTCTGGACTTTCTAAGGTTGTGCTTGCCTAATTTCATTAGATGCACCCATATTTAGTCACAAGGTTCCCAACTGCTTAAATTTAATCCCATGTGTGTATTCATAGGTGCCTATTCTGGGAAGGGGAGAAGTGGCGGGTGTGTGCGTTTCCTTCTCATAGTATTCGTTGTGGTGCAGCTGAAGTCAACGGAAATTACTGAAGAAACTTTGAAGGCTGGACTTTGCAGGAACTACAGCTCTGTGTCTGAAAATGCTGTGTTGGGACAGCAATGATACATCAAGCGAACAAAATCCCAAATGGATGGAAACATTTAACATTTCCTTTTCGCTCTGCGTGTTGACAGTGGAGAAAACACTGTGCTAACCTGAGCAGACCCAGGTGTGAGAGCAAGAGCAGAGATGCCTTCCTTCGCCTCCATAGGTCATAGATGAGTTACGGGAGTGATTTGATGTTACTATTTTCATGCCCCCTACCACTCAAATCCCCAGGTGGATAGTGGACTTTGCTGACAGGTCTGGAATGGGGAGGATTGTGCCTGTACCTAATGGGCGCTTTCAGATCAGATTCACAGGAGGAACATGTTATCACACAGTATACTAGAGCAGTCTTATTTGGAGCCATTTTTCTGCAACGTTCAAGCAATATTAATTAAAGATCAAGTCACTGGACACATTGCATAGATTCAGTAGCAGGCAAGCATGGCATTCCTGTGTCTTTTCTTTTTCCACTAATTAATAAATCACTTAGGAACTGTTGGGTTTCCAGGGTCCTCTGCACAAATGCTAAATCAGTCGCTTAAGAAATCTTTGAAGACTAAAAATATTTCCCTATTATAATTACTGTACTAGGCAAGGGGTTAGTTGCAGTCCTATCAGAACCCTTTCATCGAAATAGAAAAGCAAATTGCATTAGAGCAGAATTAGAAAGGCTTTTTTCTTTGTGGCATTCAGTCCCTTGCGGTGTTGGAACTGCAATAATAAACAGCTTGAGCAGCTCCCCTGTGGTTTGGTCAGATGAGAAAAATAGGGTTAATTTGGGAGGAAGGATGGTTAATAAAAACTGCTATTTGGTTATAAAGTGCTCATTCCTCTGTTGTAACTGTGCAGTGTATTTTTCTGTTGGGGTGCAAATATGGACGCTGGAGTACATTAGCACTGAAATGCTGAGCAGTGCAGTGATGAGCAAAGGGGGACTGCGCTGTGCAAACCCTTGGGTCAGCGTTACGTCCAGGGTTTGTCGTTCTTGGAATCAGCACTGCACTACTGATGTGAGTCCATTCGGCTGCTGCTGATGGGAGTATCTCTCAGCAGGCTTTTTAACAGGAATAACATGCTTGAGTTTCTTAGATGGATGGATAATGTCTGCATGGGGAAAAAATAGTGTCACACGTGTAGCAAAGAATTTGGGAGGAAGAAAGGTGGTAAGTACTGGTGGGGGTTGACTGTTCTTCAGACGCACATTTTTAGTTTGCTTTAACTGAAGTTCAGAATTCTTTTTTTTTTTTCCCCATTTTCTTTTATTTCTAGCTTTGTTGGCTGCAGAGGAAAACATTAAATGTGACCGGAATTACTCAAAAGTTTCAAAAAATAGAAGGCAAAATAAAAGAAAACTTCTTTTACTACCTGCTGTGATTTTTTTTGTTTTTAACCTAGCTCAGTGCTGGGAGATGGGGCAGAGGGGATAATACTTTTGTTTGGTGACACAGTAGCAGTAGAGATTTCAGTTTCCAGAAGATGCATATGAGGAGACAAGGATTTGTGAAAATGTTCCTATTCTAGTTAGGGATATTAGCACGTACTTCGTTTTTGAAGCGGTTACTAATGGCATTTTCGGTTGGGAAGAAAAGGAAAGTTTATTAGAACCATGCAGTTTCTTTTTCTTTTGGTAGGCCAGTGGGTAAAGTGAAAAAGTTGGGGTTTTTTTTAACAACAACAACAACAACAAAAAGTCTTCTAAAGTACTTAAGTGTTGCCACATTTTTCACCAGATCATATTACTGCAAAACTAATTTACAGTTTTAATTATGTTCAAGCAGAAGAGATGAAGCACTCAAAAAGTTTTGCTTTTCGCAGGCTGCTGCTGGTAGACGTGCCGGAAACCAGTAGTTGTCTTACACTGGGAGGATCATCAGATAGCAGCCGTAGGCCCAACTGCTTCTCATTAAAGCTACTGGATGACTCCTGTTTCAGTAGGCTTTGAATCAGTATGTTGAAAGATTTGGACAAAGAAAGATACGTCCTCATCCTGCTGCCTTAATGAGCATGTGAGAGGAGTCACAGGTCCTGAGATATTGAGATTCTCTAAATACTCACTTCAAAAGCTGGATAATTGCCTGCCTGTAGATGGTTTCAGCGTGTAATTTTTATATTGCTTCACACTGGAAATGTCTTGGGCTTGCCCAGGGCTGCTAAATGTATTGACACTCTTGCTGGTGCAGAGACATTTCAGTTGCCAGCGATTTGACTTCCTTCCAGCTGAGGAGTGACAACATTTAGTGTCAAACAGAGAAACCTTCACAGATGTGTGATGGGGGGGGCTTAGGGAGGCAGGGATGTTGGCGTGCAACATCCAGGGTCATTTTCAGCCCCTGGAAGAGGAAGACTACAGCCACTTTTCCAGCCAAGTTGTGTAGCCTGTGTGCCACAATTCAGTCTGCTGATAGACAGGCAGCCTGGGTGAGAAGGACCTGGGGCGGGGGGGATGATAAATTTGTGCATTTATGGTATTTGCAATGTTCTGTTGCAAGACAGACCATATTTGACACTACAGGTGCATTACTGTTGATGGAAAAGGTATTTACTTATTAATGATATCCCAACAGGTTTTTACATTGGGCAAAAGAGCTGAGTGAAACTTGCCACATGATCAGAGCACTAGCGTTGAGCTATCAAGTTGGTGGAGAGGTACTTGAAAATGCTGTAAAAATAAAACAGGATGCTTTTCTCTCCACAGTTACACAAAACTTAAGCTGCAGGTGACTTCAGAAGGGCGCATTCCTCTGAAGAAGTAAGTTCTGTTTCCCTTCTTTACCGTGTATTCTCTTCTGACTTTTGAGTGTGAATATATGTTTGGGATGAACATGTGACCCCTGTGTCTAGGATAGTAATTTTATCATCTGTTTATAGACATATTGCAGGAAAGAGTGGCCAGTGATACTCAGCATGTCTCTGTTCAAATACCCTTTGGGCATAGATTGCCCTTGTGATCTTGAGTAAGACATTTAGCTTCTCTGCCCTTGTTCCACTTGTGTAAAATAAAAAAAAACCCCATAATTTCTATACCTCAGAGACATGTCGTGAGGATAAATATATTCAAAGTGCATGTTGCTGGGGTAATATGAAGAGAGCAATGGTGACTTTCTCAAATAACTATCTGCTGTAATAGGGACTTCTGTGGGATACAGTTAAACTCATTGTGGGTACCATTAAACTCACTTGTGTTACCAAGCAGCCAGCAAATGGAAAGAAATAGGTAAAGATGGGATAGACATCCTTTATTGGATGCAGGGGGAAGTAGTGACAAAGCATGAGGAAAAGGCTGAGGTACTTAATGCCTTCTTTTCCTTAGTCTTTAATAGTAAGAGCAGTTGTTCTCCGGGTACCCAGCCCCCTCAGCTGGAAGACAGCAACAGGGAGCAGAATGAAGCCCCCACAATCCAAAGGGAAATGGTTAGCGACCTGCTGCACCACTTAGACACCCACAAGTCTATAGGGCTGGATGGGATCCACCCAAGGGTACTGAGGGAGCTGGTGGAAGTGCTCACCAAGCCACTTTCCATCATTGATCAGCAGCCCTGGCTAACCGGGGAGGTCCCGGTTGGCTAGAGGTTAGCAAATGTGACGCCCATCTGCAAGAAGGGCTGGAAGGAGGATCCAGGGAACTACAGGCCTGTCAGTCTGACCGCGGTGCTGGGGAAGATTATGGAGCAGATCATCCTGAGTCCCATCACATGGCACGTACAGGACACCCAGGTGATCAGGCCCAGTTAGCATGGGTTTAATGAAAGGCAGGTCCTGCTTGACTAACCTCCTTCTATGGCAAGGTGACTTGTTTAGTGGATGAGGAAAAGGCTGTGGATGTTGTCTACCTAGAGTTTAGTAAAGCCTTTGACACCATTTCCTACAGCGTTCTCCTGGAGAAACTGGCTGCTCATGGCTTGGACAGGTGTACTCTTTGGGTGAAAAACTGGCTGGAAGGCCGGGCCCAAGGAGTTGTGGTGAATGGAGTTAAATCCAGTTGGTGGCTGGTCACAAATGGTGTTCCCCAGGGCTCAGTGTCGGGGCCAGTTCTGTTTAATATCTTTATCAGTCATCTGGATGAGGGGATCAAGTGCACCCTCATTAATTTTGCAGACGACACCAAGTTGGGTGGGAGTGTTGATTTGCTTGAGGGCAGGAAGGCTCTGCAGAGGGATCTGGACAGGCTGGATCAATGGGCTGAGGCCAACTGTATGAGGTTCAGCAAGGCCAAGCGCCAAGTCCTACACTTGGGTCACAACAGCCCCATGCAACGCTACAGGCTTGGAGATGGGTGGCTGCAAAGCCACCCCACAGAAAAGGACCTGGGGGTGTTGATTGACAGCTGTCTGAATATGAGCCGGCAGTGTGCCCAGATGTCCAAGAAGGCCAACAGCATCCTGACCTGTATCAGAAACAGTGTGGCCAGCAGGAGTAAGGAAGTGATTGTCAGTTGGACTTGATGACCTTAAAGGTCTTTTTCAACCTAAACGATTCTATGATTCTATGACCAGGAAGTGATACTCATTCTTTAAGCCACAGAGCCCATCAAGACGTGTCTTTAAGCCAATTTCCTCTGGTTTCTCTTTGTTTTGCAGCATATACCGCTTGTTTTCCGCTGACAGAAAACGAGTAGAGACTGCATTAGAAGCTTGTAATCTTCCATCTTCCAGGGTAAGCATCTGAATTTATTCCTGGCTCTTACAAAGTGTTGCTTGTATTCAGCAGTGTTTACTCTCTATTGAGTTGAGGACAATTTGTTCAAGGCTGATCATGCTGTGCTGGCTTTGCTTCTGGATAGCTCCTCAGCAGCAGGTCTTTCTTTCCCACACAGAAGTTCCTGATACCCATCTGCAAATCTGAGTACCTTTGATTTGAAATTGTCTAGGCACCAGGAGTACCTGGAAGAAGTGTGAATGGGTTGAAGGAAAGGGCAGGGGGTTGTGTGACCTGTCCTGGAGAAATCCTGTGAGAGTATTTTAAGAATCGGTGACTCTTGCACAATTTTCAAGGCATGATTTCAGAGCAGTGTTAGCTCAAGGTGTAGCTAATGGTGTAATCTGTTTCCTTCTCAAAAAAAAAAAAAAAATCTATAGCTTGGGTTAAGTGACAGTTAAATTCACTGTAGCTTATCTAAAATGTGCATGGAGTAACTGTTGAAATGCTATAGCATCAAAGTTGTTAATGCTGCGGGGATGCAGCCATTGTATACTGCTAATCCAGGAGTTCTCCTCAACCTGGAGCATTTGCAGGATGGTACCTCACCCTCAGGAATGCTTTTTTAAAGAGGAATGAGCTTGAGCAGGTTATTCTAGTCAATGCTGGAGTGAAGATGTCCTTAGTCTTTCCTCCCAGGTGGAGATTCTCCTCCAGGAAGCTTCTTGCAGGATAATTCCTACTTTTGGAGGTCCAGGAGGTGGGGCAGAACTGATCTGCAGCAGAAGAGAGCCTGCATCTCCTAATCACTCGCTCTTGTAGAAAACTCTGTGCTTTGATGTTTGCTCAACCTTTGCTTCCCCATCAGTTTCTTAATAGATCCAATTCCTGTGGCTCCAGAAGTACAATGGGGCAAAATCTTCACAAGCCAAACCTCAGATACCCCTTACCAATGAGACCTTTCTTCCTAGGTTTGGGAGCTTAATTCCTTGAAATTCCAAGGACTGTCTATGAAGTTAAGTACAAAAGAGTATAACAATTTTAGCTGAAGTAAGGTTGTGAGGTTTTCATTTAATTGTTAGCAAACAAGATAAGATGTGCAAAAAATCACTGACGCATTGGTTTTTAAATCAGTTGATTTATTACTTCTTTTTACTACACATCTCTGAAAAAAAAATCTAAACATCACTAGAGTCCTTGAAAGAAACTGCAACCTTTTTCTGCTATTTATTTAAGTACAGTCAATTTTACATACTCATTGCTGGATACTTGTTGCTGGGATACCATCTTGAAAATTGTTCATAGTATAAAGTAGAGCCTTTCTTTGGATGGGACAAAAGAGCGATATGCTTCATGCAACAAAGAAAACTGTGTTGATCATCTTGGAAAAAAAAATATTTTAGAAGCTAAGTGTTTAAGAGGCATGAAACTCTGCATCTCATATAGGTAATGGAGTAGAAGAAAATCAGTTCTTCAGCTCTTTTTCTTTGTGTTCCTGTTTATTTGAACAAGTAAAATTCTTAACTTCAACTTCCAGCTTTTCTCCCCCATTATACTACAGGACAAATGCTGTTCCCATAAAGCATTGAAGAGCGCTGAACTCCTAGCAGCATACAAGACATGAATATCAGGGAATCTTCCTCAGTAAAACCACACCAAATTATTCAGAGAATTCATGAAAGTCTCTCATGGACATTAACAGCTTAGGCTTTTTGGGTGGTTTTTATTCATGCCTCATGAAGATCTCTCTAAGGGTCTTATCTCCAAGTTTCATAGAAAAAACATACTTCTCATTGCTTAGGAAGATAGAGGGCTCATTGGCCATGAGTTTCACGTGATGTTTTGCTGCACCTCTCAGAACCTGAGGGTGACGCCAAAATACAAAATTAAATTCTCAGTCATGGGTAAGAGGATGCCAAGGCAGCACTTATCACTCTTCCCCTGGTTCTTAGCTTCAAGGTTGGGACAGTCCCTCATATAGCTTACGCAGTGACCTGAGCATAGGGCAGCCTGAGCTGCGCTGCTGGGGCCAGTATCACTGCATGGCCTTGTCTGTGACAGCAAGAACTTCAGCATCTGCTGGCCCTACTGTTTAGCAAATTCCCTGTGCGTGTGCTTGCCAGGAGACCTCGTGGGACAACATGTAGGAACTGTATTTAGTTCGAGAGGAGGAAGAGTTCTCATTACCTGGATAATTGCTTTCATCCTGCTGTAGAAGAATAGCACCAGAGAGGCTCCTCAGAAGTGCCGAAAATAAACTCTTTATTTCCTATTTAGGGACCTTAATAAGGGATAGATTTTCTGCAGCACTGAGCACTCCAGCCTAGATTTGGGTGAACAGTTGAGCATGACTGCGGTGGGATGACCCATGGACTTAAAGACAAGCACATTTGCAAAGCATGGATTTATTTATTTGAGTATTTCTGGGTTGGACCTGGCACGTATAGAGTCTTGCAGGACCAAGCCCTGTGTGATGTGATTTTTGGCAGTATTCGTCATCCAGCAGATCTGAAAGCAGAGGAATGTTTAAATAAATGTTTAAATGAAGTTTTAAAATATGCCAGTGAGTTTTTGAGTTTGGCATCTGATTGCCCTATGCTTTTTTTAAATCTTGGATACTTTTGGGGAAGGGGGGGTACTTTCTGTTGGGTATTTTTGTTTGGTTTGGTTTTAGGCAAAGGTGCCTTAAATAGAATTTGAAGAGCTTTATTTTAGTCATCTGTTTGCCTGTGAAGACTGGTTTCTGCCTTCCAGTTAATGTCGAGGTTCACAATGAAGCACCAGTGAGCTTGACTGTTAACTTAAAATAAAGCAACCAGCTATTGAGTCCTGTCTGTGCAAATAATCTGAATTAGCTGTTGTGCTGCTGAATATATAACAGACTGGATACAGATGTTATTAAAGCAGGCAGGTTAACAGACAAATCATAAATCAGCAGTGCTTGAAATTAGTAGAGAGTCGTAATCACAGAACAAAATTGAATGCCAATATTCAGCAAAGCTGGAAATGAGGGACGCTCTCATGTGGTACAGAAAGTTTGTGATTTGTTCATTGGTCTCAAAAAAGAGATGAGCGCATAAGGTATGTGGGTGGTTCCACTGAAATGTGGATGGCTCAGACCAGGCTGAGGAAAGGGGCAGCGTAGTTTAATCCCTTCAGGCAGGCAGGCTGGCTTTTGGAATCCAAATATAGTTGTCTGAGCTTGTGCCTGGGGTGGCAAATGCTTGCAGCAAGGCTTTCATCTCTGTGTTTTGTAGCCCACTGATTACGTTACTGGTAGGAAATAATTAATTATTTAAAAGTTCTGTAATTATGCCTGAAGACTTGTGTTTGTTATACTCTTTGTAGATAGGTATTTGGAGATGCGTGCTGGGAAACTGAGGTTTATTTTCTTAATTGGAACCCAGTGGCAGATAAAAGCCTGGATCTCAGGTTATTGGAAAAGACCCACGTTTTGTTCAGTGTTGAGTACCTTCAAATCCCCTGTAAAGGAAAAAATATATTAGGTCAATAGGAGACTGTAATTCTGTGGTAATTACAGAATCAACACCTAAAATGCCCTTAGGAGAAGTGCTTGCTGATGAGCAGTAGCCTGCTGAATAGGGATTATAGGTACAGGGAACAGAGGAGAGTGGGGTGCCAGCCATAACAAGAAAATTCACAAGCTTTGTGAATCGTGGCCTTTAGGAAAACACAAGTATCAGCAGTTCTACTCTCAACCGAAAGCACCACAGCTCAAATTTGTCAAAGTGTAGCGGGTGCAGCTTCACATGTAGTTTTGTGTCACTGGCAGCTGTCACTGAAAGGAGCTATTTCCGTCCTCCAACTTCAGGTTACACACTTCTCCATCCACCCTTGCGCTGGATTTAGCAGTTGTGCTGTTGGCGAGTTACCTGGCTCAGCGACCTGATCCCATGGTCGAGTGCATGGGGTTGGTTTGGCCAGGTAAGTTTTGAACCAGTTCACCCTGCAGCTACTTGCACAGTCTGCCAAAAAAAGGAAGGCACAAGGGTCTAAGGGCTGGTGACCTGAGACCGCTGGAGATGGATACCCAGGTGGAGCAGGGAAGCAGCCCAGCTCGGTCCGAGCGTGAGCTGGGTCTGGTTCAGTCTGCGCTTGCAGGAAGAAACGCTGAGTGATAGTCACAATACAAAACCCTCTCGAGCCTCTGCGGGTTTCACAGATGAAAGGAGAGATAAAGTGATGCCTGTGGCATTCATTTATTTATTTATTTTAACCTAAAGCAGGAAAAATATGGGAAAGTTTCCTTCAGTCTAACAAAGGCTTGAATTGACGCTTCCGGTTCCCTTGGCAACAGCGTTAAACAGGTGGAATAAATAAAAGCAACGATTTCCTCTATCAGCAGCTTGCTTCTGAGATGACTAGATTCAACGGTGTTTAAAAGCAAAAGGCTTTGTGTCCAAGTTACAATTTTCCTCCTCCAGTTCATCGGATTCAGGCGTTATTTTGGAGTTGTGGAGAGGCATCACGTGGGCCCATGGTGCTCCCAGAGACTACATGTCATAGCTTTTGATAAAATTAGCTTGCCTGGAGGAAACTCAAAATCAGATTTTCAGTATGTGCATTCCACGTTTTTTGTGTTTTCCTTTTTCTTGTTCCTTTATAAGGTTTCCTCTCCACAAAATACAAGCTTCCATGCCATTTTCCTTTTTTGGTGCACTGACGCAAAGGCAGAAGTCAGTGGGCACATCGTTACTGTTCTGTGCTGAAAAAAGCTTTGCATCTTCCTTGGGGTCCTCATTTCTTCCCAGCCCTGCTAAAGAAGCAGCCCTTGCTGTCTTCTGCAGAAACTCTGGAGCTTGAAGGCAGTGCCTGCACGTGAGAAGAGAGCTCTTGAGCTACATGCAAAGGACTGTTTTCTTTATCCAGTCCAGTAATTCCCTCCAGTTAAAAACAGTAATTGTATTTTTTCAGAGAAAAGCCACCAGATATAATAGGGATGATGAAAGTATCATCTAGAAGTGGGATTAAATGTAAATTGTTCTAAATTTTAGAAAATGTAAGAAAAAAATGCTGGTATCTCTTCTATAGGAGAACATTTTTATCAATTTCTGTAGAAGAAATCTGATTGCCTAATGCACTACCCTGAGCATTTAGGACAAAGATGTATGGAAAAGCTACACTGCATGAGTCTTGCCCAGGTTCATGGTATTTTGAACATATATCTTCAGGAAGGAAAAGGAAACATTGCTGCTGCTGTCAGAGAGCAGGAGTATTAATAATGACTCAGTGACCCATTTCATTCCCCAGTTGTTTGAAAGCTTTGGAAAGATGAGTGATGTGCTCGTCCTCTGTAACGCTGCCGTTTTGCTCACTGAAGCACGTGGGCTCAGCACCACTGGTCAGCCGCCCCGCTGGGACTGAGCTCAGAGGCTTCACTGGCATCGCTGTACCTATTTATGCTATAGGTAACGTGGTTCAATGGAGAGGAGTCCTTTCTTTCTTCTTCACAGGTGCTCGGAGAAAGAGATAACTTTGCCTTGTGGAAGCTAAGATGATGAATGTATTTATGTATTTTTTAAAGATGTACTTTTTAAGCTGCTCTTTTATTCCGGGGGATTTATTATTCTGCAAAATCCGGGCTCCTTTAGGTTGCATGAAGGAAATCAAAGAAGCGCAGTAGTGAGTGATCTGTTTACAAAGAGCGTGTAAAAGTGCTGTATCGTTCTTTCACTATTTTTCTCTCGTTTCACAGAATGATTCAATCCCTCAAGATGACTTCACGCCAGACGTGTACAGGGTGTTCTTAAACAACCTCTGCCCTCGGCCTGAGATCGACCACATCTTTTCTGAGTTGTAAGAAAAGACACTCTTTTTTTATTTTTTTTTTTTTTTCCCCCCCTTCACTGATTTTTCTGGCCTGGGGAGGGCAAAGTAGGTTATTTAGACTACAGCAGCATGCAGCAATTGCCAAGAACAGATTTCATTGTCAAGCAGGGCTGTTATTTAACCTTGGATCAAGGGTTCCTTCTCTCCCAAGTTTTTGCCTCCATTTCTAATGGCCAGAGTTTGAAAGTAATTTGTTCCTAGAGGAGCAGAACTCCTGGGTCTTGATTTTCTGTGTGGATTAGGATAGTTTAGGCTTCCATGAAAGTAAAGGAAGAAGAGTAATAAGCAATAACAGCATGCAATAGGCATGAGAATATGTATAATCACTCCCAAAAGCTTAATTAGGAGTTGCAAAAAATGCAGTAACTTTTAGGATTTGTGCATCATGAATTCACACTGTGAAATTAAATTAGCAGCCAGCTACAACTGATTTCATACATTCAGTTACAAGCTATGTAACTCGTGTTGCTTCTACCCCTTGCAGCAAGTCGTCGTATTTCCCATTTCAGCAGAGCCTGATCAATGGAGTCAGAACATGAAGCAATAAGAAAGCAAAGTAATTTCCAAAATACCTCCCAAGACCACCAAAGCAATTAGTGCAACATGGGTGTGCACACATCCTCCTTTTGTGCTTATCTTCTCTAGGGTTGAGCTTTCAGAGGAACTCAGCCTTGACCTAGTTTGCTCCCATTGAACCTGGGGGTAGACTTTCCATTGCTTTCTCCCAGAGTAGAAGTAGGCCAGTTCCGAGTGCTGTAGACAACCCTAAGCACGTCACCTGGCTTGAGGGCTTCCTGGATCTCCGTCTGGGTACAAATTGTACCCAAACTCTGCTCTTTTTACTAACTCTCTAAAGAGGCATCTTTTTGCTTGCTTTGCAGAGTGCCTAGCATTTTTTAGCAGGCTTATAAAAAAAAAAAAAAACCCAAGCAAATACTAGAATAATGAAATCAGGGCTGCTGTTGTTCAGCAGTAGAACCAAATAGTTGGGCCAGGAATGCCAGCAGAGTGTTTGTGGCAAGCTCAAGATTGAATTCCACATCGTTTTCTCTTTCACTTTTTTTAATTGCTTAGTTCCAGGAATTCAGGGGAATGAAAAGCTTTTAACATTGCTCTAACTCTTCCCATTGATGTCAATAATGCTGAACGCTTTTAAAAGTCTTACTCCTAGATGTTTGATGAAGAATGTTTGTCATTACATGCTGGCAAAGTAAATTAGTCCAGAGACGCAGTGGGACAATGGTTTTGTTGTACAATAGTTTGAATCTTGTTTCAGTTTTCCTGGGAAATTACAGAACATTGAACAAGATTTCAAGGAAACATATTTTAATGGCTTTGCCGTTGCTTTGATTTTTCTCTAGTGGTGCCAAGAGCAAACCATACCTTACTGTTGATCAGATGATGGAATTTATAAATTTTAAGCAACGTGATCCACGATTAAATGAAATCCTTTATCCACCATTAAAACAAGAACAAGTTCAACAACTGATTGAGAAGTATGAACCCAACAGTAATCTAGCAAAGAAAGGTCAGTGGTTTTTACATTCTATCCGTACTTGGTTTCTGATTTGAAACAATGACTCAATTATCCTACAGTGCATGCTAAAGCAAAATTTGGTTCAGAATCAAACTGCATTTCCAACTATCTACTTTTGGATCGTACAAGCCTGTGAGACATCGTGTGGTTCATTTTTAAATGTATTTGGTTGAGATCGATTTAGGAAGGATGGGGCTGTTTTCAGTATGGGTAGTTGATAGTTTAGAACAGTTGCTCTGGTATGCAAACTTGAGCAGAAATCTTTCTGTCACAATGACTATTTACCGGCATCTGAAATGCAAAATTTAAAGAAACAATTGGTGGCATTGAAACTAAGATGATGAGAATTCTATCATTTAATAATAGTAATAAGTCCAGCCTTCTGCTTTCTGATGAAGTGGTACACGAAGTAAGATGTGAGAGTAGCTGAGTGTGTTTCGTGCTATAATCACAGAAAATTCTCTTTTGAAAATCTCGAGTGTTGTCAGGGCTTAACTGGGCATTTTGCCAAAGCCAGCAAGAGAACTCCTGCTCACATCTCTGCACATTTTTGCTACCACCACAAGTCTCAAAATAGCATTGAATTTGTGTCTGCATCCTGTTTTATTCCAACCCACATATCCTAATGATTACCCCAGCTTTTAATGTCTTTGTACCTTAGAAATTTTAGGGGCATGGGAATATCCTGGAAAACAGATCTGATATGAAAAAACTATTTTGGTCCAGAGATTTTGGATCCAGAGGAAACAAAAAGACATCTTTCCCAAAAGTCTAGAGGTTAACTGAAGGCACTCCCATCCCTCTCCTTGAGGGAGAGGCCTTCTGACCTAGGTGCCTTCCTGAAGGAAACCGGTGGCTCTCAATGCCACGATCAATGTTGTCTCAAGGCAAAACACTTGTCATTCTTCTCATAAGTCTTCTTATTTTCCTAGTGCAATCAAATTTAGTGTTTCCAGAGGTTTTGATGGAGGGTTAAATCCTGCTTCTTTGTCATGCTTATGCAAACTGTCTTTTGACGTCAGTGAGAATGCTAGCAGGAGTAGATGAAAACACATTGTGACCTCCTCTCTCGTCCGTGCAAATATTAGAATATTGCTCTGTGCTTACCTTATTTCACATCAGCTACGGGGAAGTCTGGTACCTAAAAGATCATTCTTATTACCCAAATATTGGCACTTCATATAAACCAAATAAAGGGTTTATTAGAAGGAGGTGTGCTAGCAGAACACCAAAGTCAAAATGAAATCACCCTCTGACTGGCAATAAGGAGGAAGCATGAAACAAACCTCGGAAAGAAGGGTGCTGTGATGGTGTTTGCTGATACCCTCCAACTAGGATTTGTGGGACACCTCCGGCTTACCCTAATTTACATTGGTGTGCACATTTGTTGCAGGCGCTTGCTCTGCTATAGGTGCCTCTCTTCCTGTGTACGAAAATGTAAGGCAGGTCATAGAGAGTTAATTCCTTTTGTGTGTTTTTTTTTTTTCCTCTTCAAACTTGTGCACTGATGTCCGGCAAACTCTGACAAAGCTGGCACAAAGCTGCCACCTCTTCTGTCTTATATAGCACCCTGTCTGGTGGCTGAGCTGTGGTAACTGGCCTGTTCTGCTAATCAGGCCCCAGTGCAAATCTCAAGCTTACTGCCTTAAAATTACAGGAATTGGCTAATCAGGAATGACATGGGGACACAATATTTTCTGTACATCTGCTTCAAGTTGGGAATTCAAGTCACTGTATATTAAATGAAGTGTAGATGTGCGCTCAATCCTACACTCATAGAATAATTACAAACAAATGCTGCATGTCTGTAAAATGTCACCAAAATATAACAGTGCATATTCAGAATAATGATTTAACCTTTTGATATGGTGTTTTGTAAAAGGGATTGTCACTCAGGCTTTCTGCTGCCGGAAAGGACTGTTCATAGGCTGAGTTGCAGGGATGGCAGACCAGAATGACATGCTTCACTGACACTTTCCCTGCCACTGAAACTATACTCACTTGGGCCACTGAGCAGAGATGTTATTTTCAGTAGACCTGTGGGTGTTCAAACCACAGTTAGATGCAGTCCGCTGTTACACACACATGAACTTGTTGGCCTTAACTTCCCACCTCCACTGCTCAGATATTCTGCTTCATTTCTTGTGGTGGCATTGCTTATGTCCCCTTAATTGCTGGGGTCAAAGTCAGCGGAGAGGTAGGGATGGAAGTAGGATGTTTGGAATGGCCCCAGTGCTGTCAGTTAAAATAGTAAGAGCAAGTAGAAACTTCAGGGCACTCAGACCAGCAGCTAAAATAGGTAAGAAGGTAGCAGAGCCTTCATCCAGCATAGTTCTCAAAGAAAATGGGGCCCAAAAGCTCCATGAAGAGAGATGGACTTAGGGTCGTTGTCCACATGCTCCTTTATGCTCCTGTGTTTCAAAGTGAGCTGGAAGAGGTCCCAGCTAAACAGCTCCTCGGGATTGATGGGGTACACCAAAAACCAGAAGAGCAGCGTAGGGAAGAGAGGAGTAGTGTAACAAGGCACATGAGGCAGAGGTAATGATGTGAGAGAATTACATGATAAACAGCAGGATGGGAAATGGAGTTACAGGTGGTCTAAGGATGACTTCATTGCTGTTGTACCAGAGCAATGCAATTAAATAATTGGATTTTTGGAGCAGTTTTGCACAGTTTTGCTTCAAGAAGCAAGCCAGAAGATCTGACAACATGGTATATGTACTTGTTCTTTCTTGGCAATGAGAAGTTGCTCCTTTGAAGTAAATCACAGATACGCGTCCAGAACAGAAGAAAATACCATAAAGAAATTTAAAAGTTGCGATTAACTGCTTCTTGAGAGTAATGAGTGATTTGAAATACTTTGTGGTGGTAGAGACTTTAAAGGCTTGTTTGCAAGAATTAGGTGATATAAATTGCCAGCCTTTGTGCCAATTAAATCCCTTCCCTCAGGTTGTTCTAGTGTTTGAACATTTGCGGCTGCCCGCAGTGTGTGTGTTTGTATGCACATGCCTGCACTCTGGTATATTGTTTTGTTTCTGTAAGCTGCCTTTCTGACTGGCTCCGTTCATTGCCTCGTGTCATTATTATAACATCAGATTGCAGAGAGGTTAGGGACAAACATACACATAAATGATGAAGGTCTGTCCATTTTCATGTCTGTTTCTGTAGTATTTCTATATTAAACAATCTATCTAATGTTCAGGTGTCCCACTGAAATACAGATTCATGTTCAGCATCCTCATGAAATAAGCCAAGCTCTTGTCTTTCATTCAAACTTTAAAGCCTGCATAGTCCTTGTTTAAACTGCCAGAGAAAATGACTTTTGTAAAAGCCTGAGGCAAAGTTAGTGGCAAATATCCTTATTTTTCAGGTATTCTATAAGGCCGCAAGGCCTACATTTCTAATCATCTTTCACAAAGCTAGACGAAATATAAATCGTTTTTCTTTTTTTTCCTGTGCGCAGTAGCACACGACAAGATGCAAACTTAAACTGAATACTTGCAATTCACAAGGAGTAAAAGCATTTATGCTGTGGGAGTAGGATTTCATGTTTGCAACATGCAGAACGTCCTGGCCTCGAGGTAGTAAGTCACTTAAGCATATGCTTAACTTCATGGGTGGTGTGGGAAGAGAGGATAGTTATGTAAAAATCTCTTATGCTCCATTTCCTTGAACATCATATTAATTCTCTGTTGAAGCTCAATTCCTGTGGTTACCTGTTTCCTAATGTTGTTGAAGTGAAATTTCTTAGCAAATAAAATTTTATGTGTCGAAAAGTTCTTCTCTTTTAAATAGAATTAGGGATTTTTCCTTGAAAACTTAAATCCAAATTCATAAAATAGAAACCGTGTGCCTTTGTACAGCAGCTGACTCCTTGCTCCCAGTACCCTGTTTGGACAGTTCTAGACCTTCACTCATCTTATGATTATATCTTCCTCTAATTTCACATCTAACTGCATTCATTATCTGTGCACATTCACTGTACAACAATATTCTCTTAAATTAATTATTATCCTCTCGTAGCTAAATGAATTAATTTCTAAAGAATGGTTTTAGTCTCAACTTTCACAGCACTAGTCACGTGCTTTTGACATCTCACAATTCTCTATTACTCTGATTGCTGTTATAGCCCTTTTTCTGTACCTGTTGCAGCTAAATTACAGTATTTTGAACACAGTAAGCAAGAAACATACATAATATTTTAAACTTGGCATATTTTACAACATGGCTTTCGAGGGAACTGTTAAAATCAAATGCCAGTGTGCTTACTGGATAAGGACCTTAAGTTGCAGAGTTTTGAGTAAAAAGGCTGCCCTTCGCTAATCGCTTCGCTCATCGCTAATGTATTTTTAGGTATCGTATTGCTGGGATGCAATTGAGCTTCTGCAACATCAGCAGTTACATAGGCTTGACATCTACATAGGTTAAGTGTCTGGAGCAGTATGTTATTGTGGTTGAAGCAAGCTGTTGTGATTAATGCTGTGTGTCATACAGCGAAGGAGATTAATGTGCTATGTATAGCATGTTTCCTTATCAGGTGGAAGCAGAAGGAAGTTCCTGGTACTGCTGAGCAGTCTCTCGCTGTCAGCAAAACCACGCTGGGGGGCTGTTAGGCCTGGTTAAGTAGCATCTTAGAGTGTGTTATTTTCAGGCTGTAAAGCATTTGCCTTGGGTGACTGGCATAACTGCTAAAATGTCTTCCCTTTCAAGTTACCAGGTTGATAATGGGATGTGTACTAAAAAATGAGTTGCCAAGTGGTTGATTGGGAATTTCCTTATTTGCTTTTATTTCTAAGAAGGCTTGTATAAAACTAAGTTGTTCAGGATCTTGTTACATTATGGATGGGAGATGGGACATTGATGCTGAGTTTCAGGTGTGTCTGCTTGCAGTGTCCAGGCTCCCCGGGATGATAGTCCTAGTTTCTAGAATTATGTGAAATTTACCGTGCAAATTCTGCAAAAATGTGCTGGTTCTTCCTGATTTAATGATGCAATTCATATATAAAAGTTTCTAAGTTCCAAAGGACCCTGGAGCTTTGAGAGCTCAAATCCCATTCTCTCAGTTTAAACCTTTCCTTTTGAAACCAGTGTTTTGAAAAACACAGAATAACAGTCTTGGCTCTAGGGGCATCCTGTGTCTCTTAAAGACTCTAAGCATGCAAGAAGATCTATGCCTATGTACCAGACTAGCAGTGAAGAGTACGAAACCAAGGCCTGCTAGGAAAGGAGACGTGAAAAAGCTGGAATCATGCTACAGCAGTAAAATACATGTTTCCCACCATCCTCATTGGTGGTAGCAAGACAAGGGTTAGCTTATTATTAACCATTCTTTTTAGAGTGCTTTTTGTTGAGAGAGATTGTCTTGACTGTAGTATAAGCTTTAAAAATAGAATCTGGAAGTGCTTTGGAGATTTTCCTGGCCAATGGATCTGTACACCAGATTGTACTTACTAGAAGGTATCTTTGAGATAAATGATGGCATAAAGATGTTAGTTTTTATCTCTTAAGTATGCGTTCGTTTAAATAATATCTCTGCCTATTTAATTTTAAAGGGCCAAGCCTTTAGATCTGCACAGAGAAAAGAGTTTTCCTCTTATATTTCACAGCATTTCCTTCTCCAGGTTTTCTCAACTGTACCTATTTGGGAATACCATATGTCAGTTGTAGTTAGACATGTATTTAGAAGGCTTGTAGGGGAGCTGGTTCCATGATGCTCTTTGAACTCCAGTATTAATTCTGTTTTGCTAGTGCACATTTATTGGTAGCTGTTGTGCTGGGATTTTCTTAGGTAATAAAATAAATTAAGCAATTAACGTTAGCTTAAGATATTTAATTTTATACAGCATTTACTACATGTGTTTTTCTCATGGCAGCCTTAATACCAGGCAGTATTCACTTCAGCACAAATGTGGTTTTCCTCCCATAAACATCAATACATTTTAAACATTTTCATCCCACCACATCAAATTCACCTTTTAGTAACTGCTTAAGAATAATTACACATCGGAGTCTTTCGATGTCAGAAGGGGGTCATTTCCTAGGCAACAGATTTTAATGGCAAGAACAAGTACCGTGCAACCGTGGCTACACTTTTAAGACATACTTCATAATATTTAAAGCATAAATTCTGATGTATAAACCATACAGTGAAATGGTGGAGTTTTCTGGCATTGAAACATTTGTAGGACATGTTACAAACGGGTTGAAATCCTTCTACTTCCTAACTGTAACGCGGAAAATTAAGAATACTTATCAAAAAAACCATTAACTTTGGGATATTCAGTGCTTTCCAACATTCCAGTTGTACAAGAGAAGAGCTCTCAGGATTGTTTCTCATTCTCAAATGACGACAGAACAAGATCCCAGTCAAAATTTATTTATCTTTAAAATTTATAAGCCACACAAAAGTCATAGCCTATTCCATGCTGTCAGCAACAAGTGCTAAGTTAGGTAGCTTGCCAGAAAGCCTTTTTTTTATTCTTTTTAAATGTATATATGCAACAAATGTTAGTATGAATAATGTATTACCACAAATAAGTTAATGGAAACTATACTTGTCAAAATTAATTTGCCAAATATGTTTCTGTAATGCATTGTGGGTTTTTTTTAGTTGCTTGGGTTTTAGTTACTAGTTAAGCTGTAAAATTCATTTCAGATCTTGTAGTAGTTTGGAAGATTGCATCTCAAGTAAAAGACTAAATGCTGTAAAAATCTTTTAGAATGGAAAATCCTCAGTTATGAGGGGTTGTTGCATCTCTTTACAGGTAAAGTGCTTCATCTTTCTAACTTAACTGTAACAACTTGATAACATAAAATGAAACAGTGATGTGGACTAGTAATAATGGGTTTTGCAACAGTGAACAAAGACACTTAGTAAAAAAGCAACATTTTTTACCTTTTATTCTTTGGTTGCATTTTAAAAGTATAGGCACTGGCTTGGATCTGAGACCCATGTGCTTATGCATAGAGTTGGTTTTTACTGTTGGCACTAGAATTCATGAAAATATCAAAAATATGTCTAGGGTTCCAGGGAGGGCAAGTTTCCTAATCTTCTGTCTATGATACAGATACTTTGAAAGAAGCATGAGCTTTGCAGAAATGCATTTTGGGACTGGTATCTGATACCAGGAATAGCTCCACTGATATCAGTGCAAATGTGCCAAATATAAAATGGACAGACCTATTGTGGAATTTATATCTGCAGAGCAGCAGAGCATAAACTAATCGTAATAATGTAAGTTCAGCACTCAGACCAGACCTGCACTAACTAATGTGGAAGCTGACCGTACTAGTGACTCTTGTCCTATGTCCTGGAAACCTGATAGACCACCTGATGGACCCCAGGCTCAAACCCTCCAGGCAGACTTGAACGCTATGTCCTAACATTGAAAATGGGTGCAAGAACCTGGGGTGACAGGACCACAAAGCAAACATGAGTGGAGGTTTTGGAATATATGTAGGGGCTGCATCATTCCCTTTATCTGGAGCTTTTGCTCAGAGATAAGTAAAAGAGAGTCTTACACCAATACTGCATTTCAAGGGTTATGGAGACACATTTTTCTGCTGCTGCCTGCCTGTATTGTGTTTGACTCAGCCTCAGACTATCAGACCCCATAAATAGAAAACTTACTCTAAAAGTAAAACAGCTTCTTTGTGCTTGTTGCTGTTTTACTGCCTCTTTTATGGAGCACAGGGAGGTATTCAATTTTAGCAGCAGGATTTATTATTTGAAGATGAATATCAGATAAAGTTTACTTCTGAAAACATAAATCAGCATGGACTCAAGTGCTGAAGGAAACAAATGTAGATAAACTTTGAATAAATATTGTGGGGTTTGCCTCTTCATTACGACTGCTACAAACATAGTGTTTTGCAGCTGCAGAGGGCCCATGAGGAAGAAGGAAGTGAAGACTGCTCTAATCCAGTGGGTGACATCTAGAACCAGTGGCAGAAGAGCATGGTTTTCCTGGCTCTGCCACGAACGAGCTCATTGACATTTGGCCATCCCCTTTCATGTGCTGTTTTGGTTTTTTGCCTCATCCTTTGGTTGACTCAACTAAATAAACAGTCAGTCTCAGCCTTGAGGAGCTAGCAATGATCTGCGAGTCTTTCAGTATGTATGCTATCTGTCATAACAGGGCTGTTAACATAGTTGGAGTATGTGCGCTACTATAGTACAACAACCATATGAGGAAGTTTCCCTTATAATGTCAGATTTAATCATCTACTCGAACAGTATCCTTTAGCTGGAATATGACTGTTGCCTATAAATACATCAGGGTTAAATGTTGGGGAGGCAAAAAGAAGTAGTAAGCTCCAAGACAGTGTTGGCAGAAGAACACAGAGGTATCAAGCGGCCTTGAATAAATTTAGGCTGGAAATTAAGAGAGGTTTCCTAATGTTATGGTTCTGGCACAGCCTACCAGAGGTAGTAAAGAGGGCAAACCAAGACATTGTTATCAAGATAGAGCTCGATTTGTTTATGAAAGGGAATGTCCAATGCAGTGCCTGCAGCTGCAGAACCAAGTTTAAAGAACAGACAAGGAAGTCCCTTTAAAGGGACTGAAGTTCCCTCTTTTTAGTTTATTTGAACTGTCTTTGCACAGCTGTGCCTTTATTATTTTCCACTTCTCTTTAATATTAAAATATCTTCTTCAACAGGAGGAGTTTCTGGAAGTAAAAATATTAGCCACGATGAAGGCTTTTCCTAGGTTTTTTCCTACCTATAGCATGCTCACTCTACTCTTATCTCTTCCCATTATGCTGCAGAACAGTCTTTTTGGCAAGTGCCTTAATAGCTTATGTAAAGAAGTATCACTTAAGAGAAAAAAAGGGATGTATTTTTAGATGTTGTTTAATGCAACTTAGCAATTGGAAGTAAGCCAACATTTAACATTATTACATCTCCCAGGATCACTCCGAGGCATTCTACAGAGTGTGTTTTTTCAGAGGTTTGGGAAAGACAGTGACATATTCCAGCAGTGGCCCTCTTTCAAGTCTGTCAGAAATAACTGTAGTATTGCTGGGATTAATAGTATTTTTATCTGTCTGATTTAAAATCTTTCCTCTTACCTAGTTGTCCTCCTGTCATAGAAATCTGCCATGTTGTAAAGTGCTCATTTCACTGCTAGCTAGGAACTAGTATGAAGGTGGTTTTGTAGTGTTTTTATAGATGTAATTGGATCGAAACTATCTGCCGCCTTGTATCCTGTAAGGGATATCTTGTCAGAAGTGATTTCTTTACTACATCTGTGCTGAAAAGTCAAGAGCAGCTAGGGAATGGGCTTGTGTCTGTAAAACCCTGTGACCCCACAGACTTTCTGTCCACAGTAATTTTTGTAGATGGTTGCAATTTGGGCTCAGAAAGCGTTCAGAAATACAAAGCTTAAGATGTCTACTGGGAGACTTGGGTGTAGCTCACCGTGTTTGCCTTTGCTTAATTTGTCCTGATGTAATGAATGAGACCTGCCCAGGTGCTAGGGCCCTTAGCACCTCCTTCTCCTGGATCATGCTCCAGACCTCAACTGAAGTCCAGAGCAGCAGGTATGTTTGCATGTAGACAGTAGTTATGGCGGGAAAGTGGGTCTTGAGGACAGAGTTTCTTGACACTGCAAGATCATTTTTTACATCGCTGTGTTGCTTTGCATTATCTTGCAATGTCAGCTGAAATCATCAAGATGTAGATTCATTGGGTTTTTCAATAGCCAAGGCCCCACTCTTGGACACGAACCTGGAAGACAGTAGCTGAGGCTTGCTAATGTAAAGACTGCACAAATCAGGCCAGCACTTTTAAGCAAAATTGAATTTGGACAGGGACCAAAAAAGAAAAAAGCAGAAAAGTAAATGCCTGCCAAGGAATAAGCTGCAGTCCCATGTGGTTTTCTAGCTAACTTTAGATGTAGCATTTCTTCACAGTCCAAGTCGGAGATGATGCTGATCACCCTGCTTTAGTCTTGAGACTTAGGAGAGATTGCTTGCTTATGTACACCAGAGTGGGATTTTCCCCCACCCCTTAAAAATTACTAAATATAAAGATATGTATATATACATCTGCTAATATTTTAGAAACTGATTTGGCTGAAAAGACAGCATGATAACCAGTAAGAAACTGCTTGATACTACATATAGGGATCTGGTTAAATGTGAACTGTAACACAGACGTGCTTGATTCAAGATGCTGGATACTTGTGTGTTTGTTAGCTGTCATAGGCATATGCTATATAGATAGACACTATTTGGAACTAATAAAAGACTGTTTTACAGTATAACAGGTTCCAATAATTGTGCTCCTTAACGCAATACCTCTGCTTACCAGAATCTCTGAACTGTGGCCATGCTTTGTTACAGCAGAGGTTTTTAAAGCTGCTGTGGAGATTTAGATGATCAATAGCCATTAAAACAATTATGTTTCCAACATATAAATTTTGAGGAAGAGAAAATGTTGAGTGTCTCAAATCTTCCCTGCCTATGTGTGTGTTTTACTGTTTTCTAGCACTACTAGAGAAAAATACATAAATTTCATAGGCTGTAGGCCCTGTGGGTTAGAGCCCTTCTTTCTTGGGTGTTTGAAAAGGGCTGAAAAAAACTGTGACTTCTGATAATATAAATAAATAGCATGCTGAACATTGCACAGTGACTTCAAGATGGCTCATGCCAACAGACACAAGTGAGGTTTGTAAACTTTTGTTGCTTCTCAGGTGGCACTCCATCTTCCTTTCCCTTTCGAGATGGCAGTGTCCTTGGAATGCTCCCAAAGTTTTCGTCGTGATTGAAAATGCCCTTTATCATAAAAATATGAGGTTTGCTATTTGGCATGGCTTGCCTAGAAACTTATAGGAAATATTTCCTCCCTGAAGTGAACTGAGTGTCTTGAGCTGCAGTACCTCTTCTGAAACCCAGAAAAAGTGGTTTTCTGTTTGCAAACATTTTCTTGCCAAAAAAAAAAAAAAAAAGTATCCAATGTTAGTTTTCTCTGTGCACTTGTATAGATGATAAAATATGATTAAATGGATATGATAGGTTCATTGCTTCATTAGAAGCATATCAAGCACTTCTGATTCAAACATAATGAATTCTGCTTTACTTGGTTGATAATCCTTACTCTGCAAAATATTCTGCGTCTCTGTCCTTGGGCATGTGATATTTCCGCATGGATTAACTGATACTGAGTAAGCTCTTTTACGTACGCTACTTAAGCATGTTTACCTTCCCATGTTTTCCCTCTCTGATTCCTTGTAATTCAGTAAGCATTTATTTTGGATATTGTATAGGAGTTACCATTCCCTGTTTGTTCAGATTTCCCTGTGTCCTGTTACAATACACACGTTTAAGGGTAGAGCAATGAATCTTGCTCTATTACTTTCTTACTGAGTAAGTTTTCTGTTTCTTTTTCAAGAACATGTTGCCAAAGCTTGTTTTGGTTTGTGGCCAGGTAAATGTCTAATCACAGAAAGTAGTTGAGCAAGTATAACTGCGGGTAGAATTGGATCCATGATGTTTTTCTTTAAGTTTAGAAATCTGAAATGAGATTTGAAAACAACAGGATATTCTCCTAGTTTGATTTTAAAGGATTTAAGCAATGAGACAACCAATAAATCCACTGTGAGACTGTTTCCTGGCACAATTAGTTGTAGCACTGCCAAGCTTTTTCAAATGCTTACCCCAAGTTTTCCATTGCTTACTCTGATCTCATTACTTGCTCTGCCTTTGGCCACTGTAACTGTTCTTCCTCATCCTTATCATTTACACTTAAAACACTTGTTGACCATGATATTATGGCCACTTCAGCTTTACATGTTTGATCTTTCTTGTTTTGGCATATATTGTGACATACGTTATGATTCATAACACTTCTCTAAATAATCTTCTGTATACAGATATGTTTCTGATACTAAGTAGTCAAAAACTAGCATCATGAGACTGGGTGCAGGGTCAGTGGTCCCATTAAGATCCTCAGTGTTGTCAATAGTTAAGCTTAACTTATGTCTGTTAAATCTGTAGGCTTGCCTGTGTGGTTAGGTTTAGTTATGGATACTAATGGATGCATATGTTGATATATTTGATGTTTACCTCTTTCATCAATGACTTGATAGTAAAATGTCCTGCCAATCCATCACTTTTTTTTTCTATCCACTTTTTTTGATGCAGCTACATACAGATACATTGCTGTTCTTTACATCCTCTGCTTTTCAGGATGATGGATTTCAGGGCATCTTCTTCCCAATTGAGCTCTGTATTTTGGATATTTCTTTGCTTGAATGATTAGCTACCTAGCTTGAATTATTTGTGTGTTCTCATTTGACTTCCATCCCATTTACCTGGTTCATTACAGCTTTACCATCTTGTTTTGATAACAGCTCCCAGAGAACTCTCTGTTCTTTAAATCCTGTGTTGTTGATTCTACTTTTTCAGATTATTAAAGACTGTATGAAACCAGACCTACTGCTGATCAGTGTGGCAGCCTCCGGACTTCTTTCATGCAGTTCAGCTTTCAAATTCAAAGAAACTCTGATCTTCTAGTCTGACCTCAGTTTATTTCTATCTGTGCTTTCTGCAGATTAGTTTTTCCAATAAGGAAAAATTTGAATTTAGAAACTCTATTAAATGCTTCACTAATATTCAGACACAGTGATTCAGATGTATTGCCCTTCCTCTACTTATTTATTAATTTGATAAAACTGTCTGACTAGTGTGAATTTTTCCCCTTGCTGATCATTGAGAAAATTGCCGAAATGGAGGAGTTACTGACGGCTTCTGCCCATGATGTGTAAATGATGGTTGGTACGTAGATATTTTGAAGTATCTGCAGATCCTGACCTGAGGCCTGAAAGTCTTTTCTGTCCCCAATGTTTTTTTCTAAAATAGAGCAGCACTGACGTTCCTGGAATAAAGTCCAGTAACACAATTGTAGGGTTCTGACATTTTCAGTCTGGGCTGACCTTGTACCATACTCTGTCCTTGAGATGACTTTGCTATTAAGAGGATGTTGCTTGGATGATGCAGTCCTGACCTGCCCCAGTTTACAAAACTGAATACAGACAGAAGCTCCAGTTATGCCATAGCAATATAGTAATAGTATGCATGTCTGGAAAGCCAAACAGGTTTCAGCATCACTTCCAAAATCACTTGGATGCAAATGTTGCAAGTGTCATGAGTGGCTCTGGCACGTTGTGTCCCACACAGTGTGAATTTTATGTAAATTCATCCTTGTGAACTTTTCTGCTGGCTCACAAAGCTAGAAAGCATAGAGTAGCTAATGTGTGCCCAGTGTCAAGAGACACACCAGGGGTATATGCGTCCTACTCTACACCGTGCATGAAAATTTTAATACCTAATGAGCTGTAAATTGTGGTGCTGGTTTGTGAAATGGAATTCCCAATGGGGCATATTGTACAGATCTCACAGGATTATAAAATATCTGCTTTACTTGGCAGTGAGAGGACTACTCAGTTGTATGGGATTACAGTGAATGTGATTAATGTTACAGATTGCATTGGAATAGACCTGATTTCGCTGACAGACAAAATACTAATGTAATTCTGTGTTGCAGGCTGGGAGATGTGAGGTGCCAATTAATTGTCTCTTTTCCTTGTTTGTTTGTTTGTTTTGTTTTTTACTTTAATAACATCTCTTGGCACAGTTGTGCCTTCCAGTTACATTATAACTGAGTGGATAACAGCATGGGCATAAATAAATGGAAAGCTGTATTAAGTTTGCAAATATATGGAAAGAAATGTTTAAGATCCATGCAGTCAAACCTGTTGACTGCTTGCAAGCAAATGCACATTTTAATTGTCTTACAAAATGTCCACAAATTTTATGGGATGAGCAAAGGCTGATCTTAAAGTTGCGAGATTGAAGTGCAAAGAGAAGTGTGCAGATAAGTGATCTTTTCTGCTGTCAGTTGTGCCTCTCTTGTTTTGTGCCCTACTCTGTCCCAAGACTTTGCCCAAAGGACTGGAAGGCTCCTGGGAGCAAGTTAGGCAGACCTGAGCATGCTGCGAGGCAGGGGAAAATCACGTAGCGATCAAGTAGCTGTGCATACAGCTCACGTGTTTAAATAAGAGGGACAAAGTTTAGATCAAGCAGTTGGGTTGAGAAGTTTGCAGAATTAGCTGTACTGTTATATTTCCTCCAGACACTGCTAGGGTTTTGACCTTTATCCTGGGCCTGGCACTGAACTGGTGAAGAAGCTGCTTTTAGAAGAAGCTCAGCCCTACTTTGAACCCGCACGTCTCTTATCTTATGCTTGGCACAGTCCTGCAGGTGTTGAGCGAACAAGGGTTTGTTTACATCCTCAAGTTGATGAGCTGGCAGGCTCCCAGGGACCCACGAGCATTTCCACATCCAGAACAATATGCCGGTCATGCTGGCACGCTGGAGGGGTTGGGAGAGCCGGAACTTGTTGAGTTACTTACGTGTTGTTAAGCAGCAGGAGAAGGATTGTAGTGTCAAAATCAGCCTATGCTTTTGCCAGCCCTGGAAACGGCATGAGAACAGTTTTACGTGAGAATATTATCTATGTCTGTGCTTGCATGGGAAAGTGTATGGTGCCCTAGCCCTGCACAAGGACTGTCACAGGACCTGGTGAGGAAAATATGCTAGGTTCTCTAGATGTAGTCAAAGAAGGTTGTGAAGAGCCTTGTGATAATACAGTAAGTCTTTAAATAGACAAGCCTCTGAAATGCATGTTCACAAAGTATAGTGTATCCTATCAACCAGTTCAACTGACTGCCTGGAATTCCTGTTCAATGGCAAATTTGTAAACGCCATCTCCCAGGAATGGGGAGATTCCAGATCTCATAAACTGCAAAAGAAAACAGTTTGATCGATCAATGTTGACAATATCCAAGAACCATAGAAGAGAGGATTCGTGTCATTCCCCTTATAGATATTGCGAATTTTCAGTGTGTCATTTGCTAGAAGTATACCACCTGCCTGAAGACAGCTTCCAAGGAAAAGGATTTGGGATGATGAAAGTGACTTCTGTTGTCTGTTAGAGCTGACAAATGTTGACCACAAAGGAGCCCTGTTTCTTACGGGCAAAATAACAGTTACATTTTTATGTGCTTTTCTTTAAGCTGCCATCCAGGAACATTTACATCTTTGATCCAATGTAATAGATTTTCAAAGGTATGGGATCATGGAGCTGTAGCTAATAAGGAAATATTGTAAAATACTCTGAGCTTGCCACTTTGTTTATTTTCTTTTTTTTTTTTCTCCCTTGTAAGCATTTTGGAGCAATCAGGTGGAGCCAGGGATGCAGAAAAAGATCAAGCTGCCACACAAACACTTCACATGTTTCACATAATGAAGCTGATCACAGCCTGGGAAATTCAATCGGATCTCTCAGCACCCCTATTAAATACACTACTCTCTAGTAGGAAATTATTTCTCCTTCCTACCAGATTTTAGTGAAAAAAAATCAGATTTGGTTGACTTCACTTGACTGTCAATCTGGTGGTGGTTCTTTGATCTCTGCATGAATTTTACCACCAAGCAGGTTGTATGGACCAGTCGTTCGAGGTGTCCTGTGGAACCTCTTGCTTATGGGCTGCTTCACACTTTGCTGCAGGTGAAACGCTGAATGCTGAGGACATTTTTGGAGGCTCCTATATGGGCTTCCTCTTCCTTTCTGCAATAAAGGATGAGGTTTGGAGGCAGCAGGTGGGACAATCGCTGACAAGCTCCCCGCCAAGCAACCGGCAGATGAAGTTCAGCTTCCAAATTAAAAGTGAAGGGGAGAAGGGGGTTGCGGGCACGCCGCAGGAGAACTGTTGGCACGTGCAGCTAAAGTGCAAGCAGAGCTTAAATCCGCAGTGCAGAAAAGTAGCGCAGGGGTAAAGCCAGAACCTGATTCGGATAGGTCTGTCGGAGTTTGCACTAGGTTTGTCTTGTGAAACGATGGCATGGGAACTTCACAGTGAGAATAACAGTTTGTGTGGGCAAGCGGGCAGTCCTGACTGTGAGGTACTTTGCCATGCAATTTGTACCTAGAGGGTAATGGGTAGAATGTTCAAAAGATGTTGAGAAGTCACAGTCCCTTTCTTTTAGAAGCTTCCTTCTCGTTTGGAGAACAGATTTTGGAAGGTATGTAGATGTATAAATATAGAGAGGGGCATGTAAAGGCATTTCCAGACTTCCCAGTGCCTCTAGCTCTTGTAAGTTTTTAATTTAGATATGTTTTTAGAATTACATAAAATTTCGTGTTATATATAATTTACAGACAAGCGTCCAGCTACAGACTTACAGTTTTGAGGTACTGGGAATGTCTGTGATTAAGAATACATTAGATGCTTTCGCATTTCTCCTCGATACTTGCTCTTTTATTTTACAGACCTGTTCCATTGCACAATAAAAACATTAAAATTGATCTGTTACTTATTTGGCTTGCACAAAACTTTAGCCAGTCGCTTATGTGTGCTTTGACACAAACTTTGCCAGTCATCCCGCTGGGGCACCGTGTGCGGTCGCTTCTTGGCGAGGTGTGCTGAGGCAGCGCTCGGCCTGTGAGCGGGAGGGGACTGCCTTAAGTTGAAAATGGAACCATTGATTAGAATATCCTTAATTTTCGCTTTCACCTTGAACTGGCTGTCGGTGCCCAGGCGCTGGCAGCGCGGGGCTGGGGGGCTTCTGTGAGGAGAGGCCGGGGCTGCCCTGCACCGGTTCCAGCCGGTTCTGGCCAGCTCCAGCTGCCCCACGGCAGGGCACAGCCAGGCCCCTCGGCCGCGCTGGTGATGCCTCGGGGGAAGCAGGTTTAAGAACTGGTGAAATGCCGCTGGCAGCAAGGAAGGAGGGGAAAAGTGTGAGGGGAAAAGCGTGAGGGGAAAAGTGCGAGGGGCGGCCCTGCGAGCCCCGAGGGGAGAGGAGGATTTGCTGCAGGCCCAGGGCAGGCGGTGCCCTGTACAGCAGAAGGCCTTCCCGTGGCACTGTGGGAAAGAGTTAAGTGTGGGACACTGAAATAGTCCACACACCACAGGAAAAAGGAGACATTTGTATGTTTGTGCTGTTGAAGTGTTTTAATACAGCAGTACTGAGTGAGCCCATAGGGAAATTCTGATTAATCAGATAAATTAGAAAACAAATATTTGGGGGGCGGGAAATAAATTTCTCATGCTGGTAAACTCCAAACCCCGCAGAGGAAAGCATCTTCCCTGAGTTCTGTAGCTGTTGGCATAGCTTCTGTTATGGTTATGTCTGCGTTTGCTCTTCTGGGTCTGGCTTTGCCAACATAGCTAAAAGAGGGTCATCTGAAGCCTTCTTTCTTTGCATTGCACTTAGGATTATTTAGTAAGGTCTTGAACCAAACGTTATTGGAGTTGATGGTAGCATTTCAACAAACACTAGTGAGCTTTGGGTCTGCCTCTGTCCTAGTCAGTGACATCAGATCGAATTTAACAGGGCAATGGTGAGGGAAAAAGACAAGCAGTTAACTCCATAATTTTAAGTATATAAAGCACACCGGTTATTTTGAAAGTTTCATCAAAAACCTAGGGTTCAGATGGTTTTAAGGCAATCATGTGCAAGAAAAAAAAAAAGAAAAAAATTGTGAATCTGACTTGTCCCTGTGTCTTTCCTGGTGTGTTTCTTTTCCCTCTAACTTTTTATGTCTAATCATATCATTAAATATTCCTAATATATATCTGAAGATAAAAGGTGACAGCTGTAATGAAAAGAACAGATCACAAATTACTTTTTCTTGGCAATGTCTGTGGTAAATTTTGCAATATGCTTAAGAAAACAGAGAACAAATCTTACCAATAAATTGAGGCCATTTCATTCTGGATGACTGTCCACCGAGGATCATCCTTACTGCAGTTGGCCTCAGAATATCATTGACGTTGATCACAAACAATCTACTCTTTAATATCCAGGATACAAAGTCCCTTTGACATCTGCCATCTCTGTTCCACAGTCAAACTCTCACTGATGCAGTACTGGCTGTAATTGAACTTGCAAATTGTTTCAATTTCTGAAATGCTGACTGCTTAATTATGATGGGGGAAATAGCATTCTACAGCCATAAGCTCAAATAACTGTGTAACTCAGAAACTATGTAATTATACATGTGAATAATACTTGCTGTGATTTATGTTAATACCAGCAGCAACACGCAGAAGGACCATTCTGCAGACCTTGTCTTACTTCAGTGTAGAAGGGAGCAAAGAAGCAGAATGAACCACAAAATAGAGAGAAGGGAGGAAGTGCAGGCCTCAGCCTTGCTTCCTTTTATCCCAGAGGTGTTCAAGTTCACCCAAACAGTCTTCAAGAGATTGTGCAATTCAAATCCCAGCTTAACCCACGGGTTTTCCATGGGGTATTGTCCAGTCACTTAATTTATCCTTAGCTTCAGGTCTCCATCTGAAAAACGAGGACTGCAAAGACACTGTTTTTCAGCTATACTCTGAGTATTAAATGCAGAGATCACTTTGAGATGCTTGAATACTATGTCTGCATGAATTGAAATGAGTATCTGTATAACAAAATAGCAGCCTTTCTTTCTGAGCACTGTGTGATTATGATGCTTCCATTTTCTGAGTCATTGTATGTATGAAACCCAGTATGTTTCATTTTAGCCTCGAGCAGAAATGGCAGAGCAACTTTAAGCCTCCTAGTCTGAAAGGAGCTTGTTCAAAACAACACGGAGATACTGAAGATTACTCTGGATGAGCTATTTCAAACATCAGAAGTTGCAAATCACTATAACGTGACATGGCTTTGCTGGTTCCCCGTGTAGTAGCTATCCCATCCAGATCTTACCTGTTTTTTCCTGTATGATGTTGCTTGTGTGTTGTGAATGTACATCACAGACCATATCTATATCGCAGTGACCTTGGTGCAGAGTGTTTCTCTTAAGTGGATTTTAGCTCAGGCTAACCCCATGATAGTGCCTGATATTGTTTACATTCATAATGTTTCTCTGGTACATTCAAGCAGCAGATAGGTTGTTCGTAAATCTTTAGTTTCATGAAAAACATCAGTGGTGGTTGTTTTCCTGATTTTCTCCATCTTATATTTTTTCTTGTGAAAAGGAAGTATGTAGGCCTCTGTCTGTGGATGATTAATAACTATGACAAAGCAGCTGTGGAGACTGACAAGATTGCACTCATTACAGTGTAAAAATAGTGGATGGACTTGATGTTTTTCCTTCCAACCATCTTACAATTGTTGTCATAAGAATGAATGATAATTGCATTGCTCTGTATTGTCACTACATTTCTTGTCATATGAATAGGTTTGTTTAGTGCCACCATCTTGCGTTGTTATGACAATGAGGCATCTGAACTTAGGACTGTTACATCTTTGCCTCTCTGATGAAGAGCCAAATCCTAGGGTCCAAGCACAGATTTTAAGTAAATGCTTTACGTGCTATATTTGCATCATGTGGTTACAAGCTTTACAAAAATGATGCAGGGCTGGCTGTTACTTTTCCATATACTAGAAAAATATGTGTAAATGTATATGTTTTAGGATAAAAAGGGATTGACCCTAACAGGAGAGAGCAGTAGAATTAGGAGTAGAGCTGAAGTCTTCCATTTTTTCAATGCCATAGTCAGTTGACAGTTTTTTTTCAATAGAGATGTTATGCAGAACATTTTGGGTTGGAGACAAGGTTAAGAAATTATCATTGTTGGGAGTCACCAGGCATGTAGCTGCTTCAAGGTTCTTCAGAGATACAGATCTGTTTTACTGTAGGCAGTAACTGCATTAACTAAAGTTAAGTGGTTGAGTAAATCTACAGATGAAATCTATACAAAATAACAAAAATACTAAGCAAAGAAAAATGTCTCGAATTTGTTTGGCTAAGCATTAATCTTCAAATTTAAATTAAAATTTGAAGACTACTGGATTTTAATTTTTTTAGGCTAAATATACAAATTGACACCCTAACATCAACTTTATGCAGAAGGCTTGACAAAGAAATTCATCCTGGTGTAATAAGCACAGCTCCACTAAGATCAATGGTGATATTTAGGCTGAGGATAGGACTCAGCTTTCTAATTTCCTAGCAGCATATGAAATGATCATTTATGCTGGCACTCCAGTGAGATATGAATTGGAAGACAAATATAAAAATTACAAAGCAAAGCTTAGTTCCCACTTGAAAGGTGGTTCATTTAGTTTGCTTTGCTTTGCAGTTTGGTTGCATTCGTATACACACACTGAATCATGTTCAAAAGAGGTTGAAGTTACCTGTTTCTTTGCGTGGCTCTTTGTTTGCTGGTTTCTTGGTTTCCTCTGGAAAAGATTATTTCTTTTGCCCCTGGAAGACCCCCTTCTTTGATAGGCTTTCATTTATTTTCTCTGTTCTTATAGCCTTCTGTAACTGACTCCCCTGTGCCTTTGATTATCTGTGGACCCTGATTATGAAATGATTTCTCTTTGGTACAGGTAAAGGGTTGTGTAATATGGCTGAAAATGTGGTAATAGTAACAAAAGAATATGTGAATAACTACATGAAGGCCAGTCTGATGATTATATGGTCTTCTACACAGATAGTTGTGTAAGTGTATATTGAAGATAACATTTGTATGTCGCAACATCTGTACTTGAAATTAATTGGTGCTTTTCCTGGATCTGTGTTTCTCTCAGGACAGATATCAGTGGATGGATTTATGCGATATCTGAGTGGAGAAGAAAACGGCGTTGTTCCACCTGAGAAACTGGATTTAAATGAAGATATGTCTCAACCACTGTCACACTATTTCATCAATTCCTCACACAACACCTACCTCACAGGTACAGTGTTGGAGAGATCTGATTCCTTATCTTACAGAAACTTATAGCATATTTGCAGTGATACCATAAAATACACCAGAAGCATCAGCAGTAAAAGATGATGGAGCTTAGTCTTCAGAGAAGCAAGGGTAGCGCTTGATTGTTGTTCAGGCTGCTACACACATACATCAAATACACATTTATTAACAGGTGAGCAGCAGTTGTGTTGTTCAGATAAGGTCTGGTCTGAAGCCCAGTAAAGTCCCTGGAAAGTTTCCCTCAACTTAGATAGGATTCCAGATTAAGGTCCTTATTGGGGGAGAAGAGGGAATGATGTACTTCTTATGACAACCAAGGGTAGACAAACAAGCGTGTGAAGCGGAATACGGGAAACATCTCTATAGCTAATAAATTTGCCTCTAAACGTTAAATCTGAGAGTTTGTTGAGCTCCACGAAATTCGCTTTGATTCAGAGATTAGAGAGGTCCCAACATGGCACCTAGCTTTCTGACAGTCCATTCATATCTGCAAGGAAGGGAAATCTGGTCTCTGACTATCTCTAATGTCTGAGATGAGAGTTTTAGGTGCTATCATGCTTTTAAAAGGCTTAGCACCCAGAACCTCCTGTTAGTTTCAGCTAGAGTTAATGAGTCTGAACTGGATTGTTTGCGTAGCAAAGTAAACAATGCTTCAAGATTCCTAAAAAAGTAGGGCAGTTTAGGAACCCAACTTTTGGCACTCATTTTCTAGTCTAAGGTGCTGTTAACTTGTGAGAAAATAATTGTAAATTCACAATTTTAGTTTAGTTTGTGTAAGAACAAACATTTTTGGCAAGCAGATGTGCACAGGGTGTTCTCTTCTTTTTCACAGAATCACTAAGGTTGGAAAAGACCTGTAAGATCATCAAGTCCAACCATAAAAAAAAAAAAAACCACAAACAAACAAAAAAAAAACCCACACCCACAAACCACAAAACACACCACAACCCACCCACACCACACAGCACCATGCCCATCAAGCCACATCCCACAATGCTGTATCCACACGCTCCTTGAATACCTCCAGGGAGGGTGACTCCACTACCTCCCTGGGCAGCCTGTTCCAGTGTTTCACCACTCTCTCAGTAAAGAACTTTCTCCTAATATCCAGTCTGAATCTCCCCTGGCGCAACTTGAGGCCATTTCCTCTAGTCCTGTCACTAGTCACTTGGGAGAAGAGACCAGCACCCATCTCTCTGCAACCCCCTTTCAGGTAGTTGTAGAGAGCGATAAGGTCTCCCATTTTTGATTTTTTGATTTGATGTTTGCTTTGTCTTGTCAACGTTTGCTAATGTCTTAGCGTTATGTAAAAAAAAAAATATAGTGCTACAGTGCTTGCTAAAAATGTGGCTCATGGATAATGTAGGCCTTTCAATGTTATTAACAGACTTGCCTTGACTGACTTGAGTTCTTCAGAATGCCAGTATGCCAAAATGTAAACAAAACCATGCGGTGGTGATGCCCGGTTTATACAGACTGCGTGGTAGTTACTTCCATCTGTACTTTCTACAGCGCTTTCTACAGCACCTTCTATGCTTTTATAAAGTGAATGAACTGTCATTGTTTCCATTAGACACTATTTTTCAGAGGTTTATATCTTGGCTGTAAAATGTGTTTTGTGCTAAAACTGGTCATATAACTATTTGGCTTGACAGGTATTTTGTTTCTCTGAGTTAAAAGAAATGAAAATCAGTGAGGCCACTTCTAAGTTATGATTCCAATATGCAGAAATTTATGCTCTTTGGAAGCGTGCAGACATGTCCAAAGCAAAAGCAATTTTTAATTATGATATTTTGCAGGCCTCTTACCTCCAGTACGGACTTTGTTCTGTCAGTGAGGATTAGGACCCACTTAAGCCAAGTGCTGCAGCTTTATACAGATTTTCTGGAAAAAAACAGTAAGGCTGTTGTACAAATGTGGGAAGCGTAGGCCCACAGGGAGGACAGACGGTGCAGTTTAAAGTTGGTCTGAAGAGATAAAATACTGCTCTCCCCTCTACCAGCATGAATTTATAGCCAGTACCATACCACAGATATTTATCAGGGCTGATCAGGACAGAGTCATGTTCTAAAGGTCTAGAAGCACAGAAGCCAAAGAACTAAGGATGGAAATTCACGATTAGTCCAACCCATTCTAAATTTTTAACTACACAACAAATGACCTAACATACTTATTTTAGGAGAAAGTTTACATTGAAACTTTCCAAATTCACTTTGACTTGTATGTGAAAGTCTGCAAATCATCTCAGACTGCATCTACAGATTTCTTTGCCTGCATTTCTAAATAATTTCAGAAACTGCATTTGGAAGTATGATCCTCGCTCTTAATTTAATGTAATATTCCTGGCTTAGTAAATTGGGAGGAGTAAATCAGAGTAAACTCGGGGGATAGTGCAAAATAAGTTTTAGTCTCTTTCAAATTCCATTTATGAGTGTGTATTTTCCCATTTAGAGGCACAAAACACATGCCCTTCCCTTTTAGTGGGCTCGTTATGTTCAGTAAATGTGTGGCAGCTGGCTGACAATGGGATTAATGATTTGATTTTTATCTCTGTATTACAAAAACTGGCAGCCTTAGATTTTGCTTTGTGGCTAGACCAGATACAGCAACCACAGTGCCATTTGCTTTCTTCCAACAAGGACTTAGTAAAATTAATAAGATTAATGGTGGCATACTATTCTTTTTCCCAAGAAAATTTCGAAGGGTCTGCTCGAGTGCTCATGGCTTCAGAAGGGAAGCTTTGGAAGCACCTCTGTCCTTATTGGAGCTGTGATATAGCAACTAGTCATGTAATAATTATTAGGACAGTAAGAAAACTGTTCAGTCTAGCAAGACTTTATGATTACTGTGGTTAATGTCCTACCAATTATCTCTCCCTTTGTTACTTTTTTAAACCCAGAAAAAGCATGCACAAAGAAACGACGTTATAACATAAAAAGAAACATGTGCACACTCTGAATTTATTTTTAATTACCCAGATCATTTTCCTACCCTTTAGTAGAAACCCTTGGCAGTACATCAAGTCCTGATTATTTATTTAGAAGTGTTACTGCTTTCTTTTTCTTAGGGAAAAGTAATTTTTAAGAACAAAGGTAAAAATCAATGAAGAAAGAAGTAATTTATAGTGAACCTAGGCTAGCTTAAAGAAATGTCATCTTTTGGAAACTTTTTTTTACTGTGTCTCATCTTTTTTCTCACTGGTATCATATTTATTTATTTACTCCTTTGAATCCTTAACCTGGAACCCTGCTTTTTTCTGGTTTCTCACCAGTCTCACCTCAGGTTACTACTGTTGTCACAGCGGGGAGTGACTTTGCAGCATTTCTCTCAGCAGCAGCCAAAGTCAAAGACATAAGATTACGTATCATTGTCAGCATTGCACACTTTGATGGCTGTGCAACTTGCTGTTGTATATGTGAAACGCAGAATATGAAAATCAAAGTCCGTTAACACGTTTTGTCTTCGGCTAAAAGGAAAAATGATAGCAGCAGAAGGTTGCAGAGCTATTGGTTTAGCACATTAGCCAACATGGGACTATACCACTCACCATCAGCACCTGCTTCCCTGCTTACAGTCCAGTACTTTCAGTTGTTTCTAGAAAAATATCTCATGAGGGGCATGTTCTCTTCTTCTTTATTGCTCCTATGGTCTCTCCTCTACCATCCTCCAGCTTTTCTGTTCTTAGCAATTCCTCAGTCCTAACTGTTGCTGCTTATCTGCATTCAACACTTCCTTGAAGCCTACTTCACCTTCAAAGCCTCCAAGACGGTATCTTTACAGTTTCCAACATGACAGCACCATACGTAAGGGAAGGAAAGCTCGGCAATGCCTGCTCTGAGCATGAGTTTGTGATACCACCAAGAGCAGTTTTTGGCTGGTTGCTTCATGCCTCTCGAGCTGTGCTGAGCCCAGGTGATTGGCTGGCAAGACCCAAGGCTCTGCTCTCTTCCAGCCCTACCACGTCCTTCCTGATGGACTAAAGAATAGCAGAACTCCAGGAGCTCTTGCAGCAGAGAGCAGCTGAGCTGAGGAGGAGCTGTAGCTGTTCTCCCTCCAGCAGACCCAGCTAATCCTGTCCAGCAATCTAAGGCAGATAAATGAGATTGTTCCTGGCACTGGGGTCATGGTTTATCTTAGCACGAAGGCTACCAGGTAAAAAGGAGGAGTAGTGGTTATTGTGCAGCTCTTCAGTCCATCAGCAGTTTCTGGGGGTATTTTTTTTTACCTTCCAGCTGTCGTTATTTTTCACGATTCCCCTTCAGAATATCATAAAAGCTTGTGTAACACTGAGAAAAAGGACTGAGTTTTCAGAGATGAAGTTAATTTGAACATGATGACTTCAAGTCAAGAGCCAGACTCCCAGCAGTACAAGGGTCTGGGTTTGCACACTGCAAACTACGGTGTATGCTCCAGAGCACTGATTGCTTTTCCAGGACCTGCCTGAAGAGAGGAAGTTTAGCAACTCGTGTTTGTGCAAAGGGAGTATACAGGCACTTCTTCATGCCGGGAGAAGGTTGTGCCATGGGTGGGCGAGAGGGCAGAAGCAGCCTCTGCTTCTAGAGTAGTGAAGAGTCAGGCGACTCCAAATACCTGGATCCAAATATCCCCCAGTTTTAGGAGGACACATGTCATAAAATCGTAAACAAATTTTAAGTCCATCTATTGCAAATAACTTGCACTTGGAAAACCAGGGATGAATGAACCCAACAAGGATGCACTTGCTGAGAAATGAGCAGCTTAGAGTTATAGAAGTGAGGATCTGATCTGTATGGGGAAACATGGGTCATATCCTCAGCTTATATCAATTAGCACAGGCTCATTTTGCTTAGTGTCCTGTCAGGTATGATTTGGCCGATTATATTTTTTAGAAAACCGAGTTTTAGTCAAAATCTGTTTCTCCTTTTCCTATATAGGGTGATGGGATACAAATATTACTGTATTACTGTAGATGCTGTATGTATTATAGAAGGGAATACGTAATGCTTTCAATTTCTAGTATTAAAAAATTGATCTGTACTCAGGATATTAAAAATATCACACTGGAAGTATTCCCTTTAGTGTCTGTGTTAGCACATTTTAGAATGCGTTTGTTAAAGGGATAGTTTGGAATAGATGCAAATAGAGACTTGCACAACAGAAATTTGTAAATAATAGATGCAAGAAAACATTTGAGGGAACATTCCTAATATTCCGTATTTCAGACAAATAAGCTATTGAGACTATTAAAACATTTGCTAGCATTTTGCACTCTGACTGGGAGCCTTTCTGAAGATTGAATGTTTTGGAGGTTGAATATCCTCTTATCCTTAGCAGGAATCCTTCCAAAACATCTGAGCCTTATTAATAGGTACTGTGGAAAAGTGTCATATGGCAAGTGATGCATGTCATGATTTACTTAAGCACTTTTGAAGGTTAAGGATCCTGTAGTCCAAAACGCTTAGCAATAATAATGGCCAATAGTCTCTCAGGAAGTATAGTAGAGTTTGTTAATCATAAAATAGTTTGCTAATCCAAAGTCAATATGCTTTTCCCTCAGAGAAAGACAACATGAAAACAGTTTTCTAAGTGAATGTAGTCTTTTAGGCAGCAGAGTTCAGCAGATCCATATAACAAGAGCCAAGTTTTCATAAGCACAGAAGTGTGTGCTGTTGTATCCTGACCTATGCTCACGCTTGTTTGCATCCTGCAAAGAAAAAGAGCCACTGCTTACCCCAGGCATTGGGATTGCACCAAAAAGGCTTTTGTGTGAGTGAAGATAACCTGCCATAATCAAAGGGGAAATACAGGAAAAAGTTAAGCAAAAAAAAAAAAGTGACACGTCACTTTGCTGACTCTGTTTGGATTTTCAGACCCTTCCAGCACTGGCCAAATTCTTCCGTTATTAACATGTATTTCTCGTTGGTTCCAGCAGGAGCTGAGAAATCTTACGTATTTCAGTAGGAGTAATGCTAACACCTTATGGAGTATTTATGACTGCTCCAGCTCATGTATCAGGCACAAACGGTAAACAGGAATTTTCAAATAGAAGGGTTTTTCTTTAGTGGAAGGTAAAAACACAGAGAAAGCAGACAATGCTATTTAGTGAAGCAAACCAAAACGTGTCGTTCCCAGCGTAAAACCTAAACTCAGAACCCCAGAGACAATAAAAGGAGGGTTATAGTAATCCACATTATATTATATGCTAGTCTCGATGAAGTATTTATACGTCCCTCATCAGCGAAGAATCTTTAGCATAAATGAACTCAGTGACTCCTTAAAAAGCAAGTGAATTCCCTTCAAGAAATCCAGGAAGGTCTCCTCGGGAAGTGTGCTAGAAAGCAGGAAAACGCATCCATTTTCTTCCCATCTAAAACAAGCACTAAGCCGTTCTTCCATTACCTTTACCTCTCTGCTGCAAGAAATCTGTATTCATGTGACTGGAATCAAACCTGTTGCAGCAGATGAAGACACACTGTCTGGATATCCTTCCCTGAATACAACTGGACTTCTCTGTTGGATTTTTGGTTCAGGTTTTTGGGGGTTTGTTTTAATACCTCCTGAGTTTGGGAGAAGCTGAGTTTTCCTTGTTTATTTTTAGATTTATATTATGTCATTGTTGGAAACTGGTAGTTTAATTTAATTTCTCCCTACATAATGCAGTATCACATCAGGAAATTGAACTGACCAACTCAGTGCAGTAATTAGTGTATTAAATATTGATTTGAGACCTAGTAATGGTACCATTAGTGACTGTACAGGAGGTTTGTTTTATCTTGTGTTAAACTGCATTGCATGTTATGAGAAAATGTGATCTTGCTGTCCTGAGTCACCTCTGAATTTCACATTGCTTGTCAAAGGATAACAAAGTCTTTTAGAACTAAGCCATTTTATTTTATTTATTTTAATTTTATTTTACGTAGTCGATGCTGTCGAAAGTTTTGAATTGGCTTCAGTTCGGTTATTCCTCCTCACTCACAGCAGTTTAACTGAGGGCAGAATCCAAACCATGACAGTGACTCTGTCTATGTTATTTCCATTACGTTCTTATGCTTTTTGTACGCCTTTGAGTGTTACTCCTTTCAGCTGAGGGTAAAAGATGCTGTTAACTCTAATTATTATTAGATTATTTGTATTTATTCCCGAGGCCCATAATGACTTCCCTTTTTTCATGTTCTTGTGCTGTCGCAGCTGGACAGCTGGCTGGTAACTCATCAGTGGAGATGTATCGGCAAGTGCTTTTGTCAGGCTGCCGCTGTGTGGAGCTGGACTGCTGGAAGGGACGAACAGCTGAAGAAGAGCCAGTCATTACACACGGATTCACTATGACAACTGAAATATCCTTCAAGGTACTGCAACGCAGCGCACTGGTGTAGTTGGCTTTAGCTGGGGTGGTTTCATTCATGTAAAATGCATCACAAATACATAGCGAGAATATTACTGCAAAGGTGGAAGCTAAGAGGAATGTGAGGGCAAAAAGGTGTTTTAAGAGGAGATTTCAGAGCACGTGCAGAATCATTGGGAGAGAAGAGTTGCAGTATTTGGACCTCGCACAGGAAGAGGTTCTTGGTGATCGTGGCAGTTGGAGGAAAAGGGATTGTATGGTGTAACAGTCTGTGCCATCTGGGGACTGGGCTCAGTGCCCAGGTCCATGCTCCTGTGCATGTCCCTGCAGCAAATCTCACGAAGGGGGAGAAACAGGGTAGACCACAGTCAGGGCTGAAGGACCAGGTATTGCCATCGCAACTGGTTTTACACAGTGTGAAATGGGTCTGCGGATGGGTCTGGAACAAGAGAATGGGGAGGAAGGACTGGTTTCTGTTACAGCTCCATAGCATGTGGCAGGGAGGAGAGCTGAGATTGAAGGCTGCAAGGATTTGAACAGCAATAAGCAATGTGTCAGTATCCTCTTTGTCTTTTCACTGCCTGGTAAGTGGGAGTGGGAGACAAAAGTGCTGAACTGAGGTAGGAAACAGCAGCTATCATGGAAAGCTCTACAATTTGCAAGCCTTTAAATTCCTATGAGCAGAGAACAGACTACTCGTGCCCAGACACTCATCATTTTATTAACTATTTAAAAAATAAATAACGCGTGTGCAATGTTACCCTTATCCCTGATACTTAGGATTAGATTTGAAGCACTGGAGGATGAAAATGAAAAATTAGTGTCTTTGGAGAGTGTGACGGGATATTTGTGCCATTCAAACCCCTAAACATATCATCTATATCTCTGAATTTTCTCTTCCATTTCCTTTTTTTATAATAAAAGGTAGATACTATACCCTTAGTAATAGCCCTAAATTGCTATCTTTGTGTTATTCTTAAAGATGTTTTTGATCCAAGGTGTTAGAGGAGCAGGATGGAGGTGTTTTCCTATAGTATTAAGATTGGTAGTCAGCACAGCTTATAATGATACATCAGGATATAATTTTTGAAGTGTGAAGAAATAATTCTTGTTCACCTGAGACAAGAACTCACCATGGAAATATGTTTCTAGATTTACCTGTGTGCAAGAAGATGTGGAAAAATACCGTACTGAATTTGGTTATGTTACAGGTGTTAGGTGTGGCTTCTCAACAAGCTACAGCTTTGAAGCATGTTTCCTACCCTTAAAGCATGAGTTGTTGGGGGTTTTTTTGTCTTCTAGTGCCTTCCTTTAAGAAAAAAAAAAAACCAAAACCAAACAATACTGCCACACAGACAAAGCACCAAATTTGATTCTCATCAAAACACTCCTTTCTTTTTTTCCAATTTGTTTTCTCTAACTCTTCACTGATTGTGTTAATCACAGGAAAACATAAAACACAACCTTCTTGCACATTTGTTATTGACTTTCCAGTTGTGTATACATGAAGCCAATTATGTTTATATGTGTAGAGTTTGATTGCTGGAAGTCCTTTAATTAAGGAAGATAGCTCTCAACTCCTTTGGTCATGAGCAGGAATTTAAAACAAAGTTAATCTAATTCTTAAAAGGATCATTAGCCAGAAATGAGGATTATCCCTGGTTATTTAGGTGTTCAACCCTAGGCATTGTGTTTGCAGGAGAGCTATTGGAAGGTATTTTAAATCTACTCAGGAGTATTTGATCTGTCACTCTTCAGGGCAAATATTTTTTTCTCCACACAGAAAAATGTAAAAATGTATCAACTGCTGGTTTCTTTTCAACAGTGAAAGTGTGCTGCTTGGCTGAGGAGGAGCAAAGTGATGGTGAAATAATGTGTCATAAGTGTGTGAATCAATTCAGAGTGATCACTGGGTCTTGAATGCTGAATCATTTATCAGCTCACGCTTTTGGTGTGACCACAGCACACAATACTTCTGTTCAGTCTGTCAGTTTTCGCTGCCTCAGATAGGCTTTCTGAAGTGCAGAGACAGAAGCAATATATACTCCTCATCCTTATGTTGCTGGGGGTTTTGTGGGTTTTTTGTGGTTGGTTGGTTTTTACCTTGCTTCATGACATACAGAAATTGGTGAGGTTTTTCTCAGCTGCAGATTGTGCGCTGCTGCCAGGGTCAGATCTTATAGGGTTATAGGGAACCAACAATATTTTTGATGCCATAACCAGGAATCTGTGCATGTGTACTTTGTAAATACCTTGGAGACCTGTTTCAGGTGAGTCATTCTGCAGCTGGAGTCAAGTATGGAACTTTCCATGTTGTTCCTGTCTGACCACAGAGAATGTGCATTTACATTTGAATGCAATGCAAGAATGAATCACCAGCATACCTGTTTCTCCACTGAACCAATGCCTGAGCTTCTCATTCTCCAATTTCATCTGCGTAATCCTGATTTTACTCTTTCAGGTTATTTTCCCACATATGCTGGATTTCATCCCTTTTTGCAGTTGAGAAGCCAGTTAAAAAGAAATTTATGGATTTACTCCACAGCTTGAGCAGTGTGTAGGAGCAAGAAAGGGCTCAGGACTGCTTTCGGCAGTACCTCTGATATCCAGCCTCAAGTGTTCTTAAGCCTTGTAGGATGCTCCATAACCAAGGGGAGGGTGCAGGTGGGTGGAGACCAAGCCAGTACTGATGATCTGGGTGGAGAGCATCAAGATGGGAGGATTGAATATTTGCAACCTGATTCTTGGCACCACTGCTCCCTTGTAATGGCAAAATTTCCTTAGATGCTTTTGAGAATCCCACCGGTTCTGAATAGCATTAAGGTGGTACCAGCACTTAGTGATTTACTGGAGCTGGAAAGAAAATGTGCAGCGTGAATCACTCCATCGTGCATTCCACCATGGAAGAACCACTGCTGTGAAACTGCAGCTTCATCCAGCCTTCTGCACCATTTACTATTCTTCCAGTAAATGCTGTGCCTTTCTGCTCTCTTTAAAGAATAGAAGTGGTCTTAGTTGAAGCACATGAATGGTTAGTGATATGTGAAGCATTTAAATATTTGTGATTGCAGTTTATTAAATACAGTCATTCACCACCTGTGTGTGCTGAGAGAGCTAGTTTCTCATCTTATAAGAGATACTACAACAATTTGTGCATGAGCTGTGGGGTTTTTTTCTACTTACATGAAGACTGTAAATTTTGTTTGTATCCTAGCTCATATCAGCACATCTTGAGATGGCTTGTGCTTTCCTTCCAGCCCTGGATTCTGCAACCCAACATCAGAAGAATGTAGCAGAAGCTCAGCTTTCATTTTAGGAAGTGAATTTCTTACTGTTATGCTTCTCAATTGAGCCTTTAAAAGTACAGAAAATGAACAAATGGAGTCCTCAGAGGAGGCTTGTTTAAAAATAAATAAATCTTTTGGGTTTTAATTATCCTTATGATTTGGGAGGTAACAGGCTGATGGGTTCTTACCAACTCCAGAGTTTGACAGCAATGCATATGGAAAGTCTTCAGTGTTTTGTAAGTTCTTTTTTCAAAAGATTTGTGTTTCAATAGGGAAACATGAATAATTTGTAACAGTGAGTGCATTACTGTATTGTGCACCCCACTAAAATTAGTGTTATCAAATGATTCCTCTACTAGATTTACAGTTGCCATTTTCCATCAGAGCTGAAAGGAAACTTCTACAGAAGTTTCAGTTTCTGAGCCCTCTGATGATTACTACTACACAGCCAACTGCTTTAACTGAGTAACGTCTGGGGGGTTTTAAATTTTTTTCTTTCTTTTGCCTTAAAGGGTTTTCTCTCATCAAAAAAGAGGGAACTAAAACTTGTGAGTCAGAGTAACTAAGGATTTTATGGATACGTGCTTGTGCTGATGATGTTTAGAAGATAGGCATTTGTCCGAGCATGTTTATTATTATGCAAAATGGTACATGAAAGTCACAGCTTCAGGCATGGAAAAACTTCACACAAAGACCAAGTTTTACATTTAAACTATTGATTTGGGCAGACATAAGTAATTACTTGAGAAATGTGATGCTTGAAGCTCATCAGACGTTTTGGAGATTTGATTACAGTTCAGGTTGAAAGATTTGGTTGCTGCAAAAACACTTCCAGAGCTTTCTGGGATGTTTAGAACGGAAGCTCTGATTTCAGACCTCTTTGGGTCTTTTCTGTCTTCAAAGACCAAAACGCTGTTTCTTTAGAGACATAGATTTGTAACTGTATGTATTTTGATTCTTTAGGAAGTAATAGAAGCTATTGCTGAATGTGCATTTAAGACATCGCCCTTTCCAATCCTCCTTTCCTTTGAAAATCATGTGGATTCGTAAGTAATTACCATGTTTTCCTGTATTATTTTTTTATAAGGTCTAAGCACAGAATTATGTATGCATTTGTGACAGTTTTATTATATGACAGCTCTTACCCCAAAAAAACTTACATCAGCCTAAGTAACCAAGATGATCAGAATGAATCGGGCATGTTCTTAAAAACCTTCCTGAATTAGAACCTTTTGTATGAAAGAGAAAGTTTGAATAATTGTGAGACAAATTGTGTTAACTTTACAGTCTCAGTATGTCCTGCTGGAATGTAGCAGTACTTCATCAAAGGAAAAGAAGCAATATTTCACCTGCTTATGAGGCTATTCTGTGCTATAAGCATATTCTGTTCACAGAATTTGGTCTGTTCTTCATGTGTTAGAAGTAGAGGCCAGAACCATAGACTAGCTAGGATTGCAAAGTAGGTGGTATGGATGGCCAGGAACTGTTCTGTTTCTGCCAAAAAATACCAGTTTGCCTAAGCTGTTTTCTTTTTTTTTTTTTAGTTACAAAGAAAGGACAATTTTTCTGTGTAAGAAAAGAAAAATAAGTGAGAACACTTCTAAATTTGTCTCAGTGATCTATTTTTTTATTATTGGTGTAGTTCTGATTTTTCTCTTTTTAAGTTTGACATTAACTTTGGGTTTGAATAGAGAGACCACATGGTTCAAAGTGGGGTGACATTGACACATAACATGTGCTTTAACTTCAATTGCCTTTTCCCCTTTTGTTTTCTGCTATGAAAACATTTTCAAAAGTTCTGGGGCCAGTTTGGACTGAGAAACTATTTTTTTTAATGTGAAATAAAAAGTAATCTTTGGGGCAGCTGTGAATGATTTAATACAAATCAGAAAAGATGTTGGCACTTTTGCTTCTTGAAGAGGAAAAGGGTGAGGGCTAACTGCTTTTCCATTGTTTTAGGAAGAACATTCTCGTCATAAGGGAAGGAACTGGTAGAAGAAGCTATGTAAGAATGTTTTTAAGAACAGATGTGACAATACTGATCAAAAATGATGTAGGTAGAAAAATTTAAAATCTGAGAGCTGACCTACACTACCTGTATACCTTACAGTATAAGTTCACATTACCTTTTGTGGGCAAATATGTGCTTGCTCTGCACACATTTAAAGGCCACATGGTTATGATTCAAACAGCTACCTGTTAAATCCTGCTTAGTTAGTTCTGTCTTCCTCTGAAAGACCACACAGGTACTGTATTTAATGTCTTTCTCTAATCAGTCCCCTCACTTCTTTCTTTTTGGTGTAAGTTGTATCACTTTGGACTTGCTTATGCTCACCTACTGCTGTAGGTTTTAACTCACAGTGCTTTTCTCAGTGCTTCCAAATGCAATGTCTGGTCTTTAGAAAAGATCTCAACCATCATTCTTCAATGTATTATATTTTCTATTCATTCTTCTGTATTTGTTAAAATATACATTCACTGTGTTGCTATAAGGCAGCGAAAAAGCAACATCTAATTTATTTTAACCAGAAGGGTTACATTTTTCTTCCTTTAAAGTCATTAAGACTTAAATCTTCAACTATTCCAGGGTGATCTGTTCTATTTTAGGAAAGTAAAGAAGTAAAAAAAAATGTATAAAATAAACTCCTGTCAGATGTAAGTTATGTACAAAAGTGGCTTTAAAACTATAAGATGAAACACTGTCAAAATTAAAGGTGGTGTGATACTGCAAGAATGTGTCAAAAAGGGAACAGAGTTACTGCTGTGTTACTCTGATCTTTACAACTTGCCCCACAGAAACCACTGGACCTTTCTCTCCAGACAACTCCGGTCATGGAACAATGAATTATCCCTAAGTGTATTATTTGATGTGCTTTTCCATGCATTGCTATGACATAGGTTTTTAGCAAAGCAAGTCTACAAAAACAATATCAAGTATTTTCTCTTTCTGGGGCTTTATTGCTATTTATTATTTTCTGCTGCAGTAAATCATCAGACTTAATGTGTATGATTTCTAATTTTGCTTTGGCTGAAAATAATTTCTAGTTATTTTACCGAATAGTTGCTAGAGAAATCTGCAATTAGTCATGCCACTCACCTTCACCTAGTTTCTTTGAATGCTCCTTTTGTCTTTTCATTTACTTGGAATTTTTTTTTTCTCCTAGATCTTAAAGATGGACTTTGCTCTAAGTATTAACAAAAAATGCTAGGTGTTTTTATAGAATTGCTGTCAAACAAATCCTATGACATCAATTCCTACTTTTGGGTAACCAAATTTTTCTTCTGATTTTCAAGTTACAAGAGTTGGTAGTCATGTGTGAAATGCTGGTCCCATACCAATCAGTAGAAATTGTGGCATTGGCTTGAACAGAAATATGGTTTTAGCCTGTGTTCTGTATTCATCGCTTTTAAACAGACTGTGATTATCAGAGGTAAATAAGTTTTACATCGCCACTATAGATGTGACAGTGTTAATCACCACTGGACTTAAAATGCAATTTTTCTTCCTGTTGGTTTATGTTGCTGAGAATATTTTTAACACTTTTTGTCCACCTAGGGAACAAATTACTTACTAGCATGTAGTGTTAATCATCTCATTTTGCTTTCTTTCAATGTTTTTCCTAGGACTCCTCTCTAATATCTTTATAGCATGAGAAGAGTTTTCATTTCCTTTACTATAATTCCACTATGTAGTAGTATATTCATTCTTGCCTGTTGTTATACAATAAAAAGTTTAGAAAAAGAGGTGAGCATATAACTTTTAGAATGTATAAAATACTATGTATGCCATCATTTATATTGAAGTCAAAACATGCACGCTGAAAAAAGACAGTACTAAGAAAAGATGTGGTTCTATCAAAAAATAGAAAAGTGCCCTGAAAATGTTGAAAAGACCTCAAGAAGACCTTGACGTTTGAAATTGGGCTTGCGAGAAGATAAGCAATCTGCAAATCTGAAAGCAGACACTCTATAATTAGAAATGCACTGATGACATAGCAAAAAGGTTAAGTGATCCTTGAGCAGTATCCATATAAGATTGCTTCCAAGATTAAATTTAATTACAGTTATCCATATTGCTGGTTTCTTGCTGGAATTGTTATTTCAAATATTAACAGGATTTTTATCACTTTTTCTTGCTACACTTTAAATTATTTTAGACTCTTCTGGGAAGCATCTGTGCCTTTGTCTTATGCAGAAGAAGTATCTCTGCAGAAGTGATAATAATATAATGTTAGGAGTGCAGTAGTGCCAAAGAGATTGACCTTCAAAATAGGCATAATACAAACACAGTAAAACAAAGTACAAGCAATACAGTAATGGTAACGAAAACATTCCTTAATATTCTTTATATTTCCATATCTCCAGGTATCATGTTCCTACTTCATCTTCCCTTGCCCTGGCACATTTTGGGGGCATATGTAATTAGTCTATGTGCTACCTGTCCACGTCTGCACAGTGAAAATCATAAAGCAGATAAAGTCAGCTCTTCTGACTTTAAAAAAATCAATTTTCATTACAATACATGAATGCTGAGAGACTTTCCAGTAACAGTAGATGTGGACCAGGAAATACCTGCTTTTTTGTTCCATAACACAAATGGGGAAATATGTTGATGTAGAAAAGTTGGTATTTCAATCTGTTGCTCTGGTTCATAATTTTGAAAGAAGGGGAAAAAAAAAGAAAGAAACTGATATTCCAACTTTTATAATACTATAATAACAACACATTATCTATACTATTACTAATATTCTGTCTCTTGAAACTGTATATATATTAGAGAGAGAGAGAGAGAACACTCGAAAAATACCACTCAGTTAAATGCTGGTACTCCTAAATATTTTATTATTCCCTCTTAGTAGCTTTTAAGAATATCTGTGTATATAGTCCAGTTCACAAAGACAAGTAATTTTGTAATGTCAAGATTTTCCTACTTTGGCCTTGTCTACCTCTGCAAGATTTTTTTATAGTATTAAATACCATTAGTTTTTCACATACTTTTCCTTTTCCTTCTTTCTGTCTTGGGGATGCAGTGACATTGGAGTTTATACGCTAAACCAAACTAATGTTGCATTACATTTTTCTCTTTTGCAAAAATGAAAGTTCTCACTGTGCTCTCCTTGAGGTAAACATGTAATTAAACACACAAGATCAGAAGAATTTGTTCTAGCTGTGGTGATAGTGTGAAATTTATTAGATGTAACTCTTGCATATTTTTTTCGGATTCCTATCAAGAGTTCTTTTTGGAGTTGATGTGCCCATTTAAAAATGCTGATGTCACATCTAATTACTACGATTTCAATAATTGTGCTCTTTTGATTTAAGGAGATGTCCTTTCAACTTTCTGGGTCCTAAGAGCATGGGTCTATTCAAAATATACACTGGTGGAGAAGACTGAATTCAAATTCACCATAATGACCCCTAGACCTATAGCAAATACCCCGTCTGTTTGCTTGCTGGAGTGAGGTGCCTTCATTTTCCTTGGTAGCTGGTGGTTAGAAATAGCTAATGCACTGTCATAGCCTGATCTATTCTCCCCGTCACCTTCTCCCTTGTGGGTTCTTAGTTCCACTGCCTTGCTTGTCGTCATCTTAATTTTCTATCCTCAGCTAAAAGTGGCTTTTAGCTTTTTTGCAGAATTGACTGCATGTGAAAGAAAGCATTAATGAAATGCTGTAGTGATTTAAACTGCATGCAGCACTTGTGTAGCTTTGTGGAATAATTTAAAGCCTCCTTGCAATATGTTTTGTCAATGACTGAGCTAATGACTGTTCACCCCGTATCTGCTTCAAGGGACATCCAGAATGCTGATCTCAGGGAAATTACATTTTCTGATTCAAATGCCACCCAGCCTTTATCTCAGCTCTGGTTTGGCCTTGCTGACCTCAGGAAGAGCTCCAGTGCCAGGTGCCCAGTTGGTAGCTAATGATGAACGAGATGCAGCAGTTGTTGTACTCTGTTTGCAAGAGAAAAATGAGCAGTCCTTTTTTCCTATATACCTAGCTCTACTTTGTCATGAAAAGTAGCTCCATGGTAACATAACCGCTTATACCATTCATGTATCTTCCATGATATGCAGATCATAATTAACAGTAGTTGAGGAAGTTATATTAAGCAATATAAACCTGTCCTTCAGTTGAGGCTTCTCCACCGAGTATCAAAAAAGGAAACTTTTGAAGATACCTAAGCCTAGATGTTACAGATTTTAAACAGGCATGTATAACAAAAATACACAGTCATCTAAAATTAGAAAGAGAGTGATTATAGCACTGAGCTGCATTTTAAGATTATTTGAGTAATATTTCTGAGCAGTATAGTATCTTCAGTCCTAAAACTCCCATCACTGATATGCAGGAATTATTTCATTCTTTGGTTGCACTTTGGGAAAATTGATTATAAGTAGAGTTCACTGAGGTTCAATTTACTTCTAAAGGATGTCATGAAAACCACTGAAGTAATTTACTATGGTAAAATCTGACACTCTTATCTGATTTTAAATAAAATTTTAAAATATTAAAAAAAGGAATCTGACCATCTACTTAAACCAGCTAAAATGATCATTGAGCAGCTCCACCTAGTAGCTTATTACATCCAGATCCCCACGAAGAAGGTCGTCTTGATATGTTGGTCCCAGTTATATACACATAACATGCGTGCAATATGTAATTATATGCATATAAAATGCAGTTATAATAGCACTTATTACAGCAATTTTCCAAAGTGACATGATACATCTTAGCAGTGGCACAATTACATCTACGCTATGACTTCTGCCAGTGAGGATATGTCAGGGGAAATACTTCTGAGTGAGCTGGCGAGAGCAGTGCAAGCTTTGGGTGCAAACCCAGCCCAGGAGGTCTGCTGATGGGGTCAGTGCTTTGTTGTGGGGTGCAGAGGTGCAGCTGCAGCTCCAGGCAAGGCTGTGGCTGGATGGGCTGTCATGCTGTGCAGGCACAGCACCCACCTCACACGGGCTAACAAATAGCGTGGGAAAGTAGGCTGCATTTTAGCAGAAAATCTGCAGTAAAACTAACTGCATTTTAGAAATCTGCAGTAAAACTAGCTGCTTCTCTACCTGTGCTTATAACTGATGCAGCTTTGCTGGTTTTGAGACCCAAGTAATGTCTTCTGCCCCTTCTTCTGTATGGCTGGGCCTTACAGACATGCTGAGTGGGGTGATAAGCACTCTTAGCTTGGGAAATTTGACAGACACCCCTGCACAGGAGACTGCTTTCTCTGTAACTGTTTTGGGGTTTATGCCTTAGGTAAGGTACAACAAAAAGAGAACGAAATCCAAATGGGGTTGGGGGCGTGTGTGTGTAAGAGGAATGGCAGGCATGTGATAAAGTAACATAAGGAGGAAAATACTTAAACTTTGAATAAAAATGTTGCCTGAAAGAGGCAAATTAACGTAATAGTTATTTCCCTAAAGGTAACAACTGACAGACTCATTTTTTTTATTTTCTACTAAGTGCATGGGAAAATATAACTCAGTGTTAAAAGTTCAGTTTCACTGTTACTCAATTGACTAGTGCCTTTACTTCATGTATGATCCTTTTGATAAGCTCTAGCAGAGGAGTCAGAATAATTGCATGATATATCTAGGTCTCTCTGAAAAATTCACAGCAATTGGATCAGGAAATTATATCTAGTTTAGGGATATTAGATATTTCATTGCTGCTGCTTTCACTATGTAGCATTAGTAGGACTCATTTATTTCTTTCTTTTCCCCCCTTTAGCCCTAAACAACAGGCAAAAATGGCGGAGTACTGCAGATTAATATTTGGAGATGCACTGCTTATGGATCCATTGGAAAAATACCCGGTAATACAGTTTGGTATTTTACAGATCACAAATATCTGTCTGAATTTTTATTTAAGTGTTTCAGTCCTGTGTCATTCTTCATATATGGCCTTTCAAAACAGAGTAAAGGAGGGGATTAAACAATGTGCGTTGGTGGTGATTTAAGCATATAATTTCTGATGCAGAGATCGTTCTGATAGAGTGAATTGTAATCTTCTAAACACAGTTGATTCTCATAGCTGCTATTTTATAATGTAGGCTTTCATATTAGAACTAATACTTATTTTGGTTATTACAGTAGACATTTGATAAAGCATTTTTCTTTTCTTCTTAAGTGTCCTCAGTAGCCCTGTGTCATTTAATGTTGAGGTTACCTTTTGTGCAAAATACATTTCATTTTAACAAGTCTTATAGAGGTTACAAAATCATCTTGTACCATGTGGGCCCTAAGAAACTGCCATAAGCTCATTTCTTTTGTTGTTGTAAAAAATTCTCTTCCTTTTTCTGCAAGCTTGAACCTGGGGTTCCTCTTCCAAGCCCTATGGATTTAATGTACAAAATTCTGGTGAAAAATAAGAAGAAGTCACATAAGTCTGCAGATGGAAGTGCAAAAAAGAAACTCTCGGAGCAAGCTTCCAACACATGCAGTGATACGTCTAGTATGTTTGAACCTTCCTCCCCTGGAGCAGGTATGGATTGAATCTATAAATATATTTCTCCCTAAAACACAAATGCTTAATTACAGCTATAATTCAATATATTTGCATTGCTCTAGCAAGGTAAAGGTACACCAGTGTGGGCCTTACTCAGTAGGAAATGACGCTAAGTGTCATTGATCTAGGAGTCTGTGAAGGTTTGTGGCTGAGGAATCGCTTGTGGAGTGACCTAAAGCTCAGTGATGTGTACTAACATTTCTCTGCACTGCTTAGGAAGTAGAGCGAGCTGCCAACTCCACCACCCTTGGGTGCCTTTTCTCTGTGCCCAAGTCCACTACCAAATATAATTGTTTTCTTTTTTCTGTTGCCTCTGAGATGTGCCTACCATTTGGTGCCCTTTCAGGCTTAACCCATTACACAGGAGAACTGTAGTGGTTCTGCAGTGTCTTAAGATTTAGGGTAGCTGTGAACAAGGTATCTGTTCCTCAGGCCGGCAAGGCTCAACCTGCTGTTGTCTTGCATTAGTTGGGAACACGTCACAGACCTCTATGCAAAGTGCTATATAAGGTGTTCTTCTGTTCCAGAGATGGAAACAGGCAAAAATAATACTGCAAACAAATATTTGTTACCATCAGGAATTACAGGGAACGTAGCCAATGGAATGCAGTGTATTGCATTTAACTTGTTCATTGTTAGCAGAATTTTTAGAATCAGAAATTAAATAGAAAAGTTACTATGATTTAATGCATATATTCTGGTAATGCCTACGGGATCTACAGAGGACCATTGTGAGTGTTGGTATGCAAAAATTAGTAAGAGATGGTCTTTGTCCTGAAAAGCTTAAAACCTAACTAGAAGAGACAGAGAGAAGTGCAGAGAAAAAGATAAAGTAAGGATTTGCTCTAAACCACGGGAGCAGATTAGCAGCAGGACAAACAACAAAATCTGGATATCCTGATTCCCAGCCCAGTGTCTGTTCCCTGCACTAGAATGTCTTCTTCCTATTTAGACTGAAATTTTGGATTGCTAAAAGCATAGACATTTATGCCCCAGTAGTAGAATACTTACAGAGCGAATTGAAAGCTCTACTGGAATATAAGTTCATTAACATTTGCCATTAAAAAACTTCTTTCCATTGTTTGTAATTTTTTCTAAACTCTGATTAATTGAGCTGAAAATTTTCATGCTGGCAGTTTGCCTCAAGTTGAATTAAAAAAAAAATAAAAATCCTGCTGTATTTGTGGATAACATTGTTTATCCTGTTAGAAACAAAGAAAGATTTTTCAACTCTTGTGTTAAGAAACTTTGAAAAGGGCATGCTTTGGAGTAGGACTTGGATTTCAAAGGAAGATTCATCCTGGTCTCAGGAATGATCTAGTACTGTTTTCTTGATTTGCTTTAGACAAATCCCAAGCAACAGAAAAATAAGTGTGTGTATGCCAACTGACTCCTTTCCAACACTTGAAATCAACCCTGGGTTCCTAACTCTACATTTTTGTTACCAGCACGTAGTGAGAACCCAGTGGCGAAGTATATGTTTTTTGCTATATGATTTCTTCTGAGTGCCTCATCTGCATTGACGGTAACAGCTTTGTCTTTCGGGAGCCTCTCTATGAGCTTTTATAGGAAAAGACCTGGGGTGTGAATCTAGATGTTGATGATGATGCAAGGCAGGGGCATCAGTCCCATAATAGGGTGTGTAATTTTACAAATTAACTGTGAATATTATGTCTGTATTACCTATATAACAAACTCTGTTAACTGTAGATTGTGATGATGAACACTTAGAAAATGCTAGAACTGAGATTGCAAAATTGATGTGGTCACTTGGTTCATCTGTGACTGCCAAAGTATATTACTTGTCAGCCGTTGTTTCTCCTTTAGGACCTGTGCCTCTTTTGGAGAATGCAGTTAGTCAATATTTTTTCTCTGTGTCATTCAGTACTTGATCCTACATCTAGCATCCTCATCTTGCAGTGAGTATCTATGGAGCTATCCAGGCTGCATATGAGCACTTGACAAACAGCAGTGAATTTAGCTGAACAATACCTGTGGGAAGTGAAATAATATTAAGCCAATTTTATCTAAGGACAGCCGAGTCTGAGAGAGCTTAAGAACAGTTTAGGGGTGACTGACAAGGAACATCCAGGATCTGATTTTTCAAGAATACTTTGAATTTTTAAGTATGCAGAGCACAGCTCCAGAGATTTCAGCTACAGCTTACAGCTATGAGCATGCAGCATTCCTGTAAATCAGATGCCAGATTTCTGTCTGTGAACATTTTAAAAAAAATAAATTATTCGCCATTTTATAAGACCGCTGTGGTAAGACCCAGCAAAGACCGTGGTTCCATGGGCCAGTGCTCAACAGTCACTATGACGCCCTTCTTTTCACCGCCTCATTCCGTATGTGCCTCTCAATATGGGCAACATGTAATGCTGGAGCCCTGCAAGCATTATGCGCCTCTATATCCCATACAGATTTCTTTCTGGAGCATGAGAAGAGTAGTGCAATTGAAGACTCACTAAAGGAAGCCTAATTCTTAACATTTCTTAACATGAAGTGTTTCAATTCTCCAACCTTAATATAATCTTTACATTTAGCAAGCGGGGCGTATTATTCAAATAACTCTTATCGTATTGTATAACTCCTGTCAGAATTACTGCTGATCTCCAGGAGAAAGTTGTGCTGATTTAGGCTTCTTGAGGTTTTAAATGAGTTTTTTCACAGCAATGAAAAAAATACAGAGATTCGTACTTCAATTGATAGCAGGCTTCACTGTCTTGCACTGCTTGAGGTCTGATTTAAATCCAAATAAACCACTCTTTTGATATGCTTGTAAAACATACCATATGAAAGCTAGGTGGTGGTGATACAGTAGCAATAATTAAAAAAAACAATTCTGAAACGGGCTTTGTGGAGTAGCTTGCAAAATATTCATGAAACTGATGTAAAAAGTAGCTTCAGTAGCATATAATATCTGTCAGTGGAGAAAGCTTTCCCTAAAGGTACAGCAAAGCTGGCAAAGCAGAAAAAGAATTTCTGAGTTAACATTTGTGAGATAGATTGTCATTTTGGTAAACAAGCATCTTAAACCTGGCACGTTTAGCACAATGAACAGACGTAAATAAGATTTTCAAAGAAGTTAGATTACGCTGCAAAAAGAACAGTGGCAGTTCTGCAGGTACATACATTGAACCGAAAGTAGGCCTATAACTGAAAGTGGCCCAAACTTGCTAATTGAACAGTATTTAAATTTTCGGGCAATTTGTTAATTTCTCACTGATAGGTTGACATTTTTGTCAGAGTAGCGGTTACTGCAAGGAAAGAGTTGCAGGAAGGCAGAGAGAGAGGGTAGAATTGACTCCATCATTTCATGATGACTAAATGGAAAACTGGATAAAAAGTTATAGGCTCAGTGTATGTAAATGCATTGGTATCTTGCTGCTGCATGCCAGCTGAGGCCATGGCCCACTGTTACAAAGTAAAATGTTTTAGCAAACTGAATAAAGTTAATTTTTTCCTTTTTAAAAATCAGGAAGTGCTGATGTACAGCTTGGGGGGGGAAGGTGATTTCCCCCACCCCCCCCCCCACCCCCAAGATGCTGGTGGCTACCTGACTGTTAATAGAGCTAACAAGCTGCACCAGCAAATACCACATTTATAACCTATTCTGGCTGTTATTTTAAAGGGGTCTGAGAAAGAAGATTACTAAATTCCTCTGAATTTCAAGCAATGTATAACCTTCCATTTTATTAGGCTCTCAATATATGTCACGCTGCTGAGGCATGGTGAGAATGGATAATATTTAGCACTCTGCTCCCTTGGTAATAGAGAGTTGGCTTGTCATTCCCAGCTCTCCTCTCCTAATCGTCTTCCATTCAGTATTACTGTGTTGAACCCCTCTACCCATCAGTTAGGATTCAGCCTCCCTTGTCCAATTGTTACGTTGCCCAGTGAGCACTTTTATGCCTTCCCCATGCTGCACCACTCACTAGGAGCAGCTCCTTGAAAACATCCTTGAAACTGCCCCATTACACCACTGAGGAGTTTCCTGTGCCTTTCTGCCTGTGAGCAGTTGACAGTATCTGCATTATAACTTACCTTTTCTGGTAGAGAGCAACATCTTTTTATTTCTTGATATTCTTCTGTCTGCCTCTGTCCATGGGCAGGCTCTTGCCTTGTACTTGGAGGGCAAGCCCTTGCAGCAGGGCTCTCTGTTTTCACTGTATTTGTATGCCACATAGTATGGAGAGGTCCTGTTCCTGACCTGGGTTTGTAGTCCCATCTAAATGCAAGTAATAATTGTGCTGTTACAGCTAGTTGTCCCTTAGACAAGCTCACACATACATACTGGACTTGACCTGCTGCACAGCTGCATATGCCAGCCCACATGCTTTTATGAAACATGGTGTCTGTGCCCTCCTGGGAAGGGATAGGAATGATGGCATGGGGCTGATCCCTCCACCGCTGTGGAAGGGTGAGCGTGAAGGCATCCACAGCACAGACATCTCCTCAGTCTGGCCAAGGCTTGCTCTGACTTTGTGTCCCAGCAGTGTAACAGGAAAAGAAGGTTGGGTTTGAGTGTAGGACCATGCTGCTAGGTGAAAGACAATGCAAATGTAGTCATACTTTCTAAAACACTTACTAGTTTTTATTCTGTGTTTGCAATCCTGTGTATTATTTGTCCTGGTTTTGCTGTCTGATGCAGAACTTGAAAATGAGATCTGATCTCCTTGGGAGTTTTCCTGTTAAATATTTTTAAATAAATGAATAATGTGTTCTGTACTTTCCTCCCTGGACACTTCTGGCAAGAAGAAGCTATCATCTACCTGGTATCTCAGTAGTGCAAGCTGGCTGCAATCTGCCCATGTCCCCCATTTTGTGGACTATGCAAAGTGTTATTTTGCCAGTCTGGTTAAATCAGTTGAGAGCTTCCCATCCGAAGATTGTCACTGTAAATCCTGTGAGTGTTCGGCTGGCTCTTCACAATGTGTTGAGGTTCCCTGAGCCATCCCTTGAGCCTGTTGAGCAATCGTGTTTTCTTCAATGAAATGTTCAGGAAGAAATGTGTTCATGAATAAAAGCCTGACATTTCAACATCTGCATCTGGAAGGAAATGCAGCTTGGGTAGTCATCATTTAGTTGTGAAAGGCACACTCATTATTTAAATCATATGTGCTCTCCATGTTCAGAAGGGGCCCACTGGGCATGATTCAAGGCCTGATGGAACAAGAGGAGTTTCTTTATTGATTCAGTGGGCTTTGGATTAGACCTTAAATTGACAGGAGGAACTGAGACTGAATTACCATTCTCTGGAGAGCTTGGGAATGCTGCACAGTGGTTAGATTTTTGTGCTGCCAAAATAAAATTGCCACCGCTGAAGAAAGCTGAAAGGTTTGTAGAATAAAATCTTTAGGGAGAGTTGTCAGTCTTATAGGTCTGGATAGGTGACTGCAATATAAGTTAAACCTCTTTTCCAGAGTCTTCTTAAGATGCACAGTGTATATTTTATGACAGCCAAACCCACAGGAGGCGTTACAAAAGAGAAAGATAAGCTCGATATTCCTTAATGGTTTAATTTCTGGTGTAACCAAATCAAAACATTCTGGAGGCGAGGGGAGGCATTTATTAATTAACAACAAAGAATCTGTGTCTTGCTCATAGGAACTTGATGAGTACACCACAATTGGGAGCAAGGCATAAAATGTGTTTTATTTGGTCCCGTTTACTCCATCACTACATTTTCAGGGAAAGGATGAGCCTATGCATCTTCTTCACATTATTTGATTTGCACTGCCCTCAGCCGGTGCGTTTGCGCTATGCCACTGGAGTCCTAGCAGTAAGGCACACCAAAGCAGTCTGTGGAAGGAACTGAAGTCAAGCTATTGCAGTTAGGCTCCTGTGCTGGATCCTCCTAGCTGCGCTACCTCTGTAGCAGAGTACATTTGCAGCACAGTACATTTACTGTGATACATTCAGAACAGATGGATTTTGCTGAACAGTCCTTGCTACCACAGCACATGAGAATCTCATCAATTTTCATGCATGGTTTCTTCACCCCGTGCATGCTGTTATGTGTGCGCTTCCCAGAGGGGGTTAAGGCATTCATTGGAGGTTGTGCAGGGATCCTGCAACAGAGAGGGAGTTTGAACTCAGATCTCTCAAACCCCAGGGCTGCACCGCAAGCATGGGAACATCTCTTCAGGGTAGTTTATGATACTATACCCACACACTGTGCACATTATGCACATCACAACGCTCTCTTCTCGGTGCTGATGTCTACCCCGTGATTTCCAAACACTGGGCATCCAGCAGCTGCAAAGGAAGAGTTTTTGTTTGGTTGGGCAATAAGAACTTATCAATGCTGAAGATAGATGAATCCCTTGAGACAGTGTATTTGATTTGTGCTCTGACAAAAAGCACATGTATAATGAAGTCTCCTTTAAGCAGTGCTAGTTGCACATCTTTCTCAAATTTATTGCTGGTAATTATAACTCTTGCTTCAGCCAGTAATTATCTTCTGCTTAAAACTTTTCAGGAGAAGCAGAGATTGAAAGCGATGACGATGATGACTATGATGATGACTGTAAAAAGTCGTCGATGGATGAAGTAAGGGTGTAGATATGTTTTATTGTGATGGGTGGGTTCCAGCAGTTGTGGGTTGGCTTGTGTTACCAGGAGTGGGACTACCATCTAGTGGTGAAAGGGAGGCAGAGCACTGGAAAACACACCACGAACTTTCAGAAGTTGGTTGTTAATCGGTTTGGAAGCACACCTTTGCTTTGTTTATTTATATTTTCATTTACTGAAGAATAAAAATAGAACTACAGCTGATCTTTTTTAGACAACTGCTTGTGGTGTATTTAGCATTGTTGGAAGAAAAACTTGACATCAAAAACTTAGAGCTATATTTATTATTTATCCAACAGTACTGATAAATGTGCTCAGCACTATGCATGTGTAAAGGTAATGCAGTCCCTTCCCTAGGAGCCACGTAAAAAGAATGAATACAGCAGCAGTTTAATTAAACATGTACGTTTTGCAGAAAATTTTCTTCTTTATGATGTGAAGCTCCCTATGTGAAGCATTGACTTCACTAAGCCAGGATCAGTGAAAGATACTGTGGTTGATAGAAAACTGGGCTTTGGTATTTGTGGCCTCTGATGGCCACCATGGACAGATCAAAACTGCAGCATTTTCCCTTCTCTGTCCTAGGGTACTGCTGGAAGTGAGGCAATGGCCACGGAAGAGATGTCTAACCTGGTGAACTATATTCAGCCTGTGAAGTTTGAGTCATTTGAAGTATCAAAAAGTAAGTAAGCTAAGCATGAGCAACATCTTATACTGCAAATTACCTAGCAAGTGTTAGGAAGAAAGTTCTGGAGAATTGCTGCTTGGCTTCCTCTCAGTTAGATACAGGCACACAGACAGAAAATGTTCCCTTGGTATCCAGCCAAATAAATCCATATTTATTTTGAAACCTGCATTAGTCTAAATATCAAACTTCATCAACAGTAAACATTCTGTCATTTCAAAAACATTTTTGAAAATGTTATACTTGCATTGTCTTGGTTGTCCATGACTGAAGAGTAAATTAAGCAGTTTGAGAAAGGTGGTCATAAATATTCCTTTGGATTGAGCAAGTGCTTTATAGTTTGCCTCTGCTACTTTTATAGAGGATTCAGGGTAAGCAGAGTCTGCCCTTCCCCATATGCAAATTCATTCATTCCTGCCTCTGCGTATTGTATAGAAAAGGCCATAATTTCATCCCCTGATGGCTTTTACAGAAGATGCCTTGCTAGGAATGCACTCAGTGGCATCCTCAATAAACATGGCAGCATCTCTTCCTTTCTTGGTGCAGAACCCCCTACTGTTTGCCTGCCCTTTTCCACTTTGTTTTGACAGGTTGCAATATGCTCTTGGGACTTTTTAGTTAAAGTAGTGTATAGCATTTTAATTTATTATGGATTTGTGGAGGCCTTGGCAGAGGACAGGTAATTGGTGCATAAGTCCATATCTGTATACAACATTTTACATTTACTCATCATAAATAATAAATGTACAAGAAGTTATCTACCTGTTCATTTGTATGTGGGTATTTATACAGACATACACACAAGCATTCACAAAATCATGCAGAGAGCTATGCTTGTTCCCTATAGTAGTGTCCTTTTGGATGTTTATAATCTCCTCTAGCTCTAATGAGAGTTACAAGAACACAGTGGGAAGGAGATATTCCTTCTGGAAAGGAAGCCATGTAAAATCCTAGCAGGATGCAGCTGTTATAAAATTGTCTTGTGTAGATTTCTTCTGTTCATGCGCCTGTGCCTTTCCAAGCTTTGTCTTTTGTAAAGAACTGCTGATGTCCAGATTTTTTATCCTAAGTCTTGATGTGACCTTTGATCAATCATACTGTTTCTATGAACTCGTAATGTTAAGGAATTAATATTTCTGGTGTTAGTGTTGAAAAAATCATTATGTGGTAAACGTGGCCAGTTTGTTAAAGCAGTGGCCTTGTGTGGTAAATGTTGCTGGCTGATTAAAGCAGTGGACTCTATAGCATGATTTGTGGGTTCTGGTCTTAGTCCTGGCCTAGACTCACTGCTGGACCTTCATTAAATTCAGCAAAGACAAGCTGAATGAAGGAGTTAGATGAGGATTGTTTTTTAGTTTGCTGCCTATCCAGTTGTTGCCCAGATTTTATTTTTGTTCACCTGACTTCATTTCCCTAAGTGTAGAGCTCCATACGTGTCTTTTATACAGTTTCATCATTTCAGTGTTACAGCATTTTTCTAATTTAATATTTTCTAATTCAGAATTTGTTTTGATTTGTGATCCTGGCTTCCATCGTGATAAGAGCACCTCACTGCTTCTGTCATTCACACATTATAAAAGTGCATTTTCTGGTCTTGCATCCAACTTGTTAACAGAAATGTTGAATAGCACTGGATCTGTAACAGCCCCTGATTGTCCTCACTGGGTATGTTCCCGCTCTCTGACAGCAAGTAGCTGTAAGTGTATTTTTTCAAGTTTTTCAGGCAGTTTTTCACCAAGTTGTTTGTCCACTCCACAGTGACTTCCTTCTGATAAGATAATACGGTGTAATGTATCACGAGAGAGAAATGTGTCTCCTGCACAACGTTTCTTCAAAGGGCAGGTTTCTTAATCCTTTCCAGATACTACAAGGAAATAATTGTTCTTATTTTAATTAGGAGTTTGATTAAGCCCTGGACATTTAGTAACCAAGTCATTTAACAGCCACTAGTTCTGGTTTCCTACAGAAGCTCTACTTTAAGATAAGGCTGAGAAATACGGTATATTACTACAACAAATTCTAGCACCTATATTCTAAATAGAATTAAACCACTATATATGTGTGTTGCTAGTGCTATCCTATTAGTAAGGGGGAAGGATGGAATAAGAATAATCTCAGTGCCTTTATAAGGAGCTGAGCTGGAGGTGAGCTGGCTGGAACAGAGTCTAGAGAAAGAGAGGATATTGCTTGTTGGAAAGGAAGAGGACTGGTAAGAGAGCAGCCTCTAGGGAATGGCAGGAATCTTTCACCATTAGACGATAACTGCTGTGAGTAACGGCAGTAGTGTAATGGATGCTAATTAGAAATAGGGACCGCAATAAAGTCTGAGTCCCAGCTCTTCTAGAGGGAATCACTTTTGGAACATGACAGTCATCCTCTGACTGTTCAACATACTCTGAGAATAGTTTGTAGTTCACAGGCTGGCAGCACGTTTTCCTCTCATCTTGGCCCAAACAATCTAGCTCCTCATTTCTTTGGATCCTCTGCTTCCTTTTTGGCTTGCTGTAAGGAAAGCGCCCACCTGTTTCTGTCCTGCCTCTCTCTGCAAGACAAGTGCTTTTGTTCAGTTTTATCCCGCTCCAGCAGCTTCGCAGTTTGACTTCAAGGAGCCGGCCAGGCTGGCCTCCTGGCCATCCCTGGATTACTGCAGCAGAATTACTTCTAAAACCAGATGAGAGCAAGCCTTTTCTCTGCCTAATTGTTTGCTTTCAATAAAGTGGTGAGGCTAGAGAGTTCATGTTTCAACACAGGCGCTGTTTTCCTCATTTTTAAAGAGAGCAGCGCTGAGATCTCTAATGGATATGACCTCCCAGCGCTGTGGCCCCTTCTAGGCAATCTACACAGCTGATTGTGATGAAGTGGGAAGCTGTTATTTTACAGCAATCCTTACCTTCTGTACAAAAGTGTAAAGGAAAAAATACTGAAGCTAGAAGGGTCTTGACTTAGGCTCTCTGCTACAGCATGTCGCATGGGTACATTGAAAGGCTGTGTACACATCAGGCAAAGATGAGTAACAAATTAAGGTTTAGTCCTACTGAATTATAAGCTTAGGAGGAGCTTTTCACCACTGTCAGGTCAGAAAGTTTGACCAAATTAAAGAGGTCACAGAAGTTCCATTAGTTCGGGGTTAGGTCTGAAGACCTGCTGGGACACAGGAGTGTACCTTCAAGCTTGATTACATAGCAATGTTTCCATGACTGTGTGAGACAGATGTGACCTTACCCTGACATACTGAAGATAACGAGAACTGCTGTAGGCACAGCTAGCGCACTGCTTAGTTTAATCTGACAGGGACATTAGTTATTATAGCTTCAAATTGGCTCAAAGCCCTTACATCTGTCTGGAAAGACAATCTAGAGATCCAGCAGGGCCCTCTGTGTTCCCCACAAAAACTACTACAATACCTCTGCGTCACACTTGTGAGCTTTGGGCTCTGCCTCTCAAATATCAACATGGTATTCTGCAAGCAAACATGAGAGATCTCTGCCCCTGCACTGACTTTCTGTTGCCTGCAGCTGGTGCAGTAGCAATCTCAGGCAGTACCAATGCCATTAATTTGGGCAGTGCTAATGTGAGTTCAGACGGAGCTCTTGAGTATGTGCGGAGTGAGCTTACTGCTGTCAGCAAACAATTGTGTACGTAAATTCTCTGAGATCAAGGTGAAATGAGCCGGTGAACAGTAGATGGGATAAGGGCACTGAGACTAAACCAGTTGTTTGCAGCTCATGTATCGCATATGATTTCATGCTGTAATGTGTCATTGTTTTTATTTCCCCTTTAAACTTCCAGAACGCAACAAAAGTTTTGAAATGTCTTCCTTTGTGGAAACCAAGGGGCTTGAGCAACTTACAAAGTCTCCCGTGGAATTTGTGGAGTATCCTTTGACTTTGAGAGCTGTTTTCTTAGCCTTTCTATATCTGAGATCTGTTACAGGGCTTTATTGAAACTTGGAGACAGGAGCTGGGGAAATAGGGAACCAAAATGAAATTTGTAGATTTGACTGTCTTCCTAGATGAATTAATTGGCCTCAGTTCTGATGAGCTAATTTAAAAGCTGGCATGAGTCCTTGTGCTGTGGGCTAGGACTAGAGGGAATAGGCATAAACTACATATTGAAGGCCTGATACTTTGTATTCTCATTGTTAAATTTATCATCCTGTATGAGGTGGTATGAGTTATGATGAGCAAATTGTCAAAATGTGGCTGACTTGGTTTTTTGCAAAGTCATATGAGAAAGCTTGCTTTCCTATTGTACCTCTAGTTCTAAGAGCAATGAGCTGTTCTATTGCTGCAAAATTCTTTTTTTTAAGGTTTTTTTTTTTAATAACTTTCAAAGAAAAGCTAAGGAGCATTCTGTTTAGACCTTTTGATGTTTCTCAGTATCTCTTACCACGGCTGCAGTTAAGAATGAATGGTCAAGATAAAATAGTGCCTTAAAGAAGATTAATGGAAAGCTATTTCCACAGATAACCTGCAGCATATTCTCATCACTGAGATTTGTAGACTCAACTATAAGTGCACACTCATCATTTCTGTCTGTATGTAGAGGCCAATTCTAATGCTTATTCCAGAAGAACACTTTTTAACTGAGCACCTCTCCTCACTCTAGAGGAGGATTTGCTGTTTACAGCTCATTGGCCTCTATAAATGCAGTCATAGGAAAATCCCAAATTAGTAACCATAATGATAACTGGAATTTTATGAATGCTATCTTTTTTATGCATGTGCCTGTGCTATTTCCTTGCTTATTCTGAGTACTCTGTACAGGAACAAACAGCACTTTTAATTACCCCGTATTTATCGTATCTCCTACAAAATTGTGGACCTCTGGAAGCGTTATGGTTGCAGAAATCCAATAAGGAACCCACTGCCATTCTGTAAAGAACCTGCATCAGTTGCACCTCTCTGCAAACTGATTTTTGTCACACGTACTATATCTTAACTGCTTACCATTTAGATACAACAAAATGCAGCTAAGCCGAATTTACCCTAAGGGAACACGTGTAGATTCTTCAAACTACATGCCACAAGTCTTTTGGAATGCCGGCTGCCAAATGGTTGCTCTTAACTTCCAAACTGTAGGTAAGTTATGCTGGTCTCTGGATCTTGTAAGCTGTACATTTCCACTTCTCTGATACAGTTTCTTGTTAGTAGGTATGAAAGGCTTTATGCATCAAAAGATGTCTAGTGATTGAATGATACTACAGAGCTGTTAATTAACATTTTTAACACAGTTTCGTTTTTAACTGGAATGTTCATAATTACCATGCTGTAGCTAGTATAATACGCATACATAATGCCCTCCATATTGTCATCATTTTTAAGTGGTTACCACTGAGCAGCATTTCAGATCTGGCAGGGATTTTTTTCCTGTGTCTTCCAAAATCTCATTATAGCAAGACGTAAGGGACTTCGATAGCAAATTCCACTTTAAAAGTGAGTTTTTAAGAAAGAAAGACATTTGGGCTCCTAGATGCACAAGTCACGTTTGAAATAGAACATGTTGTCTTCCAAGGCCATGTCTGTTCTGAGACATACAAATATTTCCATCCACTGTATCCCAGGACATCTCCTGGCTGTGTTTTGCCTCTGGGCACATGGTACCACAGTATCATTCCATTTTTCCTTTCCAGTTGTGCCCATGTACACACCGCCTTTCCATGGAAAGTAAAACCCCACACAGGCTGGGAGTCTGCAGAGTAATAAAAACCTCTTTGGGCCAGTTTCAACCAAGTATCAGGCACCCAGTGTCTGAAGTTAGAAGGGGTTAGAAACATAAATACTCTGCTGGGTTGGGTACAACAGTACAATCAGTACAACACTGAGGGACTCAAAACCTAAGTGTCAATACTTCTTTTAAAATTTGAAAGTGGTTATCTATTGAGTAGTCTCTGAAAGATGTCTTACAGATGTCTTGCAAAAGAATGCAAGAGGGTGGCTGCAATCACATCTGAAGCCTCTAAAGCAACAGTGTGCCATAAATAGCTGTTTACATTACAGTTTGATATTACAATAATTGTTATTATTTTATTGCTTTTTAAAATTATTATCTATCCAGAACATAATTCTTATCATTATTTTTAAAACCTAGATTTGTCTATGCAAATAAACATGGGAATGTACGAATACAATGGCAAAAGTGGATACAGGTTAAAGCCAGAATTCATGAGAAGACCAGACAAACACTTTGATCCGTTTACTGAAAGTATAGTGGATGGAATAGTAGCTAACACCTTGTCTGTCAAGGTACGTACGTAGCTGGTGAAAATGCTCTCCTGACAATGTCAGAGCATAGATATATTTCTGTTGTGCAGTGGCCTAGCAAATGACTATACTAAGTGAAGAAAATAAAATGCATTTCATTTCGTGGAGTGGCATTTCATTTTTAAATTCTGCCTCATGTTTTATATTGTAGGATAAATACATGTATTTTTATTGTATGTATTCTTTTCCATAGAAGTAATTAGGAAGTGAATGGATTTAAGAGTAGTTTGGCTGTGGTTTTAGTATCAAAGGGCTGAATTTAAAACATGCTGTTATGAAGTGGTAGGTTGGACTGGAATAGCTAGAACACTACACTGTATAGTATAAATAAATTTTGTGGTTCCCTATAAGTTCTCCAGCAGAACTGTGGAACCATAAATGTCAGCTGCAATTCATTGCCAACTTGCTGTTCTTCATTCCTTTTTAAGGACCTCTAATGAAGTTCAAGGATTGCCAGGGATCTGCAAATTGAGAACTACTTGTATGAATGTTTAGAGGGATAGATTGCATTGGCTATGACAGGGTCACAAATTTATACTTGGTATATCTCTAGTTATAAAAACATAAACTTCCTGAAATCCTGTTATTCCTTTAATAGACTTGTCCATTAGAGCAGTGTCCGTATTATAGAATCCACCTGCAAAATATCCTCCTGTTTTCATTGAGAGAAAACAAGTGTTTCCTCTCAGGCTGCAGACACAAGCATAGCAGAGCAGTGCTGAGAGGGATATGAATAAAGTAATAATCTGATGACATGCGTGGTAAAAAGTGATGACTGTGTGGGAGTGACCTTTTGTAGTGACCTGTAATCATGGAAGCTTTCAGTTCCTCCTGTGGATTTAGAGGCACTTTCTTCTGCAATTTTAGTAAATGGAGGTGGAAGTCATTCAATAGCTATTAGGAGATGCACAGCATTTTTAACAGGAATGAGCATCCAGGAGTCATGAGGCAGCTGTCGGAAGTCAGCTGCTTCTGCCTGCTTGGTGAAGACTCTGCTGGTTAGAATGTCAATGCCCATACAAGATAGAGCTGAGAACGGATTAAGATTTGCTTTAGGCAAGCCTCAATTTGTTAAGGTACAGTGGCATTGCTACATATTCCTGTGCCTCTTCAGTTTTCTGAAGTAATTGCAGACCTTTGTTTTACTTTTTAAAGCTGAGAGTTGTATTTCCTGTTAAAAATAAGAACTAGAAAAGACCAGCTATTTTATAGTTGTATTGTTTTCATAGTAAAACTCCTCACCCTCTGTGAAGAGCCTTTATTAGAATACCAACTTTTTAGCTTGTTTTCTCCCTCGCACTTAAAAGCATATGTAGTTTCTCTGCTGCTTATACCTCTTTTCTTCTAGCATTTTTTGAACCTGTTGTTGAAACTGGATAGAAATTAGAGTTCTCAAAGATACCATGTCGTGGAAATAGGCAGCCAGATTGAGGATGAGATCCAAATGAGTATTCCCACTGAGGGAAAGGCAGCAGCATGATCTCAACCACATTATCACTCACAGGGGAGTTCAGGACCACAGGGTCACAGGAAACCAGGCCTCATAAGTTGTTTTTCTGTGTCTGTGATATTAAACATTTTTTTTTTTATTGTGGTTTTGTTTTGGTTTTATTTTAAATGCGTACTGTCTGATCACTAATGAGAATTACCCATCTGCATTTCAGCCACTCATTTCCTAATCCACCAAAGCAGTCTCTAGTGATCCTCCTTTGTTTTGGTTTTAGATAATTTCAGGTCAGTTTCTTTCTGATAAAAAAGTCGGTACCTATGTGGAAGTCGACATGTTTGGCCTGCCTGTGGATACAAGAAGAAAAGCTTTGAAGACCAAGACCTCTCAAGGCAATGCAGTTAATCCCATCTGGGAAGAGGAAACCATAGTGTTTAAGAAGGTCGGTGTAACACTTGCTTCCCAAACATGCATTGTGCTTGTTTTATCACTGTCCAGTAGAGTAGTTCTGTGAATTAGTGAAACTTTGCATTTGTTAGAAAGAAGATAAAGGGATTCCAAATAGTTGTTTCTTGAACTGTTTATTGTTAACTCCTTTTGGTGTAATTTTGCTGCTGTAGTCATGTCAGCTGCTACTAAAATAAATTAGTTTAAAGTCACCTTGATTATTCTGCTGACACAGCTGGAAACAGCAGACATGTCGATAGACTCATCTGCGTGGCACGGTGCAGTGCCATGCTATGAACAAGCAAGCACAGATCCCAGAAGCAGTTTAGCTGAATTACTATTTTGCCTTGGCTGAACAGCCCTGCTGAAAAGCAGATCCTGTTAACCTGCAAGCAAGACGATGTGAATACAGCTATAACAATCTGCTTGTCCAAGCTAGCACATTCAAAGCAATCTGTTATCTCTGCTTAGTGCTAGATTGTGCTATGTAAATACAACCTAGGTGATGAAACCACATAAATCCCATCCACTTGAAATGAGACGTAGGTTCCTAAGTTACTCATGCAATTTGAACAATCTTACTGAGACTTAATTCTCTAAACTTTGAGGGAGCAGAAAATACTGAACACGTTTCAGAATTGTGCAATGCGAATGTCTTATTGTGCTTCAAAATACACTTGGCAGCCAGTTTTCGAACAGGATTTCTGGGGTTTGATTAGTGGGCACTGAGGTTAAGTGGATCCTGAGTCCAGGTGTTTGTAAAACAATTTCTTTCTTATTTCTCTAGGCAAATGTAGTTCACAGAGATGTTTATACAATTGGTACTTGCAGCCCTGCTTTCTAGGGAGCACAGCCTTTTTCCCTGAATATTTGGCCTTCTGAATGACTTTCCTTTGGCAGCCTGCCAGAGCTTAAGTTTGGAAACATCACTAGCATTTTTCTTCTGTAATGAACTTCTAATTAGTGTACTTCATTTCTCTATTTAGTTAATGATGGTGCCTGACTGCCTCTGTGCTCAGAGAAGCATAGATTACTATTTTTAGGAATCTTGGAAATAAATTAGAGAAACTCTTTATTTTGGATTGTTGCCCTTTTTTTTCCCCCTTCTTTCATTGTCTAGATAAATTTTAGCATACGTTCTGAAAAAAATGCATATCTGTGCCCAGGTTAAAAATATGTGTACTTGTATGTGTATTTGCATTAAGTAAGAAAATGAGATGAATTATGTGACACTATTTTTTAAACTAATATTAAAGATTCCTATCTTAGTAGGGTAGTTTAAGTAACCTTTTTTGATTTCTTGTTTTCTTTTTTCACTGTTTGGCCTTCTTTCTTATGTAGTGCCAAGAAAGCATCCAATGCTAGTAAACACCCTGCCTGATTAAACCTCTTTAGCCCAGCCAGTGAGTGTGCTGCAGCACTGGAAAATTCTACTGGGGTTGACATGGTTCATGTAATTCATACATTCACACTCTGCAAAACAGGTTGAGTTGCTTGTTGAGTTTTCAACACTAATATGCCTATCAGTGACTTTTCTCAGAAGTAATCCCATTGGCACAAACACAAAGGAAAAAAAAAAACCTGTAGAGCTGTGAGTAGTAAGCAGAAAACAGAGTGGCATTCAAGTGTCACAGGAGCTGAGCTGCCAAAGTCCCTTGCATCATACTGAAAATGTAGGGTCAAATTGCTGGGTCCAAGATACTATGCACACGTCCCACATCAGGTTTCTTGATTGAAAAATGTTTCTATGAGAGTTGTTTTGACACACAGGTGCATACAGCCTGACCTCTTATATGGTAAGACCTTCCTATGGGTGTGTAGATGTTACTACCTGCTAAACTGAACTTTCTGTCTGCTCTATAGCTGGGGTCTGGAAGGAGCTGTTTCATTCAGAGCAGAAAGTTAATAATGCAACAAATATTACCTTCTAGGTCGTTTTACCTTCCCTGGCATGTTTGAGGCTAGCAGTGTATGAAGAAGGAGGGAAATTTATTGGTCATCGGATATTACCAGTCTCAGCAATTCGACCAGGTAAACTTTTTTCTCCATTGAGACAGACATTATGTAGTGAAAAGCAGTAGCAAGCCAGAATCCCAGTGCTGTAAATCAGCAGCCACTCTGCAGGTTTATAGCAACTGGAGATTTGAATAATCTGTCTCAACTTTGAAAAGGATACCATATTTCACCAGAAATTTAAATTTGTAATGAACCAGGATAACCAATAGAATTAAGCATCAGAGGCATGTTTGGCACTTACTGGTCTCCAGTAGATCAACTGCATGTTCACAGTTTTATGCTAAAAAGTACAATTGTACACTTTTAAGAGGAAAGAGGGCAGCAACACCCAATTTTGATGTCATCTTTGTGAGAATGGGAGATTGCTGGGAATGAAAGCAAAATATGCTCCTCTAATGTAGTTTTTAAACATATGCAAGGACTGACTTATATGTAAGCTGTTGTATCTCTGCAAAACCTTTAAATCAACCCCAAATTACTTTCATCTTTATTGCTGAAAATTAAAAAAAAGAAAAATCATTACTGTTCTCTTCCAAATCGTATAATCATTTCTATTATAATTAGTGGCCACTTAACTGAAAATTGTCTTGTGCAACAACTCAGCCCTTATTTTCCAGGCCAGAGACTTGTTAGAGATCAGGTTTCAGAAAGATGCAGTGACATTGGCATTTTGAGCAAGAGAAGCGTTCAACTTCAGCGCCAGCTTTTCCAGTGAGGGGAGGGGAGGAAACTAAATTAGGGCAAGCATATGGGCCATAAACATGCTCCCAGCTTCACTTACCCTGGAAAAGGAAGAATATCTGTGTCTACCCTCTACCTTATCTACTCAGTCCCAGCAGTAGCACAAAACTCACATATCCCTGTATCTAACAGTTGTTGTCCATATTATTCCTGAAGACCTGATCTCAGGTATTGTATAAATCAGCCCCATTTCTTGTGGCAGGTGATGTCAAGGCTCTTCTAAGAAGTGCTCCAAGCAGTTTTGTCTTAGTTGGTGTGGGTCGCATGGCCTTACTGCAAGCGTAAACAAGGTAGCCATGGGAGGTGGCTGCTGGGCATGTCACTGCTCCAGGATTTCCTCACCAGTTGTCACTTCTCTTTCCCTTCTCTCTGCCCTGCTCTTGGCCACACATCCCTGGCCATTCTGTTGTGCCAGCTCTGCCAATCTCCACACCTTTTTTGTGAGCCAATTCAGCTTATCAATCCAGCAGAAAACTCTCCGCTGTTTTCTCCTGGCTTAATGAATATAATTGCCTCATGGAGGATCTCCTGAGCTCCAGAGGAAGTGACTGGAGAGGAGAAAGGGGGATGTGAAGGATTTCCCTCTTCTGGTGAAAGTGAACTCTTACCACGGCTGATCCCCTTTCATGGCACTCACCCTTCATGCAGCACAGAGTTCATTCAGCAGAGCACTGAATCATGTACCTGCTTTCAAGCTTGTGCTTTTTAGAGCAAAGGCCACTGTGTTAAATCATACATGGACTTTTGAGAGCTTTTACCTGCAGGCTGATCTTCTGTCCTTTTGACTCCAGTAATCATTAGTTTACAGCATCTGATGGAGAACAGAATGTTGATTTTAGTTTGTGTACATGATGAAAATTTGCTGAAGGAGCTTGAGGGAACTGAGAAACCTTTAAAATATGTAATTTCTCTCTTTTCTGAGACATTACTGAAAACTGTATCATACTGTCACACAAATCCACAGAATTACCATTATTCCCAAAGCAAGGATTTAACCATTACTTGGAGAGGGAGTTGTTCACATCAGCCCAGTAAGGATCCCCCCAGCTAAGTGCATCCTGCTCATGACTTGTATCTTGACCCCTATGTGCGGCTCTGTAATCATGCCTTAGAAGAACAGCTTCAGCCATGGTGCGGGAGGCACCAACTTGTGAGGCAGAAGATGTGACTTTGCAGCACTGTGATGCTGGGACTGAAAGTCCCTCTCTCCCACCCCTACCTGTGCACTTCCATCACTGCCTTTAAACTGGCATTAGTACGTCTGACCTTATTGTGAGGCATTTTGGGGAGCTAAACTGATGGAAGACTCTTCACAGTTTCTGAAGTTTGCTTTTTCTGGAGTTTAGCTTGCTGAGCTGCCTGTCTACAAAGTCAGAAAAGTGTCAGTGCACAAGAGAAGGAGCAGGAGATGGTGCTAGATGGCTGGGAGAAAAGGTTTGGGGCTGTCCCATCTGTGGTGCCTCACCATTAACTTGGCTAAGCTGCACTGTAATGTGTGCCCTCACTCTTACAAGACAGCCAGCTTTCAAAACAGTTTGAAAATACCCATTTTTTCAGATATATTTCTAAGGTTGGTAGGACTCATACACACACACACTTTGTAGATATAGTGCCACATTGTCTGTTTTTTAAATCAGATACTGTGTTGTAGATGGATTATTATGTCTCAGTTTTACTTGGCTGTTCAGATTCCTGAGTATTACAAGGGTCACTTTTGAAAACTGAAGAGCTCTGAAACAAAACAAAAAAATGCAGCCAAAGGTAATAAAATAGAATGCATCAAAAATTACGTAAATGACAATTTTTAGCATTATTCGCAGATGTAAAAATAAAGGGAAAATACTATTTTAAATTGCAGCGTCATGTGCCTTTCTAACAGTCCCTTGTCTGTATACTTATTTCTGAAACCCTTCAGGTAAATCTTTCCCTACCAGAAGTCCCTAGGGTTGCTTGCTTAGTTGGAGCCACACTATAAATAACAAATGATAACACATTTACATTGGAAATGCCTGTGGAACAGTTTATGCTCTGAACTGGTTGTTCCTTATTTTGCAGGCTATCACTACATCTGTTTGAGGAATGAGAGGAACCAACCGTTGACACTGCCAGCCCTCTTTGTGTACATAGAGGTCAAAGACTATGTACCTGATACTTATGCAGGTAATTCTGTGACGTTTTCTTACTGGGAAATATAAAGGTTAATTGAAATGCAAAATGAACGTGGTGTAGATGACTTGCCATATTGGGATAACAGTCCTGTGAACAAACCTCTGCATCTGATGGATCATTATGTCTCATCACCCCTACAAGATGGCCTGATTTACAGCAGCCTGCCTGAGGTTTAAGATTAGGGCCAATTCGAATCTTTGCTTACGTGACACAGTAGTATGTAACTGTTTCCTAAGCAGAGGGAAGTGCCGTGCTTAATGTAGAGCATTGTGTTTTGGAATCAGCTCTAAACAAGGATAGGTTTAAGACCATACTGTGCATCTTCAGTGAAAAACAGTATTCTGTATGGCTATTTTGAGGGGGTTTTTTAAAAACAGGATTTTTACTAACACTTCTCCATGCCTCATGTGAAGCAGGATCCTAGTTGGCTGATGCTGTAAGCTTTGAAAATCCATCATAAAACACTGTAGAAAATGCACATCCATGAGGTCCGAGCACAAACTCAAAGAGGGTTCGTGTTAAGAGTATTTGTGCATGATGGTGTACTCCCCTCCATTGTTGTTTCCAGGACCTAGGAGTACCTATCAGCAGCAGAATTATATGAAAAATACAGGCTCTTTCTTAAAACCTGAGGAGCACTGGAACCATAACATAAGGGGTTTGAAACTGAAGTATTTGCATTATTTCTAGACGTGATCGAGGCCTTATCCAATCCAATCAGATATGTAAACTTGATGGAGCAGAGAGCTAAGCAACTGGCTGCACTGACTCTGGAAGATGAAGAAGAGGTAAAGAAAGAGGTAAGGGAGGTTTCAGAGTCTCTGCAAATTATGTTATGTTTAAAAGCACCTACTTTGATTAGAAAGACAAATACTGAAAGGCCCTGGGAATTGTATGTGTTGATTAAACACCTGTAAACTACTTACCTAGAATGAGACTCAGGTACACTACAGCTGAGAAGCTTTGCACTGTGTGTGTGCTTTCACTGAAGTCAGCATGTTGTGCATGGAGTTACTGTTCAGAGGTAAAGAGACACCAAAAGCTGAATGAAAAACTATGATATGTGTATGCTGATTTGCAACTTTTTTACATAGTAAATTAAATCTTTGTAAGTCATTGCTTGTTGTTCTCCAGTGTGATACTGGAGTTCCCCTCACAAAAAAAGACAACTCTGTGTCAGTAGCTTTTCCTGAAAATATGGCAAATTTTCCAGAATTTCAGGCTCTGTTTCTGGAGAGTTTATTCTGTTCAAAAACATTCGTGTATCTCAGATTATGATGTCTCTATACATTCTCCGTGAGCAAACGTGCCCTAAAGACACCCCGTATAATCGTACAATAGTTTAGATGGGAAGGGGCCTCTAGAGGTCAACTGATCCAACCCTTCATAGATCTTAGAAAGGGAGATGAAGAGGGAGGATACCACAGAGTAAATAAATGTTCAGGTCTATTCTAGCTTAGCAGAAAGCTATGGGAGCCACATTTTCAGTTGTTATGTATCTGTTTGGGTGTTTGTGGTTACCTACAGACTAACCTGTAATCCTTTTTTTTCTGTATAATTGGAGGTGTTGTGCATACAAAGGCATAGATGTTATTTTGAGCAGAATTGAGAGTATTGGCTGTTCAGCTTTGGTTTCTGATAAACTCTGTGCACATTCAAATGTTCAGTCTCTCTGTTCCAGACATTGTCATTGGGACGTCTTCTAGCAATGTTGGAAAATATCAACCTTGTATTTTAAAGATTGCTTGTGTCAGATGTTAGGCACATGATGCGAATCAAAAGGCACTCGGTACAGGTCTCTGGCAAAGATGGAGAAATGCTCTATAATCCTAAACTGCCCTCAGCTCTGGTGCCTGTCTTCTTCAATTCTCAGATGTGCAAGGCCTCATTGAACTAGATTTTGTAACCAAGAATATATTCTCAAAGCAGACCAGATGAGTGAAAGTCATTACAATTCAGTGGCCAGCAATTTACTCTTTGTGCAGTGTCACAAGTTCGGCTGAATTGAGGACACTGTGAAATGCTCAATAGTATCTTAGACATTTATCTAGGACACTCTACACATGAGATTCTATTTTAATAGCAAAATCTTTTTTTAACATAAATCTTTAAATACCTTAGAGGTCATTTTTACTTTTGAAAAAGTACAGATTTTCCTGGTCTGTACAGACTTATTTGTCAGTTAGAAAAATCCTGTCACAGAGTATATTATAAAGCAAATGAGAAGAAGAAAGGATGAATTGTAGTGCTCAGGTAGTACTACCATATGTCAAGGAGCTTGAAAGCTCATAGGATAAAGAAGCTTGTTTTGGAGTAGCAGAGAGATATTTTTTAAAAGAAAACTGTGACGATTGTAGCAGTGCGTTTACTAAAAATGTGTAACCTTTCAGATAGATGCAGTAGCAAGGGGACAGGTACAAAATTGCTGCTTGACGTGGCAATCTAAATACACCATTGTTACCTTCTATTTATAAATGCCCATTCTGGGTAAGATATTTGGCAGCTGGGCTGTACTTGGAAATCTTGAATTGCCTGATCGTGTTGTATGATGATAACATCTTCTTCATCAGTCAGCAGGGCTGACTGTTTTGTTCACTTACATTGGCCCACAAGAATCACATCGGTTAGTAATTGCAAGTACCTTCACTGGCAACATCGCTAAATAAACCCAATTATGTTTGCCAGAAATGTACACATAAGTGCACCTGGATTCAATTTTCCTATGTACAGTTTCAAATTTACACACTATAAATGTTTGTGTGCAAAGCTGCGCTGTCTCCTAGTACAGATTCCACCTCCCCACACCTCTTCCTCCCCCCCCCATTTATTTATCAGCTGTCATAGGAAAACAGAGTTTTTGTGCTGCCAAAACCAGCACACTTTGCTACCTAGAAGTTTAAAGTGCATCTCTGTAAGAAGTTCCCTAGGCTTCTTGCAAAACAGTAGTCAAATAAACTACCTAATAATGAATTGTTTTGAACAAATAAATTAGTCTTTCTTTAGGCTTCAAATTACACTGCCTGTTAATTATCAGTGCAATGACATAAATGAAGAATGCTGAAGAACTGACAAAATGTACAGCATCTTTTCTGTATTTATTTGCAATGTTCCCATCATGAGCATAACATGAATTCCTAGTTTGTATGTTTTCATCCCCACAGTCACAGGAGCAGAAGTGTGTAGAGGTCTAGGAAAAGCTAGCCAGAGTAAAATCCATCTTGGCTGTGCCTCCTGGCGTCGTGTCGCTGGGGCTGTGTGTTAATTCCCACTGCAGAGTCAGGGAGTCGGGAGGCCTTGCTGGCTCCTTAATGTGCCTGATGTGGAAGCAGCAGAGTGTCTGACCTGTTGTTTCTACCCATAAAACAGTGTTGAAATGGAAACTATTATTTTGCATGCCTGGATATAAATCAAATGTGTGTAATCACTCCAGTTGGCTTCTTTGGTTAAATAAAATAATTTTGGTAGGGAAAGTAAACAAAAACATCTCTAGGAGAGCAGTTGCATTTAGCATATCTGATACCGCTATTTAAAATGAAAATTCAGGTATAATTTTGCAAATTATAATGATCACACCAAGTTACAGTAATGGAAATGAAGTTGATCTGACACTTCTTATAGGGAGGCCTTGCTTACACTTGCTTATACTTTGCCAAGGAGGATAGAGGCAAACTGACTTAAGAACTGCCCACCTAACAGTGCAGCACAGAGGAGATCTCCCAACCCCAAAACTTTGCAGCTCCTTTTCTCTGTAGAAATAAAAATAGACCATATAGATATGTACCTGTATGGGTATGTATCTTTCTACTTAGTAAATATACTGTCTTGCAAAAGACATGGCAACATGTGGAATATAAACCATTTTCTGTGAATATTAGAACTATAAATTATAAGGCTGGATTAGATCATGTTTTAAAAAGAGCCTAAAATATTCTCCACTAAGGAAAAATTACGCTTACTTTAGCATTTTGTGTGATGAATTATGAGAAGAGAAAGTGCTTTTTAATGAATTAGATTGCTTGATGTAGTGAAAATTACTCTTTATTCACTTCCTGATCCTGTCTCACATTTCTGCTTTAGTTTCTGAAAACAGATGTTTTATGTCCAAAACTGACAGGCTATATTAATAGTTTCTCAACAAGCTGTGATGCAGCATTTCACACCACATACATACCTAGTCCCCAAAAAAGAAGATAATACCCACTTTCCCATGCAGTGACTTTTGGGGCAGAAACTTGCCAGAAGTTAGGAATTCTGGCTTTATTTGTATTAAATGTTGATGAACTATATAGCAAACATTGTTTTTATTTAACTAATGAATTTCATCCTGTGAGGAGTATATTTTAAAGAAGAATTGAGGGGATAACCATGTCTCTGTGTGTTTGTCACAGCTACAGCTTTTGCCAGTCGCATTGTTCTACTGTCATAAATGTTGGCTAGATCATGTTTTTCCTTATTTCATTGCAGTAATTCCTGCTTGATATAAATGAAGTTGTTGGCATTGATTTTAATTGCATCATGTTTCTGACTACAGTATCTCTCTCCTATAATTTTGGTAGAAATAGGCTGTTGAGACAGAAATCCTTTTGCAATATACAGTATGTTGTCAGGGCCAAGATGAAGGAAATCAGCAGCAGGAGCAGCATAAAACAGTTAGATCAAAATGTATTTTGCCTCTGATGCAGTGCAGGATGATATTTTGCAAGTGTGGAGTAATCAAGGGGAAAAAAACAACTGTGGTATCCTGCCTCCACATGTAATGTGATTACCATCAAAGAGTGAAATGGAAGCAGCTGAAGGAGCAAATCCAAAACTACCCTGAGACACCATGGCAACTGGCCCCTCACAGGGACAACAGGAGGGGGGGCTTGGCCATTTCAAAATAGAAATTGCTTTGAATGACCTTCTGTTTGCCGAGTTCTGGGTGCTTGCTTAAAACCTGATGGTCTCAAGGAAAATTTTAAGATGTTCAATGCATAGTACAACATATGCTGTAAGCCTGAGCCTTTAGGAAACTGGAGAGAAAGAAAAGATTGTGGAAAATGCTTAAATATTTGGATACCACAGATGTATTTATGCAGCAGGATGGAGGTACTGTTTACATATTATCCTTGGAGTGTAATTACAAGAATGTAAGAGCTTGGGAATCAGAAGTATCTCTCTGTTCTGTAAGAACGGTGAATAATGATAGTGCTGTTTGTATCTGAAATTTAGAAGTAATTTTGTGTACACATTTTCTTCACAGCAGGGCTTTGAGTAGCATTTTCATGCCAGCTTCTACATTATTTCTAGAAAGGTTTTATGGCAGAGAACAATGCTTTTCAATAAAACACAGATTTCACATCTGGTGCAGCTAATATATACTGTACTGAAAAACGTCCCTGATGAGTTATATCCACTTGAAATAAAAATACTTTTTCAGAATAATATATGCTCTATTTCTTCTTGAAATTTACCCTGCAAAAATGAACCACCTGGACTACCATGGCTCTTAAGGGTATCTTTTTTGTTGTTTTTCCTTTAGAATGATTTATATATAACATTTACAGAATTTTACATTTAAAAAAAGAGGCTAAACTAGACCTGCAAATGAATAATTTTAAGTCTGTTATTTGGGAAGAGTAATGTAAAACATTGTGTATTTTCAGGTTGACCATGGAGAAGCACCATCCGAAGCTAACAATGAACCTAGGCCAACACCAGCAGAAAATGGAGTAAATTACACTGCCTCTCTTACACCGAAACCAGCAACTCAGGTTGTCCATAGCCAACCAGCACCAGGTAACAAAAAACGAAGGAAAACAAAAAGTCCCATCTTCCAAAATAAATCAGATAGTAATTCTTCATGTGCGGGGGTTTGTGTGTGTGTGTGGTTTTTTTGTTTTTATAAAATAGGTAGAAATTTTCCCACTACTTCAGTGTGCTGTTAGGGCCAGTCATCTTCATATATATGAGTATCTTCTGTTTAAGAGTTGCTTTTGTGGTGGAACTGAAGTTCGTTACAAGCAAGAAAATTTGCTGGGGTTTGGTTGGTTGTTTTTTTTTTTGTGTTGTTGCAAGTGTAGGAATCTCTTTAAATTGTTTTTACAAATATGCCTAATTTATGCGTGTATGTACATCTTACTCCACACACAAAATACAGTCTTAGATACTTATATATTTTTGTATTGATGTATCTCCTACAACAAATGCTTGTTAAACCACAGGGTTTATAAATTTGTGGCTGCAGTCATCATAGGCTTGATCTAACTGATTTCCAAGGAGCTGGATTCATCTTGTGTACAGAAATTTTGCATTGACATCATAATATAGGGCAGTTGTACTAACTGTCAGCCTAATACCACTTAAATGACTCGTTTGAATGGTATCAGTGAGTTCAATAACATCCTCCTCGTAAGTAAAAGAACAAAGCTCAGGTGGGTTTTCAGAAAGTTATCTTTTTGTGTTGGTTCACAGGATCAGTGTTGTTTTCCTTTTTGCTACTCTTCTGCTCAAGAGATGTGTTTTCTCAAATGATTAATAAATGCCATGTCAGTGTATGTCCTGTGTCACCTGCCATGTTTTCATATGCAATCTAGCAGCACAATAATGGCTGTTGTTTTAAAAGAATTAGAATCAGTCATCTCTTTTATCTCTAGGTTCGGTGAAAGCACCTGCAAAGACAGAAGATCTTATTCAGAGTGTTCTCACAGGTAATAAATACAGTTTACACTGCACGAATGATGCACTTTTTTATCAAGAGAAACATATTTTTTATGAAATAGGCCATCTGGTTTAGACATTTCTTTGAGTGATTAGGACTGCAGTAACTCATGTAAAATGTACATGCCATGTTTTCTTCCTCAGTTTTGAAGTTATTAAATGTTTGAGCACATGTTTCATGAATTAGTATTGGATGCCAACAGGGAGTTTTTAAGTAGTTTCATATGCACAACGTTACCATCTAATGCAGACAAAAGACCAGCATTATTATGAGAACAGATAATGAATTTGCTCTGAATATTGTAAATAGTAGTAAAACCATTTTATCTTCATTAGCCTTGCAGTGCTCCCATTACTCCTACAAAACGGAAATTACCATTACATTAAGCAAACTGGTCTGTTGGTTAGATCATGCCCTACTGTTCAATTGGGAGTCATATTCTCAGCTTGGGGTTACAGTTTAGATTGCAAATCTCATAACTCAGTTTATTTTATGGTCATTCTCCTACATTAGAATCCATTATATGTCCAAATCTTGTGTAGGCCTACATTTAGGTGTGGAAAACAGGTAAGACATATGAAATTCTGCGTGTTGATTGTGTCGTACTCAGCCTCCCTCATGTGCAGTAGAAAGAGGCTGGCCTAGATTGTGGAAGTACCTGCTGGCCTCATACAATCAGTCTGTTGTCTGGGAATGGGTCTTCAGTCTGTCTTCCCCAGCGCTGTGACCCCAGATTATGCAAGTCATTATTCCCTCCAGCACTCTTTTTTTTTTTTAATTGCTGATTTGGGATGAGCTCGTGCAGGTCAGGCTAGCAGACCCTGAGCTCAAGCCATGGTCTGGGTTCGCAGAGCAGGACATCCTTCATAGCTGCTGTTGGAGTGACAGAATTAGAGGGCAGTTATCAGCATTTAGCTACCAATCCTTTGCTGGGCTGGCAACCAGATGGCCATGACTCCTCTGATGCAGGGTCTCCATCAAGAGAGAAGTGAAGTCTTTCTCGAGATGCCATGATGATACTGGGACAGATGCCTCCAGCCAGTGCCTAGGTCAAGGCAGGCAAGCAGGCAGCTAAAGCGCTGTTGGTGAAGGGGGTTTGGGCATCAGCATGTTATGTAGCTCATCCAGAGGGAAGGGAGACTTGAAATGTTGGTAAAGAGGGTACAAAAAAGATCTATGGTCATATCTATATAAGATCATGGTTTTATGTGTTGGGCTGATGGGAATCTTTTGCATCTGAAAGGGGTTGAGGAAAGAAAGTACATGTTTTTTATTTTGCTACACATCTTGGTGTTCTACATTTTCATCTCACTTCTTACTCTTATATCAGTTAAGTTTGCCACAGTATTTTCAATATGGTTAGCCTACTTCCAGATAAGTCTACTCAATAGTTTAATACAGCACATTTCACTTACCAGCAGTGAACAAGCATGCTTTGTTTCATTCCTGCTAATGGCAATTTCTGGGTTCTCTGATTGAAATCATACGTTATTAGAAAATTGAAGTGGCTTCTGTTACTATCATTGTAGAAGTGGAAGCACAGACTATTGAGGAGCTAAAACAACAGAAGTCTTTTGTTAAGCTTCAGAAGAAGCACTACAAGGAAATGAAGGAACTTGTAAAGAGGCATCACAAGAAAACCACTGACCTTATCAAAGAGCACACTGCAAAGTATAATGAAATCCAAAATGACTACTTGCGACGAAGAGCAGTTTTAGAAAAAACAGCAAAAAGGGACAGTAAGAAAAGGTATGTTGAACATAGCTTTCCTCTTCTTGGTATTGGAGATCTTTATTCAAGTCTTCTTTTATAGTAGACAATTAATATGGAGGTGACATTAGAGCACAGAAAAAAAAAAAGCAGCAAGTTTCCTAGGTAAAATGAAGTCAGGGCCTTTGATATGGAAATCATCAGGAAAAGCCCTCTCCGTGGTGTGCTGCTGCTCTGCTAGAAGCCAGATAAGTTGTTTACCATGTTACACCTCTTTCCCTGTAAATGAGGGCACACAGTATTTATCTTGGGACTTTCCCTAGACCGATGGTATGGGTAGGTGACTCAGCTGTACTGGCAACAGCAGCCAGTCGTTAGTTAGTGAGCTTAATCGCAAACTATGAGATGGGGCATCCCCTACATACTGGGACAGTTCAGGGACCAGACTGAGCGCAAAAGCACTCAAACCTGTCTGGATAAAGAGTTTTACTTTCCTACTCAGGTCAACTGCAGCATGTTTCATCAGAGCACCCTATCTTCTCCCACGCTGACCTCCTTTAGGAGAAGGACTATCACTTCCATGAATACTTCTACACCACACTTAATAATATGACTTATAATGTAGCTCCTTTTTCAAGCAAGGAGAAGTTTTTGCAGCCAGCACACATGGTCATCGTGCTCATATTAAGCAATTGGTTTACTCTGGGCCACCACAGCGTGCTGTCTGGTGGTGAAAGAGACCCAAGGGTCAGAACAGGAACAAAACTTAGTCCTCTTTATGCTATTTGTGGGTAAAATGGGTATTCTGAATTTGGGAATGAAAAGCATTGTCTCCAAGTTAGAGCCCTGGAAAAAAACCCTGCTAGAGTAGAAGTCATCAGATGTATAATTAGCTGAAAGAAACACCTGAAAGTTATTAACACCTGACTACTGTTTAAATTATGATTGATCCAGACCACTTGGGGATCTCTTAATGTTTGCTTGGTTTTGCCTCTGCATGCACAGGCCTTCTTTGCTATGTCTCTTTCTAAATCTTGCATTGCCCTATCGCTTTGTGTGTGCTGATGTAATTTTTACATTATTTGTTTATGCAATAATAAAAAAGTAGAGTTGTGTTTATCATTATCAGTTGGAAATGCAAAGACTGTTACGACTCTAATCTTTCCACAATTATTGTCTTGCTCATATGGTAAGGAACTATATGTTAATAAGATCAATTCTTAACTCCTGGCAGTACATATACACACATAGGTACAATCAGTGTCTGATGCTGTTACAATCGAATGATAATCAGGTAGGGGTACCCTCCTACATTTTTATTTCTCCCATTAGTGCAGCTTTCTCATTTTAACATAATTTATTTTTTAAGTAATTAGATAAGCACAAAAGTCCTTTAACTTTTACATAAAATTGATATAGCTGCAGTTCTTAAATATGAGGACACTGAATGAACATTAAAAAAATTACTTGATAGTTTTTGGTACGAGATCATATCAGAAAAAGACTACAAGCATGCTCTGGCTGCTAACCTTGTTGATAGTACCTCTCATTGTAAGCGACTGGGATTCAGGCCATAACTTGTCCCTAAGAAGGAGCTTATTCATTTCTACCTGCCTGATGACAATGTCATTGGGCTTAATAAGAGCTTTACACTCATAATATATCTATGTTCAGCTGGCCTTAACTGTTGCCAATTTTCAGGCTTCCGTGTTCTACACTTGAGTTTAACAAACTCCCTTAATGACTGGTAGTCAGCTGCACACCCAGTGTTATTTTATCTGATGTATTTTCCATCATCAAAGCGTGCAACAGATAGTGGCAGACAAAACAATGTCATGTTTCTTTTCTCTAGCATATTCTATTCAAATTCAAGCAGAAAAACAAACTGAATAAATAAAATGACTCATTTATCTTTAAGTAAGAAGGATTTTGGTTTTTTATTTTGTTATGATCTGACCATAAATCATTCATTATATCAGGCAATAAAATCCTGCAGTCTATTACGTGGTGCTGTCACAGTGGTTTCAGAGACGTGAAGTTTTATGTGCAGATACAGAGAAATCTGAAGGTTAAAAAATCTGAGGTTGCATTTTAAAAAGGCAGGAATATATTTTTAGGGATTTTCAAATTTGCAAGTACATATTATCTCAAGCAGAAGACTTCTAATAGAATACTGCATCCCAAGGAAAAAGGTGATTTTTATAATTTTAAATTATTACTGAAGCTATTTGCCTGTAACTGCAAAGTATAAAGCACTACTTCATCAGGAGTCCCTGTATCAGATTGCCATACAAATGTGTTGTCTCTGGTCAGAAGCAATCCATGTTTCATACCCTTGTCTAAAACTGGGCCAAGATTCAGTAAAGCCATTGTCTGTAGGAAGTTTGAAGTATTTATTTATAAACCTGCAGAATTGTTTTGCTGGTGGTGTTCTGAAGTTTCTTTAATGATCATGTCCCTTAAAACACAGTCTTAATATTTTAGCCAGCATTTAGAAATAGGTCTTATTTCTTTTTCCCAAAAATACAAGAGAAATGTCAGCTTTAAAATAGATAGTGTAATGGCATAATATGCGGATTTTAATATTCATTAATGCTGTCTTCTGGCTCTGTATTTAAATTATCCTCACCTATCACACTGACACCACTTAACCTCTTAGCAGAATATTCAAATACAATAAAAATACAAGAAATAAAAAGAGGCTACCTTGGGGTTCATATCCTCAGACCGATGAAAGCAGCTTCACATTATTTCAGTGGAAGTAACTCCAACTGACAGCAGCTGCAAATTTGAACCTGGGAGAGAGAAGATGGGCAGCCAGTGTAGCAAGTTCTCTGCGTTGTAATCTCTGCAAATTTCTGAGTAGCAAGCTCATTTTTCTCACAGTGTCAGCCCTCTCTGTTCAAGGTTTTGCTGTTTTGTCCATTTCATGCACTGTTCCTGAGGTTTCCCGGGCAACTGATTTAACACCTGAGTACAGCAGTAAACACAGCAGCAGAGCAGGGTCATGGCATAATATTTTTTATTTTTTTTAAATGTTTTTCTTGGGTTTAGTTTAGTGCTGGCCTGAGAGTGATATTGCTTTTGCTGCTTATTTTTCCCTTGAGCAGTTTCGTGTCATCGTGTCTCCTTCCACAATTACAACTATCCTTCCTTATGTCTTAAGAAAGAAAAAAAACCCAGACAAACCTGTTCCTTAGTGTTGCTTTTTCACTTCCTCATTATATTTTTCCTTTGCTCCTATGTGCTGCCTTTCTGAGGTTTACTCCCCACTGGGGTATTAACTTTCCTCCTAAAGTCAGCAGTCCATAGAGCACTTTCCTCTGTGTGTGCTATGCATAGCATTTCCAGAAGGGGGGGGGGGGGCGAATAGCAAATAAAGGGATGTTCCTACCATTTTAAGCAGTTTATAAATGCAGATATAAAGTTATGCTCTTAAATTTATTGCTAAGTGTATGCAAGAATTACTCAGTTTTCAAAATACTTAGCATTCACCATTTCTGCTGAGGATTTTGGAGCTTTGAAGTTCAAGTTACATGTCTGGAGGCCGATAAACAAGTTCCATGGGCATCTGTTTATGGGAGATCTTAGCAGTTGCATTTGTAGCTCATTTACACTAAGTCCGGTTCACACCACCATGATGGGTTAGTGAAATGAGGTTTAAAAGCAGCAATCATCCCATTAATAAACTGTTAACGCTATTTTTTTCCTAAAAGATGAAATTATTAGACTTACTAGAGCTAAAATCATCTTCTGGCCCTATAGTGGTGCTGAGAAACTTCTTAATGGGCTGCGTATAACCAGCTGCCTTAAAAACAAGGTTTAAATATGGGGCAGAGTGCACATGCCTAGGGACTTAGACCTTGGTGGTATGTGTGTGTCTTTGCAGATCTGAAACGGGCAGCCCAGACCACAGTACTTCAACAATTGAACAGGAATTAGCTGCACTCGACTCTGAAATGACCCAGAAGCTAGTTGGGCTGAAGGAGAAGCAACAACAGCAGCTGCTGAATCTCCGACAGGAGCAGTATTACAGTGAAAAGTACCAGAAACGAGAGCACATTAAGCTGGTACGTTTCTTATGTCATCTGCTTTTCGTTAGCAATCTCAGGGTGAGTAATGAAAGCAACATGACATATAATTAAGTGGGGCTTCCTCTTACTTGGAGTCCATTTCAGAGCTTGATTTCCCCGTGGTCTGCTGCAAGTTCAAGGGGTTGTTGTGTCACTTTGTCACTAACATTTCTAACAACTTGGAAGGCTTTGGATGGAAGGTAGAAAGGCAACAGGATTATTACTATTGTTAACGCAGAGAGTCCTTACCTCTAGTTACGTGAGTCTCGATTTATTACAGCTTTTGGATGACGTTCCCATTTTGTTCTGGCACTTTTTTAAACATACAATACTCAAGGAGGCAGGATTAGCTGGACAATAAATTGAAACACCATGAAAATAAATACATGAAAATAGATTCAAACATTCCCCAGGGCACAGAGTTGTGCCAAACAGTGTTCCTATTGCAGATGAATGCTTTAAGGGGATGCAGGACATAATCTGTATGTGGTGAAGAAATACTTTGTGTCCATCAGTCCAAGCCAGCTTGTGTTTTTACAGCTGGAGTTTGGCTGACAACTACAGCAGGATCATACGCCCTCTGAGCTGAAAATAGAGGAGCTTGGGCAGATGGCAGCTCATGCTGATGGATATTCTCAGGCAGAAAAGAACATTTTTAAAGGGTGTTATGGGAGTGCAAACTGTTTCTCAACTCCAGACAATCCTCTCACAGTTTTTTTCTGTTATATGATGTTTTGCCTCATTACTGCTGGGTGAAGTGATTTGTCTACTCTGCCCTGCCATCCAAAAAGAGTGGGTCAGAGGAGTGATATGCGTGGATATTGCTCAGCAAGGTCTTCTCACAAATTCATTCCCATGGATCAGAGCACGGATCTGCAGTTCCCAAGCAGTGCCCTATTTATTGCCAGATGTATGTGAATCACAGCTGCTCCAGTGTGGGTGCATCGACACGGTTACCTGTACCACAGGGAGAGAGTCCACATTCAAATAACAGTTGTTGGCTGCATCTCAGGGATTTTAATTTTTACGAAAACAAACCATTTTGGACCCACATAGTTGAGCTTATATTGTAAGCTAACACATTTCTCATTTCAAAATGGGAAATGGCATTTCTCAAAGCAAAGTTAGATTTTCAGCATTGTTGAGTTAGTTAGGTAGTGTCAGGATAAATTCATATTTTAGCATAGAAGCTTCAGTTTTCTCTCTGAGCTGTGCAGGGGTTCATATTCCGATTAAAATCTGCCTTGCATCTGAGAGGTTCTTTCTGATGTCTTTCCTTTAGAGGAGAGCCTATTGTCAGTATCTTTCTTCTTTTTTCTAAGGAATGAAAAGCTGGATCAGACTAGCTACGCATTATTATACGTTCTCTGGTTTATCTTCCTGAGAGGATTATTTTACAGAATCAGACATAAACTAGAGGGGGTGATCAAACCAGATGGGTCCCATTTCCCACTTTAATTCACCTTTCATTGAACTTGCACACAAGCCCTGTCCATGTTCTCTCCAGTCAGCACAAATGAGGTTGGGCCCAGAGCTGCACAGCAGATTTCAAACCGACAACTCAGATTTTTTGAATCCATGATTCTGTGATCAAAATGTAGGCTATGCTTATCTGTACTTCGCTTTCCTAGCTATCATGCATGAGTTTTCAATAGATACCTGATCACCCTGAAATCCAAGCTGTTCCATGTAATAAAGTTCGATGCAAGAGGAATGTTTTCAGCACTCAGAGAACCTTGAATATTCAGTCACACAGGTATTCAATTTGTAATTTGTATTGCATAAATTCAGTTTGTGACCATTTATGAATTATCATAGGCATTTTAATTCCTAGCAAAGGTAAAAGCTGCAAAATATATTTTAATTCTACATTTAATATTCTGAGACTGTATCACCTTGATGTACAGAGAAGTAGTAGTTTCTATGTAAGTTGGACATACACAAGTCTGGCTGGACTCCGCAAGTTAAGAATGCATTTACACCGACAAGAATGTTTACTGGCTTTTGATCATTGGTAATTAATCAGGGAATGGTGCAACACTTTCGTGTCTGCTACAGACTTTTGAGGAAACTTAGATGCATGAATGATGTTTAGCTGAAAATACATATTTATGTTTCTTGGGATTTTTTTTTTAGCTTATTCAGAAGTTGACAGATGTAGCAGAGGAGTGTCAGAACAGCCAGCTAAAGAAACTGAAAGAAACATGTGAAAAGTAAGGTGCTATTCCCCTTATAATCGATCGCTACTCTGTATGGGTTTTGTTTAGATGCATTTTGAACTTGCCTTTTTTTTTAATGCTTTAGAGAAAAGAAAGAATTGAAGAAAAAAATGGACAAAAAGAGGCAGGAGAAGATCACAGAAGCAAAGTCCAAGGATAAAAATCAAATGGAAGAGTAAGTATATCCCTGGATCCATATCCTTATATGTTATGAGGAGACACAAGGCTTTTCACAACTGGAAAATCAAAGAAAGGTCTTAACCTTAGATACAAGGCAGTTTTTAGTCAGACTGTAATACCTCACCAGAGCAGTGGAGTCCTTCTTACTTCCACTGATACTAATTTAATTTCCTGGGATTTATCTAATCTCCTGTTCTGTGAGCATTGAGAGCCTGGGTCAGCTGCAAAGGTGCTGATGTGTGGTATGGGGACATGCCTGTGAGTGGCATGACAGAGTGATTCATTGAGATGCTGTTAATCCAGACACTATTCCTCTGAGTATAAATAGACTTAGTGACTTCAGTTCCTGGAGGGTTTGATTTCACCTTAACTTAGGTTTTTATGTTTTTATTTGTGAGTTATTTTTTCTTCTTAACTCTGTTAAAGCTGCTTGCCAGAAGAAATAGCAGCAACACACTGGAAGGTTGGCTCTACTTTTGCGATAAATTCCCCTCAGAAGAGGTGCTACTGATTCTCCTCCAGTGATAGTGTTACGCAGCGTGCAGTTACATTGGGTGAAAGGGAGAGGAAGCTGAGCTCTGAGGGTACAGTTTCTGTGAACAGGGTCAGGAATATTAATTTCATTTATGCACCACCAGACAATACAAACTGTAGTTGTGCAAGTTGATTATATTCTTCCCAAGGGCACAGTATCTAGGTTTGTTTGTTCTCCATTTGTTTTGGCAAGCAGCTAAAAAAAAAGGGAGCGTCTTATTCTTGCACTGTTTGCTTGGATATTCTTGCTACCCGTCTTTATTTTAGTAAAATTTAAGGGCAATTAAAAATACAGGAAGAAAAAAAAAAAAAAGAAAAATACAGAATATCCGAGTTTTACCATGTAACAAAGATGCAACTATGTTGGGTTTTCTGCAGGTAAAAAGGTTTATACAGATTTTGGAGCTTCTCAACATAGAATCTGTGTATTTGGTAACACTGAAAGGTCACACACACAATGAACTGCATCACATAATTTAAGAATCATTATTATAGGATTTTAATAAATGTCCTAGAAAAAAGATAACAAAATGAGAATAATTGATTATGAAAAAAAGGGAGAAATACTTAATATGGTTAGAGCTGGTCACAGGGCATGGAAGTCATATTAGAAAAAAGTAGTCAGTCGTTATGAAAACGTTATAGCGGTAAAACTCAATTGCAATAGGAAATGATTTGCTGAGAGGTTAATGAGACACTAGTGAGAAAGGCTCAGAAACAGACTAGTAGAAATGCTTTTTTTCCTTTTATTTTTTTCTCATTTTTCCCAAGGGCTTTCCTTTGCCAGGATTTTCAAAGAGCCCTTGGGAAAGGTGCGATGGGAACTACATGGGAAACTCAGCTTTCTTCTGTCAAGTGACACAGTCTGTCCTCACTCATGCAGTAGGACAGAGAGTAGCAAGACCTTCTGGTGAATCCCATTTGAGTCATCTGGGCTTTTTTATTCAAAGCTGTTACACAAATTTGGGAAAGAGTATTACACAGAGATAATACATTGTAGTAATTGTTCTTAGTTAATTTTTCTAATTCCTACATGCACCCCGGGCTTGTGTAACTACCTAAAACCATCAGATTTTAGTGTCACCTGAACAGCAATTCACTGTTCTTGACTTAGGCAATTAGGTTGTAGAGTACTGTCCTGAATCTGGTCAACTCCAGTATCCACAAATTGTTGTTTTGTGTGCATTTATCCCTTTGGGGGATCTCATTTCAGCCTTTGACCAATGGTTACCTAGTAACTATCTCACAGAGTCACTTAAAGTTCAAGTATTTCCTCCCAGTTCAGCTTTATGTGGTTTACATAGCAAAGCTGGGGACCAAAGTCGAGTCTGCCCTGCTCTTTGTGGGAACTTTGCCATTGTCTGAGATGTCACCAGCAGTATCTGCTTGCTGGCACAGACTATTTCTCTACTATATAATGTGCCACAATGTGGCAGTGTGCATCTACTGATGATCGTGCGCTCTCCTAGACTGACATTTGGGCCTTCAGGAATGCTGCCATCACTTTGAAGACGTGGCAGTACCCCAAGGGAAAAGCCTGTTATGAAAGAGCTGGGCATTTGTTGTGGTAGGTCATGGGGAAATCTGAGCCCTTTATACAATAAAGGTGCAGAAAGGCACCTTTGAGAAGTGGATAAAAGTTAAGTAGGCAGATCCGTACATTCAAAACATAGCCTTACTTACTTTGTAAGGACTTGTGGGGGATTAAAATATATTGGTGTGATCTTATTGACTACGATAACTTGTTGATTGCTTCTCCCCAGGGAGAAGACTGAAATGATTCGTTCATATATCCAGGAGGTGGTGCAGTACATAAAACGGGTATGTCAGGCCTTATGGGGTTTTTTCATTTTTGGGGGTAAAACGTCAGCTTTCATATTTTAGGTCATATTAAATTGCAGATTCTGTGATTCAGTATAAAGATTCTGCAAGCGCCAATTTTTAACAGATGCAGCGTAGACTTTTCTTCACATTCCAGTTAAAGGAAAACTGGAATTTCAGACAGATCTTCATTAGTTGTTAGTCAGTATTTGGGGGATGGTGCTAAGAGGGGCAGATTTTAATACAGTTATGATTTCATCTTTGAATATCCTGTGTTTATTCATGGAAAATGTACTAATTTTTTTAATTGGCTTGCTGTCTCATGAATGCAAAGATTGCATAAGGAACTCTGAAAGTCAACAAACATTTAATTGCAGAGTATATTTTAACCTTAATTACATTTGTACAGTTACTGAAGTGTAAAACTTTCTATGAGCTCTGTAAATACAAGTCAAAGAATTTCATTACATGTATTAGCTTTTCTGAAGCTATAGGTGGTTTACACTTGGCTGAAAGTATGCACCACAGTGTTTTGATGTGTGAAATCACTGTGAAACATATGCCACCGTTGCATTTTCTCTTAATTTCAGTGCAGAGATAGTTCAAAAGTTGGCCCATTTTTGCTCACAGAGGCCTTGATTCAGGAAGCAACCTAAAGAATTAGCAAATTAAGCATGCTTAATTCCTGTTGGAGTCAGACACGTGTCTGAGTGCTTTATTAAGTGAGGCCCAAAATTTATCAGCATGTTCATTTAGGACACTGGGATGCAAATCCTCTTCTTCTGGGAATAGGGTCCATCTTGCATAGTTCATGCAATAAAAGCTAAAGCAAAATAATACGATTTTTTAAAAAATCATGCTTTATGCTTTTAATAGCATTAGAAGTCTACAATAAGTCCTTTAGACATTTCTGATTCTAAATCCCATGTGTGAAATCTGAGCTATATTGTCCACATACAACTGTTGGAGTAGTTGTGCTCAGGGATGCTTGTGACAATGGTGTGTAAGTTTATATTAGAATTATTCATAGTTTTGATGATAACATTTTAATTTTGATGGATGAAGTATTTGTTGGGGAAGAAGTGGGAACGTGAGGATGTGCAATCTCTGAAAAAAGATTGTCTACTATTTTCTTACAGCTAGAAGATGCTCAGAGTAAAAGACAGGAGAAACTTGTAGAAAAACACAAGGAGATTCGTCAGCAAATACTGGATGAAAAGCCTAAGGTAAAGAGTTTTTGAACAATGTTATACTGCTAAAAAATGTCCTTCAGGAAAGAAAAGTGTACTTGCAGCAGGTAGGCTGATGTTTAAACATGAGAAAGTCCATTCATAGCATCATAGCCATCGTCTCTAATATTCAGGATGAAAAAAAGTCAAGTAGCAGCCTGGTATGGAGCACTACTTCAAGTCCCGATGTCATATACTGGAGTTTATTTTTCAGTACTCATATTGTTAAAAAGCTTTCAGTGTAAATGGTGCTTCTGACCGGCAGAGTGTGCCCTGCACTCTAATGCCTTAGCAGTACAAAAACAAAACACAGTTTACATTGAAAAAAAAAAGAGATATCTTTTTAGCATGCTTGCTGCAGATATTTGTGATAATTGATGAGGATATATTTGGGTGGAAAACAATGAGCTTTTTCATAATATTAGTGCTTAATATTCTACATTGCTTGCTGGATTTCCTCTATTTGATTTTGTGCACTGCATCTACAAGTAATATTCTGAAATACGGTTTTTCATACTAAAGATTGCAGGCTGACACCTGCTTCTAGTGAAGCCGGTGGTAGTTTTGCCATTGACTTCAGTAGAGGAGGTTCAGAGTCCTCCACTTGTCACAGTTTTCCTGTAGGAAGACCTAGGTAGCTATATAATCAGACTTCTGTATGGAGAGAGACTTGTTTTCAGCAGAGTTCATATCCAAGTATGATTCTTCACAGCCCATTGTGTCGTGTCCGCTTTCATTTTTTCTGCATTTTCTCAAATGTGTGTTTTAGGCTTCACTTTTCATTTCTTGTCTGTGTCCACAGTCCTGATGTTTCTGTGCTTGTATTACAGCTTGAATTCTAGCACTGGGTGTCAGCTAATCAGTGTTGTCATGTAATTTCTGTGAAATATCCAGAGAATAAATTAGGCTAAGGTCTGAATATCTAGATGTTTACAATAGTTTGGAAAAATAAAAATGTTTGCATTTCTGATTTTCTACTGATCTTTTTAAAATCGTGTTTATAAATAAGGTGGAACTTTTCAATGTTGTAGGCATCTGGGTGTAAAGACTATACAAAATACTATGTTTTATATTTGATGCTGTAGGATCATGAGCATCTCAGGCACATGAACTAAAAAACTGGAATTTAAATACTGAAAGTATTTCAAAGAATAATCTGTTAGTACTTCTAACACCAGCTTTTCACAAGTACTTGGGCACTTGGTTACTTCTCTGTGTCTGTGTCCTCTCGTCTTTTTTTCCTTGATTTTTTTTTAAATTTATTGATTCACTGAGAAGTAGCATATAAGCGCTGAAAATTTGTCACTAAGGACTTGGGTTGCATTTTGAAAGATTGTGCTGGACCGGTAGTGTTAGACTCTTCCATCAGCTGTCCACGTGCCAAGCGTTAGGTCATAGCACAGAGCAGCTCCAGATCCCTTGTCTTCCCCTGCATCTGGCCATCAGTTAAAGCACTGCGGTAATCAGCCCTCCTCAGTCAGCGCTCTCAATTTCTCCTGAGAAAATCCTCTGCAGTAACGTGCCTCACAGGGCCTGGCTGCAGGTTTTTTTTCCTTTCCCACATACTGAAATGGGCAGACTTCGCTGAATTTATCATGGTATGTGCCTCTTGCTGGCATGAGAGGATTTAGGCAAAACATAATTACTCATTTTATTAAGTCTCTTTTTATGTTTTGCTTCATGTTCATATTTCATATCCATACTTGCTTCCTTAGTGACAGGGTGTATGATATAAAATAGATGAAATGATTTCCCAGCTGAGAAGAACTGATGTATTTTATGCAAACAGTAGCCTTTCTAGGGGCAGCTTTTTTAACAGGCTAGTCTCTTGTGCTTCAGTATTCAAATACCCACTAAAATTTATGCTAGCTGTGTTAAAAGGGTTTTCTGGCAGTATCAACTCAACCCCTAAACAAAGAGTTGAATATATTAAGAGGGAAAGAATTTTTAGTATTTCTACCAATAATTCCTTTGGAGACAGATTTGCCATCATCAGTCATTGTCATTTGCTTATTTATTACTGACTCGCAGTTCATTGTGTTATGACTTTGTGCACAGAGCTCTGTCATAGCCAGGAAGAATATCGTTTCCCAAAGTGTCACCAACAGACTGCCACACCAGTGAGGTTTTTTCGGTTTTTGGGTTTGGGTTTTTTTTAAAGTATGAGTTTGCAGCTTCCTTTGTTGCGGTGCATGTAGGCCACCAGAGGAAAATTTCCCTTTTTAGACAACAGCTTTTAGAAAACGCACAAACTGGATGCAAATTAGTTCCCTGGACTGGAGGCAGAGGGCTTGCTTTTTCTTTAAAATATCATGTGTTTAGATGAAAGCACTTAACTCAGAACTGATTTACACCCTTAAACTCTGCCTGTCTCTCATATATATAATTTTCTTTTAATGTTTGGATATGAGACTGTTTTGCAGCTTTCATTTGCAGGGCTATCGTTTAACAAAAAGCTTTTGTTTTGTGTAAGAGTTGGAGACTTTAATTCCTGAACTGATACTGTTAGGCAAAAGATCGGAGATAGTTCTTCAGCTTCTTGTGGTCCTGCTGAAATCAGAGTATGCACTGGCTTTAATGGGCCCAAAATGTCATACTGTATCTGTGTAAGTAATGAGGATATCTTTGTGAGAAACTAATCTCTGATGCTGTAGAAACTAGAAATTGAGTATTATCATCAAATGTGTGTGTGTGTGTGTGTGTGTGTATGGAAACAGGCCAACCGCTCCCACAATTATGTTTGGAAAAGGAGACTGTCACCTAATTAAGAAGTCAAATACTGACTGACTGTAGGTCAAAAAAAATCTAACTTGCCATTTTAGTGAAAAGACAATGGAAACAAAGTTCAAATCCTCTCCTGCCACTATCTTTTTCCTAACAACATCATTACCAAGCAAGGCCATGTGTATTTTTTTTCTCTCACTCCTTTTTTTTTTTCTTCCGTTATCTATTGGCAGCTTTATTATCAGCAACAGCTTGTATTTCTTTTCTCCCCAATTCTAATTCTTTGTCTCCTCCTCTTACTCATTGATACCCATTAAGCTTGTCCTGTCCTTATCTTCTTCCCCTTGGGCATCTCTTCTGCATGCTGTGGAGGCTGCTGTAGAAACACAGTACTGAATTCTGTATGTCAGAGCAGTGTGTGATTTTAGATTCTCCACTACAGCATGTGTCTGGCACTCATTATCTAAGCACAGAGGATAGCATCGAGGATGGGCATGGTCATCGCATCTTAATTTCTTTGTCCTTGTCAGCTTGTGCATCAAATTAAACACAAATCAAGAGCATTTCCTTCCCCCCACCCTTGCCTCATTGTAATTACAAAAATCAATACACGTGAGACATGACAAGGAATTAATTATTTTTCTGAGAATCGACTTAGTTACAGTAAATAGACCCAAGCCTCCTCTAATTGAAATCAATGAGACTTTTGTTATTCATGCTCATGGGTCAGAGTTACACTTAAATCTCAATATAATAGCCAAGACTCCTGTGCTCTTGCAGTCAGCTCCTGCTCCCAGCCGAGTTAACTGGACTCTTTTGGCTTCAGTGGACCATGTTCTTACAGCCCCAGCTGTCAAGGAAGATGTAACTCATAGGGTTCCTCTTTTTGTAGCCCATGTTCGTGTTTCTGCTCGCACCCACTCCACTGTTCACAACCCCAGCTTAGCCAAGGCCTGCCAGATAGTGTGGGCTCCTGTAGAGATGTGGAAAATGGCACTATTCGGGGTGAGGCTTTATCTGTGGGAAAAGGTGCAACAGATCTACAGAGGGCATCATAAGATGTGCAAACTTTCCTCTAAGTGTTGAATCTCTGTGGTCTTTCAAAGGAATGAAGAGAATACAGCCTTAAGGTATAAAATTCCTTTTTCCCATCAAAAAATATAATGAAAACAATTTTTTAAGATTATAAATCAGTTCTTAATAATGGAAAATAAAAGCATCTGATGCATTCTAACTCAGTTTCAAAGAACACACGTTTATTATCTCGCAGTTAGACATGCGTTATTAATTATTAACTCCAATGGGAGTTGACACTTCCACACCCAATCAATAATTAATATTAGCACTGTACCTGAAAAATTTATAGGGATGTAAAACGATACACATTCAAGTTAAAGAACAAATTAATGAGATGCTGATCATTTACAGCAGTATGCCTCTCGTAACTCCAGTGTCGTCTTTCCATTACATAGGGCTGGAAAGGACCTCCAAGTCTGTCTTCTCAGGGCTAGCTGTTTTTACAAGCAATCACATATCATGTAAGCCTATTAATGAAACAGTGCTGGACAATGACTCCTTCCTTCTGAGTGTTATTTAAATGAAGACATTTGAAAACCCATTTAATGGTTTCATAGATTTCTGATCAATGCTTTTTGATTTCTTAGAATATCCAAAAATACATCGATCTTTGTGAAGGTTACAGCTTGTCATATGTGCTTTAGGTAAAACTTTGTGGTCATCTTCATGCAGATAATGTTGAGTTAAATGGAGCTGTTACTGACAATAGTGTCAGCAGAATCACCGCTCTGACTTTAGAAAGAAGTCAAATACAGCAAATGTATTTTACAGCACTGTTAAATTTGATTTCAGTTAACCTCAGAGCCACTCTATTAGCTCATCTGGAAGAGAGCAGCTCTTAGGAACTTTGATGACTATTCCAGTGTCCTTTCAGCTCACTGCATAATTCACAATAACAATGCACTGTCCACCACAACCCCTGTTTTATTCTTTACACCTCTGTAGGAAGCCAAACTGTCTTTTGGGCTAGCTGCACATAATTCAAACCCTTCCAAATGCATTCCAGTTCAACCACAGGCGACTGTTCAAGAATTTTGGGGGAAGGAGTTTGGAGGAAAAGGTTATTTTAGTTTACTGAGTTTCATGGGACTTTGCATTGCATGGATTTGGATTGAATGGGGGAAAGTTGCCCTCCTAAAGTAGTATTCAGACTCATTGCAAAAAGACATGAAAAAAATGAGTTGATAGCCGCTGTAATATTTGAAAAGTTCTCCTTTTATTTTCTCCCCATTTTAGGTAAAAATTAGTTCTTCTGTTAGTTCATTCAATTTAAACATTTCCAAAGTTTGAAAAGAAATCTCTCTTGAATCTGTGGCTGCTGAGCTAAAATGACTTATGGCATTATCTGCCAAAAAAGCAGAGAATTAAGAGGATTGAAATAATGTACTGTTTGTTTCACTGTTCAGCTTTGGGGTTTGGTGTTTGTATATTCATCAGAGGGGAATAATAAAATGCTTCTCTGCCTCATTAAATGGGCAACAGCATGAAGAAATGAATGGAATTTTCTTAGCCTCAGTGAACAACAAATATTTGAAAGGAATATTCTTTTAAAAAAATATCCTAGACTGAAATTTCCAAATCTCCCTATGACTTGATCTGGCATCTTCCCACTTCTGGACCAGAGCTGGCATTGAAATTGAAGGATGCAGTTTTCATGGACTATTCACTTGAGGATCTTGGGACTTTGCTAGCACCTCTCAGCATCAAGTCCTAAGTAACAGTCAGCCTAATTATCTAATAATCTTTGAGTAGCTTAAACCCTGATGTTTCTTTAAATGTTTTATTAGTGCAATTGCTAAGCAGTTCCCAGTTGCAGAGTATTTTTTTGGGAAACTAGGGTTGTTTCTTTTTTTCTGTGTCTCCCAATGGATAAACACTACAGAATGCACTTTCAGCCTGTAAATTGAGTAGTAAATAATCTCACTTCACTCGTTAAAATGAAATAGGCTGACCTTTATCCTATGCCAGTTTTATACCAATAAAACTCCCTTAAGTTCTGTGAAGTGTCTAGCTCATCACTAGGCCTAAGATCAAAAGACTTCAATCCAAATTACAGAATGCTCAGAGGATTATTTTTGGTTAAGACCTTGCTTGATTGCTTGTTTACTTTTTTTCTTCACAAATCCACATTTTGAATGATTGTTTACTTTTCTAGCAGAATAAATATTACAGTATGAGAAATGGATATCAGGTCACAAAAAATACATCTAACAATTTGAGGTAATATTTATTGTGTTAATTAAATGTCTTCCAGTGTTGACCTTGCACATACACATATGTCTTGGGAACACTAACTTCCAAATCAACAGCATCGCATTCCAGTGTGAATATGCAAAATGCTTTTAAAATTTATTTTAATGAATTCTGATATCACTTCCTTTAAATAAAAATGTCACAAACCCTTTGTAGAAAGAATGTAAACATAAAGAAGTATTGTAATGAACAGGACATAAGGGAAAATGTGAGAAATTTAGATTGGAGTTTATTGATAGAGGGTGATATTTTTCTCACATGGATCATTCTACTGGAAGTTAGAGAAAGTCTTGGGTTTGATCTGGAGCTGCAAAAAAGAAAAAAGGAAAATAAATTATTTGAAAGGGCACTGTTTTTTCAGTTTTGCACTAGTGTAAATCAAAAGGAACATTATGAAGTTAGCAGAGTGGCTGGTGATTTAAACTGATACTAGTGAAGGCAAGAGTATGGTCCATAATGGAGGTCATGTGGCAAACAGATTTGATTTGTGAAGGTTAGTGAGATTTGCCTGAATAACATGCTAATAAATAAGAACTATGAGGGGATTTTTTAAGAAAAGTAATTTCAGAATCCAGCTACCATCTGTGGGCAAAAGGTGTTGCAGAATTTTTTTTTTTTTTTTAAAGGCAGAAATTGGAGAACTCTTCATGGAAAAAAAAGAAACCTCACTGATTTTTTTTTTTTCTGATTTGCACAGGTGAATCTGTTCCTTATTTTACCCATCTCAGATAAGCACATGGCTCATGTCTCACCCCGCTGTGGTTAATTATTTAATTAGCTTTCCTGATACATGTAAGAAAGACAGAATCCAAAGTGGAGCTCAGACTGTCCTGCGTTCCCAGCTGTTTCCCACTATTGTCCAGCTTTGTGTGATACAGCCCAACACTGAGAGAGGTCCCCACCACTCAGAAGCTCCCCCTTGGCTGGAGGGAAAGCAAAGATAACTCCGTATACCCAAACTGAGAGGCAGTGTCCCCCAGATTCCCTCCTCTCCTCAGTAGAAAGTACAGCTGCACCCAAACCAGTCCAGTCTTGGGACAGTGCAGAGGTACAAGTTTGAGAGACCTCTTTGCTTTCGGAGAGGCATCCAGCTTTGCATCCACCAAGAGCCACAGCAGCACAGGGCAGCATATGGCATCCATACTGCTCCTCCAGGGCAAGCTGCATGCTTTCACCACCCCTGTTGGCTTCTGCAGTGTCATGGGAGGATGGGAGGACAGGTTAGCCCAACTCGGTATGAATAATAAGCAAAAAATGTGTCATTATTTACCATTATGCAGATAAAAATATGCATGTCCCTAGTTTGTAACGGATTGCTGCAACGATGATCCATCAAAATGTCAGAACAGACCATGTTTTCTTGCAGTTTGGGGCTGTCGTTTCAGAACACCATCACCGTGTGCAAACAAACCCTCTTGTTAAAAGCAAGAAAATTACTTGCATTTATACAGTAACTGATTTTACAATACTGCACTGTTACTGGAATTCTCTTAGATGCTTAATTTGAGTTAGAAAGCACTTCAATTAAAGGGAGAAAAAGGAAGTAATAAATTGCCATTAAAATGATCAGCTGTGTGATAAACACCAAAAAGTAAAAATTATCTTTTCTCCCTTTGCAACATAACTTACTAAAGTAGACTTAACTTCTGATTTTAACATTTGTGAATAGCTAATCCTTCTTAAAACAAGTGACCTTCCTATGCAGAAAAGAGCGCAGTGTGTTTGACCATAGCTTAAAGAGAAAACTGGGAAAAAGATGTGAAAAATGAATATATAGCTTCTTTCTGCAAAGTCGAGCTCAGGATGATAATAACATCCTAGAGAGTGCACATTGTCTCTGCAGGAAGATGCTTCTCTGTGTACTGCAAGTGTCTAAGGATGCCAAGAAAACACCAACCTGGAGTGAATAGCGTGACATTAAAAGGTCCCTTATCTCTGTTCTCTGTAGCCTCTCGAAGCGCTTTCATCTGCACTATCCCATTCTCTGCTTAACTGTAGAGCGCATCTGTTAGGGTTAAAGCAAAGTACCGGGTGTCCCTCAGTAACCTGCACCCCTGTGACCCACTCCTGCACTCACTGTGGTTCAGCATTATTGCTTTCCGCAGCAAAAATTTCGCAAAGTATGGACAGGTGGTCAGCAAGCTGCAAGGTAGCAACTGGCTGTGAGAAAAAAGAGAACGAAACTAACTGGTGTGTTAACATTATTATGTCTGAAGATAAAACAAGTGAAAATTATGTGAAAAAGTTTAAGAGGCCAGGGACTGCAAACATTTTGTGTCAGGATGTTTAGCTTGGATTATACAATAGTTAAACCTGACGAGAGAAATCGCTGCTAGGAAAATAATTGTAATTCTGCAAAGGCAAGTGTTTTGCATGCTAAATCCACATGAGCAAGAGGGCACCAACAAGCTGTTGACTTTCCTTCACCTTTTCGTGAGCTAGTTTAGTACTCTATGAAAATACATTATAAAACATAAGCTAAATTATGCATAGTGTGTATATATATAGTATATATGAAATGCATGGTAGTGCACACGCACACACACTTCAAATATAGTGCTTTATATAGCATCTTATACACATATTCATCGCTCTAAGTCAGAGTCAGATTGAACAAGAACTGACACAAAGGCAGAACCACATGCTCTTATACAACTGCATTCATCATTAAGCAACAGCAGCAACATATTTGTTAATTATCAGACCTTCAGCGCAACATGACAAATGACAAGAGATTCAGTTTGACACAGCTAATGGAAAAATGTTAAGAGAAATAGTAATGCTTAGCATGTAAATCCATTAAAGAGATGTTTTTAAATGTATGAAATGGGGAAAAATATGTTCCTTAGTGAACAGAGAAAAAAGTCACTGCAAAGATTGTAGTATATTGTATAGCTTCGCATATGCAAGTCATTTGTTAAGATAGTGCTTATGTCTTTGTGCAGAATCAGTCTGCAAAGCAGAGTCACTAATGACAACAATACTGCATTTCTGTGAAGGAGGTAGTAGTGCACATTGCAGTGCACGTTAAAGATGCAGATTGCTTTTATTAGTAAACTCATGACAAGATGGGTGCTGAGTTTCTCTTATTTTCAGTGAGACACTTCAGGACAATAAATACACTAGTAGAAAGGGTAACAGAAATAACAAAAGTAGTGTGACAGTTTCAAAAGTATACCTGGATTAAAAAGTATATTTAGAATCATGAAGAAAATCCTAAATCAGGGGAGGGGGCAGTGTTTTAGAAACAACAAAAATTTCTGCAACAAGAAAATGTTATTGTTTTGAGATGCAGTATCTTTCCTGGCAGTTTAAGAGTACTGAGTTTGGTAGGGGAAGAAAGTCCTGTGCATCCAGAAGGGAGAGAAAGTGCACTCCCATCCATGGTAATAGGGAAATCAGCATCTCAGCTGCATTTCAGGATGTACTTCCCGTGCAACGTGGGTGCAGCTTTCAAGGGTCTGGCAGCCCTCCTTAGTCAGAAGGAGAATAGCTGGAAAGATGTTCCCTGGAAAGATTACTTTTTATTAAATTTCTCCTGTGACTCATTTCCAACGAATCAACATTTTCTGACAGTAGTTGCATATAATTGCAGTAGTTGCATAATACAGTAGTTGTGGATGATGATAGTATATATGTTTGACTATAGTGACTCAATCAGTTTCCTATTATTCAGCTGTTGCTTGGAAGGAGGTTCTTGCCAAGAGATTGTGGAGTGTGACTAAGCACATAAACTATGGCTATGTACCTGTAAATGATCTCTTTTATGGAGTCCTAGAGATTTGTAAGCTTTGTGTGGAATTAAGTGGATGTGTCCAGGAAGGGGAAGCCTAATCCAGACATGATTAGATATGGAGCCTGGCTCAAGGATGGTCAAGGCAAAGTTTTAAACTCTTGTAACATTGACTTTTCCAAGCGAGTGGTGGGTCCAGAGATCATTTGTAGAAAAATGTTGTGAGGATGGTGAAAGTCCACAATTTTTACTTCTTTCCTCCCCCCTAAAAAAAACGAAAGAAAAATCAGAGTTTTGATGTTCATCTGATAGAAAATTTTCCTTTTCAAACCCTACTGAGTATGGGACAGGAAATCTCAGTCTTGGTTCATTCTATCCACTTTGCAGCTCTCCAGGTTGCCCTCTGGTTTATAGAAATGAAGCCATTCACTAAGGAGAAAGGGTTATAGGCATACCATACCCTACTGATAATGGTAGGAGGTGTTTTCTCAGTCTTTTTTTTTTTCCTTTCTTCTATTTCTCCATTTTCCCACTTCCTTGGTTTTACCCACTATCCTACTTGTCCTTCTCTGTCTTGCATTGAGATTCTTTTCACAGTATGTCATTTCTTTCTAATACTCTTTCCATATACTTTCTTTACTTATACTTCTTATACTCTTTCCTCCCTCTTCCTCTTTGCCATCACTTGCTGCTATTAAATTGCACGAGTATCTACAGTACTTGTAGGAATAGTGTTTCTTTCAGATTAAAAGACACATTTGAAGAAGGAGCCTGAAGGGGGAAGAGATGTTAAAGAGCTGACGTGATGTGGTCTGCACGTCTGTGAGCTTGACTGTGTATGTGGAACATGTTCCAAAGTCTTCCATCAGACGAAAGATAGGATACATAAGTTCCAAAGATGTGTGAAAAAATAATCATTCATAAGCATCCCAAACCTGGCGTAATAGGAAGAGTAATATTTAAAGTGAAAGCAATGAAAAAAAATAGACCAAAACTAGAAGATGACAGCAGAAAAAAAATGTGATAGTGGGCCTAAAGAATTTAGATTCAAGATTGAGAACTAGTGAAGACTTCAGGGAGAAAATGAGAAATACAGATGAAAGGATCTTTACTGGGAAATGAAGTATAGATTCTTGGCTCATTCTCAATTATTACAATTTTCATTTTATATCCAGTCCAACACAGTAAAAAAATGCAATGGAATTGCATCTATCCAAGTGGCAATCTTGACTTCTCTGCTCGGAAGTCTGAGAGCCATAAGTGCAGTGGGCTTTATTCTGACCAGCAGTTTAATGATTCCAAATTTATGCAACAGTGTGCAACCAGTACATTGCTGCAACCCATACGCTGCTGCACCTTATGGCTACTGCTTGAGTTCTGACTGATGATGTTCCACTGGTATAGTTACAGTTGCGTGATGATGAAATGGCCAATTATAGTCTTGCTTTGGAGATCAAGGCCAAGGACTGATGGAAGATTAGATGTGGATTGCTTAGCAATTGTGATAATTGCTGTCTCTGACATGGAGATTAGTGGCAGGTTTTCTGTAAGGCGAGGGGCTGCTGGAACGTGCACTGGATTGATGGCAACGGGGAGCTGGGCAGTGCTGCACTCAGTGTGCTACGCATGTCAAGCTAATAGGAGAAGTTACTAATAATTTGTCAGTAGTTCTGGATTCTTTGTTGTGTTCAGCCCACTTTGTCAAGTTTTGCATGCATTGTTTGACATTTCAAATGCTGGAGCAAATGCAAAGGAAACTATTAGTTAACTACAAACATATTTCTAGAAGAAGAGTCTAAAGGACAGGTACATTCTGTTCAGCTGTGCAGCCCAGCAGTGTGGGAATAGAAATTTTTTTTTTTTTTTTTTTTGGTAAATAATGTATTCCACCCCCCTCCAGAACATAGGTCAACTTCATCTTGAAGTTGAATTTGCAAAATAGTGTCATGTGGGGCAGAGGGAAGTGATCCGCTTATATCCGTGCCTGTATCATTTCCCTCACTCTCCCTCTTTGGCCCCTTAAATATTCCAGTTGTAGAGGAACAGTACTAGCTCCAGAGACTCTGAGCTACCAGTCCTAAATCACCCCATGTCAGAGTGGTTGGGCCATCTTCCCAGTACACAGAAGGGGACTGAATCTTGTTAGGCAAAGCACAAGCTGAATATCCTGAACACAGAAGTATTGATAAAAGGCTTATAGCATGGATTTCCCCCCTTTCTTTGTGAATAGCCATCTCCTTTGCTGTGCTTTTGTTTGAAAGGGCCAAACAGACACAAAGTTTTGAGGTTAAAGACTGAATTTCATTGAATACAAAATGAAAACTTTTTAGCTTATATTTTCAGCATGAATAAATCTAAGCATTTTTATATCAAAATCCTTCCCTAGATGTTTGGGTTTTTTTTTTTCTCTGGGACCTGATCAGCTATTCACACAGTCACATCATTCAAAGACAGTTTCCAGTAATATTCTACATTTCTTTTGATTTCTTTCACTCCTTTCTTAAAGCAAAGGTGACTACTGACAAGCAATTATACACCAGTTTTAGCGAAACAAACACCCTTGATTTATAAATCAAGGAAGCCTACTACACCTTGCTTGGCAACAGAAACAGACCTCAATTAAGATGAGATAAAGACAAATTTCTATGATACAGTAATATTAACCACTTTTTTTTTTTTTTTGCAAAATGTGCTCTGCAAATACGTACAGATATTCTATAGCAGAATACAACAGTAATATTTTATAATGCATCTGACAGCCGGTTGCACTGAGATTTATATCTTCAAAGCCCCGGGAACAAGGAGGCATTACCATAACTGTAGGTAGCCTACATATAATGTAAACCTATGAAAATTCCTCCTGAGTGATGCTTTGGTTGGAGCAGACTGTGTCCCAGCCTGCTGTTCTGAGGTACCGAATGGGTTTGTGGGTGGGTTTGTGATCCGAGAGTGCCATTCCTGGTCTGCTACAGGGAAGATCAGATCATCTGCACCCTGCATCTTCTGAAGATTAATAAATGAAGCGTTGCTCATGAGTCAGGCCGTTGCCTGTAACCTCACTAACCCCTTCCCAGCTGGTATGAATTTTAGTCAAAGGGAAATTATAAGGAAATTTTACATGGAGTAGATACAGTACATTTGTTTATATTGATGAATAGATGTGTTTGTGTATATCTAATAGTAAATATTTGATTATGTATGCATATGCATTTGTGCTCACTAGATATATTAAGAACATGCATATGCTATGTTTGTAGAGATTAGTTTGATATATACATTTTGGATGCATCTGTTAAATTAGTTATTCACAGCTTTGCAGGATGCAAAAGTCATTATTGTAAAAATACATTAGTGATTTTAAAACTGACGTGATCACCTTTCTGTTAATTACAGTCTGATTCAACCCCCAGGTTTTTTTTCTGTCCTGTAAAATTGCCTGCTTAATATTCTGGTTCCCTTCTGGAAAGACAATAAATGGGGAAAAAATTTTCTCCACCCAGTGGGAGCCTTCCTTGGCAGCAATCACAGCAAAATGGCATGAGGAAAGGGACCTCAGGCAATGAGCTGATGGGAGTTAAAGGTGTAATGCCACATTGATCTGGTTTGATCAACCCAAGAGAAGGCAACATACAGCACTGAAGATCAGTACATGCTTTTCTCAGCTTAGGAAGGAGCCTGTGCTTGAACATGTCCAGGGTAGCAGCTGATTAGTGATTCCGAGGAGACCATCTTCTTCCTTTCACTCCTAAGTTAGACAACATAAATTACCATCATCCCTGCTTATCTGTATAAAACTTCCCTAATGCTCCTGAATTACATTAGGAGTTTGTTAAGTTAAGCACATTTGAGATTATGAGGTGTTTAGATAATAAGGGGTATATAAATGCAAATTAGATAGTAAATATAGGAGAAAGTCATGAAGAGAGGGTTTCATTGAGAATTAGCTGCTAGATAATTCCCTTTTCAGCAATCTCTGTGTAAACTGCAGTGACTGTTCACTCCAAGGAAAGAGTCTTCACAATGCTTAAGCAAGTACCTGTTTCTGAATGCTCTCATACAGAAAGAGCTGAAACATATTTATATCCTCACCTCAAAGATTAACACATTGTGAATAATGGCAGACTGCAAACCCAGAGACATGGATTGGCAGGGAAGAAGACAACTGAAGCATCAAAATGTCATCATGCATTCATTATGTGCATGATTTCCCAATTAATGCATAGACTCTCTCCTCTTAATGGAATAAATCTGTACCTCTAGAGTTACATATACCATACTACTTAACACTAGCTTCTCGTGTTTATTTTTTCACTCACTGTTTATTGTGAATGCCTAGTTTGATAGCTTGAAAACAAATGTTCTCTCTCTCCCAATCACTTCCCATTTTTCTGATTGGAAATGGTATTTTTCATTTGCTTTCACGTTTATTAATCTGGCATTCCTGCTTCCTGGGATTATCTAGATGTTTTGACCTCCCTACCTGCCACATCTGGTGAGAGCGATAGGAAGAGCTCTTTCACTGAGAACTGCTTGTAACAAAGTTCAGATTAATAGTGATAGTTTTTGTAGTTTGGCATTCTTTATTATGTTGATACTTACAGTGATGAAACACATTTTCTGTTTCTACATTGAGTTTTTTTATGCTATATTTTGATAGTCAATTTTTGCTCATGCAGACAAGATGTACTGGACTTCTTACTGCCCTAATTGTGTAATTACTGTATGTTCACCATAACTTGCTTGGTCATATAGTTGTGTAAGTACATTTACAGGCTAATCGAGATCCTTTAGTGATTTGAACTCCTGCATTTTTCTTTTATTTTTATCTTTTGCTGAAGAGCTGTGTCCTAACATTTTTAATCTTCTTTACACACAAAGTACAAAAGCTTTCGTAATGATCACCTTGACTGCTAATGCTGCTGTCGTCAGTGCTTGTCTAGTTAGCCCCTTCCCAAGCCCATTTCAGACAGTCATTCGTAGATTGTTGTATCATAAAAAAATCATGTTACTTTCTAGCTTACAAAAAAACAGAAAATTGTTGCATTTAGAGTTGATAACATATTGTGAAAGAATTCTTCAACATCTTGTATTGCTTTGTTGAGTTTATTGTCTGCCTCACTTGCAGAGTTATTCACTATGCAGAGGGCACTTATGAATGTCCTTTCTGTGGTGACTTACTGATTTTTTTTCCTGATGGTAAATGGCTTTGCACATCTTCCACTAAAAGCAATGTTTTCCAATAAGTTTTATGATGGCTTTTCAGGTCAAGGCTTCTGTTTCTCCTAGAGATATCTGTGCAGAGTTATTGTCTGATGCATAAGCCTATGACAACATGCAACATTAATAATAGAGTGTAGAATTATAAGTGTATTATTCATGTTATGTGAATAATAACAACTTGGCCTTCAGTTTTATGTGAAAAGCTGCCTTCAGAGCATTAATTGACCCCACTTCATCTATTGCCTTACTAGATTACGTTTCCCTGAGGAAGTATCTTGGTTAGTATCATCTGTACTATCCTATATTCTGTGCAATATACTATTATTGTGACATATGAACCATGGATTACCCTTATTTAATACTCCAGTTTCCCCTCTTATAAGTTTCCTATCAGTAGACACAGGAGTCCTCAATATTCCTCAGGTGGCCCTCACAATCCCATTTGCAGCTATTAATGCTCTTCCTGTTTTAGCCTGTCACTCACACTTGAGTCCTTCATACATAAAACATAACATAATTTTCCTAAGAGTGCATGTACAGGCTGCAGTACTGGATCATTAGTTACTACAAGTGTGGCCCTTGAGACACCAGCTATCAGGGGAGCCTTCCCACAGCATAGACCGTATTGGCCTTGTCAGGCTTCCCATCATAGCTCAGGAGGAAAGAGAGCAATATCCGGCAGCAGTTACGCATTATGTATTTCTTACTCATTTCACATAATAGCTTTTAAAAATGATTTAAATACTTAGCAGCTATCATTTTAGTTATGGGTGTTTTTAATATGCATTTAGATATAGGCTTCTGAGGCATTCTTTGTCTCATGAACATGTTAATTTGTAAAGAAACAATAGTTCTAACCCATCTTTTAACTGCTGCTTAACCAACTTTTAACCCACCATTAATTATGTCCTCCCTCTTTCTTTTTCTGCATGTGTGTTGTACTTCCCTCTTTGTTTGGGGCAGAATACTGTATTGGAAGACACACCAAAAATGTTGTCCTTGACCTCCCTATGACTCCTTAATTCCACTGAAATTGCTTACTTTTTTATGTTGGTTTTGGTTTTTGTTATTATTAACCACCAGTAAAAAACTAGTATTCGATTCCTTGGGGGTGACGTTTGGGGATTATTTCTGTAGAGCCATGTTCAGTTATGGCCTTAATCCATAGAAGTGTTGCATGTTAATATTTGGGATCAGTTTGTGGCCTGAATAGAAAGTAACCCTTTTTGGGGGCTACCAAGTGAATAAACTGAGCAGCACATGGTGGGTTCCCTTTGTCCTTGTTTTACCTGCTCTGTAGACGTTTCTTTTCCAATGCATTTTCTTCAAGAATGTTCTGTCCCTGGCTTGCACTTTCTCAGGACATTCATTTAGAGGCATCAGACAGTCACGGTGCAGCAGTGAAGCTCAGCACTGCTCTTTGTATACCTGCGTCTCGTTCGCAGGGCTCGAATCAGCCTGAGCTTTCCCTGGATCTTAGCCCATGAGATGAAGCAGTTTCTCTTCTCTGCTGCCAGAAGCCACGCTTTCCCAGTTTTCACTTTTTCCTTGTTTTCCCCAATTTGTATTTTCTCATTGCCAAACTCTCTCGGCAACTCAAGATAATGTGCAGTTGAATAGTCTTTCTCAGTTGTTGCAAAAGACAGACCCTATTAAGTGATTTGCTTTTGCCTCTGTCACAATTTAGCAGCAGAAGAATTTCAATAGTTCTTGACTATTGCAGATGGTACTTCTTGCTGTCCAGGAGACATCTGTACAGGCGAGGCTAGTTTCTCAAGTAACAGTAATAAAGACTTCAGACACACATGAGGTGCCCACAGGACAAGTAATGTGAATAATGAAAAGCTGCTAGAACAAGATGACTGGGATAAACAGCTCTTAAGTGGCAGCACTTTCTCCTGTTTTTTCTATTTTTACATAGAATACTGGATTGCGGTTTTTTTATTTATTTGGAGATGGAAGTTTTTGTTATTTTACTATAAATTACTGATTAAGAGCAATAACTTTCAAGCTGGTGTCATGTCTTTTTAATACACAAGATAGTATTGAACTTTGATATTTATTGTTTTAGGCTACTATACTTTAAAAACATCCAACACATCAAATCAGGGGGGTTTTTGGGTTATTTAGACTGACAATTTGATTTCTTAACACCGTGTGCTTAAGAGTATGATGTATAGTTCACCATGTAGATCATTATGTGGTCAGAAGATTATATATAGCACTTCATTTTCCTAATGAATTGATCATAGCATACAGACCTTTAGAGCTGCTAATAGGTAAAGGTAAAATTATAAACACAAATGCCATCTTTGGAGTACCTCAGTGAGTTATGCCCTTTTGAAAATGTTACCTATAATGACATCCAGATGTCTACATGTAGTGTTATCCCATATATCTTGCTGGATGTTGAATATTCACCCTTTTTATAGTGTGAAATTCATCTGGTGCCATAAACAGCAGACAACTGTGGGCTGTAATCATTCCATTTTGCATTTCTAAAAGGTTTTATTTAATTTTATCTTGTGGCTGAAATCATGCCATTCTCTTTTTTTTTCTTTTTTCTTTTGGCATTCCTCTTTGCTGGGTCATTGATAGACATCATCAGTGTCTTTGAAGAAAATTACTGTTACTTAGCTTGGTTTTATGTACCAGTGATTCTTTCAGCATCCTTTCTTGAAAATAATTGCTATTATATCATTAGAGACAGATTAAGTTCCAGGTAATATTTCACTTCCTTGTGGTTTTTTTTGGTCTTAGTCTCTACACATACATGGAAGTGTAGTGTGTTCTGCAGATCATTCGTTAAAGTTTAATCCTGCTGCTAACTAGCAGTGCAAAAGAGTACTGTTACCCTGGAAATATTTCATCCCTTTCACCTTTTCCTAATTTTGTGCGGATTTGTGCAAATGCAATGAATAACAATTCAAGAACTGACCAAGTGGGATGCTTTAATTGCATTTCCTCAGTTTTCAAGACTCATCTTTCCACGTTCCTGCACTGTTTTAATTGAGTTAAATTAGATGATGAATCTTGAAGTCCTAAAAAAAATTTATGAATTAAAGGGGCCATGAGGTAATGTAACTGAAGAATACTTCAAGGGCAATAGGTTAAAAATGGGAGGTAAAATTCATCTCGTCTGAATTTAGATATCTGCAGGAAACCTGTGTACCTGTACAAGTCCTTAAGTCCTTCGAGAGAATGAAATTGTGCTAGGAAGCAATTCACCTAACCCATTTTATATGCCTGCTCTATGAGAAGATTAACATAGAATTCCTAGAGATTCCAATAGGACCTATGGCATATATTTTGATTAAAATTTATATTGAGTGTGTGGGTTTTAAATGGTGTCAGCAGAACCAGCTCAAACCTCTCTAATTAAGGAGACAGGCATTACATTTCTTAAGCAAAGGGTGAACTGAGATTAACTCCTCTGACAGGTGTAAAACTTCTGTGATGTATGTGAAAACGAATATGGGATGTCCTTCTCAAAATTACTGCTCCTAATTTTTGTCTGTGAAACAAATCTCTTTAGAATAACATTTCTTGGGTTTTAAATTAACTGTTAAAGAAGATTTTTAAATCACTTTTTATATCAAAATAGTGATTAATCTTAGCTATTTATTTATCTCTAAATGGATTTAGTAACACTAGATTGCACTGCTTTCAAACTTTTCCATAAACCCCACTGAAGTCTTGCACTGAGAGTCTCTGGTCCCAGCCGTCTTCTTTCTAAATAGCCACCTATACCTACCTGCAGACTGTGAATGAGGCGCCACGTTTGTCCTCAGGGAATTTCCTCTCTTTCAAAATGGATGGACAGCAAGCAAATGAAACAACCGCATCTTTGCCCAGGCAGTCTAAGGTTTTAATCCTATATAAGAAATGAAGGAAGGCAAACATTTAAAAAAATATATTAGTTCTATTAGAATATATTCTTCAGCTTCTAGGGAAATCGAAACATCAAGAATAGAAGGAAGAAAACAGTAGAAAGTGTGTCAGAGAACAAGGATATGGACAGTTTGTAGGTTGTTGTGGAAGGGAATGCTTAGAGATGCAGGAAGATGATGAAATTTGGGAGGCGTATTCAGCTGTTTTGTTGCCTGGCAATACAAAGCAGTGCCAATATGCTCTGACTGTTTTATGCTATTGCAGAGCAGCGTAAATTACCCTAAACATACTGGTGAATCTTAAGTTAAAGTTTCAATAAGATTTATGACTTGCATTGCATGCCTCCAAATCAAAAGGAAAACTTTTCTGTTTGAATGGCTCATTTCATGTTTATATACAGCATTTAATAACAAAAACCAAGGGAAAATGATAAAAGTTAACGTTAAATGTTTTACACCTGCATTTCATTAATTTAGGACTGTTGTTTGGAAAAACTAATATTTTAAAAGAGAAACTCAGACCTTAATCATGAGCTTAAATTAAAGCCAACCCTGTTAGAGTGACATTTGACTTTCTAGTAACCACTCGTCTCCAGAAACAAGAAGTGAATTTTACATTGCATACCATCAGCTGAAATTATTTTCTTTTCTAAGACTTACGGTGAGAAGAATTATTCCATTTGTACAAAAGGCTCTTCGATATATTGATATGTACCCTGACAGACAGACAGAGGCTTGTGCTACAGATGTATGTTTTATCTGTTCACATCTGCGTTTTACTGACAGCCATTTCTGTTGCGTACCTTTAGCATGGAGCAGCTAAATATTTTGATGATTCAGATCTCTCATTACCTTTCAGAAATTACTAAGATACTAAGATTTCTGAATCTAAGAAATTTGAAGAGTGACTATTTAAGTAAGAAAGAGTAGGGTTTTTTGTCAAGACAAAAGATAATGTCGTATTTCATCTGTCTGTTTGCTTGTGTGAACAACTTAAAACTAGGTTTGCTTTCCTGTTTTACTTTTTAATGCAATAAAAGCAAAAGTTGAATTTCTGTTGCTCAATATCTGCTTAGTCTCCAAAAGAGGTTTAAGTAGCTTTAACTCAGAAAAGAGAAACTCAGACAGATTTTAACTGCCACTGCTGTTCACCCATGGAAAAATGGATAAAAACCTTTGTCAGCATTGCTTTACTGACAAAGCAAAGAGAAAGGCTGGGGTATAAAAATATAAAATGGCACATTCTCTAGAAACTTGATCACAGTCTTCAGAGAGCAATGAGAGTTTCAGTTTCCAAGAAGAATAAGGCCGTCCCTGGGAATAGCTGACAGCAAGTTGCTCAGCGAGGAGCCGCGCAGAGACTCAATGGTTTGGTTCGCTGGACAGCGCTGGAACCCAGCGCAGGTGCCTCCCGTGCTCTGCTCGCTGTCGTGCCAGGGCACAAATTAAGGTCATTCCCCTTTGCTTACAAAGGCGAGTGTTAACTGCTTCCCTGGCTAGAGTTTCAGAGAGATGATACAACACCCCAGATCACAGCTGATGGTAAATGACAAGGTATGAGAGGGGAGGGAAGCATTTTATAGGTGGGTGATTAAGGTGAAACCTGCCTGGCACTCACACTCTAGGGAAACAGTCGCAGTGCTTTCAAGTCCCCGGGAACAGCTTTACAGACTGTGGAGAGACATAACTAGAGGAACCTTAAAGTAGTGCTTATGACTTAATAATCTTACATAGGTGAAAATACATGGTAGACAGACCATGTTTTTTAATTCTGGAATTTATTCTGTAACGACTTCAGAGGGAGGAAAAAAACTCTGTGCTTTCCAGTGTGTGCTGATCTTCCTCACTTGCCTTCATCCTATACTATCCTTTAGTTTGGGGAGGGGGGGGGGTTGTAAACTCACTGAACTATACTTCTCCCCAAGCATGTGCTTCCAGAGACTGGTTTTGATTGTGTTCTTATATAGGATTAAAACCTTAGACTGCCTGGGCAAAGATGCAGTTGTTTCATTTGCTTGCTGTCCATCCATTTTGAAAGAGAGGAAATTCCCTGAGCCATTTCCAAATTGGGAACTGTTTGAAATTCCTCCTAGTTGGCTATGTGATTTTTATTATTTTTTTTTTCTTTTGGGTTACTCTTCATTATAACCCTAAAAGCACATCTAAACTTGTGGTCAAAAGGGCAGTTCTCTGAAAAGAGCTGGCATCAGGCTTGACAGCTTTGAAGCAGTTGATCATTTGAGTTAATAATTGGTGAACAGCTCTGTTTAGCTCCAGTATGATTAACAGAGTGATGCCATGAAGTATATGCCCAAGCAAAGGTTTGGGATACCATAAATTTTTTTGCTCCTATGCCTTAATTTAGACATTCCATGTGGCACTTTAAAATAAAGAATTTTCCAGGGCACCATTATGGAATCAGTTTCTCTTGGCCTTTGCCCAATATTAAGTGATCACTTTTAAGGACATCTATTGTAGCCATTGCCTAGAAAATGGAGTTCAGCCATAATAGATTGGTTGTGTACCCTTTCAACAAAACTTTAAATATTTACACTTCCTAATTTATAGTGTATGCTCTGTTCCTTAAATAAAGATCTATCCTGAATATGATCCATCTAGCTCTTCCAAAAAACCAAAACAGAGCACTAACCCAAACAAAATTATTCAGTTGTATTACTACTCCTAGTTTACCCCAGTTCCATACTATTTAAGACATTTCTGCCTTTTGTGATTGCTTAGTGATTGTCTCAAATCACAGCTGAGTGGTAAAACTCATGATACTTTCTAACATGCTCTGCGCCTCTGAGAGTGTGGTTAAAATATAATGTCTAACAACCATCAAGTAACCTCAAATTATCATTGCTCTCTTTATTCTGAACTCAAATATAGCAGAACATAGCATAGTCAGACAATCAGAACTCCAGTTTTGAATCCTAAATGGAGCTGGGGTTGTAAGAATAAAAGGTTTTGTCTGCATCAGCCAACAGTCTCCCATAGCTTTGTTAAAGATCGTTAGAAAGAATTCAAGTTTGCTACTTTAGTTTTGCCATTATTTTCTACAAATCACTGGGACAAAATGGAAACATTTTGCATTAATGATTCTACTCCTTTAAATTCAATACATTTTTATCTAACCTACTTCCTTTGTTTTGTCCATGATTAAAATTTAAATATTTCATAACTACAAAATTTGAAAAGAACGTAAGGGGTGTGTACCTGCTGGGGAAACACGACAGAGTTATCTTTTTCCTCTGTGTTCTCTAAACCAGGGCACCACACTGACAGGTGTTTTGTGCACTAGTGATAATTGGAGTGAGGGAGTATTTGGGCTTTACTCCTAATTTCTTCATACGTTGCAGGCTTTCTATTTCACGGTGCTGGGCACCTGCAGCATCTCCACATGTGTCCCTGAGTCCCTTACTGCCGTATCTTGTCAACGGGTGGCAGAACCCCTCAAAAGCTGTCCTGCTGCACTTGCCTGGTTACAGACATGGCTGTTGTTCCCTGTGAATGTGTCAGCATGGCTCATATATAAACATTAAGCTACAATGCACACAAAGAAGTTGAAAATTACTGTTTGAAGGATCCAAAGAGCAAGCGTGATTTTTACTAAATTTATCTATTTTCTTGAAGACAGTCTTGCCAAAAGAAACCCTTTTTCTTCGAAGTATTGTAAACATAACCATAACAACTTGTGTTTTCTATGAAAGGTAATTGATTTTTAAGTTGAGCCAAAGACTAAAAAAAATCAGTGGACTTGACAGCAAAAGCTGGATCAGGGGATGTAACTTCTAATGAAGCATCTCTGTTTACTTTGTTCTCATTTAAGGAGCCTTTCTTCAATTAGGTTTCGGTTTTGTGGCATCTTGCTTAAAAACTGCAAGCTGTACCAAAAGCAAACAACTTCTAAGCACAGCGTACTGTCACAGACACCTGTGCCTCTTTCCCACACAACAGCAAATTAAACAGACACTTTGGCTTCTCCACAGACTTTTAAGTCGAAAAATAATCAGACCCAGCAAAGGAGGATGCTCTCTGCTAAGCAGCCCAGAGAGACACCTATCTCAATTCACTTAGTCTGTGCTTTCAGGACTAGAATGTGCTTGTTATTCCACTGCATAGCCTTAATGGACACAAGATATTGGAAGTTTTAATCAGATGCAGTAAAGTGCTATCCACGCTATGCTATCACATCAGGTGTCCAGCAACTAGAAAAATAATAAAGTGTGCTCGTACATAGCGCTGTTGTTGCATGAAGGTCAGATCATCTCCCGGTTCTTTAGGCAGATCTCTGACGCTGCAAAGCTGTGGGAGCTTTGCTGTGGGTTGAGGGCAATATGCATCCTTAAATTTGTAATGGGGTCACTGGCAAAAACAGGCTTTCTGCTATGCATTTGGTGCCTGTAGTTGAAGACATTCTGTATAAAAAGGTTTTAGCGGAACAGAAGCTGTGGAATCAGGTCCACCAGATGGACATGGTGACAGGACCTAGACTGGTGCCATGAGGGTCAGCTTTTACTGGAGTCTGAGGCTGATGCACTGCTCAGGACAAAGATACTCGTGTTTCGTATGATAGAGTAATCATAATAATCATATTATACTTCCTTCCTACGAATACTTAATAAGTAATTTTAAAACAAGTTATTGTTCTATGGATAGTAAAAGCTCCAATTTATACATGAAGATTTGGCTTAAAATTTGGTTTTGGGCTTCCTTTGGTTTAAAAGGAAGAAGGGTTTTCTCTGATTTTTCATTTTAAGAAGGGGTGCTTGGTATTTTTTCCAGAACTGTTGTTCTTTCCTCAGTAATTACATAAATGCTAATTTTTTGCTACTTCTTTTGGATTCTGTATGCATGCATTATTTTCTCTTTCAAAATTTAGTTTATGGTAAAGTAACAGAACTTTACGACATGGCACTTTCCTGGGTAAATCTTTTCTATAAAGCATAAATGTAGAGAAAATAATAGGTGCAAACTCCTGAGCACCTGTTTTCTCGTTTTGCTTTGTAAGAGATTTCTGTTGTCTCTCCTCCACAACTGGAATGTCCTTTCTAGGCATCTTTCAAGTCTTAGAGGAGCAGGGAACATCTTGGTAAAAATAACACCGTGTCTAGCTATGTGGCAAACATCAGGTGCACAGCAGGGTCAAAGTGTTCCTATATGCACCCTCCTGTGATTCTGCTGGTGAGATAACCTTGCAGACGTATGGGGAGAGGGAAAAAACTTGTGGTGCCAAACAAAATTGGGCTCACAAGACCTGTAAGTTGCAGAGAAGCTTGTCAGGGAGTGGTGCCTTCTGCATTTAGCACACTTCAGCCTGATTTAGTGTCTACTTTTAGATAGTATTCAACAGGAGAACTTGAGAATGCCAAATAATGTAATGATATATCCTGAGTATAACTCTTCACATCTTTATTCAATAATAAAATATTTGATTCACTGATAATTTTTTATTTTAGTCAATGTCCTGCCAATTATTTTCATTTACTCTCTTATCTATAATCACCTCATTAGCACTGTCTGCATTATGATGATACAACTGCTTCTCCCTGCATTTGGCTTTCCCTTCTCATTTCCCCCCCCGAATAAATAATATGTGATGGGACGATTTCCAACTAGCATCTATCACCTCCTCCTCAATCTATAATATAATGTTAGACTTGCTTCTCTGCAGGCTTTTTGGTTTCTGCTTTCCTTTCTCCTAGTCTGGAAGATTTATATTTTTAAAAATATTCTGTTTTCATTTAGGTTAGTTATTGAGTTATATGTGCCTAGCTTCATACACCACGCTAACCTCTCCTGAGGGTCTGGCCGTGAACTTTCACAAGAGGAGCTGCTGAATGCTCAAGACTTTTAACAGTTCAACTTCATTTATAGGTGCGAAGCCCTTGAAAATCTGTCAAAGCTAAGTAGATTATTAGTGGGACTGGAGACTGCTTCAGAAATTAAATATTTTCAGAGTTGAAATTCTTCTTGACCAGTACTTTGAAAGGAATTAACACTTTACTAAAACTTGAACTCCAGGACTTAAGTCAGTCTTTAACTATTAGAGATCAGGACGAGGAAGGCCTGCTTGAAGGTGGGAATTATTTTATCTACGTCTGCTCTAGACCTCTTTTACCTCTGTACAGCATTTGACACAAGGCAGAGGCAGAGTGGTCTTAGTCAGCACTGAGTCTGATTTAGTCTGGTAATTATTATGTTCCTAAAGCCCTGAGCAATTTGGGGAATCTGGCCTACAATGACCAAATGTCACTTCTAGTATTCTTGCATATCTTCTCATTGTAGCTAAGGCAGAAATTGTGTTGTCCCACTTATCCTGTAAATATATATGAGACTTTGAGCATGGACGGAGAGTTTCCCCATGACTTTCCATATATTTGATTAGAAACCCTACATGAATTTTGTGTGTATCACATCTTCATTCTTCTTTTCTAGAGCTGATACACTATTGTCATCATTACTTGTTTATGTGGTGCCAGCGTGAGAGTGTTTGGCTCTACATTAGTTGTCCGTATGTAAACCAATAACTTGTAATTACTTTTGAGAATGCCTTTAGGAAATAATGAAATGACACTTACACAATCATACGCCCTGTTTTAGAAAGAAGTCGGAGGCATCATGCTACTGCCCTGTTGGAACAGATGAAACTGGAATGCAAAATGTACATGCCACATGTGGGCTAACTATGAAACAAAATTAAAATTTTAATCAAAGTCTCCATGCATTTCCAAAGTATTAAACAGCAGATTGCTAGGCGTGTAAGTAGGTCGCACGTTGTGTTGAGCAATTGTGCTTTGTCCTTAGCCATCTGGCAACATGAATCAACGTCAGCTGGATGCAAATATAACTCTGCAAAGGTGACCTTGGTAACAGGATTGGTCCACTGAGCAGAGACTACAGGAGGGTTACCTGCAATAACAAGAATACTTTAAGGGAAAATCCGAAAGTAAGGTTTCTTGATTCTAGGAAATCTTACAGCCACCGCTACCAGTTTGGTAGTCTGCTGTTTGTCAGTGGTAGCTACATTGAGTTTCAAATCAGGGATTACTTTAATCCCTACACATATACTACATTTCAGTGAATGACTGAGAATTCACTGAAGTTCAGAGTAGGTATAAATGAGGCAGAAGACACCAAATAAAAGCAAAAATGGTTCCTTATGGTCAATTGCTGCTAAAAAGAGAGATTCCAGATATTATCCAAGGATGTGGTTTTGAGGAAACTTAGCTTTTGAAGCACTCAGTTTTTAAAAGTCTCGGAATCTTAACCCAGCAAATAGAAAATACTTGTAGCTCAGTTGAAATGACACTATCAAGACAAGTTTGGCTGTGAGTTTTAAATCTGTGGATCTGAAATATAAAATGAATAGAAAATTCCAAAAGGAAAACAATGTATAATAAAAATTCCCTGTGTTGTTTCCAACTCAAAACAGTACAGCATTTTTTCAGGCTTTGCTGGAGTGCATAGTTAACTTCGCATTTTGCTGCCTTACTTTAGGTGTCAGTTTGAAATCTTTGGCTTAAGCATCTTTCAGAGTGACATGTCTGCATGACAAAATTAGAATCCAGTTCTGATGGTTCCCAGTCCTGTTTTGAAACCACTAATCCCACAAAGGAGTTCTGTGGTCTACTCAAGTTTTCCTAGTTGACTGCATTAACAATGAAGTCAGAGTTTCCCTTGTATGGAAAACAAAAAAGGGAAAGGCAGATTTATGGATTTCCAGGTTCCATGCTATCTACAAAATGGATTTAACATATGCCAAACCTACAGCAAAGAAGTTCACACTTACATTGTCCTGAACAGAAGAAGCATTTTTCTTCTTAAACAAAGGAAACACTGTGAAGCGTGGAAGCCATCAGGTTTCCTCAGCCTGCCTTCCCCGCGTCATGACTCATGCAGTTAAAAATGCCACTACAAAATGAGAATACAATGCTGTTGTCTGCACACAAACACGCTAATTTAAAATGTGTGTTCACATACTGTGAACCAATTGTCTTCAAAATTCGGAGTTATTTGGTTTCTCCAGTTATGGCTAGGCCCTATTGGAGTTTCCAGCTTTATTATTATTATTATTATTATTATTATTATTATTATTACTACTACAACTACTACTACTACTACTACTACTACTTTATCTGAAGGCATTTTATGGGAACATAGAAACTACTCTTCTTGCACAGTAAATGTATCAAACCACATCTGTTTCTGTTTCTCTAGTACTAAAGCAAAGAAAACTGCTGCTCAAAAGTTGTGTGACGTTGTTGTAAGACGGTCAGGATGTGAGCAGGAGTTAGCCATATGTTTATACCTGCCCACAATAAAGAATGTCTCAGGCCAACATTTAGGTGAGGGTGTAAGAAGTTATTTCACTTTCAGTTGACTCACCTGCGTGTGTTTGAGGATGAGAATGTGTCTTGATGAAAGCCAACTGACACTGTGAAAGGAGAAATAGCAAATGTTGAAATGTAATACACATTCTTATAATCTAAGGTTATTACTGTCCACTGAAGATCACTTTTTCAACATACGGGAAAAAACCTGGTTTAGTACAGAAAGTGTTAAGAAGTACGGTCATCTAAATTACTATGAATCAGAGAAAGTTTGCAATAACTCATAGCATATGTCCATGATGGATATGTGAAAAGTGTAACGTCTGATTTTGCTTTAAGCTTATTTCCTTTTTTATTTTATATAAATATTATAAATGGACCTAGGTCTACAGGCTGCCTGGGGTATATCTAGATTTGCAATCAGTGGACAGCGTAAGTTATTTTTAGATGTGAAATATGCTCGCATCCACAAAGAGTGTGGTTATTCACTTGGTATAAATGCACTAGGGAAATAAGTAATTTTAGTGCTTTTAAGTGGTTTGCAATCATCTTTTTTCACTTTATTGGATTTAAATCTTTTTCCAGTACTTGTGAACTGTTCAGTTGGATGAGTCTGTTTCTAATCAATCACCACATCAGACATAGCAATGTGATCTCTAGGTTCCTATCCATGAGTCGGGTTTCATTTCAAAAATACAATTTGAAAGACTTACACTAACTTCATTAAGCATTTCATTGGACCCAAGATGAAATCATGGTCCCTCCTGAAACTGTGAATTCTTACACTGATTTCTAAAGATCTCAGTCTGAATGACAGAATGAATCAGTGCACCAGCAGACATTTCCTAGGGTGTTACTGGATTCTAGCACAAATTCATGAAGTTGGATCTCTGCAGGGACTCTGGTTACAGATTCATATTCAGAGCAGAACTTTAAACTCATTAAAGCCAACAGTTTTAAGTCCATGCTTCGAGGTAAGCGCTTGCTTATAGCACTAACAGAAACCAAAGGGAACAATAATTCCCTAATAGTGTTAGAGACTTTTGGAGCAAATGAAATTGTTTCCAAATCAGGCAAAAATGAGCAGACATTCAGAACACCAGACATCTGTAACACCTGGAGAGTGAAGATGGGAACCATGTCTGATCATACTTGTATAGGTGTATTCTCAACCATTTCCCAGAATCTATTAATTTTGTGGGTTTAGATAATACTATTTACAAACCAATTAAGTCTAACTTTTTATTTTAATTGAGAAAGTTAATTGAAAAATGTCCTTAGAGATCAGGTTTCTCCCGTGACATACTGTAAATAAATAAGTTATATTGGAAAACAAGATGAAGATAAACAAAGGACTGTTTCAAGCTTTCGAAGAATAGGAACTGTTTAATCCTCTAAACAACAAAAATACATTTCATCATCTAAATATCAACATATGCATTAACATTTATATTAATTTTATTGTTATTAATTTGATTGTATTCTTTTAATAAGAAACACAGCTAAAATAAGTGCTATTGCAAATATTTGCTTGCATTCATAGCACTTCCCGTTACTTCTGCATTTCATCAGTGGTTAGTGCTGTTGAGCAGCCTCAAAACTGACCCCAGCTGAGGCAGCTCCTCAGAGCCCTGGGAAAGTTGTCATTTAAACAGCTTCAGAGTTGCAGCCCTTCTCCTGGCAGAGCTCAGATATGCCCCGGGGGGAGGTAATTGCCCACTGTCACTTCACAATTCCCTTTCATAAGAGTATCAGCACTGCTGGTTTTATTGGCTTGCCAGGTATGTTGAACTACTCGAATAAGCGAGGTTGAAGGGAACCAAGAATGTTGCTGTTTGATCAGACTTCACAGGCAACGTGTAGGTTCTCATTCTTTGATCGCTTTCAGAACTGTATGCTGAGTCAGCTGCATCCGACACCGACCTTAGCTTTCTGCCCTACCCTTCCCTGCAGTCGGCTGAGGGAGATAAGTAACCCCAAACTTTCTTCCTTATTTGTGGTCCTGCCTGTTAATGTAAATTCCATTTGGCAGCAGATTACATTAATGCACTTAATTAATTTAAGCTACAGCAACTAGCAAGCAGATACAGAATTTGCTCAGCCATGCCCACAAGAATGGCATAATCTTCAGGAGAGAAGAGGAGGATTGCTAGGAATACTATCTGCTTTAGCTACACCAATTTAATTTATCCATAAATTTGAATTGAAGCCTTCCTTCTGAAAAAAATCTTGAGCCTGAGTAAATCTGAAATATGACAAGAGTACTTTAGCCTCCTTATATTTTTGCAGACATAGTAGGACTCCATCTCTTCGAGAAATGATAGTGTTCATGAATTTGCAATAGCTCAGTGCAGGAACAGAGACACTAAAATGCTTGGTTCTGCATGGGCCCCTCACAAAAAGACAGTCCTTGCCCTAGTTGCTTCCTGAACATAGTTTTCAACCAAATGAATTATATAAATACTGGAGCAAGAATTAAACAGTTGTATTATGAAACACAACTTGAAGTACTTCTTTCTTATTAAACCTAGTGAATATGCATTCTGAGTGATTATTACATTAATCATACACATATTTTATTTTTTGCAATGTGATTAATATCTCCAAGCACTGTTACAAAAAAAAAAAATCCAACAACTAAGAAATTAATGAGAGACAGACTGGGATAGCTGTTAGAATAAGTCTTTTTGGCGTGTCAAAGAAAATGCTAGTAACAAAGTTGGACACTTTTAAAATCCAATTTTTTCTGAAATTGTAAATTTTCAGGCCTGGCTTTATAAAGCATTGAGATTTTTTTGTTTGCCATTTCAGTGTTGTAAGACTCAATGCAACGTTTTAAAACATAGTAGTAGCCTAGCATCAGCCATCCCAGTCTATTTAGCCTGGTGAATAAAGAGTTCTTCCACTTATTTCTGGTTTCAGAATTTTACCTGCTGGCCCACAATTAGTACAGTTTTGGTCTGGATCTTCTTATAATTGCTTCTGAATGTTTCTGCTCTAAGCATCCCTGTAGCTTTTGAGAATTAGGAATCTTCCAGACTGACATTTGTTAATGTTATCTTTCATAACATTTACTGGTTGGAGATGACCCTAAGCAGATTTTAGCCTTTTGCTGCAGTGGGAATGAGGCAAAGATTTTTGGAGAAGGAAAAAAAGTTGATTCACTAATAAGCAAAAGTAACGCACACTCTTCCTGTAATTGCATCTTCTTTCAAAATATGAGGTTTAGTGAAAAGAGACAGAGATTCCACCACCCTTCTCCTTATCCTCTGGCAGTTTGGTATCATGATGGAGCCCAGTGGGTACTGCTTTCTTGGTAACTTTCGTAGCTGTTCCCATGCTTGTGTACTTTCCTGACTTAACTGTGTTCCAGAAGTGAAAGAATTGGCCTGTATCTACCCAGCACAATCAGTTGAAAACATTTTTGTATAGACCTGACAACAGAAGTGTGGGTGGATAGGGTCAAACCCAGATGCCACCTGCAGATATCCCCTTGGCGCACAACTAGAGTATTATTCTCTTCAAGGCCGGAAGGGGCTGGAATTGAGACAGAAAGGCTGGGTGGTCCTCAGATTTAATGTGCCAAGAAAGAGTTCCAGCCTACTGTGCTCTTGATTCCTCAGGCTGGAGATAAAAACCACAGTTAAGCCATTCTGCACTTCATAATGTTGAGAAGACAAATCTCAGCGAGTGTCTCCTATTTTTCCCTCATCATCTGACCTCACTTTGGCTATTTTATCATTGCTTAGAGTAATTTTTTTTATGAACCTCAGAATTAGGTGGTAGGTCTGGACATAGTCCACCAGCTGAGGCAATAACACACTGAGTTTGTAGCTAATTTTTCAGGGTTATATGCTGTTTGAAACAGGAAATCCGTGATTTTAATTAGCAATAAATAGGAAATAGTCTGCTGTGAATTGATCTTAAACAGGTACTGCTGTAATAAATTAGTTCGAAATAAGCAGGATTTTCCATTGAGCAAATTGATATTAAGGCATCTTGAGTTTATCAGCAGTAGCTATGTTATCTGTCTGAGGCTGACTTTGGTTTCAGAAACGAATGAAGCTGAAAATCTGTTCTTAGACAGATTTTTTTATGACCTTATCATAGAGTATGGAGCATTTGGACAGAAGGGACTTCCCCCATGTAGTTATCTGCAGAATTAATTGGCACATGTATTGCATCTTACAAAATAAATGGAACTAATAACAATTTGTCAAAAAACAACATTTTTGTTTATTTCGCAATCATTTAATGTTTAATGAAATTTTGGGAGATGACATTTTCTTGATGTGGTGTTTGTGTAAAAGATCCTTTTATCTGACACTTCATTAGGAAAAGGATTTGGATTTTTAACATTCTTAGGAAATAAATCTCCTTTTCTGCAGGGAAAGCTGTGCAATCTGCTGTATTTAACACAGAGAAGGACCTAAAATTGCCTAAGCTATCATGCTAGCTTTGTAAGACAAGACTATGCTATTGCTTTCAGATTCTAACAGTATTAAAATTTGCACTAATAACTTAAATTTCATACAGTTTTGCACATGGGAGAGTTGAGACCTTAGCAGTGAAATGACTTACAGAAAGTTGCACAAGAAATCAGTTTGTCAGATAAGACGACTAATTTGTATGAGGCATTGAATCAATGAGACGTCCATTTGCCTGATGCTTATCTCAATTTCACTGGCATTTGCTCATAATAATTTCAGAGATGTTATTGGTATCATTTTGAATATGTACTGGTGTGATTTAGAATGACGTTTTGGGATAGGAGAATAATTTTCTTTCATTTGCAGTCTTCCAAATTTGAGTATCGTTTACGGAAAAACGATTTCTGTCTCACCATCAAGATCAGAGGACTTGGTCCTTTACATCCCCTGAAGATAATTTACTTACAAAATCCATGTATTAACACTTTACACTTTAAAACAATCAAATAATGTGGTACACTTGCTAAATTGGGGCTAAATGGGTACGTTTCACTGAAAAGCCTTTGGGCTTTACTCTCTTTGACTTGTTTACGGACAGAGGGAAGACTGAGCCATCACAGAATACTGCTGCAGGCTGTGTTCTTGCAGAAATAACTACGTTAGCTGATGCTTAACTAGGCATCAGACAAGTAGTTCCAGTTTTGGGTACTGTATCCCTTATTTTAAAATTATGCATTGTGCGGACAGAAAGCTATTTTTAAGATGGAGCTAAGCTGATTTCTCTTAGTTTTATGGTTCACCTCAGAGAACAGAGGTCCTTCCCAGTCCTTGTTATGGTCTTACACATATACATTTATATGTATCTTTGTAACACTTGAGTTTTAAAGGATGAGTGAGAATTCAGTATTGCTTAACATGAAATATTGCGATACTAAATCTGTATCAAAGTAACAATTGAATATGTGGTCTAGACAGACTAAGTCTTTATGAGAGGAAAAGTGTCCTCAGTAATGTAGATTCTTGCATGAAGTCTTTGACAGCTTTGTACTCTCCTATGATATAACAAGTTTTGTGAACGCTGATTGTTTTCTGTATAGGAGCCTTGGTATTCAGACAAGAATCCAGCTTTACATTAATGGGACCATTATAGGACAGCTAAAAAGGCTTCATTATCATGTAAGAAAGAAGTTAGTAGTTCCTAAAGCTCTTGGGGGCCATGTCACCATGGCCAGTGAAAGAACTCTTGGCTTCAGTTATTTAAGTGCTTACTGAATAATAACAAAAAATCATTCTGCCTAGTAAAAATACAATATACTTCTATATTTCCTTGCTTTGTTTAGCCCACTCCCAATGGTAATCTAAGTCTCTTTGTTTCTTTCATTCCTTTTAATTGGCAAGACTGGAATGCATTCTTTCATAACTGCTGATGAACCCTAAAATAATCCCTCGCCAACCTGCTGTTCTGGATTAGCTATAGCAATACTGACTCCCTTAGTGTTCTTTCCATTTTTAAAGTAAATTTGACTTCTTTGTGATGAGTAGTTGATTCACAGGGCTTAGTTGCCTGACTGCCTCTCAGACTAAGGTAATTTGCCAAATGCATCCGTGGACTGGAAAGTGAACTTTGAATGTACTCTGACTGATATCAATAGCAAAGTTCAGACTGACTTCAGTGGAGCAAGCCCATGTCCTACATGAGTAAGTCTTTGAGACTTTCAATTCAGGTCATCCACTGAGACATTCACAGAATCTTGTCAGCCTCATTACCGCAGCGCGTTAACTCTTCACGCTTGACCAGAGGAACACAAAATCTAGATAAAAGAGGCCCAGATTGGACTTTTGGTATCTAAGATTCATTATATTAATGGAAATATGTTTCTGAGAAATCAATTCCATTCTCTTGATCTTTGTCTAGCTTGCAAGCTAGTAAATGTTATTCTACATGCAGTAAAGGTGATAGATAAAGTGTTTTGTACCTACAGAATTTCAGTGATACTCTGCCTGGACCTTTTATTGAGGTTTGGGAGTTTTGTTTTGGGGTTTTTTTGAGCTGAAAACTATATATTCTGACTTAATCTTCTGGCATTTATGGAGCTGTTGTATAATAGTAGTTGATTTTTTAAAAAGGTTATAGCAGGAATGCAAATACACTTTTCTTGCCCAGGATGAGAAATAAGAGTGCATATGAAGACTAGTCTTGCTGCAGTTGGATTGTGTATGTGTAACTTAAGGGTGAAAGTGCATAGTGATGTGTTTCACTCACATTATTGTCAAACCAGTGATTTTCACTGGTACGCAGTAGAATTAATGTGAATTGGTTTTACTGTTTCACTGAGTGAGATCAAAGCCAGGACCATTCTCTTCCTCCTGCATTTCTTCCTCTGTCTACTTCACAGTCAGTCTCGGATCAATTAATAAGCAAACCTACATGTACATTGTCTTTGTGATAGGGATGTGGAGGATCTTTTCTGATCCAGAGAAGATGAGAATATAACAAGATTTCACAACTTTCAAAATAGGAATACAAGTTGCTACCTTAAATGTTTTTTGTACTGTTTCTGTGTTGCCATGAGCTAGATTTTGTCCTAAGTGTCTGTTTGTGCAACCTTGCTGTAGATTACACCCATGGGAAAGCATGCCCTCTATCCTTTCTTTTCCTTTTTTGCTTGGTTTTGCAATTCAATCTTCTGTTTGTAGATACCTATAGAAAGAACACTCTTATGTAAAACACATCTTGCACATTATTTTGGAGATGAACTCTACAACACACAACACAGCTGGAAACCAATTTTGAAAAGGATTCATGGCTTAGTAATTTAGGCCAGAGCTTCTTCCATAAAGACCAAGAAACTTTTGCTTGGTCCATTGATTAAATAACTGACAGTGTATACTGTTCTCCAGATGGCTTGGATTTTTCCCTCAATTCAGTGGCCAGTCAGCACTGCTTGCTTCTTAGTCAGCTGGCCAGAGTCTCAGCAGAAATATGTCCCCCCATTTGCCACCAGTGAAGAGGTGTCCTTTAGCTAGCTGAACCCTTGATAAGAGGATTACAGTACAGAAACAGGAGAAGGAGCTAGGCTTGAACGTTTCATTTCTAAAAATCTTAAGTCACTTGGGTTACACCATTGCTTAAAACTTTTCCATTTCCCCTCAAACTGCTTTTTAAAATCTTTTCTTCTTTCTTTAACATGGTGGTTTGTGCTGCTGTGGTCTCGGAAGACACTGTAAGTGTATGCCAAAGGCAAAGCCAACAGCAACATGCGTAGGTTGCTGAGTAACTGAGAGGTGTGTGAATTATTAAGAGAACGAAATGATATGCTGTGAGGCAGCTCTCATGGATAAGCAGTATTCCCTTTTTCTTTTCCCTGATACAATACACTTTTCTTCATTGTATTTTTAAAGGTTCATAAAAGATAATTGTAAAGAATAGTCATATTAACAACATTTGATTGGAGGTGTTAGGTCAGCACAATTTATTGTGGTGAATGACAAGATTCTGTGCCACATTTCTATGTGCTCGCAAGATTATAAATCTGGACTAATTGTGGCAGTAGTTCTTTATAGTAATGTCACAATACATGAGAACACAACAGAGCTTTTCACGACAGCTTAGAAACCAGAAATACAACATGCAGCCTTTTTTGTGGCCCTTTGCACAAGTGAGAACACATTCAGGATCATCAGATAAACCAGAATATATTCAACTTCAATATTTTAAAAGCTTACACTTGCGCTGGATTGATTTCTGGACTTTCTGATCTCTGGTGTCTCCAGAAAACTGCTGGGAAACCAGCATTAAGTAGACATTGACTTCGAATAGCAGGTAGTGTTTTAACACTTCCCTCTGTCATTAGTGTTCTTCTACAGTCTAGTACCCGTGTATGTCTTCTCTAAAATGTTGTCTCAGCACTAATAAAAGCAATAGATATTTGGCTGCTTAGTTATGATTTGGGAAAGTATACGTATATTCTGTGTTGTTTTATCTGTGCATTAGAGGTTTCACAAAAAGCTGCTTAAGGCAATGTCTGTACATAGAGCTCACACTAGAATCAAGAAGTTGCTTGGGGATTTTAAAGACCAGGTAATTATGACCACTACAGTCATGACCATTAGCACAGAAAAGAGCTTGAAATTCGGTGTTTGTTTTAATCCCTGTGTTTCTCTCTGACTTTCTCTTTCTTATGCTGCAATACAATGCCTGGAGCTCCAAAACTAGTCAGCACCCCTGTGGTAAATATGTGTGCATAATATATAATACACGTCTGCTACACTAGCGTCATTTGGATCAGGAGTATCCTAATGGTGCAAGTCACAGAATCAGAATCACAGAATCACTAAGGTTGGAAAAGACCTGTAAGATCATCAAGTCCAACCTTAAAAAAAAAAATATTAAAAAAAAAAAAATGCACAGACTATGTTGTTAAAAGCTCTATAAACAACGTAGGTTTTGAGTGGTGCGTGCCCTACTACAGCTAAGTAGTTGTATCTTGGAACCTTATAATTTCCTATCACTGTGGAATTCATGCTATCCAGATATCTCTGTTACTTTCAGTGGACTGTGTTTTGATAAATAATCAAAGGGAAAATCCTCAGTTTGATTAAGTAGAGGGTTTTTTGTTATCATTTTTGGATGTTGCTTTTTTTTAAATGTTTACTTATTTTGAGCCTGATGTTCATCATCCAGGTAGGTAAAATCAGCATATTGGCAAACTTGTGCCTACTTTGTGCAGCCAAATCTTGGCATGTGAGCAGTAGCTGATACATACCTGCAGTCACATGCATGCAAAGTAGACACACGTTTTCACAAACCAAAATCTGTCCTTTAACAGGGAGGCTGGCTAAAAACGGTGCCAAAAGTAAGGAAAAGTAATAATGTTGCACAAACTAAGGAATTTAGCAAGAGGATGCTTAGTAGTGTTTTCCAAGACTGGTTTTAAGGGAATTTCTAATCAAATCTTAACTTGCTTTCAGTAGTTACAAGCCTCATTGAAGTAACTAGGCCAACATCCACAGTAACAAAATGTTTGTGTGCTGCAAACTTATATGTAATTTTGTTAAAATTGCCAGTTTTAACTAAGGCACTTTATCTGATTTGTCTGTCAGTGGGAGCACAAAACCAGTTAATTATATAGATCAAAGGGACAGAAAAATGAAGTGTGTCAGGAGAAGTGATAAGGAACTATGCAAAACAAAGTAGCTTTCTTTTTTCACTTTACATTTCACCTTCTTGCTGCTACATTTTTTCTGCTACAAACTGTCACCTTCTGCTTCCTCAGCTAATATTTTAGATTTATTTTGCATGTCAAAGTGGTGCAAGCTACCACAATCACTGGCACCCATTTCCTGACCATCTTATACCCAACATGTATCTTATAACACCATTTGTGTCAGTGTTAATGCAGTAGCTTTACAGCCCACTGCTACCAAGGTGAGAAAGAGTTCAAGGAGAAAATAAATAAAATGGTTTCGTTCATTTGTTGCAACACAATATAAGAAGGTGGCATAAGTTCCCTTACACAGAATTTCAATCAAATCCAGCCACGTGGTGAGCTAATTATATTTTTTTGCCTGCCATTGTGACTCAATTAGAAGGCATTTCTGAATCTGCATGAAAGCAAAATGAGAACACAGTGCTCAAACGTATTGTTCTGCTTCTTCACCCATTACCAAGGAAGTGACTCAATAATTATATTCAGTTTAAGAAAATGCTTTGAGAGGAAATGGTTTGTAACAAATTTTAAAAGTACTACCCCAGTTGTTAAGCTATCTAAACCTTAAATATTAAATGAGAAACTTTATTTTGTGCCACTGTCTGTTTCTATTTCTTTTTAAAGGTTTCAATTTTCAATTTCATTTGTAACAAACCTGACAGCTAAGACAAAATACAGTTTACCTCAGTGAACTTGCATGCAATTATTTGAGGGCTGACTCTCACCTAGTATCACCGTATTACATTGGATGCCATTACAGCTCTGGCTTCTGGACAATGTAAATACCATACTGTCTTGAGTACATGATAAAGTATATGATGTGGGAAGTGTCAAGATTTTAGTGGCACCAACTGTATCATAAAAGAGCTGTGATTTAACTTCTGCAAACAGAACCAAGTTCAGCAATACACTCATGCAATTACTATCCATATGAAGCAGTAAATCACTTAATACTGAAATAACACTTATTTTAGAGTAAAACAAGACAGTTACCACAATAATTTAACACAACAGGGAATGAAACGTACTGCAGCCACTTGAAAATGGCATGGCAACATTGTTTGAAGACTGCGCTTAGCAAGAAACAAAAAGTCACCCATTTTTTCAGTGTCTGACTATAATTTTGTAGCCGTCTTTTAGTAACTGCACAGACTGAAAACCTTGGGTCTTTTTGTTTGCTGCTGGATTACCTTCAGGACTTCTCTGATCCAGACCTTAGACCTCTTCAAGAGAGGGAGATTAAGTTCAGGGTGCTCAGAGTGTGGTGTGTGGTGAACCACAGTTATCCCAGTGAGTCAGCTCTAAGTAGCATGTAGCTGTCTGGAGCACGTCAGGGTCTTCTAGGTTGATGGGGCAATCTGACAATCCTGCCGCTCTTTTGAACTATCGAGCAGAAGTTTCAGCTCCAGAGATAAACACCAACTCAGGACAAAGGCAAGTGAACAGTGGTAACATCTCCAACAGCAGCATGTCCTGCACCTTGTCCTGCTCAGGCACTCATGCAAGACTGACTCAAAGGGAATAGGCTGTCTGGTGAAGGAGCAGCACCACTCTTACAAGCACTTGGTGATGTCCTTGAAAGTTTTCCACCCAAACTGCACTAAGTTCATGGGATTAGGCATGACTGCAGTCTAAGGCCTTCCTGCTGCAATGGCCAGAGGTATTTCTTCAAGCACATACTTCAGGTGGCATGGCTGATGCTCATTTTTTCCTTCAGAGATATGCTTCTTTCCCCCACCCAGAAAAAAAGTGACACTTCTGGCGATGCACATAAGCTGCAACTTCAACTAAACCCGGATCTCCCACATAACACAGTTGAAATATTGTCCTCTTTCAGTATGGAGAGACAGGTTGTGATAAACAGACTGCTTTCTCTGACTAACATGTACCTAGTCAAATATTAATGAGCCAGCACACAGAAGCATGAAGTAATCTTTTGTTTTTCATTAAGTGCATAGATTAAAGAGATGTTATTTTACTGTAATGCACAGAATTATGTCATTTCAGCTTAGAGTAATTGTTAATCACATTAAATTGAAATGATCCTTGGTTTTGTTTTAAAGAGCATAGAAGAACAAGAAGTAGAGGAAAAACAGAAGTAGAAATGGAATATGAGACTATAGTGAAAGTGAGTGAAACATTCCCCTTTTTATTTAGTAATGCTAATGTTGTTTTCATTTTACATGTCAAAACTAAGTCAGGAGTGTCCACAATTTACTGCCTGGTGGTTCTTCTGAAATCTTTGAGCAATTATAGCCCTGATTATTACCTGCTAGCTGCATAACATATGCTGCCACTGACCATTACATCCTTTTTATACCGTAAAAGCAATTTGTGGCTTCTTCAAATCATACCCCACCCCATTGTCTCCCTGCCTGTTTTATTTATTGCTGCTTTTGCTCCACCTCAGTGCAGGGTTAAGGGGCTGTGGGTAACAGCATGATTATACAAGCTTTCTTTCCACAGCCCTTTGGGTCATCAGAATATCCTCTGTTCTCTGCTCACAGTAGCTGCAGTACTCTCAGATCAGAAAACCAGGTACTATGAAATGTCTCTCTGAAGAGGTAAAGAAGATTGATGCGGGGGGACGATGTGGGGGTAGGAATTGAGAGCACCTGAATGTGGAGGTATGAGATGGGGAAAGGTGTTTAACGGTAGGAGTTCTGGGTACCTCTGAAGATTAAGTTTACCAAGCAGATAAATTAAGGATTTGTCACCTGGGACACCAGAGTATGGGATAAAGAAAGGATTAACCAGGGCATCAGAGCAGGAGGAAAAATTGGGGGACAAAGAGAAAGAATTTATGCATGTGAATCAGTAAAACAGGATTAGTGAAGCCTAAATGGGAAGATATAGAGGTAAGAGAGTGAGTTTTTCAGGGAGGAGGAAGGGGGCAGAAGACAACTGGGGAAAGGCAGACAAAGCCTGGAAGAAAGATGAAAGTAGATTAAAGTAAAAGAGGTTTTTTCATTGCTTTATGGAGGGGCTGATGATTAGAACATGCTGAATGAATGAAGTATTATTTCAGGGGTATCTCTGCTATCAGGAGACATGATTATATATAAGCAAACTTCCTGAAACCTCCTGTAAATACAGTAATGCCAGGGGGGCTTGAGCTTTCACTGTCAAGGGAGTAGCAATAAGCCACACACCTTTGTCACTGAATCAGTGAATCCTGCTTGCTTTGTGTTTTTATGTAATATTTCACATTCTACTGCTTTCTTCTGGAATGCTTTGATATGCTTTGCTTGTCTTTGAGGAGAGAACTGCCATGGCTTCTCAGTGAGGACTGTATTTGGTAACAAAACCTACCTTTCTGCTGCAGTTACCTGGATGCAAAGGATTTTGGTTACTCACCAGGCCGGCAGTGTTTGCTTTTCAGTGTCCTTGGGCTCAGCTCACACACGTGTGCAGGAGTAAAAGGAGCCTTCTCAAGAGAGCTGCAGCTTCTCCTTGCTACGGAACATCTTTCTGTGGCTTTTCACCATCCCGCACAAGGTCTTAACCGTTGTTCTGTAATTCATAGTCCTTCCTAATGACAACCAAGGCTCAGTTTTGGGGACTACTCCTCTTCCAGTCTGTGTGGTGCTGGTACCACTGTTAGCAGCAATGCACCTTCAGCAGCAGTGAAGGCACACGTTTACTGTGAGTGCTGTTCTGCTCCCTGGCCAGCATCAGTGTGGTGGTTCCTTGTGCTTTCCCCCGGGTTGTTTTATCAGCCTGTCTTGGGTTTTTTGTTTGTTTGTTTTTTAAATACTTATCATGTATACTTCTATGGGCATGTACTGGCAAGAAAGAAAGAACCAACTCTGTATGTTTGATCCGTGCCTTGCACAATACACATTGACTTCTATACTTTACTGAAAGGTAAATGCTATGTAAGTTTGACTGATTTTATAAAATGTGACTATAACTTGATTTGTCAGGCTTTTTTGCTGTGAATCATCTGTCTGCCCACATGGACACTGACATATTCTTCATTTATCTATACATATCATTACATGCTTATGGTTTATTTTAATGTTTTTATTGTGGCAAAATAAGTGATCATTTTTTCAAACACTTGTTAAAAATAACACAATTCTAAATATTGTTTAATTCTCTCATTGTGGTAAGGTTAGAGATTAAAACTGCTAGGTGGAGCGTTAATTTCATGAATGTTGTTTTTTCTCTTGCACACAGGCAAGGCACTAAAGTGTATGTTTCCTGAGCAAAGTAGTTGTGACAAAAGAAAGTAGAGCCCATAATGAATATGTTGGCACCTTGACAGTACTCAAAAGAGTGACTTACTGAAGATGGCAAAATTAAATTGGCAATTGCTCACTAGGGACCTGGGTTTTCTTTGTTGTCTGTGTTTAAGTGTCACAAGAATATTGATTTCCCTTCCTGAGGGATGTTCTGTCTTCCTTTCCTGAAAAGCAGGAGGATAAGAATAGAGCTGAGCTGCCTTGAAACAACTCGGTGAACATTTGAAAAAACAGAAGTACTCGTTTTAACTCTATTCTTGTCTTACATCACTTACATTTTGAACAATATGAGGCCAACCTCATATCACCTGCCTGGGTCAAATTAGGATATCTTGGGAGGATGTTGGGGGAACTAGGCAATCCAATTGCTCCTGCACAGTTAGAAGGAAATGAGATCTCAGAGAAGAACCTCCTGTGACATCATGTAACCACTTATGACGCCACTGGAGTTATTCTTTCCTTTGCTTTTTCCTACTCTCTGGACTTCAGCCTCATAGACTGTGTAAAGGGAGTGGCATTAGGGGAAGCTATGCATGGTGGAATTACCATTCAGTGTACTCAATCTGTGCAGGAAAATTGGGAAGCAAAATGGATTAGCACTGAGTATGCAGGGAGCTCCAAACTGGGGTGAAGGAGTCTGTCTCCCCAACGTTTACCTCACTCCAAAGCAAATAGGAGAATGATGGAAGGAAGCTTTTTTTTCTTCCACCCCTTTCTGCCCTAAGCTCTCACTGCTGCATCCACAGGACAAGACATTTTGAATGCTTTGATGTCCCTGGATAGGAGGAGGACAGGCTGCGCAGAAGGAAAGAGTCAAGTTTTCCTGCAGGCCATAAAGGAGTATCTCAGCTCTCCCTCCCATGTAGGAAACCACTAGCTTTGGGCTGAACAAAACTAATGACCTTAGAGAATATTTCTGTGCAGGAGAGGCATATAATCCTTCTAAGCCATGATAATAGCTGTGCAGAAATCTGGAGGAATGACCTAAATTTACAACTTCATTCAGGAACTGTCTGAATCCACTGGGGACTAAATGTTAGTCATCTGTAGGAGGAGCTTCCATCTAGTTAACAGTTATGTTTGTCAATAGCAGAAACCTAAGATAAAATTTTTGAGACAGAAAAAGAGTATGTAGACTTACAAGTCAGGTCTGAACATGCAGCTCTTTTTATTCCATGCAAAATGGCTTTTCCACTAGGATGTTTTGGCCAGGTAGGGATGGCTTATGAGAGCTCTAAAAAGTAGAACCTAAAAGTTACTGCTACTCTTTCCTCATCTTTTAAACTGTGTTTCAAATGAACACTTACATGCATGATAGAGTTTTTCAGTGGGGCTTCAGGTGTATGTAGGTCTTGTCTAGAATCAAGCTGGCATTTTTTCTAAACCTGGATTTTTGTAAGTCTTTTGATAGCTGTTATACACAACCAGAATTCTGTGCAGTGCAATGTCAGCCTCCATGTTTAATTACTGTATGGCCTGTGGGAATGATATTACATGTGGTAGCTCACATTCTGACAGCTTTGTTTTCACAAAGGAAGTGTAATGCCTGAATAAAACATATGGCATGGAGCTCCTAGGACAAATTATTTCACAAACTTCTGATACTGAAGGTTAATACTTCTAGAAACTGCTAGTATATAGAATAGCTTGTCTGTGGTCCTTCTTGAGATTATTTATATTAGTATATTTAGAAGTACCTGTTTGGATCAGAGTTTTATTCTGCAGGGTGTTATATAGGTCAGTGAGATCTCAGTGTAATATTTCCGCTCTTAAAATGCTCCTTTCTGCTGAAAATTCCACAGGTTCAGTTGTCAAAGCAGAGACTGGGTTTCAGGAATCAGTATTCCTGACAGGACTGATGGCCTTGGTGGCAATTAAATCCTTCCCTGTTCTTTTAGTAATACACCATATACCGCATAGCTTGGCTGCTGCTGAAGTTGAGGTGTGATAGATGTACGAGCCTGTAATGCTAAGTAGCACGGAAATTGTAGAAGCTCCTGGGAAAAGTAACTCACTGACAGTCTTTTTCTTGGGGAATCATTGTAATTCTGAGCAGGGGCTCACGGTCTCCATGGCATAATGGAATAAATACTGCAGTACCTTCTTCCCAATTCCATGTCAGTGTTAACATCTCCTCTTGGCCTGGAGTACCCTTCATTCCCATTTGTATTCAGACAGACACTACTGCAGCTCCTACTTGAAAATACTAATCGGTAGAAAATTAATTCAGTTTTTTAAATTATTACTTTTTTTTTTTACTTTTTAAATGTTTTTTTTAGGACTGGGGTTAATTTCTTGTCATATCAGCTGCTCTTTAATGGTTGCAACTCCCTCAGAAGCAGATTTAGTTCAGTGATATAAACCATGTTTGAGGATTTTTACATAGGCCAAGATCTTCACCATTGCCTGCTGCAGGAATTGATACAGTATGAAAAAGCAATAAGCCTGCTCACAGGTCCAGATCTTTTATGTGAAATAGGTGTCTGTTTTCCCATCCAATCACCGGTAAAGTAGAGAGTACATACTGTAAATATATGAATGTTGCCTGCTAAGAAGTTGGAGTATTCTGTGCCCTGCTGTATTCCTTTTTGAAAAGTTTTCTGGGCAAGTAAGTTAACTTCGCCACCTAATCTTCCTAATGTGATCATCTGTTGTAGGTGCCCACCACAACAATGTCCATTTTCATGCCCAGCTCTGTCATTACCCAGAGACTTTCAGCAGGTCCCTTCCTTACAATATGCTGGAGATCAGAAAAAAAATAAAGATCTTTGATAAATATCTCACCAAAGGCCCTTTGTGTACCTGTCCTCCCTGAACAAACTGTGTCTTTTGTATGAGTATTTCAGTAACATGAATTTTTATACAAAATCTGTCTATATGCCAGTGAAGTCATTATTTTGATTTTCTTAAAAATAATCAGATGTCTTCCCTTTTTTCCCCTATTTTGTGAGTAGATGCATCCACAAGCACACAGACATGTCATAAGAGGATTGACTCAATATTCACCCTCGTTTTCCTCTTATAGACATTTATTAATATTAGTAGGAGCACTTTTTTAATAAACATGCATATAATTGAGAACATCTTTTAGTGTCTTTTATAAGAGTCACATATCGAGTGCAGGATACTGACATTAGGAAATCTCACAGTGGCTAGGCTGAATGTTAAAGGGGATGTATTTTTTTTGTGCACAGAAGTGCAAACTGCTATTGTCTGAGGATAAAAAGAGATGTATTACACACAGACAGCTGACTGCCCAATGCTCTGCCTTTTCTTATTTAAAAGTACAATTAAGCGTAGGATACAGGAGACAGTAAGGTGGAACAGCTCTGTGACTGCTGGTGTAGCATGCAGAGAAGACTGACAGCGAGCTGCTGCAGTTTGACTTTAAAGAAGCATCACTGTCAGGTACGATTACCACTGTCAGGCATTCTTTTCAACACAGAATATTTCAGCTGGTTTTTTTTCTAATTTCTACGGCAGGAAGACACTATTCCTAAGATCTGTTTGAATCTGCTGAATGTTATCTTTGACTCCTCAGTGATGCTGCAGGCATAGAGGATTTGACAAAAAACACCTATCAATTAACAGCTGCACTTTTTAAAATAATCCCGCTTCCCATCATCGCTGCCGCTGAGGACAGCGGCTGCAGTCAGCAGCTGTGACTGGTGCGGCAGTCCGTGCTGTGTGGCTCTGAAAGATGCCAGCATGAACCTTCGATAATGGTACAAATGCCAAATTGTAGTTTCAGCAAAATATGACTAGACAAGAGAAATTCAATTGTCCTAAGATCTGTTCTGCAAAGACAGCAAGACTTAAAAGAGTGGGTTGAAGCCTTCTTTGAGAGCCTAGAGCCGTAACAGCAGGAGAGAGAGAAACTAAAAATGGTGTCTTCTCCTGATGTACAGACCAGATGTTCCTCTGCAACCAGCCTCCCTCTAACTTCTAAAAGAGTAACTAAACTATTTAGTTTCCCATCCACATTTACCTTGCATTTGTAAATGATCCCGTTGCAGAATCTTCTTAATCAGCTATCCTTCAGGTTATATACGGTTGCTGTCCTTCCTTTGCATTAATCACTGGAGTTCTGTTCTTTTTTGTCTGAAAACAGTCATACCATACGATCGGAAAATGAATGCACTGAAAATGCAACACTGCAAATTAAACACGTGGATAACGGCTTGTGGCTTCAGTAGTCTGTGTTAACATGTGACGAGAGAGAATAGTAAACTGAGAAAGAGTTCTCCTGTGAATTCAGTGCCCCCATTATCTCTCCTTCTTTATCCGAAGGGCTGAGGAAACCTTTTTTGTTAGCCAAGACAGCTTGGTGCTTCAGCTTAATTTTCATTGCATAATTTTAAATACAGATCGTGTCTACAGTGCTGCAATTAATGGATAGCCTAAAGACTTATTATTTCAAACTAATTGATATGTAAGAAAGTTTAAATAACATAAGTGTTAAGAAATTTTTAGGAATAACTTCTGTAACTAACTCAGAATAATCTTTTTACTGTTATATAGAGTAGCAGATGACTTAATTATTCACTCACCACCACTACATCTAAAGCTGGTCTGTATTTCTATAGTTCTAAATACATTTACATGAGATGGGGAAAAGATGACATTTTATAGTTTTTTTACAAGTTGTTAATCTCATTCATTTCCGATACTTGCCTACCATCATTTGGAATACTCCCAAAATTCAAGATAAATTTTTGTTATCCTCAACGAAAATGTCTACTCTACACATATTTTAAATAGAGCTTTAAAGCAAGCAACCAAAGTTTTTAAAGTATTCTTTTGCTTCCTCAAAGACCTTGATCACTTATGAAAGGCATTTATTTTTAATGTTCATTAAACTTATCTTCAACTAGATTGTGATCAGAATTGGCATCACAGAATACACTGTAAAGTTTTAAAACCTCTCAAGAACTTTTTAATGCTTTTGGAAGACGTCAAGAACCAAAGTAATAATAAAACACTGATAGAGCATTTTAAAAGATAAGTTCTTATAATGGAAAGAGGTTTTGTTCTACTTCCATTTTTTTTTCCTTAAATAAGGTTCTGCATGGTACAAAACTTTTGCAAGATAGAAGCTACCAATGGTGATACACATAAATGAAATCAGATTAAAAACGAATCGGAGCTCTAAGGAGATCGTGTTATACATTTTGATGGCATGCCTCTCAGTGGGAAAAAAAAGCAAAGGACTTAGTGAAGTTTCATGAGATACATCTCAGTTCAGGCTTGACCCTCTGGTGAACTAAACTTGGATGAACCGTATTAACTTCAGGAGGAGAGAAGCCAGGGACCAAATCCAGCATGCACTGTTGTCAGCAGAAAAGCTCACTCTTCCTGTAGTAGGTTTGAGATCTGCATGAGGCTCCAGTGTGACCTCCGCCTGCTGTGGCCCACTGAGATTGGTGGGGAAGGGAAGTACCAAAGGAACTGAAGTGGTTGTAAGTTGTAGTATCCCTTATTTTCCTCTCTCTGCTCACTTCTAGGGAATTTGCATATCCCTTTTCCTAGCAACAGGAAGGTCTGACCACAAAACCCAACTGTGCTATTCGCAATATCATTAAGAGATCTGTTCAAGAGGACTTTAAGATGTCCAACTGCATGGCAAGATGAAAAGCATACCATAGTGCAGATGTAAACATGCAAGCACTGTGACACGCACATTTTCTGTCACCATAGCTCACTGAACATATTCCACCACACTTGAGAAGAGCTGACCTCAGGATCTGTGCTGGCCATTGGAGCTACAGCATGCTCAGGGTGGTACTCCTTCACCCATACTAAGCATTAAGAGAACAAAACACCTTCAGAGGTTTCCCTTCTTCATGGAGCTCAGGTGCTCAACAGAAACCTACACAAAGAGACAGAAAGGTGGGCAGGTCTGGACTAAGAATGGCATCTGACCTTCTCTGTTGGAATTTGTTATCTCTACCTGTCTGTTGAAGCAGGCTTGGATTTTCAGCAGCAATCTGGTCCTGTTTCGTAGACCCTTTCATGCTTTGCAGCTTCCTTAAATTGCTAAGACAAGACAGTTGAAAATCCTGAACCTCTGAAACACAGCGTTTGCACTGCTCCTTTGTGAGCCAGATTAACTTCAGACCGCTGTTTGGGAAGGAGTGTGCACTTCACGCCATTTTGTGCCAGTGGTTCTTTCATTTGACCTGGTTAGTTTGTGCCTGTACTTATACAGTTTCCGATACTGTAGATCCAAAACCCATCAAAGTCAATCACTGTCTTCTTGTAGACTTAAGTGAACTTTAGGTATGCCCTTTAACAGGCATGAGTTCAAGCTACTCTGCGCAGCACGGGGACAGGCTTTGTCTTGTTTATCTAGCTTTATGAAGTTACCTTATATGTCAATTTTTGCCTTGGGGGATGCTTGCTGAACATCATTGAAATAAAGTTTTCTGCATGGTTCATTTAAACTTGATGGGTAATTAGAGAGTTGCCTGAGTTTGCAGTAGTCGGCGTTAATATGACCTTTGAAAAAAAATGTTTAAATAAGAAATAACTGAACTGAAATATTAATCCCTTGAACTTAATCATGAGGATGGCTCCATTAGCCTCCCATTGCATGGTACTACTTAATCCAGTAACAGCAGTACAGACAAGAACAGGAGGGTTTTTTCCTTTTAAGTTCATTGTAGTATCGGGAAGTACAAACCTTCAGGCTATTTTTAATCAGGTTGAACCTCTGGACGGTGCAGCTTTTACATTAAGCTCTAAAGTTTTTAAGAGTTGCAGTTAAAATTCCACACTAATTTTACTTCTCAAGTAAAAAAAAAAAAAGTGTGTTGTGTAATACAGCATGAAACAATGAGAAGTGGTGGATGAAATAATGGTGGAAGGAGAGAGATGTGAACATATTAGTAGTATTTAAACACAGAGCAGCCATAAACAGTATCAGACTCTGTATCCTTAGTAGCAATGATACATCTCCATTTGATGTTCATTATATAATAATAAACATATACATCAACATATAAATTTGAATCAAGTCCCAACTTTTTGTCATTGTTAAACTCAGCCTCTAAACTTTCCTGACACTTGGAAGTACAAAGTCCAAAATACTGAACCATCATTTCTGTAGGATGGAAAATGAGGGACAGTAGCTCTGCCTCCACTGTTAAACATCTGCCAGGTTCTGAATAGATTTTTTTCATTAGCTTGTTATGTTAGAAAATAATGGGTCTGTCACTAAATTGGCTCATCGTTTGGGGAGAGTCAATGCACATCTCTGCTAATAGTAAAGAGGAAGCCAGATTCATGTTGTTAATGAGTTAGGAAATATTTTGGAATAGCCTTCTTTGTTACAGGAGATTACAGAACTGCGACTACTTGAAAGGATTTTCAAAGAAACTTCTAAGGCTTTGATCTTTATTCAGAGAGTGCTTGCTTTCTAGTCTAAAAACATTCATTTTTAACAGGATCCTAAAAGAAGGACTTACTGCTCAGTAATTTTCCAAGCAGACTTTTCAATCAGGCTCCATCCCGCAGAGGCTTTCTGATGTGAAGAGGTAGTCAGTGCAAGGTAAACTTCAAAGTGCAGCATAAGGCTTTATCAGTGTGATTATTTTTTGAACTAATGATGGCTTACTTCTAAACCTCCATGCAGTTCCCTGACAATTATCAATGACATGGAAATTATAGTGAGCATGTACCTTAAGAAACATGCCATCTCAAGATACACAGACCTCAGTGTATGTTAGAAGCTCTTATTACTCTAAACAGGCTTGAGAGTCTGGGCTGAGTAGGAAGGGCAGAGCAGGGTATCACAGTGAAAGGAGGTGCCAGACTTAATCATAGGATGACTCTTCTTTTTCCACTGAGTAGCACAGTGATGCCACTAGAGAGAGACAGAGAAATAGGTTATTTATTTCCTTTTTATTGTCATATTTGAGAAGAAATCTCTGTGCTTGGAGGGAATTTTCTGTGATACTGATGGGACATGTTAGAGATGTCCTGGCAAGAGTCAGACACAGGCGACACTGTAATTATCTATTAGCAAGGTGTATTTGAAAGACTGAAAAACACTTTGTTAAACTGTATTAAGAGTTCAGTTTAGGCAAGGATCCAAAAGCTGTGGTGCAATTTTCACCACATTTTGTCAGATCTGTACTTCATCGGCTTCTGAGCCTTCACACAGGAGGCCTGCAGTACCTGAAGCCACTTGTCCCTCTCCTCTTTCAAAAACAGCCAGAATCTCTCACTCTGCAGGACAGCACCACTTTTAGGCAAAACACTTTGTGTATAAAGTGGCCCCGCAGATTCCAGGGCCCCCTGGAGACATCCTGCTCGGCTGCCGTGGTGCTGCGCAGCTCTGAGAGTCCGGCGTTCTCCGGTCCACCCGGGATTTGAAATATTTCTGGAATATATTGTTGCTGTTATAACCTCAAGATGTCATTTAAAAGGAGTTTCCAAGGGACTGTTATGACCTCTTGAGCTGAGAATTACAATACTGCTACTCTTCCAAGGCCTGTGCTGTTGGACAGTCAGCTGCCTGTTTACAGGGTGCCTTGGAGGCATCGAGGAAATGGAAAAAAATCACTCGTTAGAAGGTAATGGATGCAGATTTTTTGTTGTTGTTTTGAAGACAGTATCCAAAGTATGGACAGCACTTTATAAAAGGACCAAATAAGAAGCTCTATTTGAGCTATGTCACTGGAGTTATTTATCCTGGATCCACCCCAATAAACTAAGGGCAGTATCTGATGATAGATGAGACTTCAGTGGAGTTTCTCTGGATTTATTGCGTTGAAACGGAGCAGATTCTCTTTTGCTTACAGTGAAGCTAACTTATTCCAGTCATAATGAAAAAGAGCTGAATCTAGCCTTAAAATGTTATACATGCTTATGGAGAGGCGATTTTTTTCCCCCCATTCATACCAGCTCAAATTATCTTTATTCATATGCATCATGAGATGCATAGGTCACGTATTTATAGTGTCATCAAAATAACACTTGACAGCTTAAGAAAGCATTTTATCCACAAAAGGAAACAATTACACAAAATAGTCATCAGAAAGAAGAGTGATTCCAAGTATACAGCTTACAAGGCACAAAGCAGGGCTTTGCATGAGAATCGCCTGCTGTACTGATGAAAAAATAGGAAACAAAGTTATTGTGAAGAACATCCTCTCACAGAATTCAGTACAAGCTATCTTTTTAAAGAAAATGCAAGAGATCTGAAACTACTAATAATGTAACTGCCGATAAGAAAAGATCACCAGTGTAGGCTTTTGCTGTAAGGAGCTTCTCTAATTCAAAAGTTTTCAGCACAGGTACAGTACAGGCATATGTATGTATAATAGATATATAACCTGGACAACACCGATGGGCTTTTCATCACTCAAACATTTATTTTTTAATTAGCTCTTGGAAAATATGTTGGTTTACTATACAGAAAAAAGACACGAGTTTCTTAACCAGAGTGTTAAAATGTAGGAGCCCCGGTTTCTTCACAGTCCCATTGGTTTAATTGAGGTTGCAGTTAATAAAGGTGGAGACACAGATTGATGAAGGCCCTAAGGTTACAGTCTAATGCCTTGAGACAGCAGGTATTAAAGGACTCATTTATATGGGGACTTCTTGTACCTTAGGGAGGCATAGCAAATCACCTTCGCTTTAACAGGAAGAGGCATAAAGCTAAAACATGGAAGATAAGAGTCAGGGGAAGTCGAAGGGGGAGCGTATGAATAAGGGAAGGTAACTCAGTATACAGTTTCTAGACTCCTTGCTTGTGACATGCTTCAGGTGTTACAGTGATTTTTTCAAGCCCATCTTGGGGCAATTTCTGAAGGGGAGTATGTGGACTGTGCAACCTGTTGACATAGGAAGGCAGCAGTGCAGTAGTGGATCAGTCAAAAATACAGCAACTCCTGAGCAAGCACCCCTGGTCTCAGGAATAGCATGGACACCTTGCAGGGTGGGAATACGGGCTTGGTGTGTTAGACCTTGTGTGAAGAACTAGGGGAGCTTTGTCTGGGAGAAAAAGGGTGTGGGGTGGGGCTGGCAGAGAGAAAGTCCTGGAGTTGGTGTGTCTCGTGTCTGTTGTGGTCTGAAAAGTAACCGTTATTTGAAAACGCAGCGACAGGCATGCACCAAGACTGAGATGTCCTTGTCTGAGGACAGGAATCATTAATGGGAGCTTTCCAGTCAGTGTAAAGACATTTCCCGTACCGGCTGTCTTCTACCTAGTGCAATGCTGTTCCCTGCTCTGTCTCTGATACTGAGTGCCCTTAGGTCTTCTTTAATAATTCCACACTCCAGCATCTTATGAGATAAAACCTCAGCTACCTGAACAGTTTCATTTCATGCTCAGCTATATTGTCTATGAGTAGCTATGTTAAGCCCAAAAGTTAACACGGTGCCATGTTCCTTTTTGCACTTGCTTGCAGTCACTGGGAGAAAAAGAGAGCATTTAGGTGCTCTCAGCACATGCAGAGATGTTAACTCCTTTCCCAGGCCTGAATAAACAGCTTCCCAAGAAACTGCATTTCCCAGCTGCTTTCTTTGGGCCATTCTTTCACATGGCAGAGGTGGGTATATCACTTTTGGAAAGGTCCTGCAGAGGAGTCCTGGGTTCTCCTCAAAGCCATCATCCTCACCTCAAGTCACCCTCTTCTGCAGCCCCCATAGCACGCTGAGTGCTGCAGAGGGACTGCAGCCATGAGACATGAGGACAACTAAGCAGTGGTTACTCCTTTGCCTTCCCAGCAGAAATCTGCTTAGTGGAGGGAATAACATGGTCCTTAATAAGAAACTCCTTCTGTTTCCAATTAAACAAAAATTGCTGCCTATAAATCACTTGATCCCTGAGCTCTGTTCCTCAATTTCACTCTCCCTGTTATTGAGCCTCCATCTGCTTTTAACAATTCTTGCTACTCATACGTCTTTTAATGCTGTATCCCTCCAGAATGGCTTTCTAATTAAGTAAGCTCTGAAAATGAAAAGCAGCAGAACAGCAGCTTGCTTGCTCTCTGTACCCTTAATCTGGGAGTTCTCTATGTGCTATTTTGGAAGCTAAATGAGGTCGCTGACATTACACATATTTGTTGTCTGATGCAGTCTTAAAAGCCCCAAATCGTCTATTCAAAATTATCTTTAAGCACATGGGTCAAACATTTGCAGGAAGAAAAATCAGTATTTGGACCTTTAGCAGATTTAGAGAAACAGGGGAGGAGTGCGAAAGGGGCCACAATCTCAGACCAGTTCTTCTGTTGCGATATGCTTTCACTGACCAGTGAAAAGATCAGTGTCATTGATGTTAAGAAAACAAACATTTCCAATGACATGTGAAAAGGAAAATGGGAGCTTTGCTGAACAGAAATATCTTGTAGAGGTTTCAGTGCCCCTTTTGTTACAAATCGTGTAGTAACCAGTTATTGCCTCTTGTCAAAATACATTCTGCTGAAATTGCACAGAAGAAATTAATGCAGTTGAGTTTCTCATCAGTGAAACAAAAAGAACAGGTACTCTTTATGTGGAATTAAATATTATACTGCATGTGGGTAGTGCCACGGTAATTATGGATACAAATTAATATCACACTTCAACTGGTGAATACATACAACAACCAAATGCAAAAAAAAAAAAAAAAAAAGTCATTATTTTGATATTTTGCTGCCCTCTGCCTCAAGTGGAAATAACACAACTTACAAATTTTTCATATTTGGATTCAGAACTCAAAAACTGTTGAAATCTTTTTAAGAACTTGAGAATAAAGACTTTGCTGTTGGAAATGTCAGATATTGTTGGAAATCCCAAACTGTTTAGTCCAAACTGAGTGTGATCAGGAAAACAAAGTATTTATGAATAATACAAAATGAGATAGATTTGAAAGGGGGGATAAAAGAAACACAAAACTCAATAAATTAGCCTTACAGAAAAATTGCAAGTGGAATGGAAAAGCTGAAACTTAAGAGTTTATTTTGAGTCATATCAAATTTTTGCAGTGGAAGAACTTAATCAAAAGAAATATGGCCATAACGAATGTTTTTGATTCAAGAAAATTGCATTTTGGTGGGGTTTTTTTCACCAAAATGTGTAAGCAGTTGTATTTCATACATAATTTTATCAAAACATTTTTGCTTTAAGATTAATTCTTTAGATGCTTTTTAAGTGGTGACCCTTCTGTTATTTTTGAGTTGAAAATACATTTTAAAAAAACATGTGAGCTGGAATGAGTCCCAGTCTGTGTGGAAGTGGGTTGGTTTTGCATCGGATAACTAACTGCCTCTGGCATGGGATCTTACATCAGGAGAATGATGCTACGAGGTCACACCGCTGTGCAGACCAAGCATGCAGTATCTCAAGCTGTATGGGGAAGGAAGAGAGGGGAAAATTGTTTGGAAAACACTTTCATTGCTAACTTCCGAAATGCCCCTTTCAGGGTACAACAGGAAGGAGCAGCAGCGTTCACATTAACAGCTTCAAAGGTGTTGCTGTGGCAGGAAGGGAGATGGGTTGGACATCGTTTCCCCCACAATTTCCTTTTCCCTTGGGCTGCCAGAGTGCGGGGGAGGAGGTCAGATGGAATCGGTGCTGCATACAGGCCAGCTGTGTATCCGCCTCTTGTCTTCAAGCCATGGAGGATGGCTGTAGGGTAGATGTAGTAGACTTTCACAAGACGCTGGCAACAGCACCACCCCACAGATGCATTCCCAAATTTGCTCTGTGTGCGATAGGGTCACGTTTCAGTCCGCCGGTTGTTTTTAATGCACACGGTAAGGTCTTTGCTTCTGACACCTGAGGTCCTAGAACTGGATGCCATTTGTGTTTGTGCTGATACCTAATTCCCATGCCTTGAGCTACTGCACAACTTTTCTTAACTTTGCTCTACATCTGAAACATCTGGTAGCTCATTATTAGATTCTTATACCTCGTTAGCCCAGCTTGTTTGCTTTTCCACAGTTATCTTAAAACAATCCTGAAATAAAAAGAAAAAAGATTCTGCAGCAGGAAAGAGGGATGAGATGTATTTCAGGTAGTGAGAAGGGAGTATTCAAGCAGTATTCAAGAAGTTCAGTATTCAAATCCTAAACTCAGGAACAAGATAATATGAAACACCGTAAACATGATATAATTAAGGATTAAGGGGTTTAACACATTTATTTTATTTTTGAATTCTCTAGATTTTTTTAACCTAAATGTTCTACGTGAACTTCAGCCCTCCCGGTAACTTGTGTTGGCAGCATGTTGCGTTTTTCATGTGATCGTTTTATTTTTGTTCTTGGTAGAAACAGAAGTTCATTAGATCACATTGCAAGTATGCAGAAGTCTACAGGGGCTTGATCAGGATAGTCTGAAACCACAGTTTCTGCTTTTGTAATTCTTTATTGATCACAGTTACTGTTTTTAATGCTGTGGTCACTATTTTAACACTATGTTATGCTATGTTATTTTGCTCGGTTTAATAACAGCTAGGTAAAAATGCTCTAAATAGTTTTAATAATACCATCCGTTTCCTTTCCTGAGTGCATTTTCCTTGCTTTTAGCTGAATGACCATATTCACTTTCACCTCCCACATTCCGAGAAAGGGTTGCTGAGGGCTTTCTCTGAATGATGACCCTTTTTGGAAAGCAGTTGCAGCCAACGATGCTGAAGAGCCCTTTGAATTGAGAGGGAATGCGAGCTGATCAGCCGGGCAGCTGGCTGGCTGGCAGGAGCTCTGCTTCCTAAGGCACGGGCTTCGTCCTGTAAAGCCCTGCTCGTTTTCCATCCCTAAGGCTGGGGGCTGTGTTAGTTGTAGTCGAGGTTCGAAGGATACGGTGGTGTTTGTCCAGGGCACGAGGTTGCACAAGTGCAAGCCCCTCGATCACCCACACTGCCTGACGGCTGGCTGAAGTCAAAGGGCACTCTCAGGCATGGCTTCTTTGTGGAAATCCTTGTGGGGTGTAGCTAACAGAGACAGGACAGTCGTAATCAAAGCCTCACCATATCTACTGTTATTTTGAGCAGGACAACTTGGTGGCCCAGTGGTCCACAGCCTGTTCCAAGCCTGTGCTGGTGTATGTCTAGTTTGACAAACGATCATATAAATGGAGTGGAGCAGAGCACTTTCAAACCAGAGGCAGCTGAGGATGGCACCTCCCAAGCATGTACCTAAGCTTAATTTCTCTTCTTCCATCTGTAATTTGGGAATAATAATACTGATACTTAACCATTTTGTAAAGCTGATGTATCAGCCAATGTTTTTTAACTTTTTTAACTGTTGGGTAAAAAATAAAGGGTAGGTAGATAGAAGCATACATTCAAGAGTTAGAGCTTCTGGCCACAGCCATCAAGAGCGACCAATGCATTCATCTCATGTCCCCAAGGACCCTGCTGCAAACACATAATGATGGCTCCAAATTTTAAAGTATTAACTCATTGCCTGTAAGCAAAATACATGGGAGTGTGATTTACCTGAACACAAAATAATGTTTCCAACACCTTGTGAGACACTAAAGCTGCATGGAGGTGACATTAGTAAGTGATTTTGGTTGGGGGTTAAAGAGAGGACAGAGGATCTATAAGAGATAGCGAGACAACAGAAGGAAGAAGGTTTTTACGTGTTAATGGGAACAGTGGTCCAGATAATGATCTGCCCGTCTAATCATCAGTCTCGTTTTCACCACCTTGTCTGGCTCCAGAATCCTAAAAGCAAGTACAGGTCACCTTGTTTAGTAACTAGAGAGCAGAGAAATCGGGGTAGGTGGACTTATGATGGGAAGCAACCCAAGGGGACAGCAAACTGAACAGTAAGGCCACACAGGGCCAAAGGCTGGTGGGGTGCTGGTTGTGCAGAGAGGTTTTTTTCTTACACACACACACACTGACATGGCATTTTGTCGTGCCATCAGCAAGCCAAATAAAAGACATACATGACTACTGCTACTAATGGGAGGACAGGTTTCTATTAGTGAATGAACTGAAGTGTCCCTGTAAAGCCACAGAATATGGTTGTCATTGTCTAATAGAAGGATACTGAGGCTTTTAAAAGGAAACCAGCTGGGCTTTTTGAGCCAGCTGGTTTTAAGCAGGCAACTTCTTTCTTTAAACTTGACCCTCAGCTGCTTGCCAGTGTTGTACCTGGGGATGGTGGTTTAAGGAGAAACATGGCCAATGCACTGGGAGGCTGCTGTGGGTTTGCAAGCCCCAGGCTCGCTGAGGAAGACTTCAGTGAGGGGTCACGTCTGGCAGTGAGATGGCTGCGTTGCACCCAGGGCACCCGTTGTGCTCTTCATTGCAGCTGGAGTCCTGTGTGATAGCTTGGGGCTCAGGGAATGGGCTCTGAGGTGCTTATCTGAAGCCGAGCAAGGGGAAGGACTGACAGTACCTTTGAAATCAGAAAGAAAACTAATTTTTATGCACTGTTGCAGTTTTAATCAACCCTTCTTGTCTACTGTCTGCTCCTTCTCAACTAACTTCAACCTTCTCATGATTAGATATCTATATAGACTGTCTCAGGAGGCACTGAAGAGAGAGAGGTAACTCCAGATTCATGTCGTTTCTATTAAACGCTCAACTTAGGGGGGATTATCCACTGGAGGCACTTTAGGAGGTGAATATTAGACACAATTGCTATCTAACAACATGCTTGTGGTTGCACTGGGTTCAGATAACGTTCAGTTTCTGAGGGATTTCAAGTATTTCCATTGCTCTTAAACTTAATTAAGCAAATCAAGGTTCTGAAGGAAGTTGAGAGCCAGGAGACTTTCTCTGACTTTTGATTTTACATACTTCCTCCTATACCTGAGGTGCCCAAAATTTACAAATTCAGTAATTCCATGTACGACAATGAGGTGGGGAAATGCAGCAGCCCATCTCTGGCTCAGACACTCCTCTATAAAGAAATTCATGCCCTTTTATAAAGCTTTGCCTTCCGGTGCTCTGGAGCCTTTCCCTTGATTCCTAGATTTATAAAAAATACTGTATGTAGAGCTGCCTGTCCCTGCAGGAACTTTAACTGGTTTTGTGGGGTGCTCAGACACTGCTGCAGATCTGCACCGGTGGCCCAGAGCCTGTCTGCAAATGCTCCTGAACAGGGAAAGATGATGGTACTTGGCGTGCATGGTGTACAGTGTGCTCAAAGCCCACTGGCAGGCACTGCCTCTGCTGTCACTGCTGTTTTGGATGAACCCAAGGAATGCTTTGACCCACATTTGGTATAAATCTCCCTCTGACTGTGATAACATCTTTGGGTAGTTATCACTGATAAGCAGAAGGACTCATCTTCCCCTCCCTCCCTCCCTCCCATTTTTTTAAGCAGTGCAGGTATTTAGCAGTGAACTGTAACCAAAAGCATGGTTGCACCATGATGGCAGACTTTTTGCCTAGAACATAATCTTAGGATTTGCAATATGACCTATGTGAGTGCCATGCTGCTGTCACTCTTGAGGTAGAGACCAGGGCAGATGTAGCCTCTTGGTGGTTGAGAAGTTCACTGGGCAGCAGGCGTGGAGTCCTGGGGCTGCAGGGCCCCGGCGGTGAGCTGAGCACTGAGGGATGGTCAGCATCGTTTGTGGGTTTTCCTGCCAACCACACCACGGCACTGTTCCTCTGATAAAACCTGTACTCTTGGAAGTGTTATCAAAATGGAGATGAAAGGAGGATCCCTTCAAAAATTTGTATCTAGACATAAAGCCAGAAACAAAGCAAGTTCGGGGAAAAAAGAAGGGTACCACATGAAAGAAGGGTGTTATGGTAATAATTATCTAACAGTTGATACAAGTGTGTATTTTAGAGGCAGGGTGTATTTAATGCAACCATTTGTGCCTCAGACTTGGTGTTTGTCAGCACTGTGACACCGAGGTGGTAAACTGAGGCCAGAACAACAGGAAAATTGCCAGAAACAAAGCAGGAAAGGAGCTTTAGCAGGAGAACCAACAAGAAAAAGCCAGATCTTAGATCTTGAGGAAGAAGAACTGCAAAATTTGTCTAATTAAGGAATGTAGAACTAGACCGGGTGAGCTAAGGACGTTGATTTGCACATCAGGAGAAAGAAGAAGAGGCCTCACAAAAATAAAATCAGAGAGGCAGGATGAAAACCAGGACAGAAGCATGGGGAATGGGATTGGAAGGGCTCAGAGGGAGGGGTGGTGGTAAAGTCACATGCTGTGGACAGACCAAGGATGGTAAGAGTAGTGCAGGTCCTAATGTTCAAGTGAAAATGTGTGTTACCTGTTGAGAGCCATCGCAGTGGGGTAAAGGAGACTTGAAACTAGACGGGATAGACTCAAGTATAGAGCTGAAGGATCAGAGTTCATAGCATCTTTATGCATCCTGGAAAAAAAATACAGCTCAAAATGCAATTGCCTAAGAAACTACTGTGAAACTGCTGCAGCTACAGTTAGCAGAACCTGACTCCCTCTTTTTAAGAAGGTGGGTGGATGGATGGTTGGATGGATGGACGGATGGATAGATAGAGTGGGTTTGGCTTTGGAACTCACCCCTTTTGCTTCCTGCTATGCTCATATTGGTCATGATGAAAAAATTGCCTTTGTCTTCAGTTGAAACCTTTGTACACATTAATGTTTTTTAAATAATGGATCGTGCAGATCCTAATATGGGCACTAAAAACAAAGGCTATACAAATAAATACTGGGAAAGGGCCCACAGCTTCCTGAAGACTGATAGCCAGATTTCTTTCTGCATGCCTTTTGCATCCTGTTGATGATACGACACTTTTTCCCCAGTAACGTCCAAGACACATACTGCATTAATCAGATAATGTAACTTTCCGTGATCTAGCCCTAAGAAATGTAATTTAACTTTTTTACCCTCCCTCTTTGACGCCCTTTGACAACTGACTTTTTCCTAATGGTTTCTCCAACCCAAGAAATCTGGCAGAAGTTATTGTTTTGTTCTCAGAGCAATGTTTGTGGTGTGATTAATGTGTGATTAGCTACCCGAAGCTTAATAAAGGCCTTGCTCTTTCAAAAGTTTATCCGTGATCCATACTGCACTTGAATTGGGTCTTGTGAAAGCCAATAGGAGTATGGACACCTACAGTTAAATCCACACATATTTTAAGGATTTGGGTACCCACGGATGGTACCCAAAACCAACCTTACACGCATATGACTGCACGTTCCTTCAGCTTTGCAATGCCTGCATGGAAATCAATAGGCTTATTGGATGTGTGGCACTAATACGAAAAAGAAAGGAATATATTCTTGAATTATGCAAAAATGCATTATTAATTCCCCCCTGCCTGGTGTGGTACATTCCCCGTACTGAAGCACTGGTCTTACTAGATACACCTGAAGACAGCTTGTCTCTTTTGTTGTAGTTGCAGGTGGAACTTGATCAGGAATATCAAGACAAATTCAAAAGACTGCCTTTGGAAATTCTGGAGTTCGTACAGGAAGCTATGAAAGGGAAAATCAGTGAAGATGGAGACCACAGTTCTGCCCCCTCTTCCCTGGCATCTGACAGTGGAAAATCAAATCATAAACCTCTGCAAAGTGAAGAGGAATTGGAAGAAGATAATCCAGAAAAAGTATTTGATACTACTTTTTAACTGCCCAAGCAACAATCAGTGCGCCAGGGCGCACCACTCCCCAGCTGCCCGTCTCCGTTCTCCCGATGTGAGCTGCCGCTGAAGCACTTTGGGACGCAGGCGGAATCTGCACTCAAGTGCACAATTCCCAAAAGGAACATTTTCTAAAAAGTATTGTGCAAAGGTCTTCATTCTCATTCTTCATCTTATTATTATTCTAAAGCTTAGTGCAGTTGTAATGGGAAAATGAGTATGTTAACCATCCTCTCCTCTTTTTTTTCTCTTTTTTTTTGTTGGCCAATTTACAATGGGCTATTTTCTGGCCATGCTCACTGATAAGAATGTTTAATGAAGACCAGTGTATTGTGCAGAGACAAATGTGTGCAGATTTCCTTTTGAAGTGCCAGTGCAAGGTGCTCCAAACTAATACAGATCCTAGAGAATATTATAACAGTACTTAATCATTTTTGTTTCCTTCTTTATAACTGCACCATGACAGCTGTACCATCATTTTACATTTGCACTGAAACATTTAATCCTTTTTAGCTTTGCAAGCACTGGTGGCTTGCTGTCTTGATATTATGTTTATCACATGGAAAGAAATATATTTGCTGCTGAAAATTCTTGGAACTGTGGGGACAAGAGGAAAACAAAGAGAAGAACTCTGCCTGGAGATTGTCGGTGTCTGTGTACATCTGTGTTCGTTACACTGTGTGAGTGCATATATGTTTGTGTATATATATAGCTATATGTGCACACACATCCGTCTATATACACACACGGCATGTTTCTATTTGAAGTCGGCGTGGTCTCTTGGCCGAATGAAATGTTTCAGGGATACGTGAATAGAGAGAATCTTTATGAAAGCTAACATCTGGGTTATACTGCTATAAAATAGTCATTGAATCATAAAATTCTTTTTGTGGTGTTAGTGTTGTAAATCAAAGTAGTTTTAGAATATAAATTTGATATATATTTTGCAGACTCAAAAGTATTGATTTTAAGTATCATATTTTAAGCTTACTGAATTTGATAGGATTATAAAATGTTTAGGACTACAGTATTTGAAATTTAACAGAATCTTCCATTATTTTTAAGACTGAGGTTCAGTTTTACTAAGGTCTGAAATTTAAAAGCAAAATATAAAAAACTGATCACTGTTGTTTAAAAATGTATATTAATCCATTTAACTGACTTCTTAAAATAAGTACAATCAAAGTTAGTGTACAGTATGATATGCATGAGAGAAGTAACAGCACATTTTCAGAAATTTGTATCAGACGACAAGAGCGACTTTGTGAAAGTCAGGATATTTGAAAAGGTAACGAAATGCTATTCTCTGGATTCACACACTGACAGAAATAGGATCTATGAAACATTACGGATGGATTCTTATTTGTACCCAAGCCAACGCATAATGCTGAGGGCCTCTCCCTCAGCCGTGGGGTGAAGAGGCGTCTGAGGGCAAAGGATAAACTAGCTCGAAAGACATAGATTTGCGTCAAGAGGCTTGATCCTGCAAACTCCCGTAAATGACTTTTCCTGTGCACCACTGGGCTCAGCGCAACTGTTCTGGGGAACAACGTTCACATACATGTTTGCAAGATCGGGGCCTTACTTTGTATTAAAAAGCAATTGGAGAAAGACGTCGATTACATAGGGAGGCATTTTAATACATTGTAACAGTTAAGTTACTTTACTTCCATTCCCTCAGGATTTTAGTACTTTAAAGTAACTTATTTTATTTAAATTTAAGCAATAAAATACAAATCAAGCTTAAGTTTTCAGTTAAATAACGGTGTGTGTATATATAAGTTCAAATCTTGGAAAACAAACAGTATTTCGATGTTTCTTTTTTAAACTTAGAGCAGAAAGAAAGAAAAATTGCACATTGTTTGGAGATTATATTTTGGATTAAACTATTCTGGTTTATGATGATGAAATTAGTGAACATGAAATTCAAAAATCTGACTTTCATCTTAATGCTAGGAAAGGTGAATTCTCAGTTAATCCTTGTTTTGCACTTTGAAACCAATCTCAATCACTCACTGAAAACGTAGAGAGTCAAGACGTAATGCTGCATTTTATAAAGTGAAAATGACATATTATCTAAGTTATTAAAAGAATAAACTGATAGCAGTGTTCACAATAAAACTGAAGACTATTGCATTAGCGAAACTGTTGTACAGCGCAGGCTTTTCGGTAAAATCTTAGCTCCTTTGAATTTCAGGGCTGCGTTCCCGTGGACTTCAGCAGAGCCAGGACTTCACCGCAGTCTTCAAAGAAACTTGGGCAAATACCAATTAACCTTTTATTTATATTTAAAAATAAATAAATATACCGGTTGGATTAAATATACTATCAGCTGTAGTCATTTTACAGTACGTTTGTATTTGACCATTTCCTGTACTCACATTTTTTTATATCTGTACAGTGCCACTTTCTGCAGGTGTAAGGTAGTGTGTAATACTGTACATCTTGCATTCTTCAACCTATTTCAGTGAAACAGATATCATTTAATATTGATATTACTTGAACTAGAGTAAGATAATGAAAAAGGGTCTTTATGATGTGCAAGTCTTGTGCCTTTTATGTATTTGCCTTGTTCTGTGTTGAATGTGTGGAAATGCTGTATCGTGGACTTTCTGCTGTATAGAATAGAGCTGTCTGTATTAAACTAGGTTGTGCACTTCAAATATCTTTACACTACTGAAAATATCTTGGTTTTGGCAGTATAAACAGAATTTTAAAAATTCTCATGGAGGCCAGACATTTTAGATTTAACATGTTCATAATTATGTTAATTAACGCTCACATATTAGCGAAACATTCACTGAAAGATACTAAAGGGACATCATTGCTTGCCTTTCTTTGAAATCAGTGTTGCTCTTGTACATGGTAGTAATAGTGTCTGTGATTGATTAGTCCTTGATGATTTGCTTTCAAAGTAGGATGAAATATTTCAGTTAACATGTACATATTTTTCAGTTCCTCAACCTATGATTGTTTCAGAGGCATAATTCACATTTTTGTAAAAATTCTATGCAATTTTGTGGCATGATGTTTCTTCCACTTGTAATTTTATGTGCTTACATTACAGATCCAAAGGACAAATAAAAATTTCTTAACACAAGATGGTTGTTTTCTCTGTTCATTGACTCAAGAGCCTCAGTTGACTCAGGAGACCTTACAGACCTTGAAGACCGTACCCTGACCCCTTTGCTCCCGGGGAGGGCAGTGCCACCAGGAGCCCCTGAAGTTTCGCTGCAGGCTTACAGCAAGGAGAACAAGAAATGGCCTGTGCCTGGGCATCCCCCGCCCCTCCCAGCAAAATGGGCATTTGCTGGTGCTCTGAAACAAGGAAAAACAAAGTGCATGGCAGCCTATGAACTGGTAAGAAAATGTATTGGTTTACAGGACAGGCTTTCGTCAAACAGCGGTTGCATGATTTTCAGCCATACCTGTAAACTGCCTTGAGAAATTACAGCAGCTTTACTTCTCTTCCACTGCCCCAGCTGTTTCGCTAATCATCTATGCAATTATATATGCGCTGTGAAATGTACCTTTGCAGGGGCCTTCCACTGAGAGCGCTGAAAAATAAATCTATTCCTTTGGCTTTTGACTTCACTTTCCCTATTTAATTTACAATGTAAAAAATGATCTCCGGCAGAAGAGATAAGCAGGTATATTAATCCAGTGTACTAGGGGATATACCTATCAAAATAAATAGTCTCCAAGGCAGCTAGAATCAAATTGCTCACTAGGAGAGGTGTGGGGAAGTGGGGTCTGACGAGGGGGATGGACACGGCACGATGTAAAAGCAGGCAAGGAAGGGAGGAAGAGAGCTGAAAGCCGAGCCTGTGAATTTGACAGAGAGGAGTAAGACTAGGACAGAAACAGAGCGGGGGGGAAGCAAAAGAGAAGTGGTACATTTCCTTCCCAAAGGAGGAGCAGTGGGGTGTGAAGTCATCAAGACCGGGGTTTCCTGAGGCCCAGTTAGCAAGCTGCCCATTGTGTAACGAGGCAGGCGAGGGGAGGCAGACGGGACCGCGGGGCAGGGAGGTGGCGTGGTGGTGAGAATTTCAGGAGAACGAGGGGGAGACTGTGACGGCGAGCACAGAAGGAAAAGCCAGGAGGCCATGGGAAGGATTGGGAAATAGCCCTCGGCTCCCGCGGGGCCCAGCGAGGCAGGATTCTCACAGCCGGCCGAGCAGACGACCTCGGCGTTTGTTGTACTTGGGCCACGGGAGACTGACTTGGCTGCTGAGGAGAGAGGGCGACAGGCTGGGATGTGTGGAAGAACTATTTGGAGGCCGACCAAGGGGAAGATGGTGGTGTGGGGGCCAGGCAGTGGGGCCAGAGCTGTGTGCTCTTGTGCAGCTGCAGACACTATGCGAAGCAAGCCCATTGGGTTGCTGAAGCTTCAAGTGGATTCTGCAAATGCTCCTGGTGACGGCCAGAAGAAAACCAGTCTCACCACAGCAGCAGAAGTTTGCTACTACTGGCCGGGGAAGGTGACCAAAGACTTCATTTTGCCCTCAAAGTGAATGCTTTGATAACTAGTGCCAGTGCCAGGTTCCACCACGAGTAATTGATCCTCAGCTTCCTGAGCCTTACACCATTTCCTTCACAGTGATGCAGCTTCCAGGCGGGGGCTGGAGCGTGTCTGGATACAACTGAGATGTTGGGGCGAGGAGTGGGGAACATCGCTGAGCAGGGCAGGAAGAGTTTGGAGCAGGTGAGCAGGCTGAGGGGCTGTACAACCAGACCTCCTAAAACCTGGGCATGCACTCAAAGCCTAGGAAATCATATCAAAGTAAGTAGCTGTACCTTTGAAAGACATGAATGGGGGTTTAAACCCACAAAAACTATATCATACCCTTAAGCTTCAGGAGAGCTCTGAGTGCACAAGTCAAATCTGCCAGCCCTGGCTAAAGCACCCAAGCTCCTGAAGCCACTAAGTTTCAGCTGCAAAATTCAGGTCAGCATTTCTTATTGACACATTGGTTTCAATGAGTACGTTTGGCTTGTTCAGGTGCTCATTCAAAGACCTTTTGCTTGCTCCAGTTCCTATATAGAGAGTACAAGAACCTAACTCTAAATCTGAATTTTTCTTCTGACATCAGGCATCAAGGAGCCAGGTAGTTTCTGGCTATGGTAGTATTAGTTAATGCGAAAACAGCTAAGTCCTCTCCTGGATTTAACCCTAATCATACACAGAAGACACCTGAATGCCAAGTGAGACCACTTCTGTGACCCTGTCATCTCCCACGGAGTTGAAATAGTTAATGCTGACCTCCCTTCCCAGCTCTGCCCAGACATGGAGCTTCCCTAAATACACACAGCAGGATTTGCCTGGCTATCATCAGACCTAGTTCCTCCTCAGTCAGGGCCCTGGCCTTACTCTTCTCTTCTTTAAGGGCTCTGTAGGAGAAGGAGGATTCCCTGTGCAGTGACGGAAGATCCTCTTAGCAAGGGGGTCAGTGCAGGAAATTAAAGCCATGTGCAAAAAGCAGCAGGTGATGGTCTCTAGTGAAGTTAAGGAAGGCAACTGCAGAAACGGGTTAAAAAAGGCCCTCTAAAGAGAGGCTATCTGCTAGTGTGCGCTGGCAGGACAGTCAGCAGGAGGAAAGGCTTGGGGCTTGTGAGGCTTTCCACAGTGTAGTTCCCTTTTACTTTTTCTAAGTGGGTGTGGGTTTAGAGGCTCAGTTCCTAGGTTCCTCAGGATCAGTATCATGGGGGTAGCATGAGAGAAAGGAGGACCTGAGAGTAAAAAACCTGAAGAAATGAAAAATCCAAGTGTTCAGCTTGCAGACAGTAAAGAAGAAAATATTGTAGGTAACCCATTAACTACTGTGTAACTGATACAATTTTAAAGGGCTGGGGTTTGTGGAATGGTAGGCTGCAAAACCATGGTGAGGAGACCGTGGTGTGGTGAGGGGTGCTAATCATCTTGGCTGTATCCCAACCGGAGCAGGTAGAAGGGATTTAAGTAGCACTGGAGGAGCCAAGCTCTAATTAGGAACAAACTGAAGCCAACCTGATGAATATGAAGAGAATTTAAATTTAAAACCTGCTGCTTTATCTATGGTGGAAGCCTGGCTAATGAGCAGGAGAGCTTGGCAACTTCCATCGCTGAGAACTGTAATGTAATTAGTGTTACTGAACTGCAGTGGGATAATTGGCCTGTTCAAATAAGTGATTATAGCCCGTGTAATGGGGATCAAATAATTTAAAAAGAAAAAAAAGGGGTGTGTGTCAAACTTTGTTCTATCCTTGGGTAAGATGAAGTTTAGTTGGTAAATGTCACTGCATTGATCTAATCTACAGATGGTAGGAGCTGCGAGCAGGGCAGGTGACCTGCATTCAGCTGGGAAAGAGGTTACAGGTGTGAAATAATCTGTCCAGGCTGTGTACCAGCATTGTCAGGTAGGCGCAGAGAAAAGCCAGCTCTGTGCTCTCCCAGGGCGATAGACTGATGGCTGAAAGTTGGGCTTTCACAGGAAAACCACCAGAGGCTGGTGGGAAGGCATAACACCAGCTGACAGAGGGAAGCTGGAGGCAAGCGAGTTAGAGACAGCACAATCTTCTTTATTTTCTTCTTTTCTGGATAAGCACACCAGAGATGATTAATTGTAAGTACAGACAGAAAAAGTGGATGATGCACTGCATAGGATGGTGCCACGTCGTGTTACTCACACCATGTGGTCAGCATAGATGCAGCAGAGAGGAATGCAATGGACAAGCCAGACCAGACGATCTCTCAGCGTCTCCTGGCCTTATGGTCCATGAATCTTACCACAACATTCTTCTCTTGGAGTTTTTTTTTCCCCCCAAGAGGGCACTTTCAAATGTGATCACCCAGAGGTTGTGCTTCCCTTTGGAAAGGCTTTGTAATGTCCTCTTAATTGCCAGGGTCAGTAAAGTAGCCCTGAGCGTGGTCTCTGCGGTTCACCCATATGCGATGTCTCCCAGAAAAGGAGCCGCCTCTCTCCAAGGGTGTAAATCAGTAGAAGTGTGGCATCCCAGCAACCCTCAGCAATAAATAAGGAAACTCAACCCAAACCCAAACGCTCTTGCAGCTCACCACCAGCTGAGCAGAGCAGATGAACTCCCTGGCTAGAAGCTAACCCAAGCGGTGAAGTCTGTGGTAAGACGCACCTCTGACTCATCGACTGCTGCCTGTTGGCCTCGGGGAAACAGCTGGAGACAGAGCCCCAGCGAGGAGGAGGAGGAGGAGGAGGAGGAGGAGGAGGAGGAGGAGGAAGCAGCCGCGGCATGCCACTGTTTCTATCCACGGGTGCAATGATCTCAGCGGAGAGCTCGGTTCCTTGAGCTTCCCTCTCCATCTAGGGGAAAAGCCTCTCCTGAGGAGAAGGGACTTCTCAAGAAGGAAACAGGCTGTATTCCCTTCAGTAAATAAATATTATGCCCTGCTTTCACTTTGCTGCTGCAAAATGCTCCCTCTGATCGTTAAGCCCAAGACAGCAGCCCAGCCATCAGCAGGGCTGTTAGCTGCCGTGATTTATGGGCTGGAGGAGACCACAGAGGCCCCTTCACGCTGTCGTTGCCTTCTGTGCCTCGCTCAGAAACCTGCAGGCAGCTGCCAGGCCCAGCTGGAGAGGGAGGGAAGGGGGAAAGGTCCTTCCCCACTCCCCCAGAGGTATTTTCCTGCACCTGAGGAAGCGCTGGGTGGGCAACAGGGCTGGTACCCTCCTCGGCAGGGCTGGGGACAGCGCAGAGCTGGTGCGAGTGGCACATGCTCTCCTGCATCACCATGTGTGTACCACACACGGGGTAATGCCATAAAATGACGCAATGCCACAGGACCCTGGGCAGCGCAGGGCCTCCTCTCTCTGCATGCTGCTGAGAAGCCCTGCGCTGCCTCTCTTGCGCAGGACCAATTTAGCTCAGTGCTTTGGACCATTCACCAGTGAGTGCCTCCTACATCTTGCTGCTATTAGCTCCTTTTATTATATTAGGGTCCCAGAAACAGGAAGAAAACACCCTGCTATTGCCTTAATAGCAACAAAATAATTGCTCTGCTTTGCCTGAGGAAATCCAGCTTTGGGCATGCGCTCTCCCTTTGTGCTGCAGTTTTCCATGAAAAGCAACTATTTCCTATCGCCGTAATTTAAAACCCATATCTGGCTTTACAAATTCCTGTTCCCTCAGCCCATTGACAGATTGGGGAGCTGTGATAACTTTCTTGTGTCAAAGTAACTAATGAGAAGGAAATTATCTGGCTCTCTATGGAAATACTGCCGTTCTCAACTCCCTGGGGGAAGCCGCAGGTCTCCACCTGCAAACCAATACCGCAACATGCCATGTGCTGGCTGAGGACTGGCGGTGCCCGATGGGGACAGGGCACAGGGACAGGCATTCCCCAATGTTACACATAGTGGTACAAATCTTGGTTTTTAACTGGACCCGCTTCACTACGGACTAAGGTGACTGACACAATTACTGTTATCTTGCCTCATGGAGTTAATACAGTTAAACATATTTTTTTCTAGGTATTCCAATCACTTACAAGCACTGGGATAGTTCCAGCAAAGTACTGTTTGACTATATATATAGCACTACCTTAAAAGCAGTTGTATGAAAAACAGTGCGGGAGCTGCATGTAAAACGGGAAAGAGCTGATTGTTACGCAAACCAATTCCTCCGGCAGGTTCCTGCCCTCCTCCTGGGTTGCGCTTTCATTTTCAAAACCTTTCCCATCCATTGGCACTAGCTGACACTCTGCAGCAGCCTCGGCAGAAACCCAGGACGGAGGAGGCAAGGGCCAGCCTTGCCAGACCCGATGGCCTCTGGTCCTGCTCTGCTGACAGGCAGGGAATCGCACTTGCGCTCTCTGCCTGACTCACTAGTTTGCAGCCCCAGTCGTACGATGGAAACCGTACGATGTTTGATCTAATGTATTTGTAATGCCAATGTGCCGTGCAGGTCCTATTTCTTCCCCATTCACTTGGTTTCTGAGCACTCTGGAGCATCACCAGAAGTAAAGAACTGGCTCTACAAAATTAGTTATAACTTTTTGTTCTGGAAGGGATTTTCTTTGATATTTCTTAAAGAAATACAGAGGGTATTTCTTGAGCAGCCTGTCTAATCCAATTTAGAGATTAAGGGGGATTGAAACCAGCTCCCTGTGCACAAAAAGACCATCCTTCATCCCTCCTGGGTCTTGCCACTGTGCATCATGCCTATTGCCACCCCTTTAGCAGGACCTTGGCCACCCACAGCCACCCGTCTTGCCAGGCACAGGGGCTCCCGCGGCTCTGCCTTGTTTATTCTGGGTTGTGGTGAGGCGTCCATGCAGGAACGTGGGAGCCTTGGCCTCTCCACTGGTGCGTGTCTGCCTGCCCATAGGTACCAACACCTACGGAGCATCGCGCTCCCCTTGTTAGCTCCACAGCAATTAGTGCGGAGTGTTGCAAGCTCTTCATGCTACAAACTTCTTTAAGTTTCAGAATTTACTAGCCAGGTATTAATATTGATTTTTAGCCTATCTGGAATATCAAGTGAAAAATCCAATGCTGGCTTTTATTGAAGAGCCATTTCGTACTTTCATAATAGACATCAGAAAATTCCATCAATTACTGGGGTCTCTTCAGGGGAACTAATTATTGTGCTACGCATACCTAGTCTGAAAACTTAATAATATCTCCAGACGCTGCCAAAAGTCCTTTGGAGGTCTTACAGCCCACCAGGGAACCCTCTGCTCTGCTTTTTTCTTTTCTTTTTTTAAATGAACCATCAAATGTTCTGGGAGGGAGCTGGACTGAAAACCCTGCATTCACATGAATTCAGGGTGGTATTGCTCCTTTTTGGAGGGGAGGGAGGATATTTATTTTATCTTTTAATCCCTTGATCATCTTAGATTTGCCTCAGGTCAACTGTTTCACGGTGGCTGCCCATTGCCACACGCTCAGGGAAGTGCAGATAGATCCCTCCGTCTCCAGTGGAATTGTCCCAGTTGTAGCAATTAACAGGCAGCTTTTAGGGTGGGGTTTTTTTGTGGGAGAGATTATCCTAGCATTAGGCAGAAGGCAAATGCCAACAGAGGCAAAGCTGTCTTAGTGACTCCTTGCATGAATGCAACAAGATCCTAGGGGAGCACTGGGTGGTTTTTATGTTGTTTGACTGCTTGACAAACGCCCAACAGAGTGGCGGGCTCCACCCCAGCATAAAAGCATTCTGGATGATTGTGATCATATTGGCTGAAGTGTTACTGGAGTATTTCCCCTTTTTCAGAGCCACACGTACGAAGGGCTGTTGCAGTCTATGGCAATGTGTATCAAGAGGAAACGGGAGCGGTGCAAGCTCACAGCAGAAAAGGCATCCTGCCGTCTGCTGCAAAAGTCAAAGGTGATATATTGCCCGTGAGAAGACAAACCAGAGTCATGAAACACGCTCCCTTCTTCCCCCATTTTCACATCCAGATGGCCGTTATGAAACAGGGAGACATGAAGTATGTGCCTGAGACTGTCTCAGATGACAAAACCATGCTGGTGGATCATGCTAATCCCTTCATGTCTGGACCCCAAGTCCTCTTGGGTGCATTACTTCATCACTATGGCTCTCCAAAGAACTAGATTTTCCTTTAGATGTTTGATTTTGCTGGAAGATCTGAGAAGGGCTCAAGGGCATAAATTATTCTTTCCATAGGCTATGATAATGTATGATCTTTAAATTGCCACCAGATCTGCCTCCTTCCGATAGCGGAATGAAAATAATACTGTGCTCGCCCAGCCAAGAGGAGGATCTGGTCCAAACCACATCGTCTTTCAGCAACCCAGCAGCATCGCAGATGCAGATGGTACGAACGCCTGGAGAAATGCAAGTGCTGGAGGATCAACACTTGGTATCAGCCAATCGAATTAATTTCTTGTAACAGTCCTCAGAATTGGGGCCAGGATTGTAAGGCTGTAAGTCTGTCAGTATGGTGCAAATGACTGTAGTGTGTTCACTGCGGGATGATGGACCAGTGGTGTCAAATAGGGTGGGAGTTGTTTGATTCCTCAGTACTACCACCCACTCAAAAACTAAACTAAGACATTCATGAGGGTTTATTTAAATAAAGAATTAATTTTTATTTGTAATGATAAGACTTATCCCCAGTAACATTACTGGTGCTTACAGCAGTTACTGGTTGCATGCTTGCAGCTTCCTTGGTGAGCAGCAAAGGTGGGACCGTTCCTGAGCTGTGAAATGGAAACTCTTTTCACATGACTCTGGGAGATGATACTTCCAAAAAAACCAATGAACATCGTAACATCTGCAGTAAAATCAGAGTTAGCGACTCTAAATCAGTGAAGGCCACAAACCCACTGACACAAGGAGCTGTAGAAGACAGGTGATTGATTAAAAGCATGCAGTATTTTTATAAAAGAGGGGAAAAAAGGGATGGGGGCTGCTTCTATACAACCATTTTGAGCTATCTGTCTGGCTAGCACTCCTTACCACATCAGAAATACAGGCACCAGCCGCCATTGCCTGATCCTGCTTTTCCTGGCAAAATTGCAATCTGCCACTGGTTACAGCAGGAACGGGACTCATCTTACAATAAATCACATCAATTTACCAGGCAGCTTTCCATGGGAGCCACACTGTGGCTTTGATTGCAGATAAAGCCTATTCAGGCATACTGACAGCCAGGCACTCATGATCACGGCAGCTGGATTCGGCCTAAATCTATGCTCTCCCTACGGGAGACTTGTAAGGCAAGAAGCGCAGGCACTGACACACCATTTAGGCACAGGTCTGTGAAGACCCCTCCTATTGCCATAAAGACATTTCTGCCATATTAGTGGGGAAAAAAAAAAAATTCAGTTAATAATGAAATAGTGATTGCACCATCCTCTTTATTGTAACTGATTAAAAGGCTGTAAAGCAAATTCTTGTGCAAAGTTGCTTGTTCTAGCCAGTGTTTTGGCACGCTACATTCCTATATAGGCAGCTTCTAATTATTAATCATTTAAACTGTTTTGAGAGTTGTATTTTAGTGGTTTTTAACTGATGGATTGTCACAGATGTTAAACGCTGAGCCCAAGTTTCAACTTGAGGGTGTCGGTGGTGATCTTGCACCATTACTTCTCAGCGTGGGTGGCTGCAGAGATTGACAGCTGAGAATGCACATGTGAGAAACCCTTTTCTTAAGGTATGTTCATATGAAACAGGCCCTGTGGGTTCACAAAGCTTTGTATTGCTGTCCATTGCAATAATTGATTCCTAGCCAGTGTGTTAGATTAAAACAAAATAAAAGCTTGTGCTTTTCCCACGTTCGCTTCTAGAGGTTTGAGATGCACCCTACCATTCTCAAGGGTTTATTGTTGGTGACCAAGCAGGACTTTCCATGGACAAGAGAAGATAGAAATGGAAATGGAGAGAGCTCCTCATTTAATGCTAAATGATACCAATAACATGCGTTGATTTGAAACAGGTCTCAATGTCGGTGAGCCAACAATAAACTGCGCGTACCCTGAGACAGTGGTTGACCTGAAAAATGTTATATCCGTGTTATCCTGGGATCAGAAGTGTTTGCATTGACTGTATTTTCAACTAGCTCCAAAAGCTGAACAATGCCAGCTCTAGAAGGTATTGATAGCGTATTACAATTTCAATAGAGAAAGATTTTGCAAGTCTCTTGTATATGCATTAATATTAAATCCTCTGGAAAATTTCAAAATGTGAGTGTGCAACAAGTCCTCCGTGACAGGACATCTCCCATGAGAAAGAACAAGAGGGGAGAACGTAGCTCAGCAAAGTTGACAGTTTAAACATCCCCAGAGGAAAATATAACCAAGGAAATTGTTTTTGTAGATGTGCTGGGTTTTCGGGAGGAGGTTGGGTTTGTTTTGTTAAGCAAATGACCCATGGCACTTCGGCAGAGAATAAGACAGATTTTAGATAGCAAAATTGTGCATCTCACCTGGGATCAGTGGTCTATTGAAATGGAAGTTACCACTTTTAAAAGATGCTTCAGTCCTGCCTTCAATCCAGCTAAATGACTTGGGCAGTCAACCCTGGGACTTTAATGTGTATGGCTGTATGTCGTGAGGAAGAAAAGAGCCTGGACTTATCTACACAGAGTTGGAACATGTGGGGCAAGTGTTCCAAATTAAGAATGAAAACATTCCATGATTTACGTCAAAACTATAAAAATAAGCACTTTGCACAGCTCATGCCCTTACTGAAGTCAGCATCGCTCATCCAAAACACGCAAAAATTACTTTTAATTACTCCAGCTCATGACAAATGAAACTCTACTTGGTGTTCCACAGCTAAAATATCTGCCCTGTCTTGATTTTTCCCTGTAACCATACCCAGATGCAAGAGGTGCTGTATAAACATTCAAACAACGCTGCGATACCCATGGCAGAGGACACAGGGAAGGGGGAAGGGAGAAAGCAAAAGGCCTATTTGTAGCTTTTACTATATTAATATTGTATGACAAGCCTCCCACAAAGCCCCGACTAAGCCCATGGCCCCAGCGGACTAAACATTGCCTTAAAAATATGTGGACAAAAAAGGCAAGCAAGAGAAAAGGGCTCAGTTTCTGTGGGACTGGCAGCCTGTCTCTTCATCCTTGGCAAACTGCACCAAGGTGGTGGAGACAGAGCGGAGAGTTAAAAATGACCTCAAGTTGCCGTGATTCCTGACATGCCTCTGGGCTGAGCAGAGCTGCTGCCCTTCAAGAAAAGCATTTTCTCTTCCCATAGTCCAGACCAATGTGCAAGGACAACTGCACCAGTTTAACGATGCTAGTAGTACCATCCTCTACAAGCAAGATTATATCACCCTCCTGATGGACAGAAAGTGTGTTGCAGTCCTCTATGGGGCTTGGATGAAGTCCTCTCCTCCTGGGTGCTTTAAAAACTAACCCCTAGGACAGGACACCTCTCCCCATGAGGCAAAGTAAGACCTCCCCTGAGGCTCCCCGCAGGGAATAAGCCCTGAGCTGTCCTGTGAGGAGTACAGAGGCTGAGCATGCTCCTTAGCAAAATTCTAGCCTTCTGGAGGGCTCCAAGGAAAGCAAGTTTGGGAAGCGAGGAATTAGGGTTTACTAGCAGGTACGCATGGGGTTTGAAAGAATTAAACTTTGAGAATGTAATTGCCAGTTTTTGGCACCCTAAAACACTGAAGGCACTTTGACGTGGTGACGGTGCCATCAACTGAGGTTAGCATCAGCACTTGGAAGTGTGTTGTTAGAGATGAAATGATAATGTCATTGCAAACACACTGCTTAAGCACTGCAGAAGCTATCAGTATGACTTCCCCAGCTGTACAATGTGGGCTTGAAAGTCGAAAGTGGGCACAGAGCTTCATTCTTTACCACAACTGCTTTTACAGCAAAATCACAATCTTCTGCCTGAGAGACGTACACTCGCCTCTTCAACATGCTACGTTTGAGCATCTAACTGTCATGCAACAGCAATAGCCCAAGACAACATAAACAAGCAGCAGATCCCTGTCTAAGCACAGCCCCATGGGGGATGAAGTTGCTGGCAGTTCTGCAGACCTGGTGCACCTTTGTAGAGATGGCAGTAGAACCATTAAGACCAGTGTGAATGGGAACACCGGGGTATGAATGCACCAGGAAGAGCAAGCGGCATGATGAGGGTGATGGGAAGATATGTGCTCTCGGAACATATGTTAGGCCATGAAGATACAACACACATCTACAGGCAGCTTCTCAGGCCACTTGGTGCAGGAGACGGGAGAGTGAGTCAATCCTGGTGACTCACAGGTGGCACAGGATGGAGAGATTGAGCCTCATCAGCTCCAGATGGGTATAAAAAGGCAGCTCCAAAGCTAGTAGGTGGTTACTATTTCAAGGAGAGGTTGGGCTGTTTTGCAGTGATTGTTATTTAGCTTCCATGGCACCATGAAAGCTCCTGGATATGCAACCTGGGTATCAGCACCACACTGCCTGTGGGGCTACTTGGACACATGGTTTTGGCTGCTTGTGAGTAAGTAAATGAGAGTACAAATGAGTTAAACTATATTTTGTTTCAAATTGACATCACCTTCCTGTGGCATGCAGATTTCCTACAGCAGGTTGCAATGTTACTTCCTACAGTTGAGTCTGTGCAACCTGATCTCCTGTGGAAGGGTTTGTTAATGTCATTTGTTTGTAAGTGGAAGAAAGAGATTAAGTATGTCAGTCTGTGCAGTAGTTAAAGCTTCTCTAAGCTGATAGTGAGGATGCCTCCTGCCAGCAGCACTTGGGTTTTGCTCCTTAGGTTAAAAACTTTCCCTTTTGCTGCAAGGGCCCCTTCACAAGAAGTGTCAGGTGCAGTGGGAAGGTGTTCCCTTCACAGAAGGGAGATGCTGATTGAGCCTCCCTTGACTGCCAGAGTGCAGCACCAATTTGCAGTGTATTGCCTAAGAGAAAAGGCACTTAAGCTGGGAGAATAATTTGCAATAATGAGGGATGACATCTAAACTTTGCAGGATACCTCTTCTCAAACAAAAATATACCAAAGTCACAGTGAATTTCTGGAGTACTTGACAGGCACTTCTTCCGGGTAGGGCTCCCTAACACACATTTGCCTCGCAACCCATTTGTTTTGCCTTACAAACTATCGCTGTTGAGCAAATGCTACCATGAAGCTGGAAGGGAGTGTGACTGGAGCTCCTCCATCAGCACTTCTGCTGCTTTCCTTCCTCAAGGTGGGAGGAGTGGTAAATAAGAGAAAACTGTGTATATGTCTGTGGAGAATGCCAATGAGGCAATATAAATGAGCAGGATTGTTCATGCTGGGTTATCAGATGGTGTTGCTACAAAGCACTATGTGCAGGTTAGAAAAGAAAGAAAAGAAAAAAGAAACTTAATACTGAATTTTAGGTGTTAGTGGCTGGGTATATCTGCTCCCAGCATGTTGCTAGATTAGGAAGATGGATCTCTATCACCCAAAGGTGTGCATAGCAAAGAGCTCTTCTGGTGACCAACCCCTCCAGATGATGGTGCAGGCTCCCGAAGAAGTGGTGCCAGTACATTGTTTGGGTCCCAGCAGGGCTGCCTCGCTGCAGCTGTGTGCTGGGATGAGCGTGTGGCTCTATGTGCTATTGCAGAGGTGGCTCCAGACTGTATCATGCTCCTTTGAGGGCTGCTGTGTTTTCACATGAGATAAGTCTTGGTCTATACAGGATGTGACACCATTGTTAAACAAAGAAATGCAGCTGCGTTCACAAAACCCCTCACTGAAGTCCTGGCATGGACATGCACAGCATGCATCAACACACTCGGGGTAGGAAATCACTGCAGTATCTCCCACAATGTCTGCTACCTCATGTGAATGCAGAGTTGAAACTTCAACTTCAAGCATAGCTAGTGATTCCTGGGATAAGCTGCTTTGGCTTTTTTCTAAGAAAGGTGGCTCAGGAAAGGGCTGTTCATCCCTTCCCCTCAGCTGGGGCTGAGGTCTTTATGCTCATATGAAAAAATAATTAATTTCCTGGGGGAGAGGGCTGCTATGAAAAAAACATCAGATGGATTAACCAGACAGAAGTAAGAGGAGAAATGGTGGTTTTCAGGTGAACAAACACCAGCTACGGTCAAAGAAAAAGCCAGAGAAAGAACCCATTGCATATCTTCTCATTGGCATCTAGTTCTCTTCTCAGTGAAAGCCGGCATATTGCAGGACAGATGATTTCCCTGACTTTTTTACAGTGCTTTACACTTCCCAGGAGTTGTTTCTATATGACTGTAATAGAGCTGTCAAAATAACAGCTTGTGGTAGAGGATGCGATTGCACCTCTCAGCTCCACGCTGCCCCCATCTCCTGCAGCACCTGCTTCTAATGAAAGGCTTGAGGATGGGGCCAAATCAAGGTGACACTGCCTGTGAGTACAGGACATGTCTCAGTGCTCATTTGGCTGACCTTCCTAGCAGAGCTGTGGCCTCGGGTTCCTCCGTGCTTCTCTTTGCCAAAGGTTTACAAGCCTGGTCCCAACTATGGCCTCCTTTGCTCAATGACCTGTAGAAGGTCTTTTGCACCCAACAGTCCTGCCCTTCTGCATCTTGCTGTTCTTGCCCAGCATTTTTGCTTTCACCACACTGTGCAGGCAACGCATGGGTCACAGTCCCAGCAGCAGCCAGTTGACAGTGTGGGGTTTTAACAAATAAAGGCTTTTCCACTGCAACATTTCCACAGGGCAATGAGGGTAGAGATGGGACAAGGACTGGTCCAAATCCACTGAGAAATGGCTATTGAATAAGCTATTGATTACACCCCTAGGAGGTACTGCCTTAGGTCCATCTGGCAAGGACTGCTGTGAGGGAGGCAGCATCTTGGTGCTGGGGCAGTGACAGCTCTCCCATGCCTTTCCCCACCCTGGGGAAAGAGTTTATTAGACAGTGTCCAGCCCTGGTCAGTCTAGAAATAACTGTAAAGTCAAATGGGTGACAACATAAGAGCAAAATATTAATGAAGGGACTGGAGTCACCAACCATCAATGTCCATTAGCATTTGCTTAGAGGCATCAGCCTTTTTCTCTCTTCTTTATCAGATATCTTAAGTAACCACCTATAGGTTCCTGCTTGCAAGGTCATCATTTCCTATGCATAAGAGCAGTATCTTGCAGACTGAAGCTGTAGGCTGCATAGGTCCAATGTACCAGCTCAATCAGATGTTTAAGTATCTCTGCAGGAATGATCACTGTCATTTAATTTGCTGATTAGTGTTGTCATATCTATTTGTAGAATACAGTATAATTTATGGTGAGATCCCTGGAGGATCTTTAGTAAATGCTACAAGTAATTGAATCTGCTGATTTCTAAAGGTCAGGTGAAAACTGAGCATTATCATAACACAGATTATGTGGTGATGACACCAAGAAGCTTTACATTTCAAATGTAAAAATTTGTATTTACTGATTATTGCTATATACCACCACTGTGGAAGATAAGCAAATAGTAAAAAAGTAAAATCAAGAAGCCTAACTTCTCTTTAGCAAAAACCTGAGGTGAGTTTTCAAACCTGTGAGTAAAGGCAATGTAGTTCTTGAAGAGAATAAAGATAAAAAGGACTTGCACTACTATTTTTCAAGCCAAAGGGGGAGGAGAAGAATTTCAGACAGGCAATTAGGGAAGCATCAGGAAATTGTTTGGGTTATTTTATTGAAGAAGTTGCTCACTGATGAACTCTGAGGTTGAGTGCTGCTATTTTCAGTCCTGGCTGCGTACGATACCCCAAGCTGGCATGGCTGCTTCCCATCTCTCTTCCAGCAAACAAGTGGATTTCCCTTATCAGCAAAACTAATTTTGTCGGGGTAGCAAATTATAACAATGACGTCTTTTTAATTTGGTTTGTACACTCTTTGGAGTTCATTTCTGCAGAAACGGGGGAGAAAGAGAAGGAAGGTGGTCTGGCAAGGGGCAGGGATGATCGACTTTTGAGGGCACCAAGCTACAGCAGCTCACTGAAGAAATGGTTTGCCCAAAAAACAAAGCTGATGCAGGATACCGTAACACAAAGCTCAAGCCTGGGTGTGGGTTTGTCTGCACCAGAAAGCCTAGTTGCTTTTTCTTTTTTAAAAAAGAGTACTTTTTTGCAAACTAGTCTTTTGTTGTCAAACTTGTCTGGCCTCTTTAGAAACCCTTCCAGCCTTCTAGAATAACACTAACTCCCATCTGCTTCCTGCAAAGTACCTTCTCATGACAAAGTCAATGGGGATTTAAAAAACAAACAAAGAAACAAACAAAAAACAGAGCTTGGCATGAACCAAATTGGCAAGACAAGGAGTGGGTTGAAGCAGTGACTAAATTTTGGAGAATGTATCTATCCCTAATGGCTGTTGCTAGCCCCAGCACCCTGTATGGTGTCTAACAGGCATTTATAGGTCATGTACCACTGTCTTCTCCTGGAGCAACTCCTCCCTATTGGTGCTTTCCACAAGGGAAAATTGTGCTGAGTTCATAAATTCTGTGACCAAAATGTCTAATAAAAAGGGTAAATCCATGTTTGCTTGTGAAAGACCTTCCCCAGAATGGATCAAGCAAGTTATTTCCATACTGAAAAAGCACAAGAATACGTGCATGCTGCAAACTTCTTTAGCTGCTCTGTAAATCATCAACTTAAAGCGCTGCAGGCTACATAATGACTGCATGAGCTGCCAGGACAATAAACGGAAGCTTTAAGCCCACAAAAGACTTAAATACCTACCTTACTTTACATAGCCTGGTGACAGTAATATGGATGTGCCTAAGGCTGAGTGCGTGCTTCAGTGCTCTGATGGATCAGGGCCTAAATACACATGGACACTTCAAACAGAGGCATCTGTCAGCAAAAACTTCCTCTCCTCTGGAGGAGGCTTCGCTTGCAGCTCCTGTGTGGGAGCTGGGGCACATAAATCCCCCAGACTTTGTTGTTCTGCCAGCAAGCAGGAAGAGAGTGGTAAAAACCTGCCAGGTCAGTTAGAAACCAGCTGAGTGACAAAGCTGCAAAAGAGCCACCTGAAAATAAACAGGTGAACAATAAAAGACACGAATGGGCTCCTGGGGTGAAGTTGGAAGGCAGCCCATCTCTCTGGCTGTGTGCATGCTTGCATGCTGCAATAGCTCTAGGGCCACAGATGCTCCCTCCTGCTTTCCTGTATCTCTTCCTTTGTGCAAAACCCAGGGTATTGGCAGAGTGGGGTACACCATTGCCTGCTGTGTTGCACAGGACCTCTGCCATGAGCAGAGGGGGGAACACCGGAGCATGGACCCCATGGTATCAACAGCGTGAACCTATTTTCTCTGTTCCCAGCATCAGTCCCCTTAGGGTGACAGCGGGTGATGGCAGGTACTACCAGGCACAAGGCTAGGCAATGGCCCACATGTATCAAATGGGGATTTGTTGGGTTATTTTAGTGCTCTCTGGGGAGAAAGCAAGGGCACGCAAACACCAATAAATAACTGCTCCTGGTTCTGGGTCTCTTACATAAGGTGATGATTATAGAAACTGCAGTGTACAAGGCAGTGGGAAGGGATGCAAAGATCAGAGTTTTTAAAGGAAAGTAGGTCTGGGTATTTGGGGGGAAATGGAAATTACCAGCCTTCCCTGAGGTTTGATAAATTCAAAGAGGGTGCTGTATTGTACAGATGCCTTGGCTGCAGGACAAGGGGCAAGAGTCCTGTGCCAGGCAAGTTCCACTCAGAGTTTTACATAGATCATCTCTTCAGAGATGAGCTGATGTATGGTACCAGCAGCTGAGCACAGTACTGGGAATAAATGATTTAATAGCATAAATGGTTTCCAAAGGGAGCTAGGCAAATATGTCCCAAAGTATCCAACCATTCATGTTCCTTCCCAGGTGCAAACGATGCTCGAAATATCACAGCCATGTAGAAAGCAATTTTGTAGCCATCCTGGCATTGATGTTGGCTAGTGAAGATTTTTCACTATATATTTTCTTTTCCTTCCTTTTAATCCCATTGAAGAATGCAGAATTAATACTCAGGACACTTTAATCCTAATTGGAAAGACACTGCATATAAACTAGGTTTAGGCATCTTCACATAGCATATCAGAGAGGGGCTGGCTTTGGACTGCATTAAGACAGGCTGCTGTTTTAATTTATGCATAATTGTTTAGAGAAAAATAGGGGAGGGTTTCATAGTGTAACCCACTCTCAGTGCAAAGCACTAAGCGTTACACGCAGTTATCTGCCATTTCCTCCTCTTACAAACACAGACCATAACTTGCCAGCTCCCTATGCTGCAATTTATTTTCTAATAGCCAGGTTGCGAAAGCTGTGGGAATGGAAGTGATCTGTTGTTCTAATTCATAATGCAGGTACTGAACCCAGCTACGTCTTCAGCCTAATTGTAGCAGTAACATGTGCATTCATAGATTCAGTAGTGAATGTCTGGAGGTTGCTCTTCGCTGCATGCTATTTATGATCTGCTCAGAGTCATACAATAAAAAGTAGACATGTTACAGCAGTCTAACTCTGAGTTACACTTCCTGAGTTGCATTTCTCTCCCTGTTGGGTTTCTGATCAGAAACAGCATCACAACTTCTTTCGTAAAGTAGGTTTTTGATGCATGATCGGTGGAAAGTCTCCTTTGGAAAAAACATTGTACTAATGTAAGGCGCTGGGTTGAAGGAGGGCTGTAACACAGCAGACCGGATATAGGAAAATAATTGGATAGCTATAGCGTGCTGGATGATGGGTATATTGTCTGGGTGTCACTAGTGCTTCTGTATCACTCATTCCTATTACATATCTATATTTAGAGTGTACTCTACAGGTAAATTCACACAAGGACACCATTCCTGCCCTGAGAATCCTCTTTGATGCGTTTGGTACATCCCTTCCTTGGGGCCAAGCCTGTTCTCATTGCAATTAGCAGGAGCTTCAGCTGCAGGTTTTGTGCGTAAGCCTTGCTCAGCTGAACAGTCTCCCTGACCCCAGAGGCACTCCTTGCATGCCTAATTTAGGGCTGGAATTTGTCAGCAAGTCAGCACCCACTGGGATGCTGAAAAATAAGACCTGCCTCAGTCTACAGACATGTTATTTTAGATCCCTTCAAGGACCACCCCCAACATACATAGCCAGCAGGAGCCTCTGACTCAGACCAGCTCCAGAAGATCTGCTGGATTGCCCCAGCTGCATGACATGCCTCAAACCATGGGTGTTTAACAGGTCTAAGGGGCATTCGTGCTCCTGGTGGCACCATATAATGAATGAGAGATGAACGTGTTTATCTATGGCACAGCGTTTTCATGAGGCAGGACTGAGAAGCAAAAGCATATCTGGGGGACAGGTAAAGCTGTACTGACATAGATTTTACAGGCTATGAGTTGCAAGGACACTGATTTTTCTCCTTTCTTTCCTGCAAGGCTGCAAAGGGAAGAGCTAAGGCAGCAAATCCTGCTCTTGTTTTGACTTCCTTCCACGTGCCTGCTAACAGGATGTTACGTGAAAATCCTGGCAGGGAGGAAAAATGGTGTGTCTGTGGGAGTTTGTGTAAGTTTCTGTGTGTTTAGCAATTGCTTGTGTCCTTGTTTGCTCTTTCTTGCAAGGTGTGTGAATGGAGACTATTGTATGTAACGACATGCAGTAGTGCCCAGGTACTCCTTGGATATAAAGGAATGTTTGTACAGTGAGAGCTGAGCCATGGAGATGCTAGAAGTAGGAGCCCTAGCTACATTTTTAAAGGGAAAATGAGTATGTTTTATTGAATAAATCAAGGCTTTGTTAGCTAGGCCAACTTATTCCTGCAGGAAATCCATAGGAAGGATTTATATTAAATGTTCTCTGATTATAATGATACTTTTTTAATAGAATACAGACTATTATGCCACCTAAATCTTGATAGCCCATTCCCTCAGCTCAGAAATGCTAATGCAAGGTGTATCTTGTACTCCATACTTTGTGGCAGCTCCTATTTCTTTTCTTTCTCCATTGTATATTAATGTGGCATTAAAGGCTTTATCTATACAACTACAGAGTCCCTCTCACAAACCACTTCAGACATACAATTTAGCAAAAAAAGCTTGCTTTGTTCATCAGCACTATACAGTATAATTAGAGAATGAACAGAGATGCCAGGAAGATTTGACTTGATTTTTCAGAGATGGGGAGGGCAACTAACACATGGCATTGATTTCGCGAGAAACTGGGGATCCTCAGATCAGAGTAGCATTTTTCTCAATATCCACTTCAGAAATACCACCCTAAATGGAGTGTTTTTTTGAGAAACTAAATGATAAACAGTGAAAAATTTTGAAAATGACTGTTTTTTTTTTCTTTTCCAAAACAGGATGATATGCTTAGATAATCTAGAATGTCAGTAGGATTTGGCGCTTGTGGAAAGTTCTACCCAATGTTTTAATCCATCCTTCAAAAAGTGTGCCATAACCTCACTACCCCAGAAGCACTGCTTCACTGAAACTGTTGCAAAAAGCTTTGCTGGATTTTGCCAATATTTTTTAAAAATCACCTGGAAGTGCAATATTTATAGTCACTTGGAAAACAAACCAGAACAGTGTTTCAGTTTCAAATCAAATTTGTAGCTGCTTTGAACTGTCTCTCTTTCAGAAGCACAATTAAATATAGTTCTGGCTTTTTCACTATTCCAAATAGAAATGCAACCACTCAGTGACATCTTTTTTTGGCCAGCTTTGCAACGCTTCTTGAGATTTGCCTTTGGTTACAAAGGGGTGGTGAGCTGCTCCACTCCCATCCCTGGGATGTGAAGTCTGAAGTCTAGTTATGCTGGTTTCATCTTTCCTGGTTGTTCACTGCTTTACTGCTGATAAATTTAGAAAAAAACTTCCAGCTGTGCTGAGACTGTGGAAGCAGTTGAGGTTTGGGGTAAGAGCTTGAAGAGCATGTAGCCTCTTATTTTCTACTCTGTCGGGTTCTGAATGACAGCTATTCAAATTATACGCATACTGTAGGGTTTTTATGGGGGCTTTCACTTCAAAGATGAACTTTAAACAAGTAATTTTAAGCTGGTAACTTTAATCAATAGGATTTCTTTCTTTTTCTCTTGTAAAATCAGCTGCTTTGATGTAATTTCAAATTCAGCACTGGTCAGATTCTGTAGGTTTCCTAGGAAATATCTGCTATTGCCTAAATCAGAAAGGTAAAGACAAACATAATGCACTGAGATCTTGTCTAACAAATGTGTGGGATGTGTGGATGATTGACTCCTAGTCAAGCTTTAAATGCAACTTAGTCCACATCCTTCATGGAACTATTTGAAAGAAAGATCTGCACAAAGAAGGAGGCTCTTAGTAAGAAACTGCAGTTTGAAACTAGTTGCAATGAAAGTCAATTGCCATTATATAGCTCTGGATCTCTACGCCTTCAAAAGTTAAAACCCCAGCTCCTATTGGATTTTTTAGTTATTATTTATTTTTTTAATACTAATAGCACAAGTCCCTTGTCAGCAGAGGATTCTCCTAACAAAACTACTCTTTCAGTGCAGCTCAGAGGACTTGCCTGTGAGTGGTGGCTACCCAGGGCCATGACCAGACTGTAGGATCATGTAGCATCTCTCAGCTTCTGGACCCAAGTGAACCACTTGCTCTCTCCATGGCACAGCTGCCCTGTGTATCCCTTCCCCAACCCAGCCTTGCATCCCAAATCCTGGGGCACCAGCACCATGGGGTGTGCTGACACGCCTCTGCCTCCCAGACTAGGCACAATCATAATGATTTCTGTGTTTTATGCTGACTTTACCAAGATATAAATAACCACTATCAGCTCCTGGATTGACAGGGCACCACAGCAGAGTGCTAAGGAGAGCCCTGTTCATCTCACTTTGCTGCCGGTTCAGTTCTGCATGGGCAAATAGGTGTTAAACTGAATTTTAATCTGCTGGCAATTAACATCTTATTATATATCTCTGCCTGAGGGCTAGGCAAGTCCATGCACCACAACTGCATGGTTAGTGTGTTCAGGTGAAATCTGAGCTTGTAGATGAGGATTTATGAAAAAGCAGACAATTCACAGTGCATGCTTTGTGCTGAATGCCAGCTATACATACATATATCTATATAGACTGAAGCTCTCTTTCTCTCTTATCTGCAAGTCCATGTACTACTATTCTTGCTGGGACGAGCACTGGCCGGATGGTATTTCTGTTCAGAAGGAAAAATGGAGGGGAGAAAGGAAAGAGAAGAAATATCAACCCCCAAAATGTGCTTTATAAGAATGCACATACAGCAAACATACGAGATGCTTGTACCACAAACTGGTGGCCCTTCTGCCAACTCTTGTTTGCCATCCCAAAGCTATCAGTTTGAAAGGAAGATACAAGGAACATAAATTTTTCCTTTGGTTGCTTTTATCAGGCTTATTTTCTTCTGCTTGCCTAAATTAGCCAGAGCTGTCATTAGAGCCAGCAGCGCCATGCTGATTTCTCTGAGTAGGGCCTTGGGGCTTTCTGTTCTTTATCTGAAGAAAGGCATATCAGCATGAGATACACTGAGTTTTAGATACTGATACTTTGCAGCTCTCTCACACTGCTGTCCCTTTTCCAGAGCTCCCCAGCTCTATTAGTAACCCAGTCACCAACTCCTGTCTCTCCCCTTGTTCTACAATTTCACACACTCCTGCTATTGTGTCTGCTACCTCTCTGGTTCATCTTCAGATCACTTTTGCAGAATAAATCCTAGCATGGTGGTGGTAAGAAAATCTTTTTACCTGTTTAACATGACTACATCCAGTGCAAGTGTGGGACAACTGATGTTTATGGGGAAATGAATAAGGAAAATAATGTAATATAAAATGTTCCCATTGAAGCTTCTTTAAAAGCAATTGCTAAAGATGTTGCACAAGTGACTTTCTGCATACATTTGTGTTTTTTTAAATTTATATTAAGTTTTTCAACAACATCTTAATTGAAGCCTGTATTAGTGAGTGCTTCTTTAGAAAGGACTGCCAATATTTTTTTATTATTTTTCTCCTTCAGAATTTTTACAAGTGACACTATATAAATGTTTTGCTCTAAAGGGGTCATTCTGGGATAAAGCAAAAAAGGAAATAACAGTGTTAAATCAGTCATGCAAAGGTGTGATGTGAGACATTAGCTGCTGAATAAATTTTGTTCACTAAGTGAGTCTAATTTCTGGTCACAGCAATTTTGGTGTACTGATTTCTAACCCTGCACTTGCCTGGTAAACAAGATCTCATCACAGTTCCTGGCTTGTGTCAGTAAGTCCCTTCCTCTCAGGCAAACCAAATATTTTCATCTCCACCTCTTGACAGCTTTCATACACAATTGCATGCAACTTACTATATGAAGAAGCTCAGAGCTGCAGATCTGGGGGTGGGGAGGGGAGAAGCCTAAAGGTGTTCTCATCCCCATTAACACTCATTAGCTGATGGCTCCTTGTCCCAGGCCAGGCCAGCTGTTTGCAGCTGCACAACTTCTCCCTTTCCACTGGGGTGGCACCAGCCTCACTTGTCCTGCACTGCAGTCGCAGGAGTGACTGGGCTGTAATACAGGGAGGGAGGAGTAAGGTTGGCTGCTGGGAGGTGGTGGCCATAGCAGCAGGGAGCTCAGAACAGGCTGATGTGTGTTTTGGTACCCAAGCTACTATAAGGCTGGCCCTCACACCTCTAGCTTACTCTGTGCTCACGCATAGAGTGTTGAGCTGTTTTAGCCTTTGCTTCTTCACAACACCCTCTCTGATAGAGGACATGACGCATCATTTTCAGATACAGCAATCAAGCCACCAAGAAACTAAATTCTAAAATTTTAAATTTGGTCTGTAGGGGAAGCAAAATTCTGCATACAGACTGACTACCATTGCTCAGCTGCTTCTGGATTTAGATCGCCATCTTTAGGTATTTGCCTTTGCAGGTTACTCACATAGTAGTATAAGCTATTAAAAAAACCTCCATGTAACCTCAAAAATAAGAATAAGCTCATATTTCCTCCAGTTCAGCCCATTAGACTACTGCTCTTTACCATTCTTGTGGCCAGATATACCAATGACTATACTAAGTGCAGATATACTGTATCTGCACTGAAGAAGTGCAGATGTCTCAGATATAAGTAACACTTAGAAAGGGAGCGCTGCATATATTTAAAGTGTGTAAGAACCCAGCAGACGTTGTGCCAAGATTAGGCTATAACATTTTTGTGCCTATCTGAGATCTCCTCCTTGGAGGATTTGCTCTTGAGAGTTGCGTAACACCTTTCCTTTCGCATTGACCTCTGAGATAATGTGCATCAGGAATGTATTATCATCAAGAGAGCCAGGCAGTAGCTTGGGAGTTGGTACAAGGGCACATGAATAATGGCATTATTTCCAATCAGAAAACTGCTAAATTTAAGTCTATTACTGAATCCAACAGAACACCACGCAGCTTGGCACCTTATGTAGGGTGTGCACCTACATAAAATAGTGTTGATAACAGGAAACAATATAAGGATTGAAGAGAAAACTGAAAAAATATCTCCATGAGCATGTGGAAGGGAATACTAAGTGTTTAGGGATTTATTTTTTTTAGCTGATCTCTTTATTTCAAAATGCTTTTTAATCTAAATATCCTTCCCTGAACGAAGTGAAATGGTAAGCCACAACCTGAAAAAATGGGAAAAATTCTTAGCAGGTTGGAGCTGGTCTTGCCTTCAGCTGAGACGTTTCATAAGGAACAAGGGGAGCTGCTTACACCCGCTAGCTACGTATACCCGTAACAAAGCAAAGGTGTAGATATCTCGCATAATTTAAAATTATCCTCAGTGAAGCTGTTGGTGTGAATACCAGAATGCAGTGTGGTGTTGTGCAGCTGAACATACAAGTGCTTAAGATAATCCTCATTTACACATGTGTTTAACTGCCACTGAAAGTATTGTCAATGAAGCAAAGAGCTTTGAGTGGGGATGGGCTCCTGCTTTCAGCATCCATTTGAGTAAATTTGGCATCACTGGATCTGTTGTAAGCAGGCTTGTTATTACCAGTAAGGTTGCTGTCTGTGCTGAAGAGCACAGAAGTGATAACCTGCAAAATTAAGATGGTGCAAATGTAATTCTAACATTTCCCAGGAGTGTCTGGCTTTGCAACTTTAGCAGTGCTGGTACAAGGCAGGATTTTTTTTTCTTTTATGGTAATACATTTGATTCAGCATTTACAATCAGGAAGTTCTAAAAGTAACAACGCTAATTCACCACCAGAAAAAAATGGGGCTTTCCTATCCAAACAGCAGGAACATGAGCCAAAACTAATAATGTCAGTGGTGATTCCTGTCTCGTGTTTATATGGTCAAAAAAGGGAAGCTGTCTGACATTGATAAAACCGCTCTTGAAAACTTGTCATCAAAGGTCTAAATTATTCATTTCAATGCATTGTCACTAAACATATACTAAACAGGAACCAGGCTCTAAAAGATGAGCTAACAAAATACTGGGTTTGCATGTTTTCTCTTCTTTGTTGATTTTTTTTTCAGTGGAGATGTGCTGTTTTTTACGGTGCATTAACTAATTATAGACATTAAAGATGAAAAACACCTATTATTTTATTTAAATCTTCCCCTACCTATTGTGATAGCTGATAAATCTAGTTCTTTTAAAACAGTTTTGCAAACTGCTCTTTCTTTGTATAAGCATGCTTTACAGCAAAAATTACCTTAAAATAATCAGCAATGTAATTCCCTTACCTGTCCAGGCCGTGAGTCCTTCCAACTTCAAAGGTCACTGCTAGGAGTTGAGAGATCCACTGAGACTGGTGCTTTTATTGACTGTAAATGTAGTTTCCTCTCGCTTTTATCTGCAAATCCATCTCCATAAGGCTTCTCTCGTAGCGTCTGCAAAACACAATGCATATAGCATGAGCACATGCTGTGTTGGAAAGGTGGAATCACCTGGATTTTATTAAAAGAGGAGTCAAAGTAGACTCACAGTGATAGAGCACAGCATGCATGAATGTTTTCACTTCCATACTTCATATACTGTGCCATTATTGGGGGTGGGTGGGAGGGGAAGGTAATATATTTTTCCACCATCATGACTGGGGTTTTAGCTCTAAAGGGAAATCATGCAAAAGTAGGCTAACAGAAGTCACTCATTGCATGAAGGGTATGGAATAAGCTACTCCACATATACTTAATTACATCATCAAGAAAAGGCTTTTCTATGCACTAAAATCAAAAGAGTGCTTGATGTCAGTCATGGGTTGGTGATTGGACATGAGCGCAAGTCTCGCTAAATAACTGAGATCATCAATATGTGCCCGTTTATACATTCTCAGGACACCTATGCCCTATTGCAACACCTGCATGCATTTGCAGCTTCCCTGATATCAGGGTGAGCTTGCTGTGAGCACCAAGGTAACACAAGACAGCAAGGGAGGTAATCTCTCTCAGATTATGGGTCCTTGGAGAATTGAGGATTTAAAACTCTACTGGGAGTAGGATGACACTGAGTCTTCCCCAGTTTCCCCTCTTCCTTTTCCAGTCACAGAGGATGAGTTTCTTTGTAAGGGTCAGCAACATCCTAAGACCAGTTCAGACAAAAGACCTAAGCTAACAGCTCCCTTAGCCTGAGGAACCCATTTTTGCCTTTTTGTGAGGTCAATATAATCTCTTGGATCCATCATCTTGGGTAAGAACGGGCTGAGATTCACCCGGTAACTGAAGCACCTGACTGTTAGCAGTCTTCTGGACTACAAAGTAGGGAGCATGTACAGAAAGCTTAAATGCAAACGGCCTGGTTTGCTTTGATGGGGAAAAGAAATCTCTGAAGTACTACTCCTGTACCTGAGGTTCCTGAAAACACTTCTTTAAACTATTTACTTGGGCAAGCATGTGGTTGCTTAAGTGAAGATGACAATCACAGCCTAATTTTGTCAGTTCTTGACTTTTTAGTACCTAAGAACCCATGATGAATTAATACTGCAGTAGAAGAATATGACTTCTGCAATTCTCCCTGTGTTTCATTATGTTAGCATAGCATTAAAAGGAATCATTTTCTGGTTTTGGTTTTGATTTTAGGTGTATTCCCCTGTTCCCATGTAAATATGAGGCAGAATTGCACCATTTAATGGTTAAGAAAAGAAAGGCAACACCAGGAAAGCTGGTTTCTCACCTATGTCTTATTGCCTGGAGTTCTAAATTAATTATCCCTCTTAAGGGAAAATGGATGTTGAATGGGGAATAAGGCACAGCTGCTGAAGCAGGGTATAAATAGGAAATGGTTTTAGAAGAAAAAAAGGTGCACTTCGAGCTAGAAAGATGTGTAAGGCAGCATTGCTCTTGGATTTAGACTATTAGGATGAATTCAGCACTAATATAATGAACATATCAAGGCTTGGGGTTTTGGGGGGATGTTCTGTTTGTGTTTCCTTGCATTGATAATAAAGCTTGGGAGAAAAGCAAAGGCGTGCTCTCACTGGGAGGGTCCCTGAGCGGGGAGGGCAGTGACCCAGGACATGGGGGACACCTCCTGCTCTGCAGCCCATCTGGGACTGACACAGCATATGGGATTTCTGAGAGCAATCGTGAGGATTGCATCCTGTGCTCAAGTTATCTCGAAGTGCAATAAATACTAATCTGCCTACTCGTGTAACATCAGAGCCTGCCTACAATACTCAGCCTATGTACACAGCAATATCATATGTATAGCAGGTGTGCATTTGCATGCATACTTGATTTCTGATTTCTTACAATGACATCCTTAAAGACAAGAATAAAAGCATACAGGCTTTGCAGCAGTGATGAGGCTATTGCTCTGCCATACCCAGTATCCAACAGTGTTTCAGAGGGTGTGTTTATAGGTAGGAGATAACCTGTCTTTTGGGACATCTTTACCTGCCTTGCATCCATATGAGGGTTAAGTCCCAAAGCATGCATATTACATCCCATCTAAACATATCTGTTTGTTTAGACAGACTATTATTTTGATAATATTCTTGGACAACCCTTCTGGCACTGTATTGCTTTTGTTTAAGCTTAGTCAGCACCAACCACTTAAAAGTCTGTATTGGTTTAACTGAACTGAATTAAAACAGTCCTGTGTAGACAAACCATGAGAATTTAGAGCAGTTCAAGCTGTGTTGGTGTCTCTTTAGGCATGATGGAGTAGCACCTGGAATATTATTGCCCTTTTTTCTTTCTGTGAAAATAATTTTTGCTTCTCTCTCCATGTCTCACTAGTCATAGCATCTGAATCGCTGCATGAAAAGAGAATCAAAATGTAGACCAAGCGATTAGACAGAGACGAGCAATGCTGGATTCTTCAATTTATGGTTCCCCAGATATGATAAAAGGAGAAGGGAGGTCTCACAGTGAAAATGATATATTTTTTTATCATGTAAAACTGAAAAAAGTTTCTTTTAAGGCTTATACTAGTCTGACAACTGCACCACTGAGGTTTTTAATAACTTCTGAAGCAAATGGTCAGTTTTCAAAAGTGGAAAAGTTCACATTTTTTACATATGAGTATCTCCCTTCCTCTCTGCCTTTCCAATGGGTGCTAATCTATTAACCACCTTAAAGAAAGATTCCAAGGAGCAGCAGGAAGCTAAGTGAAAAATTGACTAGCTACAGTATTAATGAGGCCTGATAACAGGTCTTTCCCTGCCTGTTGTTGTTTTCATTTCCGCCCATATTTAACTAGGGATTCCACATGCACAAAAAATCTTTACTATTCCTCCCTTTCATCAAACATTGATGATTAGAGTTCCTGCTTTAATGACTTTCTAATCTGAAATGATATTTATCAGGAGTGTTTGGAATGGGCCAGCTTAACTAGGAGTCTCTAGGACAGAATTTTGTACTAGTGTTGTCAGTGCTCATTGATGGTGATGATCCAGGATTCTTTGTGCTGCAGTTAAATTCTAGATTTGGGGGGGTTCCATCTTCCTTATCGATATAAAAAATGTCTTCTGTTACAGTCCTTTGCAGAATATGTGAAGGAGAAGGATGAGGTTTCTCACCTTTCACAGCAGAGGGAGTATCTTAGAGCATTGAATCCAGCACAACTCAGTCGTCTTCTGGGATCAGACACCCAAGTTGTTCCTTTACTCTGTAACGTGGTAGTACCACTTTGCCTTTCAATGCCAGATGGGGAGCTAGGGTTTAAACGCCTTCACTGCCTGGGAGGAGGGAGTTGATCTCTTTAGGAAGCTCCTTAACCACAGTAAATTATACTGGAGTGTACAGAACCTGCCCTTGACTTTGCTGGGACAGTGAACGAGGGCATCTCTAGAAGCCAGTGCTTGTGGCACCTGCTTGGGAGGAAGATGCCCAGGGCTGTGGTCTGCATTCAGGCTAAAGGCTTTGTACCTTGATATGATCCTGGAGCTGTTCCATCTACTTGAGGCTTTCATTGATCAGCTGCAGCTGGATTACATTCCTGGCTCTGGAGGTGTAAATCTCACTGCTTGGCCTCAGGTCTAGCATCTATACAGTAAATTATCTTCCATGTATAATGTAATATTGGGATGATTTGGGTTATCTATCCCAATATAAAGTTCCAGCCTAACTAGTATGAATTATCTGTACCTTATGTCCCTGTCAGTCTTTCTTCTGCTGAAGGCACAGCACTGTGCCAGCAGATCCATCCAGGCTGATCATTAATGGCATTTTGTACATGAGTAGGCTCTGGAGAAAGAAACGAGATTATTTCTGTTCTAGGTAAGGCCCTCCTCTTCCAAACTTCGGACAGAGCCAGATCTTTGACTGGAAAATTGCTAAAGCCTGGAATAACAGGAGGAGATGATAGCACAGATTTGGACTCCCTGGAAGAGCTGAACAGAGCATGAAGAGGAGCAGGGATGGGGAGGGAAGAGAGGCAGAGGAATGTGTACCAGTACACAAGGATTTCAGGTTGTTTCTTTGTCTAGGTAGGCCAGCTAAAGGAGGATTGCTGTGCGGGGTACTCCAAGCTGGTCTGGCTAAACACCTCTCCTGCTATTGCTCCTGAACTGTGAGCTGAAAACCTATGGTACGTCCAAGGCCTTAATGCTTGAAGAGGATGGTTACAGGATTGAAAAAAAACAATGTGAGCAGTATTCTGGTTTTGCTTGGGACAGGGGAGTCGTTCAAGGCTGTAATGCGGTCTGTGTATAAGAAGTGAAGCAGAAGGCAGAGAAATGGGGAAAGTGCCTTAGCCCAGTGATGCTGGAGGAGGCTGAAGTCTGCAGTGAGACTGCATCATGGGGCACTGAGCTAGGGAGAGCTCACCCTGGGCAGGAGTAACAACACATCCACTCACTTCCAGAGAACAAATAAACACAATTGTGATCATCCATCAATACATGCACTTTTTTTCCCCCCGTGGTATAAAGGCCCTTTGTGTAACTCTTTAATTTAAACCAGTGAAATTGGAGCAACATAAAATTAATTTCTCTGGGTCCTGTTCTGTAAGCATCAATTATAATGTCTAATCTACATGAAGTGCTGCTAAGTTTAGTAACTGTCTCTTTATTATGCAGCACCCAAAAGCATTCAAATACATTCACATTAAGATGTAAGATCATACAAATGTTAATTGTAGAATCATCCAAATGTTAACAGTTGTTTTTTTGCCTCCTAAGGCTATAAACAGCTATTTTGATTAGGTTGCCATGTTCCACTAAAATAAATTTGCAAAGAGAAACTTCTCAATTGGTGCTTTTCTTGACAGCAGGCACAAAACAGTGTACTATCAGAAAGCAGAAGACCAGCCTCTATTTACGACAATGACACTGGAAATCAAGATTTTACACTTGCTGAAAGGATTTCACTGGTGGTAGAGGAAGGAGTGATGCACTGCTCTGAACATGTAAATCATTTAAGCTCTCAATTAAAAAATTTACTCAACACCTACAGTTTTTGCCTGAGATATGGCTGGGGAAAAAAACCCTTAAAACTGCTGCCGTCTCCTCCAAGGTCATATATCTTGTCATTTAAAAAAATGAATTTTTGTTCTATATTTGACATTTTATTGGCCTCTTAATTGTTTTTGGAATAAAATCATGTATTGTTTTGACTTCCTTCTCGTTTTGCTCCTGCAGTCCAATGTTTTTCTTTTCCTCATAACAAATTATTGTGTAGCTTTTGCTTCGGTGTTACACTCTTTTGCCATATCTTATCTTTTACTGTGTCTTCTCTTTCTTTCTTTCTTGTCATTATTGTTTCTTCTGTGTCCTTCCACTCCTCTGCTTGTGCTGCTTCCTTTCCACAAAAGTCATCTTTGCTGTCATAGCTCACTTGTTAGTCTCTCTCTTCCTTCACTTTAATTTGTGTTCAATTCTCTTTTTCTCCACCTTCCCTCATTTTCTGGAAAACCTCCTGCTTTGGGCAGAAAGGTGGAAAATGTCTGTCTGTCCCCCTGAGTGCAAGGACTTGCAGTGGACAGAGCCTTCTCCTGCCCCCGCAAGCAGCAGTCACACAGTGTTGAGGACAGCTGTACTAAATATGGAGCAGATATTCTTCAATTCACTCTACCTGTCTTTTTTTTTTAAGGGTGGGGAAGATCGTATTTGAAGCATCAGATATGAAAAGTAATACCAGTATGAAAAATAACATCAGCTTATCCTTCTGGTTAAGGTAACGTTACGACATCCCATAAGAAACACCCAAGTTGTGTTTTACTTCTAAAAATGCTACTGCTCATTCTCAAATATCAATATGATACGGATATTCTTGTGATTATTTATCTAACAAGCAGCAGCGCTGAGAAGCAATCCACCTTACAGCTGCTTCTTCTGGTCTCTCACTTAAGGCTTTGTCCACCATTTCCTATGCTGGCAAGGCTGACACTGATGTTTTCCCTGCATAGTGTGGACAGGAGTGCGTGAAGGGTGCAGGGCTATTTGGAAGAAAAAGGGAGGTTTTTTGCGATCAAAGCATACTCTACAAATCTATTTTTCACTCTGATTTCTTTTTCTTTAAACAGAATTATGCAACTTCCATAGACTCATATCAAGAAAGGAATAATATTGTACATAAACTCATGTCAGCAACGATAAATAATTAAAAAAAATGTGAACATTAAAGAAATAACCTAATCACTTATTTAAAGCAGTTTTGATCTTGTATGAAGGTAGAGTGTGGAGGAATGGCTTAGTAACAAGGGACACGATCTGATTCCCATGAGCAACTCAGTCTCTGATGAGAGGAAAGGCTCAGAGGGAACCACTAACTGTCCTTGAAAGCCTGATGTGATAAGAGACAGTGGAATGGTAAACAAGAAGAAGGAGCTACATCCACGAAGAGGAGAAGTGCTCCTGTGCGTGCACAAGAGCACTGTACCAATCACACTCGCCGCTCTGGCGCGTGAACAGAGGCTGTAAGCCAATTATACAACTGTTGCGGACGCGTGTTCTTGGCATCTGTCTATATATACTCTGTAAGCTTGAATAAAGGGGAGAACGACTATACTCATATTGAGATTTCATCGTTACTCCGGGTGGTTCTCCCTCTCCAACAGTAGAGCTAGCACATACTGTAATACATTATGTACAGTGCACCTGGGCTGGGTTTGTGGCATATTCCAAAGGATGTTTTTAGAAGGCATTTTGTATCACTAGCTCTTCTTTTTTTGATGTTTTGACCAATAATATTTCTTAATAGCTCATGGCTTGTGAGGCTGCTTCTGTCTCTTCCTTTGTACCCTAAGTTTGAGACCCTACCCCTCGCTTACAACTTGAGGCAGGAAAAAAATGACATTACAAGAAACCGTTGTGCAAAGAGCATTAGGAAGAAGTAACGGGTCGTAACGGTATGGATCATACCTTGGCATAACCACAAATATAATTCATCATTTGGAAATCATTTACCTTTCATAGTGGTGAAGTATTCTGGCATGAGTTGTGCCTTCATCTATTAGTTAAAACTCATGTTGTATCCTAAAAATTTTAAAATTAAATAAGTAAACTACACTTACAGTACTGGAATAGCTGAACTGTGAACAAACAAATGAGCAAAAAAAGACTCCAAAGCTTTCCAGATGGCTGGTTCCCACTGATGTACATTTTTTTTTCTCTGGAGCTTCAAAACATGTTTAAATTATGAAATTTGGTGTGATTACAAGAACTTGGCAAGCGCTCATTAAGGTTTTAGTCTGAGGAATGATACTACAGAGTTAGAGAAGTGAAGATGAGCAATTGTGGAATTGTGCGGCTGTCCTTGTGTGTGCACAGCATTGTGAGTGTGGGTTGCAGGGCATGGGACTCTGGTTCTCATGGTCCAAGTTTTTCATGTGGCATGCTCCTACTGCTTCCTTGGGCCAAATCCATCCTTGGCAGAGTTGATGAAACTGGTGAAGTTGCATCAGTAATTTCTCTGACTTCCTTTACTCAAAACTGCTTGCTTAGCATCCCCTGTGCCCTGTCTCCAGCTTCTGCTGAGGCCAAGTGACTTGGTATGTGTCTCTTCTGCTCCTGGCACTGCTTGTATAAGTGAGGCACCCAGTGAGTACCTGGCTTTGCTGCTGCAAAATCCCTTTTTTGCTGCTGGGGCAGACTTACTACTCCACAGGCAGAACCCCTTCTTTTGCTGGGCCAGCAGAACAGGGGGGAAAGGCTTGTGGTGGGCAGTCTGGAGTGGGAGATGGCATTAGTAACAGATGATGGGAAGTAAAGTGAGGGGGAGCAAAGGATGACAAAAAAAGGAAACACAAACAGTATTTTTTACTATCTGTTTTGAAAATATTCTGAGGCTGGTAATGGTGAGTTTTGAGTTCAAGTGGTATCTTGCCCTCTTCATTCAACCTGGGGTCAAGCTGGCAAGCAGGAAAAGGTCTTGTGCTCCAAGTGCGGCAGAAGCACACCCCATGGTGGGGATGAAGACTAGAGATGTGCCTCTCATAGCAGATTCATACTTGAGAGAAGTGGGAACCTTCCTTCGTGTCTCAGCTCTTCCTGGCTGCAATCACAAGAGCCTCTCTCCAGCTCCTTCAAGCCCATGCACTGTCAGCTTTTTAGGGCCAGGTGATAAAATCCTGTTATACATACCGAGGAGAAAGCCAGAGCCTTCCTATTGCATGACTGATCAAGGATGCTAGTAAGGACACCACATTTTTTTTCTGATGCAGCTTGTTGTCCAGGTGATGTTTGAAGGAAGTCCATTTTTCACAGGTCTGATGATAGAGACTGCTCCTCACTCTGCGGCAAGGGCAGGTTGCTTACTGATACCTCAAGATACAGGGTTAAGGGCAGTATTAATGTAGAGAAGAGAGGGAGGGGGAAAAAAAACCACAACACCAAACCCAAAACACTGGTGGCCTTCTACTAAAAAAAGTTAACCCTGGAGTTAGCAAGAACATTACACCACTGTGTGGTAATGCAGAGAGCCAACCCCTGCTCAACATCAGACATTAGACAAATCACTATGAATTATGCAAGTGTAGCTTAATTATTCAAGAAGAGGCTGTGGCAACTAAACATGTCAAAAGGAGGGAGGAGGTAGGTAACTGCAGTTCCCTTGTGCATGCCCAGTGTATGCAGAATACCCACTGGCTGTCCATACTGCACTAATGTCAAAGAGGTCCCTTGAAGGGGACCTCCTGTAATCCCCACCTCACTGGTCTCTAGGGAATGACCCTGCCATTGGTGTTGCACTGATGTCACATTCTTGCTGTCCCTACCTGTCTGAGTAAGTAACATATACTGCAGTAAATGTGTACACAGGCATTTGAGTGGCCAAACTGCTCTGTATCTACCAAAGTGTGGTCTGCTGTCTGCTCCTCAGGTTTATTGCCAAAAGACAGTTCCTTTGGGTCTCAACCAGCTGCTATCTTATGCGTTTGTGGACTCCTGCCATGTGTCACTGCCAGTATATGAATTAAAAGCAAATGCTGAAAACAAGGTGAAGAGATAAATAACAGCATAGCAGAGGTGCACTTAAGCCCGTGGAATGGATGTGATGTGACTCCTTTCTAATAATTCACTGTCCGTCAAGTCACTACCATATGTAATAACCTGCAGATGGCTCAGCAGTGGGTGGCATTAATATACTCAGCCCCTCTGGCATACAGATGTCCTGCACTGTCCTTCCCGCCCTCTCTTTTCACCAGCAGAGAGCCTTGCGCCTTGTCGCTGACTGTCAGGTGAAGTGAGCAACATGCGCTCGCTGTCATACAAAACACATTTGACTGGCTCCCAACAGGCTCGTATGCCTTCCCCAGGTGGGGAGGAAAGACAGGTGAGTCCGCCTGATGTCACTGACTTTTTGCAATGGTACCGGAGGAGAAATGTGACAAGCAGCAGCAGAATTGAAATATCAAGGATATTCTGACAGCTTGCTGATGTGATTTTTGTCTATTCACTAGTCTATCCAGAATCATGGTCTGATTACACACACCACCACTTTCAAGGGACATCTGTGATGTTGAGGCAGTATGGAAAACCTCCGGGTACTCCACATGCATTAGGACTTGCATTGTATGAATGCCTATACAGAACTCAGATGACATCTAAATGCTTACTGCACTTTAGTAAGATCAATGACATCATACAACAATTTCTCAGGTAACTTTTGAGAAAGAGAAAACAGAGTCCTGGAAAAGGAAGAACAGGAAGGTATGTCCATAGGAGGGGCATACAGGGTAATGTTATTAGTTAAGTTACTTTTCCTAGAAGATCTAAAGGAAAATATAGAGAAGCAGATTCAGAAAATGTTTACATAGGACTGGAAGGGACGTTCCACTGCAAGCGCTGGGTCATATAATCCATAACAAAAACCACAAACTGAAGAGTCTCTAGACTTCACTGTTTACTTTGAAGGGCTACTGCAAGAACTTGCCACTAATGTTAGACAGCATCTTTGGATTTCCCACTTAAATTTATCAATGGTGAATTTACCTCCATTATTATAAACCAATCACAAGTATTGAGATACTAGGAAAATGGGTGTTGAATAACATCTGAATAACGTGGCACTGAAAACAAAGGACAGTCAACTGCTAAACTAAAAATCACACAGGAAGATGCATGGGTTGGACCTCTTTGTCTTCTTTCAGGGCTGAAGTCTTTCTTTCGACTGAAAAATCCTTGCATTGTGCATTAATAACTAAAGCAGAGTACTTCCGAGTGAGCATAGATTTGTTACAGTTGATCAATAGGTTTTCCTTTACGACTTTCAATGCACAGTTTTTATGTAATCTGCTTACCTTTCTATATATCATTTACAATACTGACTATTGCTGTTTCAGGCATGGTTGTGTTGATACTCCTAGGATTTACTTGCAGGCAATACCAAACGCCTTCAGCTTGCCTGAACATTAGACAAAAGTCAACTTGATTTCTACCACTGCAGAGACATACTCAGTAAGCTGAGAGAGGGGAGTACAAGCAGGTTCGAGAGCTCAGCAGGCAATCTTAGTGTCATTAGTGATGTGTAAATACATGGAGGGAGAGATTCGAGGTGAAATGCACTCTCTCATACATGTTTGGGGTCAGTGGGGCTTTGCTCTTCTTAAGACAGTAATGAGAAATGATCTCTCAAAAGTGAGAAAGGAGCCCCAGGGGTACCTGGAGCTGCTGCCTCTAGCCCACAGTAAAGTCCAGCAGCAACACATCCTGCCCCTGTTCAGGTCACAGTAGATGGGGACAGGGATGCTGATGAAGGACAGAGATCCTTGTCTCACACACATAAAAGCTGACTGGCTCCTTGTCTGAAAGGCTTAATACTACTGTGATAGTTTTGATACTGAGGTCATTTTTTTGGAAGGTGGAGATACTGGTACCTTAAAAGATTCAAAAAGTATTGTTCAAAGCTAAATTCAATTTCTTGTCATTAAACAGGGCAAAGAAACTAAACTCCTTTCTTCTAACGTCCAAACGGAAAAACACAATCTTATTAGCAGCATTATCCTGAAAGCTCTGCTTTCCTCCCTGCTGCATTATCTAGCTTCTGAAGGGAACTCTTCTACAGCCCCATGCTTCTGTCCTGCTGCATTCAAAAGTCCTGGAGCACAAGCCTGAAGATAAACATATCCCAGTACAACGAGGAGACTATTCAGTACCCTGAATAGATCCACTATCACACTTTTGAGTAGTAAGAATCACTCCTTTTAATAGGAAAGACCTCAAAAATAATAATTGCAATGCCTGTCATTAATACTATATCGTAGGCAGAGGAAAAATACTCCCTTTGTTCCCACTCATTCCTATTATGTTTATTTTTGTGTGTGTAGCTTCCCGAAAAGCCTAGGAAGAAGCTAACAGTCTTTCTGAAAAATTATCATAGATAATTTTATTTTATAATGAATCAAGGATCTGATACTGGAAGAAATTTTGCTTGTCAAGAGAGCTAGCATTTAATAAGCTAACCTCAGCTTTTTTAAATCAAAGCATTTGATGGGATATGGGTCCACAACCCAAAGATATCACAGCTGATACAGATCATTGGGACAATGAACAGTCTGGAACAGGGTGGTATTTACAGGTGTGGAAAATTAACAATCTTGTGAAAAAACCCTGCAAAAAAGGAAAGCTTCAAGAAGAAAATCTCTTTCATTTTGCTGTGTCCTGCCTAAACAAAATATTTGTGTAGCCGAGCATTTTGCAAGGGAGAGCTGGTAGAGACATCTACAGTTAAAACTGCCAAGACTTTCAGTATTTTGCCAAAATTTTAACTACCAGACTAAAATATTCCAAGCTTGCTGTCTGCCTCAAGCTGTAACAAAATGGTCCAGCAATGTTGACAAAAATGGTTATGAAAAAAACAAAAGTATGGGGGAAAAAAAAGTATTTTTAATCAAAATTCTTCACCCCAGCCATTTTTTGGAAGTAGAGGAGGAATCAATATATGTCTGCTTCAGTCTACAATTTTCCTCTCGAGTGACCATTAGATTGCCTTTCACATTAAAGACGCACAGATTTGGCTGCAATGTAAGACTTGGAAAATCACCAATACAAGTGGATACTTTGCTATTGACTTTACTGAGACCAGTATTTTACCCATCAATATCAACTGCAGTACCACTAGTGGCAGATGATAACACATCAAGTAGAGCCTTTTGGCAGAAGCAGCAGCGAAGTCCTCCCTGGGGAGCGTGCAGATCAAAAGCCATGTAGCTACATGCACTGTAGCTACTGCATACAGCACCGAGCCCAGGTTAATAAGCCATATTGTGAGGAGTATTAGCTTGAGCATCATCCTAATGCAGTTTCCAGTAAGCTCTGAGCACAGGCAGGGCAGTCTGCCCCAAAAGCCTATGCAGATGTACTACCTGTGGCATAGGAAACTGTTCTTGTGCGATGTGCAGGATGATAGCAGACAAGTACTGAAAAAGACGAAAAGTGTCATCTTAAGCTTGCACGTTAAGGACTGTGACTGAGGAAAAATGTCTTTCATTGCTAGCTCTGAAATGACTTGTGTCACAGCACTGTAGTATCTACATACAAGACGACCAAAATAAAAGCTGCAAAGGGAGCATTTATTCAAGTATTTTATAATGGTGCTTAATTATACACACGAAGCTTTCCTTAGTATTCCATGTCAACATATTTAACTGGGAACATTCAGGCTCAGAAATAAAGAAATTAATGGTCCAACCAAGAGGTTGTAAAAATCGGTGAAAAGCACTACATGTGCTCGATCAACATGGGCTGTATCAGAGATTGTCTGACTGTGAGCTAATGGTGTAGACCCACAGCTTCAACAATCTCACTGAATTTTGCATGGTCAAACTTCAAACACCTACCATGTTTCTAAACCTGCTGCATACTTTCAATCACTACACATGCTGATGTCCAAGGAAAACTTTGTCTTAGACAACCTGGAAATAAAGCACTGAGAAAAAACTCTTTCGTGTGGATATTCTGAGACATAATGGGGTTGTATTGGATAAGAAATAAAAGCAAAAGATCATGTGACTTTACCAAACTTTCAATGTCTTTGGAAAAATAATTTTTAATCTGAATATGCTGCAGATTGAGTAGGTTCCTCTGAAGACAGCTGTAGTTTTTTGCTGACGTGATCAGGTGATATAGTGCTCTACCTCTACCAGAAGCAACCATTTTAAATGCACCAGGTTTCAGCCAATCATTTCAGAGGTTAGGATCTTTCTGCTGTGTTTCCTAGGGCATTTCGTTTTCAACTAACATGAATTGTTGGCATTGTTCATCTTTTCCTAAGTCTTCTTCCTAAGTCACAAGGCTGAAATCTTTAGCATTTGCATACGTTTATATGCACTATGTAAAAAGCTATAACTAGCAAATGTTGTCCTGTATTGACAAGCCACTCTTAATGAGGGAAATACTAATATTTTGCAAGGAAGAAAATGAAACAGTACAGCTGTGTCGTGCCCGCAGCAAGTCAACCTAAGAACTAGCTGTAAAATCGGAGGTTCTCAGATTCATTCCTAACTCATCCCTAACTGGGAAAGTCATACTGACTGCTGAAGTCAGGAGGAAATCAGTGGAGAAACAAAGAGGAAAGTGTCATCATCAGTTGCGCTGTGTTTAGAAGTCCAAGTGTGTAAACAGAGTTGTACCACAATGAAACTCACAATGCAGGAATTAATCTCGGTATGTGGGCCTGACCCTGCCACTTACGGCTGTGTGGGGAGTTTCAGACCCTCCGCGTGGCCCTACTTTCTATGACTTTAAACACCTTTTTATGTGAAGTCCCCTTGCTGTTAAAACTGACATTGTCAGTACCTCTAGTTTTCTTGCAGAGCCAAGGTCCTGACAACTGTTCCTTTGATGACTGCCCTTCTTTCAATGAACAAGTCAGGTCAGAGAGCTGACATCAGAAAGGGAAAGACTGTGGAAGAACAAAGAATGGTTCTTTCTAAAGATACTATACTTCCACTAATTCTGAGATGCCATTATTGTCTGCATTTCATGCAGTTACCCAAACATTTAAAGTCCCTACATTTTGCTAAAACTGCTTTAAGAACCACGATAATGAAGATAATAGGCCTGAATTTTACCCTGGAATAAAATCCCCTCGCACAGGCAGGCAGCCATGACCTATTGTCATGTAGAAGCCATGTTGGGGGAGAAGGAGCTAAGAAATAATGGGAAAAGCCAGACAGCGTTATGGACCAGAATAACAGTGTTTGTGCTTACAGCCAGTGCAAGCTCTAGAGGTCTGAACACAAACCACACAGGGATTCCTACAAGAGTCCAATACTGTTTGCTAGTGAGTAAGCCATTATGCCTCACTGGAATGAATATATTTTTTGTTACTACTTTTACAATGATTTACGTAATTTACATGCAGCCCAATGGCAAAAAGAAAAAAAAAAGGCAATGAAACAGACATGGAGCGTGGAGCACTTCATTTGTATACCCACAAATGTATCCATTCCATTCATTTAGAAACAAACACTTCTGGAACCACAAACAAAAACCTCTTCACTGATGCCCTCCATCTTTAATGGCTATAATTGCTGCTCCTATATCCTGTGTGTTAACTCGATCCCTTTAGCCCTGCCAGCAATACTGGCCTTCATCCAGCTCGTGTGCTTCTCATGCAGGTTCCTTTGTTATTTCCTTCCCGCACCTCCTTTTGCACCATACACCCACCCTGAGCTTTAGCTGTAGCCTTGCTCCCCTTCATATATTTCTAAAGCCCTACCTCTACCTCCATGCCCATGAGGAATTTCTAATTAAGTAGACATAAGCAAATATGAACATCTGCTTAAAACAACACTTGCCTCGATTACAGAAACCCCTCAGTCTGTAGGTCTGCTGTGCTGACAGGCTGCCCCTGAATCATGCCTCATCGTTGCTGTTGTTCTCGGTCACCCCTTTGCTTACTTCCCCACGGCAGCTCCAGGAGCACGGTGTCAGCTCTTGAAGGCAGAGTAATTTTTATCACATCCTGGTACAGCACCTGGCGCCAGCGGTAGGGCTCGTTCCAAGCTGGATTTTTACTGTTTATGGTATAGGACAATATACTGTAAGCTCTGGCCACTGCATTACCAGATCGAGTAGTTCGTGGCAACGCAACACCCTTATTATGACTGTCTAGCAAAACTATTTTAGATTTTCCTCCACTGCTTCCTCAGCTCACCCTAAATAACTTCTTCAGTTGTAGCTTGCTGCTTCTCCTGAGTGCCGCCACCAGCTCTTGGTGCCGGTGTCCTTTTGGGGTGGCCGGGCTGCAGGCCCCGGGCGGCCAAACTCGATAGTTCACTGACGAAGTCCAAGAGGGCAGACTGTAGGAGAAAAGGGATGGGGAACCTGCTTTGGCTCTAAAACTCAGCACTTTCTTTGTTTTTGTGGGCGTTTTACGTTTTTTTTCTTGACACGGAGGAAAACGCTTCTCATAAAATCACGAGGAGGGAAAACTGAGACCAGGCACACTGACAGCAAACTGAGGAGCACAGGGGAAGGCACAGGGTGCTGGTTAGGCAATCCAGGGCAGTGGTTGGCAGCCAGACACGAGCTGTGAAAGGGCTGGACGGATGGTATTCGGAGAGGGAACCCCGTGCTCCTGACCGCCTCTGCGCTTAGCACAGCCTGCTTCCCCCGTGGTGAGCCTCCTCCACCGCTCACTTCAAATAAACCTCAGGGAGTCCAACTGTAATTTTTGAGAGAAAAACTGCGAGAGTCTGGGAATCCTCCAGTGGCCTCTGAATCACCCCTTTTTCTCCTCAGCTGTGCGTTGCTACGCTGAAGGCAGCAGGCCTGGCGGGAGCCGGCAGCACGCGGTGGGGGGGATTTCCTTCTCGCCCAGTCAGCCGCCCGTTAAGTACAGGTAGTAAACACAGGCACGCCGGCGCGGGCATCCTCACAGAAACGCCGCCCGCGCAGCCCGCTGCGTGTGCGTATAGATGCGTGTGTCTTGTAGGCGAGTAAGGTATAGCTGTGCGCTGGGGCCGCGCACCCGGCCGCGCCCGGGGCCGCGCAGGCGGAGCTCCGCGCCCGCGGCCCCGCCGCCCACTTGCCATGCGCTGCCCGCGGCCCTGCGCGCTGAGGGGAGGCGGGTGCCCGCGTCCAGAGGAGGAGGGGGGAGCGCGGCGCGGCCCGCCCAGCCCAGGCGGCGGCTGTGGCGGTGGGGTTTCCCCCTTCCCTGCCGCGTTTCTCCGCGTTGAGGCGGGCGCGGCGGTGGGGCCGCCGGGGCGGGCGAGAAGGGCGGGGGGGAAGGAGGAGCTGCCGCCGCTGTAAGGCGGGCGGGCTGCACACACACAGGCACAGTGTGCGGAGGAGGAGGAGGAGGAAGGAGGAGGTCGCCGCCTCGGCGCAGCCCCGGCACCCTGCGCAGCGCGGCGGGGCCGGCGGCGGCGCGCGCCCTGCCTCCCGCCCCGGCGGCGGCTGAGGTAAGGCGGCACTGAGGGGCTGCGCGCGCGGGGCTGTGGCGGCGCGCGGCGACCGTTGGGGGCGACCGTTGGGGGCCGCCGCGTCTGGCGGCAGCATCGCGTCCTTCACGGGTAGCGGCTCTGCCCGTCCCGCCGCTCCGGGCCGTAACCTTGGGCTCCCGGCTCCGCTCGGGGCAGCCGCCGGCTGGCTCCGCCGGCTCCGGCCCCCGGCCTCCTCGCACCGGCCCGCTGCCTCGGAGGAGATGGACGTACACACACACGTATGTCTGTGTGTACGCGTGTGAGATTTTACGGGTGTGTATGTATCTGTGTGTGTGACTGGTGATTGTATTCTCATCTTCACTGCCAGCCGTGCAGCTCGCTGTAGTTTCTGAGCGTATCCGGATTTTGTCAGTGCTGGGCGGTGTGACAAATGTTTCAGTGTAGTTAAGTATAACTTTCTTCTGGTGGGGTGGTGTTTTTTTTTTTTTGGTTCTTTTCTTTCTTTTTCCCCCTTGGAGAAAGGAAGGCTCACCTTTGAAGATTTGTTTATTTTCTTTCAGATGTATTGAAAGATCTCTCTGGATACAAGTGCTTGTGTGTGTGTGTAACTTACACACATGTTTTTAAATCACTTAAATTTCAAAGCAAGGTGGAAAAACAATGTTTCCATTCTGCCAGCAAGGCTATGCACCGTATTTGATGCATGACTCTGAATTATGTGCACTCAGACACCTGTTACTTAATCCTGTTTATCCTTTCCAGTTACAGTTATCCAGCCTCTGTCTTCTTTTTTTAATATCTGCAAATAAATTACAAGTATTTTTTATGTTGGCATCTAGGAGAAACCCAGGAATCGAATGCATTTGTGAGGTATATACTGTGTGTTTGTTAGGTAATAGTTTCTCAAAGGGAGATGATTTTGGAAAGTTATAGAATAATCTTTATCTCTGGGGGAGTTTATATAATGTTGAAGTGTCCATGAGGATGCATCTGTAGGAAAGGCGAGCAGTAGGGGCTACAGAAAAATCAGTCTCGCACAGTATAAATCTTCAGTAAAGCGTGCATCATGTTCTCTTAATATGTAAATAATGGTTGTGTTTTCCAAACTTCACGTCTGCAAACTTCACGTTGCACCATGGAATTTTCAGTTTAATAATTGGAGTTAATGAGGATCCTAGAGAAAATGTCGCATTTCTGATTCCGCAAGAGGATGGAGCAGATTCTTTCATAACACGTTTGTGTTGATGGTTGTATTCTGTAGTTTACTTGAGCAGTTTTAGCAAGATGATGATGTGACTTGCTTAAGGTTATTTTTCTCTAACTTCTGGAAGTGTAATGTCAACAGTATTTGCAGGCTTTCTCTGGATCAAGGGTACCTAATATGGCTATGTACCACAAAATAATTATTGTTATATAGAGCTGAGCAATTTTGTTTTATACAGAGGTAGTTTCTAAATATGAGTTGGGAACAGATTTATTCCTCTCTGCAACTGATAACTTAGTAAAGTAATTAAAAATAAATTACAGATTTCAGGGATGAGAATTCTCTTCTACAACTGTTAATACCACTCTGCCTTCAAATGTCAGTTTTGATTCATCTCTTGATACCACTAAAAACCAGGTATTAATATGAAAGTCAAACCTCTGGTGAAAATATAACTGCACGTATCTGTCAAAATAAAATTTTAAGATCTGATTTGATTGCTGGATGTGGATACGTACTTGGTAGAGTAACAATGCCTTCTATTTTATAGACATGCACCCACGCACAGAAGCTTTGTTCTAAAACAGTATTTTCTGTCATGAATTTATGCATAACCTACAGTCTCTGCTCTTTCTCAGCATGCAGGGAAGAAAGAACCTTGAGGGGGAAGAGAGAAGGACCAAAAGGGGGAGGAGAGAGAATTCATATGAATTTCCCTTACTGATAGAGGAAATACCTCTTTGTTATATATCACCCAAAATCACTGGTCGTGTTCTGCTTTCACCTTTTCTAAAATAGTGGCGAGTTGTTTTGGCTTGATATACGCTGCTGACTTCTGTTGCAGACTTTGGCCATTTGTTCTAATGATACCTGGCTGTGATGATGAACTTGGGGCTATGCTGTGAGGCTGTCAAGTATTTGTTACAGCATTGTAGGAACTGATGGCTTTATTTTCACCAGGTTTACATGTACTGTGTTGAAAACTTGTAGGGGTATAATTTCCATGCTTCTTGAGATTACTTATATTGTACTTCTTTTTCATTTTTTAAATTGTTTTGTGGTCTACTCGCGTTGTTTAGCAGCTTACGTTCCTTGGTGGTTTTAACAGCTCAATTGCTATTCCTTCCTGTTTGTAATTTGCGGAAGACTGAAGTCTGAAACTGCTGTTTTAATATTTTCCTTAAAATTGAATTAATCCCTTTTCCAGGAGAAAGGGAGAAAGTCACAGAGGAATACTTATCAGAGTTTTAAAAACTAGAACAAAAGCCTAATGCAGGCATCTTACCTAAGAGTGGCTAGTTATGAAAATTGATACCTTATTGATTTTGGAGAAGGCTGGTTTCTGCTGTAGTTTCAATCATCTGTCCCATTAGATTTGGGGAATTGTTGTAAATTAGTTTAGAAGTGAAATTTTCCAAATCTTAAAATCTCTGGTTGGTTGTTAGTGGAAATCATTATTAAAGGTTGCATAAGCATTATTTGTAGGATGGCTAATGAGTAGCCTGGGCTTAGTTCCATTCTGTAATAAATAGATACATTGTGCTACTTCAAAATTGCAAAAATGATGGCTTGAGTTCATTTACTAATTTTGCAAAATATGTAATGATCCAGTTTTGGGAAGACTCTTTGATGTCTGCAGCAGTGGAGATGTTTATCACCTAGACTGTTAACTCTTCAAAAGTTTTTTGATTATACTGTTTAGGACATCTTATTCTTATGACAGATGCATGCGTAACACTTACCACATCAAAATGACCTAAGTGCATGCATCAAAGGCTCAGTTAAATTTTATTCGGTGGGGACTTTCTAAGAGCAGACTTTGTGGTCCTCTTGCTGCTGCAGGAAAAGTGTGTGTTGACTTGACTTTGTCGTGTGATTTTTGGACTTTGTATTCCCAAAGATCTGACCTGTAAAGGGTTTGAATATATGGGATGGCAACGGCACAAATACCGAAAATACTGTGCTTTGACATTAACCAGCTTGCTCTGCTTATGTTCTTGCCCTGTGAGCACTAAGCTATGAAAAACTATCTTGTTGGTCCTCGCCCATCTTCTTAGGGTAGTGGTTTCTGGAAGTTTTGTAAATATGGATAAAGAGGCTTGTGAGACTGTGGAAGAAGACAGATTCCCAGCCATTCTGGAATTAATTAATTAACTATGCCTAGTAGTAACTTCCATGTTGCAGGAAGACATGCTGATGTATCAGAGTGCCTGGAATAGGGTCACAACATGGGGAAGAGTATCAGAACAGCCCTTTTGCAGCTGTGCTCACAGCGCTAGTGTCAGGACTCTGTAGTTTTCAGGGCAAGATGCTCCTGAGCAGCTTATGTGAGGCACAGAAATAGGTGGTGCAGCACAATTGTGGCTTTAGAGATTCCTTTCCAGCATACTGTTGTATGACGAGTTGTTGATCTTTTCCCTGTGAGATTGTCACTGCTGGGATCTTGGAGGAAAATCAATACTTGCATCCCCTCCTTTTGAAGACCTACGTCAGCTTATATAAGGTAGTGAAGCGCAGTGGTTTCTTTTGTCAGTTTGGCTAAACAAGTCATTCTAGGTATCATCCACTGGATGAAGAACTCATTAAAGCTGTACCTGCGCAACAGCAAAAGAATCTTGATTTTTGGAGAAGAATGAAACAAACTCTCTCTTACTTTCTACTGAAGTGCCCAGCCCTTACGTAGACTGTTACGAAGTCATACTGTCCTGGTTGCCTTGTTACTAGGCTTGGATGAATGGTATTTGTGAATGGTTCTAATGTTTCGTTTCACCTTTGGAGTTCTAAGAAGCACCAGTCAGTCTTTCTGTGGGAGAGAACCTGTTCCTGGGGAGCAGTACAGGTGTCACTGGAAGGTTAGGTTGCCTTAATGTGGTGTATCTGCTCATGAAAAGGGAGAAATACAAGGTCTCCAGCTTCTAAGGCTGCTTGCCTTTTTCATGGTTTAGGTTTCTGTGGCAGATGGGGTTATTACTTTGGTCTCTCCGTGGCTTCCCATTCTTTTCCATTGCCAGTTACTGGTGGCAAGCTTAGTCTTGATCCTGTCCCTCCAATGGCTAATAGCTGGTTGTGGGACAGCCAGCATAGATCACGAAGACCACAGATAAGCATGGGGCAGCCTCACTTGTCCTCCCCTGTTTAATGACCAACTCATTGAATGAATAGGTGAATCCATAATCTGGCTTTCTGCAATTGCTGCATGCTGTCTGATAGAAAATCTATTCGATAAACAGTAAGTGCTCCTAGTTCCTGATGTTGTGTCTCTCCTCTTTCTTTTTATAATAGCAACTGATCAAAACTTGTTAAGTAGGTGATTGGCAGCTGTCATACATCTAAAGTTAGGGCCTTGCTTACCATTTTATATGGAAGCTGTTATCGTACCACCATGAGGCCCTACACTTGGACAGTTGAGGGTCATTTGCTTGGTCTTTTCTCAAAATAAGAGCTTATTTCTTTAACCAGTAAGAATAACGGGGAGCTTTAGGCAAATGAGGTGAGATGGTCTGTTTGGAATGTGGTCTATTGTAAGGTTTGTTTGTGGAGTTCTTGGAATTAGTATTGCTGAAGTAACCACACACCTCTGCCCTCTTGTTTCTGAAGAAGCTGGCTCTATTCAGTTGACTTTGGGGCTCTCAAATTGTAACTTTCTTTGAGCTAACCTTGCAATTGGCAATTTTAGAAGACCATGACAAGATCTGTAACATTATAGATGCGAGGTTCAAGAGTGACTGTTTAGATTGAATACTCAACATTGTTCCTTTTCAGATGCTGTATTGATAGATCATTTACTTGAAAAGTTTTAATCTAGGCTTGGTGTTTGTATTCGGTTGTTTTTATGTGTAATACTATATGAAAATATGAAAGAAAAATTACAGATGTCATCCACCTATCAAATAGTTATATAAAAGCATTTTATATCTGCAGTTGGTCTAGCAATATGCCATCTGAGAGAGAATATATATTTGACTTCAGAAATGTTTGCGTGCCCTTCGGTAAGGAGGAAATGGGTATGAAAAAAGTATTAAAGGGCAGGTTATTTATTCTTGAAGTTATAGGTAGATTTCCTTTTCTAACAATTTCTGTATTGAACTTGAGCACATACGCTCCTGTAGACTGGAAGCAATCAGTCAGGAGGTTAGTGACTAATAAAGAGGGCAAAAAGAGTAAGTACTTGAAAGGTTAATAAAAAGCATCTCTTGGATTTCAGTGATCCAGAGTTTCCATGATCCTGTGAACAGTGTGATGTTGTGGAAAATCACAAGTAATAAGAAAGGTCTTGTGAGATGTAAGCTGTGGTTTTGAACAAGATAGGTTGGATGAAATAGCTTCTCATAACAAAGTGGTAATTTTTCCTCCTTGATCTTTTAGGCCATTCCAAAACTCTACAGGGTTTTCTTTTCCCATTTTTCTCCTTCTTGAACATAATAATTTCTCATGCCTGAAATTGCCATGAGTCTCACATTTGCTTTTTGGTTTTCCTTCTGAAGCTTGTGGAGATGTTCATTATTGATGTTGCTGTATGTGCTGTACTTGTTGCATGTACACATCTCTACTCTCCTCTTAGCTGAGGCTGTGTTCTGGATTCAGGATGCTTGCCCCTGTCTTTGCCTTTAGATATCTGTTCTGCTGCTGCAGCTGCTAAAAGGAAACATGGGGAGGAAAGGAGTTGACAGCTGTAGTAAGAGCCTGTTTGTTTTGAAATACACAAATTAGGATAAAAGTTCTTAAAAAAAAAACAAACAAAAAACCCAACAACCCAACAATTTTGAATATTGATACCCTTATGCAAATTGCTTTTTTTCTTATGTAGACGTGATAAGGACATGTTACTCTAACTCTTACAGAATTCCCCTCAGAAAAGAGTGGGAATGGAGGATGAATGCCTTATTGGGAAGTAGGAAATAGAGCCATGGAGTGGTTACTCTGGCTGGGCTAATGTGCTCTATTAAACCTAATAGAAATGGTATAATCTTTTCTATGAAGGACCCTTACCAGGGAAGGAAAAGCATTTTTGAAGAACAAGGGGGAGAGATGGGGCAAGAGGCTGATGAGTTCGTGGTAGTTTTGTTTGCAGAGATGACAATGAAGCATAAATCTGTTAAAGGAGAGGCTGGGTGGCATAGTGTGGTAATGAAACGGACTGTGTATTGCTCCTAAACCTTGACTGCAAGGCAGACAGGGGCAGTTACATGATTTTTTTTTTTCTTTTTTCTTCAGATACAGTTCTTGAGGATTGGTGCAGATTAATTGGGCTCTCTGCTGGATTCAGAGAGCTGTACTGCATGTCTAACATCAGCAAAGAGTAGACTGAGTAATTACTGCTTTCTGGTCTTTCAGTCTGTGTTATTTGTGTACCGCTTCCCTAGCAAAATATGCTTAGCAATAATTGTCATACATTAAATGACAAGGGAAGATGGAATGTGATTGCAGGTATATCGGAGCAGCTTGCAAATTAGGTGCTGCAGTCTGGCATAAGAGCTGTTAGTTGCAGGTAACGTGAATACTTCGGCATCACTGCTCAGCTTCTAATTTTCACATTGGAAGTCTCCTGTATCTGTGTATGCTGCAGGTGCAGGGGAGCTCTTGGAAATTCCCCTCAGCGTGTCTGCCATCCCTCACATGATGTGCTTATCTGCTTTGATTGGTGTATTCCCATGCTGAAGCAGAAGGTGGGGGATTCTGCGGGCGGTGAGGAGAGGAGGGGAGAGATCTGACCTGGGAGAATAATCGAGGGCTCAAATAGGGCAGTCTGAGTGAGGAGGAGATTCAGCTGCTGAATTCATTGTTCTGGGGCGGGTGGTGGGATAGTGCCATATTCTTCCAGGCATAATAGCTGGGGCTATGAGACCCTGGCAGGCTCTTCTGCTTGCTTTAAAGCTAGGAGAGGTAGCCTCTACTGTATGTCTGCATTTACCCTGGGGAAGGACTGTTGGTCCTGTAATCTCTCTGCTGCAATTGAACTGATACAGTGGTTTGTTGGGTCCCCCCCCCAAAAAAAAAAAAAAAATAAATCTGGCAATATCTAGCAGAGTCTGGGTGTTATTTTTGCTGATGCTCTGGTTTTCAGCTATGAAATACATAGTGGCTTTTTGTTGACCCGTGACTATAGCAAGTGGCAGGGAAGAGAAATAACTTCTGAGAAGACCTTGGCCCAGCTCAGAACAAAACAGACATAGTTTTTTAGTTGCACAGGTTGCTGCTTCCCTGCATTCAGATATCATTGGAATAATTTTGCTAACCTCAAGCAGACCTTTTTCTACTTGGATGCATCCCAAAGCATTATGTATGTTTGGCCCTGCGTGCTTTTGTTATTTTTTTTCTCCTCAGACTGAGAAAGTACTGGAATCAGCGCATATGCCTAGCCTGGCCAACAGGTATTGATAAAATGGTCTCCTTTGAGATATCCTAATGAGAGCATAAGGATAACCAGGAAAAGTCATATAAAAATAGTTTGTAACTGTGTGCCATTTCGTGTGTGTGTCTTTATAGAAGAAAAATGTCTTACAGTTAAATTAGTCTTCGCATCAGGTAATGGCAGTATTTGCATTGCTTTTGTGGGGGTGATTGCCATCTCTTCCTGTGTTGAATTAATGAAGACTGACACCTTGGAAGAAGCATATGGTACTTAACTGGACTTGGCCCAGAGAGAGTTAAAAAGTTGGTGTAGTGCTGGTGACCTTGGTAACCTGTATTGGTACTTTTTTAAATGGACGCATGGATTGCGTTCATAGGAGATAGTACCCCAAATGTCTGTTTTGCAAACTTAGCTGTTAATTACCTTTACATTGAAAAAGAAAGACAGCTACTGATCACTTAATTTTCTGGAAGGAGCTGGTAGTAAAGATGTATAGGTGCTTAGATGGATAGGAAAAGGAAACAGCAGTATCGGTCTTCTGCATTTTGCTTTTCTCTCTCTAGAGAGCTGTGTGGTCATTACTATGGAGAAACGTTGACTGTTGTTCCTATTGCATGTTTTTGTTCAGTTGGTATGGATGGTATAAATCTTCATTTCTGCTAGTCTGGTTGAGTTCATTTAGAAGAATTCTTATTAATGAAGTCTGTACTGCAAAATTGTGGTCCCTGTGTGGCTAGAGAAATCACAGCTCACTTAGACCTTTATCTGGTATTCCAGATCGCATATAAAAACTTAATCACCATTTCTCTGCTGCATCTTCATTTTTAGTGCTGATCCTTTCACGGAATTGCAGCCTCAGAAAAATGTGTTGGGTTTTGGCTATGGTGACAGTCTACCAGTTGATTTATTCAGGTTTTTTCTTTGTTTTGTTTGTTGTTGTGGTTTTTTTTTTTTTTTTGGGGGGGGGGTGGTGGTTGTTTTTTTAAAGGTAGATAAATGGTGCTCTCCAAGCTTTGTGCAGATCCCTCTGTGTTAGTTCCTAACAGCTTTCCTGTGACGGACTAAAAGCCTTGTGTAATGTATATGCATTTCCAGATGTGAGGAAATCAAAAGTATACATTTGCAGTAATTCTTTGCTATACAAACATATATTTTGTAAATGCTTCTTGTAGTTTAAAACAGGAAGTGAAAGCAATACTTACATGAGTAGCTGTGAATTGATGTGAAGTAGACTACTTCTAAAAAAAAAAGTGAGCTTTATTGCTGGGGATGTTTTTATAATGATCTTTGTGACACTTCAATTTTCAAAACTAAATCAACTGAATCTGTCACGAAATACATGCTCTGATTTATATGTCTTTGATTTAGATATGCTCAGTTAAATAAACAGTGCCCTGTAATCTTCACTGATCTCATCCTGCTTTCATTTCTAATTTATCCTTGAAAAGACACTGCTCGCTTTAATTTAGTATAACCACCTCCCCTCCCCACAGTAGAACAACTGAGGATGAGTATTGTGAAAACAAAGATATCAAATATCTGAGAGCTGTGATTATGTGTTAAAAACATCTATTGAATTGTTCTGAATTTATGTGGAAAGATATACAAGTAGTTCTTCAGATAATTTTGAATCATCAAATGATTGATATGGTGAGTAGTTTTCCATGATTTGGGTGCTGAGCAATGTGGCGATTACTTTAAGGCTTTTGAAAACTGGAAAACAGATTCTGAAGTTCACAAGTAGAAATGACAGAAGGAATTACATTGCTGTATTAACTGTTACATTATATGGTCTTAAGAAGTTGGCTCCATACTACTATAATTTAGTGTCAGAATGTTCTCTGTGTATTTTCATGTAATTTTCATTCTCTCCTTTTTTTAAAAAAATTGAATTGTTTTCTTTATAGAACACAATCTTAGTACAACAAAATATGAGAGTTTTCCCAGTTGTTTAAAATGACACTAGCCTTCTTGTGGGCTTAGTTTTTGAATTGTTTAACTTTTTCTATTCCCTTAATAAAGGCTGATGATAGCTAAAAGAATAACCCCTACCTTTCGCAGCATTTAAAATACTCGTGAAGATCTTCATGAGTAATTTGAAGTTTTAACCAAAACTTGGATCACGGAGGCGTTGCTTTGCCTGGTTCATCTGAAAGATCTGTGGAAGTATTTCTTCAAAGTGTTAGGAGTAGTAATTATCAGAGTAAGGTGTCAATTTTGCTAAGACCTATAAAACTATATATCTAAAAGTTGTAAAATTGTAGATATGGTGTTTGTTAGGTGAGGTACATATCTTCCTCAAAAAGTAATCGGTAATTTAAAAGATAATAGCTTTTCTGGTAATATTGCTTAATTTCATAAACTATTACATGGAATGCCTCAGTTACTAAGAAGCCAACTCATCATTTCAATTAAATAGGTGCTTCTGTATACATGACGCACAAATAAATTTCTGGCTGTCTTTTTTTCTTTTTGCAGAAGTTTGAAGAAAAGATTCTTTTTAGTTAATTTTAAATCATGTAAAGGAATTCTTATTTAAAGATGACTGAAAGTGGATGAATCTTTTGTCCTTCCACCTCTTCATGCTATCATCACGTCTCAGGTTTTAAAATTAAAGAATATTGTCTTAAAGGCTTTGGCAGGGCATGTTTTGCTTAGCTGAGTATTCTTCAGTTCAGCTGGTAATTAGCACATCTCTTAATGACTGAAACATAATTTTAACAGAAGTTGGCTCTTCATGTTCAGGAATGTCTACTGACAAAGTGTGGGTGTTACTAGCATGTAACCTAAGTCAATTTGAGCCTTGTATTCAACTTGGAATCACTTTGTGCATCATTTCAGGTGCCTTTTGGAAGGTTGTTGAAATTTATCTGTTCTTTCTTACTGTAATACTATTGCTACTGGGTTTATGCATCTGCAGTTTTATCAAGGAGGGTTCATAGGCCAAAATTGTGTGTGTCTACTTACTGGTCTATTCCTTTCATTGTTAAAAGGGAAAATAATAATAGAAAAAAGTACTGTGTGAGGAGTACATCACTGGAGATGCAGTTTGTTCTGCTCTCAGTGCAGCTCATTCTGAGCAAGGCCCATGAGATAAGGATTGGTGAGATGGTGTTCTTTGAAGAACTGATGAGAAGCAGGGTATATAAACTTTACTGTTTATTTCCCTCTTACATCTTTCATTCTTGTTTGGGCTTGATACAGTAAGCAGCTCTGTAGATCATGTCTAGCTCTGTGCTGCTAGTATTGCTTTCCCATTTGGGCCATGTTTTGTCCTTGCAAAAGTTAGAGTAGGTCGCTTAATTCTTCCCTTCCTTGTGGCTTCCCATCTTTAGAAAGAGATGGGGGGGGAGGCTATTCTATCTGACAGATAAATGAATAGCTTTTGTTTTATTGATTGGGTTTTTTAATCTTGAAATTTGACCTGACAAAAGACAGGTAACAAGAATCTAAATAGTGTCAGGAATTAGTTGGTGGGAGGTACGCCATCTATAAGAAATAAAACTGACCCAAGTACAGCATGCCGCATCTGCACAAACCCAGCCCTTCAGAGCTTGAGATATGATTAAATTAGTCTGTAGCTTTTGCAGGTGAAATACATCATTTGGCTTCAGAACTGTATTCGACAGTATCCTATTGGCTATACATCCAATGGGGCTCCAATTGCTCCTTCCCAAGTGAAGTGTATATCCATAAAGTTGTCTCAAGATGCAGATGCTTCTGACTGTAGCACTAGGCTGACATGTACTTGCTAAAAATGCTCTTTTTCAGAAAAAACCAGCCTCCTAGTTTGTGAGATCAGTTGTCAAAGACTGCACTTTTTCAGGATGGAGAGAAATTGCTGGAATTGTAGAGGACTGTATTCAGGCTGATATAATTTCTTCAAAATTAATTTTTAGCTCAGTTTCAGCAGAGCAAGGAGCAGCTGTTAGGGCACATTTGATCCTGTAGTGTGGTAATGTTACTGGGTTAGAATACGTAACCCTTTGACACAGGAAGGATAGGGGCCCAGCCTGAAAGCTCCTTCTTCGTTGTTTGGTAATTCCACCATCTAGTCCCCTCCCTGTATCTTTTGGGCATAGGCATATCTGGCTGTAACAGACTTTTAAAATTAGATTTCTTTGTTCTAAACCAGGACTTGGGTTAAATACAGTAAGACACACACACACTCCACCACCCCATGGGGTGATTATGGTGTTCTTTCAATACCTATCTTAAATGTCATGATAATGCCTGACATGAAGTCTCCCTGTCTTGTGAACAATGACATGCACGACAGCCTTCAGCAGAGCACATCAGAACAATGTGCATACTTGCAGCTTAGCCCTTGAAGTATGAACTGAAGTTCAGCACAATGTAAATGTCAATTCAGGAATGTTAGGTAGGTTTGGTATGATCCCTTAAGGATTCTTTCTTCATGTCCTAAATTGCAAGGTTTCTGGGGCAGGAACTATCCTTGCATTATTTATTTTACGGCATTTATTACAATGCAACCTTTTTTTTTAAACCTGATTGGTGCCCATTCGCTGATACCTCAGATGAGATAACACACTGCAACATTGTGTTTTTAATTAGAATACATATACACTATTTTATGCAAGTTAAAAAGAAATGGCATCCATGTTATTCAGTTCAACATGCTGAAGTGTCTAAAGGTATAAAGCAGCTTTCAGAATGATTATGACAGTTTTATATCTTTTTATATTCCAATTGTTGAGACTTTTTTTTTAGCATGATAAGAGGGCTTTACAGAAGCCTGCAGCCTATGTCTTAGCAACAGGGATTCTGGTAAATTACTTCTTGACCTTGACTTGCAAATCAAAATGTAGCAAATCAGGGGCATGGGCATACTGTACCAGGACAAACTCCCAAGAGTGCAGCCTAATGTATGGAGCAAGGCATTACTCGTACTGCTTAGATTGACATGTCATGCAGTATTAGAGGCCATTGTCTTTAATACCTTTGTTAAGGAACAGATCCAGTTTTGATTTATAGCCCAGTGGTAGCAAAGTTCCATTCTCTTCAGTTTTAGAAGTATAGTCTGATATAGGGTATTTATCAAGCGGTCTTTTTTCATACAATCTTTGACACCAGTCTTCCAGCAAAAATGTAAATGTGCTTCTTAAGTGTTATTTCTAGGTATGAGGATTCCCTGTGTAAACCTTTAAGTCAGCCTAACTCAGGAGTGCTTTTTTTTTGGCAACTGTGTGGAGATAGTCTGAATCAGCAAAGCTTGCTTACAGGGACACTCTCAAGTCAAAACCATATATATGTATAAAAAAATTTTTTTTTTCCAATGAACTGAAGTAGCTGCAGATATCAGGCCTACCACTGAACATCCCTGTCAGTTTTAAAAGTAACTTACATGGGTTGTGTTTTTCTGTTTCCTCTCTCTTTCTTTTAGTACTGTGAAAGGCAACAAAGAACAAACCCTGAACAAACTTGACTACATAGCTGGAGGAGGAAGAGACTAGGTAGAAACTGCAGTCTAATATACAAAGCATAGATCTAGAAAGATGTTTCAGCCATGCTAAAAATTATTTGACACTTTGCAGTCTTACAACACTCAGTGATCTAATAGTCATTCTGGAATCTTTTTTTAGGCGTTGTATATACTTGTTAAAATTGCTCCTTCTCTCAAAGAATTTGTAGCACCAGTATAGAGGGAGCCTGGAGCTGAACACAATTTTTAGTTTATAGGCAACAGAATGTAAGTGTGAAACAACTCTAATTATATGTGGTAAAGATAAGCCTAAAAATTCAAACTGCGTGTTTTAATAGTTTTTGGTCAAGTGGGACTTCAAAGTTATTGACTTCTCTTTTAAGTGTAAGTTTTTACATTGGACAACCTAGCACAGACTAGTACTGGCTACCATCACAAGAGATTTGTTTCAATAAAGCCTGCAGCATCGGGCCTAGGATGTTTGCACAATGAGGCTCTGTAAAACCTCTGTTGCAGATGTGTAATGCTTTGATCTGTTTACCGAACAAAGAAAAAATTAAACTGATGTCTCCCATTTTTTTCTTTGGGAGATACTAGTGTACAGGAAATCTGCCTAGCCATATCCGATTTTGCCCCAAGAAATTGCATCACTTTTTAAAAAGAGTCATTGTACTTGTAGCTTAATGTTTAAACTCGGTGTCAAAATGTTACAGCAGAATAACGCAAACGGTTTTCTTGGGTGGATTTCAACTCCTGTGCTAGTATCTGGTAGAACATATTTACTTTCTTGCATTGAAATACCATGCTATTTCCATCACAATAATGCTACTTTTAGCTAACTGGTTGCAGCCAGATTCACAGATAGCAATCAAAATTGTTTTGAAATGTATCTCTGTTTATTACAGTGTAAATTTTTCTTTTATACTTCATATTATTCAGTGAATAAACATGTTTACTTTGAACAGGGTATGTGTTCTAGGTGGGTAAAAGCAAAATAAGAGTGTGTTTAAGCCAGTTGTAATTTAATTTCAGCTCTGTACATTTTGTTGAGACAAGAAAAGCTGCTGACATTGGAGCTTTGCACTGCATTATGAGTGACTACCAGTCAGATTCTCCTCTGGAATTAAAACAAATTGGAAAGCAGAGTGAGAAAGAGCAAGATATATTTCTGAGAATTAAATGTCTATGGCCTGTGGTTTGCCATCCTCTTTTGCTTTTGTTGATAATGTCTGGTTCTGTAAACTTCTTCCCACCACTTTCTTCTTGAACTTGCAGCAAAGCAGTTTTGTTGTGGTGTAACATCTGCTAGCGTAAAAATGGTTGTAAATATACTGCTGCATCCTCACTGTGCAGCCCAGTAAGAAGGAAAGAAGGGGTGGAAGGGAGTGTTCACTAGAAGCACAGATGGCTTTAGTAATTAATAATGTTTTGTAAAATAGTTTAAAAAAATAATAATATGACTGCCAAAAGAGGGACAGTATGAAAAAGCTGAGTGCATCTGTTTGGTACATTTGGAAGAGTTTGCTATCATTAAACTTTCCTGGAGGAACATACCTAATATGATCAGCTATGTACTTTCGCATGTGTTATGGGACAAAGGGGTTTGGATAATGGCATGTGCATTCTGTGTTATTTTGCACTATGCAGTGTATCTTGTATTATAACCGATGTGTAATTATCTCAGTAAATATTCAAGGAGAAAAAGAATGCTGCTTAATCCCTTTCTCTTGCTGTTATGAAGGATTGGGATAATAAAAGCGTACGTCAGAACATGCTATGTTGGAATTGCTGGCCTACATTTCAAAACATGAATGACAAGAAATAAGCTCCCAGTTTCTGGAACCTGGGGCACATCCCAAAAAGAATGACTGAGCTGCAATAGGATTTTGGTGATGGTGCTGAGCGTTCTCTGGAGACCTTAGATGCTTGCATTTTAACATAGTGATTTAAAGTGCTGGCAGGTAGTGGCTTGCTAGCCTAAAAGGAATATCCATCCTTTCCCCATCTTCTCCCCTGCAGCATGTTCCCCAGTGCCTGCACTGGCTGCCCAGGCTGCACACTGGAGTCTGGGATTGCCCCTTCCTTTCTGTTTTCTTTGGATATGGTGAGACACCCCTAAACTTTACTCTTATTTGGAGTGCAATTTTAATGAAAAGAATTAATTTCATTGGACCAAGCAGAGTAAAAGCATTTACCTGTAATTGAGCTGGATTCTTTGTAATGCCATAAGTGAGCTCTTGGATTGTTAATGCTTTCATCAGCAGTGAGTAATTTCATAGATTGAAAACCTCTTAAACTGCAGCATAATAATTTTGGTTCCAGAGAATTGCTATAGGTGACTGTAAAAATACAGCTGGGTTTTTTTTCCCCTCCTAAAAAAACATATGGCCATCCTAAACCATACGTAAAACTACCTGCAGGAACTTTAGAATAATATATAGTTGTTACATGCAAGATAACCTGAAATTCAGTGGCTCAAATTGCAGATTGTGTTTCTTAGGCCTGTTGCATTTGCATGGTGATGAGAGTTTGTGGTAACTGTTTTATATTGTGCAAATGCTGCTCTTGTTTATTGCTTGGCTTAAATTATGTGGTTTTATCATACAAATATAATTCATTCACTGTAGGAAAAAGTCTGAAAGATTTTATTATTTACAAATAATTTTGGAGGGTGTACTTAACTATTATTGATTGATATGCTTTTCATAAAGTATAACTTCTGGGCTCCGTATTACTTGGAGTCTCTGTGGAAACAGTCTGCCTGTTTCAGGAATTCAGTGTGCTGAGTCTTGCTCAGCAAACACCAACAAGTACTTTTATTTTTCAGTTGAGCTATATGCACCCTGATCCTGAGTCAAGAACTCTCTTGACTCATGACTGCATGGCTGGAGTCAGATGTAGGACTAGTACTTAAGTGTGCATTGTGGGTGGCACGAGCAGCAGGTTGTATACTTTTTTGTTTAGTAAGTTTCTGACTTAGTGAAGCTAAATGCAACAGTCCGTAATAAAACCATATGTGGTTTATGAATGTGATTTCCATCTCGGTATTCCTTTGGCAGAAATGGATGAAATGTTATTTGGGGTTTTTTACTGTTTCTAAAGTTATTGACCAATAATTGTGTTTAACTGTGTATTTAGCTGTTTCTTGTCTCTGTGAATCATATTGTCCAGTTTTTATTTACTTGGGATAGACAGCCATATGTCCCTACAGTCAGTGCCATCCAGGTCTCTATCAGTGAAGAAAAGGTGCAGGGTTATCTGTTAACTGAAGAGGCTGCTGATCTTGCAGGTTAGTATGTGAAATGTTCCAGAAAGATATGCCAGGGGCTCAAATTATGTAATGCTTGGAGCAGGAAGCCACTGAATAGTGTGTAGAGCGTGTCACCAGCAACAGACTGATGTCCCTGGCAAGGCTCCACTCCAGGAAGGAGCTGAGGTTTCTCAAAGGCTTCAAATGAGAATGAACTATTTGACAGCGTGGCCCTCGCTAGAACAGCTTGCCCTGTTGAAGGCAGGAGCTGGCAGCGCGCAGCCTTGCTGCGTCCTGTTAGGAGGCAGGGTGCTGACCTAACAGGGCTTTGGTAAGTGTGGTTTCCTGCACACAAGTGTGTACCAGCTGGTACCATCTTATCAAAGACGTAGTGTTAGAGTGATTTTGTTTTTACAGGTTTTTTGGTTTTGTGTGTTGGTGGGTGTTTTGGGGTTTTTTTTGCTTTTGATGTGGTTTTTTTCAGATCCTGAAAAAAATTTATAAAGTAAGAAAGGACCTTTTTAGAAACTATATGTCCAGATTGCTGTATAGGGAATTTAGGACTGAAAAATGTTAAAAATTGTGTGTTTAAAAATAACTAATAGATAAACTATGGTTGATGTTCCTTTTTGTCACAAAATGAGTGGAGGTTTGGTAGGTAATGACGGTTTCAGGATATATTGATGCACTAAAATTGTAATGTTTAAGATTCTAATGGTCTTTTCTAAATTGGGTACTTCATTTTTAATTAGAATCAGGCAAAAGGTTCTTATTGGAATTCTAAAGTTTCAGTCTCCCACTGGGTAACTCAAGGAGGTGCTTTTCATCTGTAGCCAAGTGTCCATAGATGGGAAACAGTTACAGACTTCTAGAAGTGTGTTCTTGTCAGGTCATTCTCCCTGACTATGTCAGAGAATGACAGTTGAAGAAACTTGTATGTTAGATTCCTGTTGATGAAAACTTGTTTTCTTTAAAATTAAAAAAAAAAAACCACAAAAAACCCCAAACTGTTGACAAGCCCAGAGTCTTGATGAAGGCTGTCCATCCTTTTGAAGGATTATCATGATTTAGCTGGCAGTTTTGAAAACTTAAGTCCTTTCCTAGTAGGTTACTAGGGGATTAAGTCACATGAAGAGAGAGAGAGGGAGGCAACCCATATGGTATATTTAAGGTGATAGGAAAGTTCAGGTGATTAGTCAAGAAACAAGTCTTGCCTTACTGAACAGTAGTTAAGAAAGCTGTGATGAACACTGGACGCTTCAGAATTTGATGCCTCAACTCCTGGTTAGGTGTTCAGTTGCAATTGAGATCCTGTGGTATCTATCTGGTTAGGTGTTCAGGAAGTGAGGAACATGAAATTAATGATCCTCTGCAAAAAGTAGGTACCAAGGTACTTAAGACCAAATTATTTACCTCTTTTTAAAATTTTTTATTTATTTTTTCTTTGGAACAGGAGACAAATTAAAATTGTAGTGTTTTTCTATTTTAGCCTTTACAACCAGCTGTGGAGCAAAGGATAAACCTGAGGCTGCAGCTGCCATCCGTTTCCCCATCAGTAGTTAGGTTACTGTGAATTATGGATTGCTCAGTGTTTCTGCCTCTGTAAGTGAGACTTGACTCTGGCTCTAAGTGTTTCCCTCAAAGAATTTACAGTCTTACTAAAAGGGCCATTGGATTTTTTTGAACACAAACAAGCTTCTGAAGAAATACTTAACTGGTGAAAAGAAAAAGATTTTTGGTATTTGCATAACTAAAAAGAAACTGATTTTTTTCATTAAATTTATGAGATTGTACTCATCTGTTTACATGGAACATGAGAAATTTCAGAGCCCAATAGCAATTTTACCCAGAAAGCTGCAAATGATTAAAGCCAGTTGAGAAACAGATTCTGTTTCTGTTATGTGCATTAGGTATGGTATGATGCTACTGATTGCAGTGGAGCTGCTCTGGATTTTATGCTGATGTAACCATGTTGAAATTTGACCACAATCTGCAACAGAACAAAAATATGATGTGTATCTCTTATTGCAGACTAATAGAGTAGCTTGTATGCTTGAAAATATTTTTGTAATGTCTTTGGTTTTCTACCAGAAACATGTTTTGAATAGTGAGTTTATTTTAGCATTAAGTTGGTTTTAGTTGACCCCAGAAGTAGGTGTAAGGACACTTTCACGTGCAGCTGTGAGGTGGTGGAGACTGAGTGATATCTTGTCCTGTAATTATGAGCTACTGAGGCCAGCCTGAAAGTGCACTAGCAAAATGAGAGAGTTTGAGTCATTTAACAACAAAAAAAGTCAAACAAAGGCACTGTGTAGTCTTTTACTAGAAGAGCGTGCTGTCACTATTTAATGAGAACCAAGTACCTAGCCATCATCATCTCAGAGTTGCTATTTATGTTTTGGAAAAACTTCTGTTTTAACAGAAGTTTTTGGCAACTTTGGGAGAATTCAACAGAACAAGAAACTATTTTCTTTAACTGCTCTCAGTGCTGTAGTTGTGATTGCCATCAGTCTCAGTCCCTCCAGTATACCGCTTGGGACGTTTTATGCATCGTGAGTTTTCAAGGCAAACGTTAGACCTACAACATGCTCTGGCGTCTCTTGGCTGAGACACTTGTTTTCTAGAACCTCTCTGTTTCTAATCTTGCTGAGGCTTTTTCTTTTTTTTTTCTTTCTCTTCTTCTGTACCTCATAAAAGGTATCAGGTCAGACTTAATCCTGAGTATATGCCTAGTGGATGCTCTCAATTTTAGGCTTCAATTTATTTTACTTTAAAGGAAAAAAGATGAAGCTTAATAAAAGAGAGAAAAATACAACTTCTGTCCTAATATGCAGGACCTCTTGATAGAGATTCATTTGAAAGAGCTACAGTTAATTTCATATTATTTTCAAGGCTGAACACACTTGTTATTTTTTCTTTTAAAACATCTTCCCTTATAATGCATGGATTTCTAATCTAAATTTGGACTTGACTTCATTTTTGAACACTCTTTGTCCTTTTCATTCCAGTTTCTGTAAATCTGCTGCTTTTCTTGTTGAGTGGCTGTTGTGCTCATGTCCGTTTTAAGCTATCATACAAACGACTTAAACACAGAAATCAATTGGTTTTGTGCATTTTAAAAAAGAGGGGGGGCGTAAAGTAACAACAGCAAAGCAGTTCATATTACTGACACAGGTGTGACAGCCACAGGATCTGTACAAGTGCTTCCTCAGAGGAAGCTTGGAAAGAGGTCAGATTTTCATTGAAGCACTCAACTTTATGGTACACAGAGTATCTTGCAGAAGATGAAAAGACTAGCATGTCATTAGGTCTCTGCTGTGACCCTATCACTGCCCTGATGTCTGGAACTGAGGGAATGGTGTGAATCACTTCACCCACACGTGCTGCCCAGAACCACAGAAGTGTCAAATGCCCCAGTGCTGCCAACCCCTTCCCCACACCAGTAGAAGGGGAAAAGACAGAAGTGGACATGAGTGAATTAGTTGATGCTTTCATCCTTCTAAAGTGCTGGCAAAAGCAATGGGGGAATTATGTTTTGGCACTAATAATGATGGCATAATTTACTTTCTACCCAAAGCCGGGATTAGAAAGAGACTTGATTATACACCTCAGAATAAAATAAATTGGTTTTGCTCTGCTCCTAACACACTGCTCCATTCTTGGTCTCCATTTTTTAGGGTTACTTTCTAGTTCTAAATATGGGATACCACATGTTAGTTTCACCTGCAGCTATGATGTTTTTGCTCAGATAACAAAGACAGAAGGGAATTTCAACATAAAATGAACTTCAAACAAAAACTCTGAGTGTGCAATATTTATGCTTGTTATAGTGTACATATTCTGATCCATAAGGAGAAATTATTTTTGGGGGGAAAAGGTCTTGAAGTAGTTCACTATGCTTTTTTATTAGGTAATTGAATATCAGTATGCACAATTAGGGTTTTCTTTTTTCTTTAGGGAAAGGAAGACATTCTCTACAATGGAAATTTCTACAGAATAATTTCTGATTTTCAAGAGGTATGTATTTTTTCTTTTTCAATTTTTTTACTAGATTATTTACTTCAGGTTTAAAATATGGTTTAATGTTTCAATGCTGCACTGTCTGTATTAGTAGAATGAGAAATGTATTCTGAAGAAACAACAGTTGGGGTTCATGAGAGGAGAGAAACTCAATCATAACTCTGCAAATTCAGAGTATGCTGCGCTTTCCTGAAAACCAGATACCCTGACACTTAGAAAGAAGTGTGTGTGTGAGGATGATCAGTGACACAGACAGATGGGGGTATGCTAGATCCCCAGTGGCCTCATCTTTTTGTAGTAGCCTAACATTCTGGGAAGTACGGGTGAGTAATAAACTGATATTTTGTTCCTCCCTCCTTAGGCCTAACTAAACTACAGCGATAATGTGGAGCCATTCTTAAAACAGCTGCAAGGGTAATTTAGGTGCTCTAGTCTCTATGTGATTCCAGCAGATTTTTCTCACCTCAAATTTGTGTAAAACACTTTTTTTTTTTAAATACTCAGGTTTGGGTCACTTGCACACCAACTTAAGTTCACTTCATACATACTCCTAGTCTGAGTGTAGTTTTATGTATCCCACTGGCATCAAGGATTCTTACCTTATTGGCTTCTGATGTCTGAAAGCTACTTTTCCTCCAGAAGCACCAAACTCACACAAAATTCCACTTGATTTAGCATCCAGGCCTTGAGCAGGCTCAAAAGAGTTATTGAGGCAAATACTAGTTTCTCACTAATCCTGGGTGAGCTCAATCTTGCCCTGTTTGTCACGCCATTCAGTTTAGCTTATGTGAGTTCTCTGATGCCCATCCTTACTGCATAGAAGCAGAGCGCTGCACATGCAAGTAGAGTGTAGAACTTCATGCACTATTCTTTCTACTGAAGTTTTTGTAAGTGACCATGATGAGATGATATATTTACTTTTTGTTGTTGTTCATATAAAAATGTATCTAAATTCACATCAGAATTCTCTGATATAATCTGAGATGATTTCTCAGATGAAGATTCCAATTGCAGATAGACCTGCTCTAGAGGGATCTTTCGCAGGAAAATTTCAGTGCAGAAAAAGTCATCGACACCAAAGGGTATGGTTGCATTAGTGTTCTAGAATTTTAGAATTAGAAGTAATGGTATAATGGTTGTAGGCAGTGCTGTAAGTACATAAACCTTGGCATTAGTTGTTAAAATGCACTTCTGTTTTCCTTGTTTTTCAGTTCTTGATTGTTGGTTTATCCTTATGCTGTACACCACAAAGATTTGGGAATTTGTTGCACTGTGACCTGGTGTTCTATCACAATTGGTTTGTTTATTTGTAACTGATAAAAATAAATCTTCTGTGGGCACAAGTACAGTTTGCTAAAATAATTAAAAAAGAAAAAATTAAGCCTACATTGGCCAGAAATAGCTTTCTTGGAAAGTAGAAACTACTGTAAATGTTTTCTTAGAGCAAAAGTCTGAAAATACAAATAGTGCGAACTTCTTATCCAGGTGTAAGCAGTAGAAGTAGAGATTTAGAATGAAATCACACTAGTGACAGAACTGCTGGGGTAATTGGCTCATTTGTTAAAATTGATAAAGAAGTAGGGGATGAATCAGTTTACCTTGAGTAGCTATTGCATTTGAGCATCTTGCATGCTTTCAAAATAAAACTCTACATAATGGAGGGAAAAGCCACTATTTATAGAGTTAGGTGAAGGAAGCTAGGGATGTTGCTTTTCATTTTCCACTTGGACACATTTTTAACCATTTAAACACACCATACATAAGGATGTGCTGTATGTTTTACACACTATCTAGAAAGTCAAAGACTTAAATTTCTAGAACAAAGGAAAAGCAAATTCCAGAACTTGTGAATTTACATCAAGTAAATATGAAGAGAATTTGGCTTGATAACAGAACAAGAACAGCCCCAGGCATCACAATTTGTACAATTAGTTTTAGGGTCTGTGAGCAGCATACTGTAGTTAATGCTAGTTACATTGAGGATGCCTGGGAGAGGTTTTTTGGGTAGCAAGCATGCTAAAACATCATATTATTAAAGATTAAGTGAGACCGTCATGCAATATTGTCTGTTTCATTACAGTGTGATTCTAGACAGTATTCTTCAGGAGATGACGTCAGCCAGCGTGTCCTTACAGGTTTATTCTGTTTACATAGTGGTGGAAGGACAGGGGTGTGCAAGTGGGAGATGTTGCCTTAGTCGTAACACATGATTACCTATAATCATGCTCCCTTTAATGCCATCAGGAGCTAAAGGAACTCGGACCCCTTTCCTACTCTGAAAGAGATTGAGCTGAAGAGAGAACTAGCCAAAGAAAATTTTTTTAATAAACTATGGGTTCCAACACTGTTGGAAGGAAGGAGTGCTGAATGCCTGACAAAGTTTATAACGTGAAGCTGAGCATAATGTTGACTGGGCATTCCTAACTGGAATAATAATTAAAACAATGCACCCATCATCACAGTTACCTCACTGATTTTACTCATCACCACTTTTTAGTTTAGTTTTATGGAGGTGAAATAAGAACCCTGTGGTATTTTTACAGGTTAGAATTGCAGAATTTTTTGTAGATTAAAGGACAGAGTCAGATTTTTTGGCATGTGTGTTTTTGATGAAATTACCTGCGCTCTTGTGCGGGTACTTGTGTGCCACTGTATCTCTCAGATGGGAAGCTAAGACCAGCATTCAGCCCAGCCTCATTATCAGCCTCAAGGGGATTCTTAGTTATCACTGTATCTTGTGCTCTGTAAGAGCCCATTGTGTGCTGCCTGTGTTAATCCTATTTAAATGATTGGGTACTTTGTAATTTAAAAAACCAAAAGTATATTTACATGGGAAATATGAGGAAAAGCCTCTGTCTCTGATTTGAGTACAGCCCAGCCTTGTGGAAAAGAAAGTCTGCTAATAATTCTGTTCAGGATTTAGCAGTACACTGGAGCAGTCACTGGTTGACTGTGTTTATCCTGTAGGCTGGTAATAGTTGGATCGGACTATGGTGAAGGAACACTAATATTTTTTCTCAAACTGCTGTCTAACTCCTCCCTGCTTTGGAAAAGTTGAAATACCTTCCTGACTGAAGGGGAAGGAAGGGTGAGATGCATCACCAAAGATAAGTTGAACTGTAAAAGAAAGTAAGGATTCCCACTACTAAAACACTGTCCATTAATGTGGTTTAAAGGTGTTACTGACTAACTGGATCCTCAGCGCAGAGTTTATGAGCACCTAATGGACTACTGGCTAGAATCACAAAAGGAGGGCAGGAATATTAGGAGCTAATGTGTTAGATATATTTATCTGTGTGTATGTCTGTCTTTTTTCTCTTTACCTGTTTCTGTATGTTCTGCAGCTGTGCATTCTGTAGTCTTCATAAAAAAAATAAGTACTTTTTTCTTATCTTACTCTTATAGTTACATTAAGAATAATACCAGAGTACTGGCAGATTCCTTCAGGGTAGCAGTTCTTATGGCATAGGTAATGAAACAGACTTGGAGAGAGATAATCTCAACTGCACCATCCTTCCAGGGCATGTAAATAGTGTTTTCCCACCCTGCTGTGTATTCCAGATTGAAACCTGTTCATCAAGGGGCCTATGTGCTCTGATGTACCATGGCAGGGTGGGGGCAAAGGGCAGAGCAGCTGAACCTCAAGGTTGCTAGAGGGTGGAGTTGAAATGATGCAACTTCGTCTTGTGTTCAAGGTCATCATTAACAGATCACTTAATCATACCATTGCTGAAGTTTTCCCTTCTCTTTGTGATTACAAAATAGAAGACTGGCTACTGGCTTGTCTAAAACCTAGTTTCTTAACAGTATTGAAGCTTAACAGAGTATGTCTGCTATGATCTTTATAGCTGAAGCAACTACTGTTTTTGCTTTAACAGTTGAGGGACTACTTGGTAGATTTGCATGACTAACTTGTTCATGTTTCTGGGGCCTCCAAAATAGTGCCATATAGTCACAGATGACATCTTGTAGCTGTGAAAGCACTGCAAGTGCAAACACAGACACTGCTAATGTGGTGCTGCTCACACCAACATACTTGTAAGAATTATCGACTGTAATTTCTAATGTAACGCTGCTTACTTGCTTTACCTGAAAAGACCAAACCTTGATGAACTTCCCTCTATGTAATCTATCTGCTACAATCACAGAAATCTTTTTTTGCTTGTTTTCCTTATGCCAGTGTGGATCTGCACTAACTCCATTGTCGTACCTGCTGAGCATATTCATATAAGCGCTGACATAACTGAGGATGGGTTTTAGTGCTAAAGTATTTGCTTCCTGGCCATTCTATGGGGCATGGTAACTGCTCCCAAAATAGAACTGACACTTTATAGGGGAGCATAAAGAAAAGTTGCCCTCTTGTTAGAGACCAGTGCAATTTGCTTAGATTGCTATTCTCAAAATAAAGAAGTTTTTAATCTTAGCTTTAGACTGTCTCTGCACTGGGTATCTTCTTAAAGTCCCTGATAAGCACAGCAATTAAGATACTTTGTGCGGGTATTTTCCACCTGAGCTGAATTTTGCTCTGTAGCATCTATTTTGGCCATGAATCCTACTACTGTTCTCTTAATCAGGTCCGTTGAATCCTACAGCCTATCTGTTTCTTTAAACATGTTATCTCTGGCTTCTGGAAATTGAGTTCTTTTAGGTCTGAAAAGTTATCGGCTGTTCGTAAGCAACATGCATAGCATACTGAGGTGGAGTATAAGTATACACTGAGTTTCCCTTCAGATGGACCATGTTTTCTTTATAAAAGTTCTCTTATTCTTAGCACATTTCTAGGTCAGGAATGCTTAAAATATCTTGTGTCATTAAAACTTGGAGTCAACAGTATAAAACAAAAATAGAGAGGCAAAAGAAAAATAAATTAAGCTTACTGCATCCAGATGAAGCATTGTTTTCCAAACATTCCCTGATCTTTGTGATCACGTAGTCTTGGTACATTCCTTTGAAAGACTGTTCTGTTTAATTACAGCAAAATGCAGTGATGGGTAGGCCTTTTTGGTGAGAAAGCTGAGCATGGAAGGAAGAGAAAGTATATACTGGCGAAGGTCTTGGATTGAGAAAGGTTAGTGGTTCAGAGAGGAGGCAGAGCTCTGGGAGCTAAAAAGCAAGTGATAACAAAAGCATACAGATAATTTATGGCAGTGGTTACTGTCTCAGTTGTCAGGTTCCCTGTAGTTTCATGTACATTTAAACTGACGCTTCTGATAAAGTAGTCCCCAGTCTCACTCCTGTTCTCTAATTTCTTGTCCCTGAATGCTTCTTCATACCAAAAGCTTGTGTAAGTAACTACTAGTGAATCAGGTAACTGATCTGGCTGAAAAGCAGACCTGCTAAGTAAAATTCTAAAAGGTGGTTTTTAATCCAGAGAAGAGAAAGCTCTGGGGAGACTGTGTTGTGGCCTTTCAATTCTTAACGGGGACTTATAAGAAAGATGAGGACAGATATTTTAGTAGAGCCTGTTGCGATAGGACAAGGGGTAATGGTTTTAAACCAAAAGAGAGTAGATTTAGGCTAGATATAAGGAAGACATTTTCTATGATAAGGTTCGTGAAACACTGGAACAGGTTGCCCAGGGAGGTGGTAGATGTCCCATCCCTGGAAACATTCAAGGTCAGGTTGGATGGGGCTCTGAGCAACCTGATCTAGTTGAAGTTGTCCCTGTTCATTGTAGGGAGGTTGGACTAGATGACCTTTAAAGGTGCCTTCTAACCCAAACTATTCTATGACTCTGTGATTATTTTTTTTTAGCTGAATCAGTTTTCATTTGTGCTGGCAGAGCAGAGGTTAGTGCAGAAAAAATGAGTAACTGGTGGACTTCTGGAGAGGACTCTTCAAGTTTACCAGACTACTGCCTTAAATTGTTCCATGGTAGGTCTGTCTTAAACCACGTCTGAATCTTCAGGCATTCTAATGCAGAAAAAGGGAGGAAACAAATCTTGGCTCCTGTATATTTTGGTTATTTATGATATGAGTTTTCTTGGGCTGAGAAAGATTGTTTTCTTTTGTCTGGGTATTTAAGTGACTGCCTTGTAAAACTTTCCCCTTAAGATTTATCTGCCACTCCCTAGGAAGGAAAGTCTATTTGCTGTTTTTGGAAAAGGTATGGGAATCTTTATAAGGAACTAAGCTATGGTGTTATTTTATTTAAAATTTATATTTTATCAGTGCCCAGAGTCAGAACCTTGTTCTTTTAAAATGTGCGAAGACCTGGTCTTGTATGCAAAGGTGGACACTGTGGTAAGAACTGGTCAGAAAGCATGAGATGCAAAATGACAGCTCATATTGTTAGGCCTCAATAAAACCTGAAAAAGTGGAGTTTTGTTGTGTGCAGGCTCAGCTCACCTAAGACATACTGGATTCTTTGCGGTTTCCCCTCTGTTCTCCTCCCCCCCCTTTTTTTTTCCGGGTTGCTTTCTTCCTTAATAGTGAATTAAATTGGCTCCAGGAGGAAACCAGAGCACAAGTGTCTGCTCTAACTAACCAGCAGGAGTACGTGTCCGGAAATGGAGAAAGTAGAGTAGAAAGGAGCAGAGGAAACTATTCCTTTTCTGTTTTCTCAACCTGAACTCAGATGGCATGACTCAATGCAAAAGCTAAAGGGCAGCGGTGGCAGAGGCAGAGATGGTGAATGACGTTCCCATATTCCCAAGGGATTCCTTTCCAGACAGGTCAGTGGGATTTTTGCCACTGACTTCAACGGAGGCCAAGCATATGAAAAAGAGAAAAGTGGAGAGTGAAAGAATAAGCAGAACAATCTGGAAGGTATGGGGAGAGCTGCAAAATAAATGAAGCAAGATACAAAAAGTGGGAAATGTAGTAATAAAACTGTCAGATATAGGAAATACATATGTGGTGGGGAAGTAAGCAAGAGGTCATGTGCACAGCTGAGTTTGGACAAAACGTTAATTTCTGACTCTCTTCTCCTGTTGAAACCATGTGCCAAACCCTACTGTTGATACACCAAGATTATTTGCCCAGCAGATATTTTCTTTTAAACTGATGTGTCTTCTAATGCCATATGAATAGTGCATTCATCTTTAGCTCATATTGTTTGCTGGTGAAGCCAAAAAGAAAATTACTAAATTACTGCCAGAAAATGCATTGTATTTGGAAAGGATTTTTTTCTTTCCTTCCAGTATCTTCAACTTCTTTAAACCCCAAAACTATGGGAAGTTCCAGAGGCATGTTTTTTCTGATTACGTTTGTGGTCTGGTTTAGAAGAGCAATGCTTGGTTGACTGTTTAAGTAAACAGATTCTAATCAAAGGCAAAACTCCGCATCATCCTGTGGCTTTCCCAGAACCTGCTTTTGTTCTAGTGTTCATATCTTATCTGTTGTAATTGTCTTGCTCATAAAATGAGTATTGCATTAGAGACTAGGGAGTGTGTGTGTGAGGTAGTTACGGAGTCTGCCCTACTGGCAGCTGTGTACCTAAACAAATCCTTTTGATCACAGTACCTGTGAAAACTGGAATCTAAGAAGATGGCATATGCTGTTCTGCATCAGAATGACGACTTGTAGGCAATGGAAATATCTGTGGCAAATCAAGTTTGCATTCAAAACTTCATTTATAATTATTGTGGTTATTATGATTTCCTCTTTCTCTGTGTACATCCTCTTAATCTACTAAGTGTAAATTTTCCAAACTCGACAGGTTGCATAAGCCAGAAAAGTAGGAAATAACTCCCAAACGAACTGCTGCCAGATCTTTGAAGCACGTATTGAATTATTGGATCTGAAACACAATGTGTAAGAGTTGCTTTGCCAAGTTTTGAAAGTTACAGTATGTGGAGTGATGAGACTGCTGTCTAGTTATTTTCTGTAAAACAAAGGGGAAAGACAGAGAAATATGGAATGTTGTTTATTGCTTAACAACACACATTCCACTCTTCAGTTGTTTATATTTTTAACTGTTGCTTCTTCTTTTTGAAATTAATAAGACTTGTTAAACATTACAGTGGAAAGTAGTGAGTAAATTTACTTAGATTTCATAACTTCACTTTCTGCTGTTTGATCTGTACCAGACTAGAAATCTGGATTGTAAACAAGATCATTATGAGATCTTTTGCAGTCTGGGTTAGCAGTTGGGAGCACATCTCTGGAGCTTCTGTAGCTATTACAAGTAATTCTTGTGCTGATATATAGACTGCTTTTTCAAGATCTGCGGAGTCCTTCTCTCAGGCATTTGTGCATTTGGAAGACTTTGACCATTTATTTTTGTTTTGCAGTGAGTGCTCTTATAAATATCCTGATGATCAGCCTCTTCTCATACAAAGGAAGCATTGCTTCACTTACCTCCCTAAATCAGGTCTAGATGTTCAGATGTGTATATCCAGCTCCTGTTCGTGAGCAAGCGGGTTGCTCAGTCTGACAGAAATTCATTCAGTCATTTTCTTCTTGCTGAGCTGTATTTTAGCCTTGAGAAAGCAACCCTGGGTTTCCCTATTTAGAGACCTTATGGGAGGAGAAAAGCCAGTTAACCTAACTGTTAAAATATTTGTGGCTTGTACTTGGTTTGAATTCTCCTAGGCTGAGCAGCTGGCTCTATGAATTCAGTAGGTCCTTTCCAGCAAGATGGTCAGGCATGCGTGCCTCTCACCAGTACCTGGTTACTCTGTTCAAGTTATCTCTGAACCTTTCTCTTTGGAAACTAAATAAATGAGTTTTTAAATTTTGCCTAGTAAGGTGTGCTTTTGCACATGTTAAGCCTTGCATGGAGTCCACTGAGCAACTTAACTCCCTCTCTGAAAGGCAGATCAAATATTCTTTAATACCTGAGTTATAATGCGGGAAGTTTTTGGTTCAGATGAATCGGAACTTGAGTTTGCTGAATTTGAAGCTGGTACCTGTTTTTCCTTTAAAAAAGCAGTTCTGCCTGCCTTAACTCTGAAGGATTCTCATCGAACATTGGTATGGTATTTGGCTGGGGCTGTGTTGGAACTAAACAAGGTGAAATCTTTAATTAGACATAGTGTCTTTTATCAGACCCAATAATATAATTGCATTTTGGGGAGGGCGGGGGACGGACGGACAGAAAAACACTTGGGCATACAAGCCTGTCTACAAGTCATCTGGGTCTGTCTGCCTGAAAACTAGTTGTCTTTTTTTCTACGCTGGCCTTTATGGCCTGCTTTTGTGTAAATGCATTTGTTTTTAAGGATGTAGGTAAGCAACTAGCAAGATATTCTGAAAAGCCTAAAAGATAAACTTCTGTAAGTTTTCTAAATGATTTCTTTTGGTTTAACTGGCCTTTTTCTACATATCTTAATTCAGCAATTTGTTGTCTGGACTTTACAGAATGTATTTTTTTCTTCATAAATTGTGTATATACACAATTGGTGAACTAGGGAGCTTACCCTTTTAAAATGTTAAACAGTTGAGGCAGCTTTCAGGTGAATATTTTTAAGGAAATCAAAAGCTTTCCTCTCTTCATCATTCAAACATCAGCATGGAGTGTTTCCTGTTGTCACAGAAAATTTGGAATCAGATTTATCATTACAAATACTCTACTGTTCTGTGTTAATCTACAGGTGCTGTGAAAGTGTAGTAAAATATTTTTACATTAACCTTAACGTCCATTTCATCTTAAAATCATAGAATCTTCTGAAGGCTTGCAAATTGGCAAGAGCATAAATGGGAATCAGACCCTAAGAACTTACTTCAAAAATCTTTATGACCAAAGCAAAGACATTACAACAAATGCCTTTTAAATATGAGGTAATATAGCTAAAGCAACACTGTACGGAATGGCTAATCAGTAAGAGCTGGAGCCTATTCTGTGATGCGGGCAGGAGCACATGGTTGTGTCCTGAGTATTCCTTAATGGAGTTTCTTTTACTCTAGTAAGATTCTGCAGCTTACCTACTCTATCTGTTCATCTAGTGGGATCCAGGGAGAGCTTTAAAAAGCCAGGCCTACCTGTGAAGAGATTGAATTCGCCATATCTCCTAAGACTGTGCTTTCTGGAAGGCTTCCCTGTTTCTGTGTGGTATGGTTTCACTGCTGTAAAAGATGATTTGCAAACTAGATGCCTGAGGCTGGTGTTGCTAAAATGCACGCTTACTCTGGCATGCCTAATGCACGCATGTAGAGTTGGGCACACTGAGTAGTTGGGGGTGTGTTGGTGGGAAGACAGTTGTGTTGTCCTCTGTCAAGTTAGCATGTTCAGGAATTTTGGCTGGCTGTACCCCCTCTGTCCCTTCTTATCTCTCTGGTGCGTATTGGCTACTGAACCTTGGCAGCAGGTTATACAAGACAGCAGGTGACACAAGAGCAGTAAATGATGTTATTGAATCTGCTACCTGTTGTACTTGTGACCTCACCAAAATATACCGGAGTCAATACTATAAAACTAAAACACGCACTGTTTGACACTTTATTGCTTATCCTTATATGCGATCTTTGCTGTGCTTTTTTTAAGACTTGTGTCCAGAACACAAGGGGTTTGTTTCCGTATCTGAGTATTTTTGATGGCACTTGATGTGACCTCATATAAGCAACAGGAATTTGAGCCAAATGGTTAAATGTTAAGACAGCTTCCCATGTGTGTTGGTTTACTGCCAGGGAAAGGTGAACGTTCAGCATAAATGCTGTATTTAAACACTAATCAAACATTTATTATTGTTGAATGAATGACCTGACAAGGATGCAGCTGAACTAAAATGTAAAGGTTGTATTTCATGGAGGTGAAAACCTTTATTAATATTTGAAAAATGGCTTTAATTAGTCTGAATATCGGTAGGTGTGATCATTTTCTCAATGTACATCCGGTATAGTGTTTTTCACCAACTTATAATTGGCAGTTTCCCATAGGAAATAATCATTATTAGTATTATAAAAGCACTTTGTATCTATCACACTTGGGAAATGAAAGTTTTGCAAAGGTCAGGATAAAGTGTGCCCCCAATTATACTAATAACTCTTCCACAAATGATCCACTGGAATGCTTAATAGCTTGGTAGTCCTCTTTAGATTTTCTTAGAACGGGAAGAATTAATATTACCTTTTGACACTTTACAGAAAGGTGAAAAAAGAAATCTTCCTTCTCTCTAGCTTTTGAAGTTTGTACCTGAATACTTTTAGTGACTTGAGTATCTTGAAATGTTGGGTGGGTTTTTTGTTTTTTGGTGGAGTTTTTTGTGCTGTGTGGGTTTTTTTAGTATTCTTTTTAAGAGCTTTTTGTTCCACTTACTGTGAAGTCAGTATCTTTTTTTTTTAAGAAGCCCAGGGTTGCAAAAGACACCATGTTTTGACATTTGGAAATGTCTATATGTTTTATTTTGAATTTGACGGTATAGTTTAATAGACTTTTTGATCCTTTTGCTAAACGGAATGTGCTGAAGTCGTTTAAAAAAATAACGTGTTAATAACTTGTAGGTTTGTTTTTTAAAAAAAAAACCCCAAAACTAGAATTTTAAAGCAAACTAAATTTTAAAATTCCTTTTTACCTGTCAAATTTCCCTTGTTTCCTTTGAGAGATATTGCACATCTGCACTTCATTCCAAATCTTTGGAGTGAACTAAACCACCAAACATCACTCTTCCAAACATCAGAACAAATCTTCAGGATATAATTACTTAGAAATTATTAGGTACTGGATTTTCTCACTTATGTAACATGACAACCAGACAGATTCCCTTTGAACCAGGAGGTCTGTGTTACTTGAAATGGCTCTTTCTTGTCGTAATTTTGAGGTTAAAACATTAGTAAAAGGCTAGATGGTATAATTTAGTTCTGAGACTGATTATCCTAATATACCCACAGTTACTGTGCATGTACTGAGTTGTTAAAGAACCCATTAAGAGGGCAGTCTGAAAGGTAACATTTGCAAATGTCTGCAAATTGAATTATAAATGTCTCTGGTAAACAAAATGTTTGCTGCACAGTGTCAGTTCCACTTAAAGGTCTGGCTGGATCATGTATGCGTGTTTTGTAACATACTTTGAAAAGGTGGAAAAGGCAATGAAATAAATAGCTCAGATATGCTCATCTCATTTTTTTAAGTATAGAAACATTTTTAATTATACTGGTTTAGTTTAAAATATTCTCCTTTTTTCAGTGAAGTGTTTTCTGTAAGCTGTAATTCAATAGAAATGCAGATGTTTTATCAGTCTTTTTAGATGAGCTGTAAATGAGGAATATTGACATGGATGGAAATTGCAACAGAGGGCTGTTAGAAATTTGCATACACTGATTTTATAAGCTGCATTAGGAAAGCTGCTGGCTTCTCCTTTACCAAAAGTATTGTTTTGCTTCATGCAGCCATTAGGGTTACAGCAAGACTACCTTCATAAAAATGTGTGTTAGAAGAACAAATTATCAAAAAGCAGTACTAGCAAGGCCTTTCTCGTGCAAACGTTTCTATATTAACTGCATTCTGGTGCAACTGACCACAGTGTAAATAAAGAGCAGGATGGCAGCAAGCTGTTGGTAGGCTTAAACTTGGATCTTGATTATGTCTGCCTGTAAATATTTTTCTGTTTTGGTGTTTCTTTATTTTTTTCATTGTCAGTTGTGAGACATGCTGAATACTAAGTGCAGAGACCCTTAGTCTCTGCTTGCTGTTTATACTTAAGTTCTCTCCACAGGCAAATTACTCACTTCAGCATAAACATCTCGGTTCTCTGAGGGGACATTATTAAGCCAGTCCTGTTTTTACCTAGTCAAGCCAGTCCTGTTTTTACCTAGAAGGTTATTTCTGTGCAAATAGACATAATCCTGTGCGGGAGGGATAAAGGCAAATTTGTTCAACTTATCTGGTAAAATGCATAAACATGTCATTCAATAAAGGATTCTGTTTTCTATAGCTTACCTACAAACTGTGTTGTATAGTCCAAAACAAGTTTTCCAAAACAAATCCTAAGTTTTATGTATCAGGCACACAATGGAAGATAAAGTTAGGGTCCAAAAGTAGGTTTATTTAGCATAAGTAGTAAAATACATGGCAGTATTTGCAATTGGGTAGATGCGGCACTCCTTGAGTATCATTTCATTAAACTTTCAAAATGGTGAGGATTTTATTTCATAGCTGTGTGAACAATTAAATCCTCTGAAATTTTTCTGACTGTCCTAATTATTTTTTTTTCATGTGAAACTTGCTAATGCAGGTCTCATCGCTGCTCACTCTGTCGGTGAGTCAGGTACGTCTCTTGATGGTACTTGCGCTTCTAGATCAATGGGGACAAAGTGATCCAGTTTTTCCTTCCTTCCAGGTGCAATTATGGGTCTCAATATAATAAAAATAAAATGATTTAATATCTGCAGAGGTTCATATGGCATATTTTCCATTTATTTTAAGTTTGGAAGCGAAAATATCTTAATTGATAATCCCATAAGGTTTATTTTTTCATGAGCTCTCTTTTCTCTCTGAGGTTCTGTGTTTTCAGGGTATTGGTAGTTCTGTAAATTTAGCTATCAGACTCTTGTAATTTAAGGCCAAATCCCTCTCTGTTACAGTTAAAAGAAATAATCCAATGGTTTTACTGGAGTAGAATCACACATCCAGCCAGGATGCTTCACAGGGTTGCTCATACCACTTTGTTACGCCATTTTTTGGCTACTTAAAAACTCTTCAAAGAAATGTGCCCCTCCATCTGTCAGCAGAGCAGTTAGCACAGTGAAGTTAGGATCTCTGCTGGTACCATGGTGTGCTTTTGCATTCCTGGTTATTTCTTGTTGCAGGAACTGTCCTGTTTGAAGTATTCTTGCTCTCAGCTTTTCCATTTGCATCCCAGTTGCATTAAGATTAAAAGAAAGCTAGGAAAACGGAGTGTCGTGAGAGTATTCTGGTGCGATGACGTGTCAGTCACAGTGATGATTCTTACAGGCTGAAGAATTAGGTAGTTTTTTAGGCAGGCAAGAGATGGTGTTCTCACTGTAATTGTTGTACTGAGCAATTTCAAAAAGTGGCAGAGTTTTATTTATTGATCAGCAAGTTAATATGAAAATAAAAAATATGGTAGAACATAGTTGTTGGCAGAAGAGTTATAGGTCAAAGGTTTGTGTGACTTTTAACATGCCAAATTCCATTTCTTAGAAGATATTAAGAAATGTATCTCAGGATCTTATTCTGAATTTAGTACGGTTACAGCTAATCTTGCTGTTGTTTTTTTCCACATGGTTTGTATGCTAAGAAATACTTGTAGTCGGCTTTTGTTTAACAGAACCCTGGATCTGCCCTGTAACAGAAAACAGCTTCCCCAAATTTTAGTGTATTAGGCCCTTTTGTTATGCAGAGGCTAGTAGAGAATGAGATTTTGTTGCTTTCCATGCATGTACAGATGGGCAAAGAGAAGTTCCTTCCCTGTGGTTTCTCTAGCGAGCCCTAATACAGAAGCTAAGCATGTTAGAAGTTTCTACACGCTGTTGAACTAAGCAAATGATGTGGCCACTTCTTTCCCTATTCTGCTGTTACTAAGAGCATATTCAGAGTGAAGATGCAAATACCATATTTATTTGCCACTGTGGCAACAGATGAAAATCTTGATCTTAACATGAATGGTAACATTGCTCTTCTAGTTTGGGATGACAGGATTTCACCAGCTGTGCCTATCTTAAACATACTGGCTGCAGAAATTAAAACTAATTAAAAGCTAATTCTAGGTTACCATTAGGCTGGTGCTACTGGAACTAGTTCCTGGCCTTGTCATGGATAATGGGCTTTTCATCGCAAATGGA